>NC_089490.1:404972577-405684244 GCF_036850765.1 Saccopteryx bilineata | reverse complement strand
GAGAGAGGGGTGTCCTTGTACCCAGAGCCGGTCACAGGGGAAAACAGACCGAGAAACTGGGACAGTCAGTGCTTTCCAAAGGCGTGACCGAGGCCAGAGGTGCGCTGGACCCTCCTTCCCCACCCCACCCCCTGCCCCCGGGCCCTTGGGCTCCCTGGGTGTGGGCTAGTGGCTGAGGAGCCAGGGCTGCAGACCCTGACCGACAGGGAGGCCCACGCGTCCTGAGTCCTCTGCCCACCGCCACTCAGCCTCCCTCCAGGACAGCGGGCACTGAGGGGGCGGGAGGGGCCCCCTGTCCACGCGCCAGCCTCCCCTTGGTGCTCGCTGCCGGGGGCCCCGCCCGCGTGCTTGCCATCCCAGCAGCGATGCCGCCTTCTTTGGGTTCGATGTCCTTGTCTTCAGCAAATATTTTCTGAATGTCTGCTCTGCGCGAGGCCCTGGGACACAGGGAACTATGTGGACTGCCCGGAGGACGTCGTGTCCAGTGGGCCCCGGACAGTAAACAGACAGTTCATTATCTTTCCCCAGGGACGGGGCAGGCGGGGGTGGGTGCCCAGCACGGCCGGTCACTCACACTTCGGTGTCAGTGCATTTCTCCCGGGCCTGGTCCGTGAAGGACCAGGCCCCGGGTGGACTCACGCTCCAGGGGTTGGAGTGGAAGAGGTGGTGGGGAGGGCGGTCAGAGCAGAGGAGCAGGGCAAGGACTTCCCAGAGATGCTTTCCGCAGCTCCCACACTCCCCCGCTGCACCCCAGGGGCCCCCGGGAGGCCCTTCCTTGGACCCTTCCACCCGGCCCGGTCCCCGACCCCCTCCCCCCGCCATCCTGGAAACGATTTTGTTGTCTGCGGAGATCATGTGAACCGCCTGTGAGTTATAGCTCTCCGGGGCAAGCAGCCTGTTACCTAACCAGGCCTGGCTTGTGCCCATGTCCTGAGTAATTATTGGGGGGCGGGGGGCCGCCCAGCCGGCCACGGAGCCTCTCCGAGGGACGGCTATTGTTCCTCGTGTCCGCTGCGTTTGAGGAGTACATTTCATGTCAGCTGTGACTTGGAAGGAAAGAGGGGCCCAGCCTAAAGGGGGGAGAAAAACACATGAAGAAACGGAGACCAGAGTGGTGGAGGGCGGCTTAACCCTTCGGGGGGCCCCCTCCCCATGCTCCTCAGCTCCCCCGGTTGCCTGACAGAGAGAGCAGGCTGTCAGGGATCAGAACCTGCGGCCAGGCCCGGCGGCCACCGCTTGGCAGCACCGATGGAAACCGCCGTGCGGTTACGCACAGACAGTCACGGAAACCGGGAGGACCGCAGCTGAGGGCACGCCAGGCCCGGCCCCGGGCCCTCCCCCCCCCCGCCCCCCACCACACACACACACAGTTCTCACCCCGCAAATGTGCACCCGGGCACCCACAGTGGGGCGGCGGCTCTGGGCCAGCACCCCGAGCCCTCTGCCCAGAGGCGGGCCCTGGCAGGGAGCTGGGAATGGCATGTGGGGTACCCCAGGGCCCCCCCCGGGCACCCCTGGTCTTAGGAACTCAGCTCTGCCTCCATCGGGGGTCCGTGGGCTCAGTGACCGAAGCACCTACTCTGTGCCAGGAGGTGCACCGGGGGCCAGGAGGCCACATAAGCCCCTTCCTCAGGCAGCACAGTCCTGGGGAGACGGGGAGGAAACGGCCAGGGGGCGGCTGGTGGGGGGGCCCAGGTCATGGGGCAGCAAGGCGTATGAGGAGGAGGGCGCGGCCAGTGCGGTGAGCCCGGGGAGCAGGGGTTCTCCACGGAGCAGAAGCTGAGCGGGCCAGGGGTGAGCTGGACGGACGTCTGGATGTCCAGGAGCGGAGGAAGGGCTGCCCGCCCGAAGCCCCCGAAGCCCCCTCCTGATGCCTCTGCCCCCCTCCCCACTGGGGCCTGGGAAGGTTCCCGTACTTTCTGGTGCTAAAAAGTGCATTGACTCCCTCGCTCCGCCGTTCACTAAGTTGTTGGACAAATCTTTACAAAGATCTGTGGGCAGGGGGCTCTGAGCCCCGAGGTCCCTAGGGTGAGAGAGCCTGGAGTGCTTGGGGGGATCTGCGGCCCCCAGGCCAGGGGGGACTCTGTGAGCGTGACGAGGCGAGGTGGGGTACAGGCAGGGGCCAGATCGGGGCCGTGCTGGACGCGCTTTCCATGGACCGGAAGCCATATAGGAGGATCTCAGGCAGCCCTGCCAGAAATGACATGCCCTGATTTACACACTTCTGAGCTGTGAGCAGAGCGGGGTGGGGGTCCCAGGGTGAGGCAGTTGGCGGAGAGGCCATGGACCCGGTTCAGGACGAGGGGGGTTGGCCCCAGCTGTTGCTGAGACACTGACATCAGGGGTGGCCTAATCGAGAGAGAATTTTTGCTGTGCAAGAGGCCCCCCTCCCCCGGCCACGTGGAAGCCAGCGCCCAGGGCTGAAGTGCAGAGAGGGCGCTGCTACGGGGCCCAGGGCCCCGGTCTCGGTGCCCTGCTCTGTGCGCCATGCCGGGCGTCCGTCCGGGGCTCCCGGTGGCTGTTCCTGTGGTCGCCATCCACACCCGCATCCCAGCAGCAGAAAGCAGCAGGAAGGAGGGGGCCCTGCCCAGAAGTTACCTTTGTTAGCAACCCCCCCCCCATCATCTGCATTGACCAAAATGTAACACTAGGCATCCCCAAGTCACAACAAGGGCTCCTGGGGAAACCAAGTCTCTATTGCAGGCAGCCAGATACCTCCTCGTTTAGCTCCCGGTTCCGTGGATGAGAAAGGAGAAAATGGGCCCCGGCTCAGCTGGTCGGGAGAGTCAACCCGACATGTCAAGGTTGCAGGTTCGATCCCCAGTCAGGGCACATGCCAGAATCTACCAATGAAAGGCTGGATGGACGGAACAACAAATTGAGGTTTCTCTCTCTCTCTGTCTGTCCCTTCTCTATGTGTGTCTGTCTGTCTCTCCCCTTTCTCTTTCTCTCTCTCTCTCTCTCTCAAAAAGAAATCAATTTTAAAAAGGTGAAAATGGCTCTGGGGACAATTAGCCACTTTTGCCGCAAGACAAACTGTAAGTGGTTTGGAGACCGGATAGAAAAACCTCAGGTAGAAACTGGATGTCAGAAGGGGGACCCCACCATTTCTTGGGAGAGGACAGTGTGGGGAATCGAATGCACTGATTCTAAATGCCTCTGGGAGGCCACATGGTGAGGCCAGGGCCTGGGGTCCAGGGCCTGTTGGGCCCTGAGAGTCTGAAGCTGGAGCCACCAGCATGTGGACGTGGTGAGGTCAGCCACAGAGGGAGCACCACCTGTACTAAGGAGCAGGGACGGCCACCACGCAGTGGCCGGCAGGGAAAGGGGCCGCAGAGGTGACCGGGAGGAGAGAGACCCAGGACGATGTGGATCCTGGAGCTGCAGGACGTCAGCAGGGAGGGGTCGTCAGCAGGGAGGGGCTGTCAGCAGGGAGGGGTCGTCAGCAGGGAGGGGCCACCCCCTCACAGGAAAGCTCTGAGAAGTCAGTGCAGAAGGCAGCGTGCAGTGGCCCCTGGGAGGACACTGGAGGGACCCTGGGGTGCCGGGGACAGAAGCCTGGGTGGAAAAGGCCTGACACGTTCGTGTACAACCTCTGGATAAATCCGGCGAGTTCACTTCCACGCCCTCCGAGCCCTGCTCAAAGGCCAGCAGCAGCATTCAACAATGTTAAGGTATAAATCAAAAGCAGTCAGGAGAGAAGACAAGGGAGACACACAAAAAAAGGTGACCAAAGTTTGGAAATTGGGAAGCGGAAGGACCCGTGGAGACCAGGGAATGTGGACAACAAACGAGGCTGCAGGGAGAGGAAGGAGAATTGCTGAGAAAAAGGCAGCTCCCAGCCCAAACCCCGGACAGACTGGTGGACTGCAGCCCGGGGTGTCCTCAAAGCTGGGGCTGGGGGGCAGGACCGCAGGCGGGAAAGTATCCACTGAGGATCTGTCCGAGCAGCCTAGGGAGCCAGGTGTGTCCACCCCCCAGCCCAGCCCAAGACAGGAGGGCTTAGTCCCTAGAGAAGCTAGGCCTGAGAGGTTCTGAATTTGGGTTCACCAAGAGCACCCAGAGTGGGGGATCTGCTTCATGATAAAGAACACGAATAAAATAAAATAAAGGGGACTCAGTGGACACTGTGCTAAAGACACTCCTCTCCTCTCTGTTCCTCAGTTCCCAGAATGCCCTCAGCAGGACACATCATTGTGATACCAGAGCACCAGCCAAAAAAAGCGGGGGGGGGAGGGGGACACCCTCAGTTTCCAGGGACAAACTGTGGGTCACCCACAGAGGCCATCAGACTTTCCAACAACAAGGAAAGGAGTCAACCCATCATGGAGAAATGAGCCTTCAAACTTCTGAAGAAGGGAAAAACAGAAAACAAAAAAACAAATCATTTCCAATCTAGAATTCCATACCCAGTCAGACGTCCAGGCCAGGAGAATCCAAAGACAACAAGCATTTATTTATTTATTTATTTCCTGTATTTTTCTGAAGCCGGAAACAGGGAGAGACAGTCAGACAGACTCCCGCATGCGCCCGACCGGATCCACCCGGCATGCCCACCAGGGGGCGATGCTCTGCCCACCAGGGGGCGATGCTCTGCCCCTCTGGGGTGTCGCTCTGTTGCGACCAGAGCCACTCTAGCGCCTGGGGCAGAGGCCGAGGAGCCATCCCCAGCACCCGGGCCAACTTTGCTCCAATGGAGCCTTGGCTGCGGGAGGGGAAGAGAGAGACAGAGAGGAAGGAGAGGGGGAGGGGTGGAGAAGCAGATGGGCGCTTCTCCTGTGTGCCCTGGCCAGGAATCGAACCTGGGACTCCTGCATGCCAGGCCGACGCTCTACCACTGAGCCAACCGGCCAGGGCCAGGCAGTTATTTTAACAGGCGTGGCAGAAAGGAGATCTCGGTCTCGGCATCCCCGCTGGCCGGTCGCTGTGTAACGGGCCGAACGCGTCCGGAGCGGGGAACAGCAAGGGCGTGTGGCATGGAGGGTCACCTGGGTCAAGCTGGCGGGCAGCTCTGGTTTCGGGAGGCGGGGACGGAGACATACAGCAGCAGGAGAGCTCTTCACAGGGGTTTGCTTGCTGGTGGCGGGGAAACCCCAGAACGGAGGGAGAGCGGGGTGGGGAGGCGGCTAGGGAAGTCCGCCGATGCCCCGGTGAAGAGGAGGAGGAGACGGTCCACCGAGGAGAGGAGCCGGGGCTCTGGGCGAGGGAGGATGAGGGCATTCGGGAAGAGCAGGACAGGGGGTCGAGGAGCAGGGTAGGGAGGCCTCCCCTCTGCACGTGCAGACTCAGACCAGCAGGAGCCCTCTGGGTCGCTGGGGGCTACGGCCGTGAGGGACAGGGCAGTGGGGAGAGAGCTGGGCTCCCTGGTGGGTGTCCTGTCCCCTTCTTCAATCAAGGGTGACTGACAAAGGGACCCGGACTCCTGCCCGAGTGGGTCTCTTGGAGCCGGGACTCGAGCAGCACCGGGGAATGGTCTCTGAGACCCCCAGACCCAGGCCCTCACAGGGAAGCATCAGGCTGGGACAGTGCGTGACCCCAGTCCTCCCAGAGGCCTGTGGACTACACCCAGCCTGGTCAGCGTGGGCTCTCCCACCCTGGCCCCGTGTTCCAAAGAGCCCTTCCTCCTGATCCCCGGAGCAGGGAGGGCAGGCTGGGAGCCGCAGGATGGGCCTGAACCTCTCAATAGCCCTAGGCCTTCCTCCTGATCCCCGGAGCAGGGAGGGCGGGCTGGGAGCCACAGGATGGGCCTGAACCTCTCACTAGCCCTAGGCCTTCCTCCTGATCCCCGGAGCAGGGAGGGCGGGCTGGGAGCCACAGGATGGGCCTGAACCTCTCACTAGCCCTAGGCTGGCCATGCAGGCCCCTCCAGCCAGCCCAGGGCCTCCTTCCTGGGTGGAGGCATCTCTACCTTCTGAGCATCGTGGGCCTTTGTGGGAGCCCCCCACCCCTGTCTGGTCACTCTTGGGCCTCCCAAGGACACCCACACCTGTCCCCTGCAGCACATGAACCGCATGACCACACACCTAGGGTTCAGGGCCAGACTTCCTAAGGACGCCGGCTTCAGCATGGAGGCTGGGCTGAGGTGGGGCAGAGTACACGGGCGTGGCAGTGAGGGGTGGCCTGTCACCTGCACAGGGGCTGCAGGTTGGCTAGCCAGGGAGTCGGTGAGTTAGGCTGGGGCGTGAGGGACAGATGTACTACTGGAGAACGTCGTTCCGACCTGGTCCTGGGTCCTCTTGTCACCGAGCAAGCATCCCCACACAGACCCTCCGGCTGGTGGCAGACAGACCGTCCTGGGCAGTGCGGGCGGCCGCACCCTGTCCCAGGCGGGTGGGCTGCATGCGGAGGGCCTGCCCACCAGAGGTGGGACGAGACTGTCCTCGGCCATCTCAGGGTCAGGAAGCGCATGAGGTGGCTGTCAGGCCTCGCAATGGGGAGACACACCAGGTCTCTACGGCTCACCCTGCCTTCGAGGCCTCAAAGAGTGGCTTTCCACTCCTGTCCCTGCTCGATCCTCTGGGGGCCGGTCCCCCCCCCTGGTCTGCAGGGGCTGCCACTCTGTGGGGGGTTCTTCCCTGGCAGGCTGCTCAGCTCGCCAAACAGAGAGGGCATGGGGGCCGGGCCCACCCGTGAGGTGCTGAGCTCCCTGACCCCAAGCCTGTGCAACAGAGGGAGGGAGGGAGGAGGGGAGGGAGGGAAGGAGGGAGCGCCGATGGGTGGAGGGAGGACGGGTTGAGGGGGCCTCTGGCTCCAGGGTTCTGGGCCTCACAGGCTGCGAGGGTGGGGAAGGCACCCCAGCCCCCAGCCCCCAGCCCCGCCACGGGGCCCCGAGTGCCTGCGAGTGCCTGCAGGGGAGGGGCTCTCCTCCCCTCCAGCAGGAAGGGCCTGTTCCAGGAGAAGGCTGCAACCTCAGCAGTGGGGCCCCATCCGTCCAGGGCTCCCTCCCCACAAGGCTGTTCCAGGTTCCAGGAAAGGGGCTGGAGCCGAGATTCCAGCGTTGGGCCGCCCAGCCCCCATCTGGGACCTCAGCCCAGAGCCCCCGGGGCCCAACCTCCAACTTGCTTCCAGCCTCAGGGAGGCTAATTCAGGCATCCTGTCTTAGGAGCGGAAGGGGGGCTGTGCTGAGCGCGTGGGGGGGGGCCCAGGTTACCCTCCCCCCCTCTGGGGTCAGCACAGCCGCAGCCCGCCCCTGCTTGGCTGAGGACGGGGCTGCTGTCTCCAAGCCAGGGCTGTGGCGGGAAGGCAACAAAGACAGGACACCCCGGCACCCCAAGGGCAGGCGGGGCCCCCCGGGCTGGGGAGGGCTGGCCCGTAACCTGGCTCTTCCAGCCCCTCGGTCCAGCTCCCAGCGTCCCCCCACTCCCAGCGCAGGGCCCAGCACAGCTCTGACGACAGTCTGTAAGTCCACGTCCACACGCACGTGCCCGCACACACACACGCACACACAGGCCCAGCCCCTGAGCCCCTCTGCCGGTTGCCCTACCTGGTACTGACCAGGACAGTTCTGGCCTCTGTGGTGGACATTCACTCTTCCTTCCCTTCTTTCCTGGGCACCTACTATGTGCCAGGCACTTAGCTAGCAGCTGTGACACAATAAGTGGAAGCCTCAACCTCAAGGAGACCCACAGGGCACAGTGGCAGGAAACAAGTCAGCAAAACAGGGACCAGTGCCAAGACCAGGACAGCAGAGAGCATCTCAGGCACACTGGGTGACCCTGACAGGGGACATTTAAGTAAATACTTAAAGGAGGGCAGAAGCAGCCTGAAGCTTGGAGAGAAAGAGCCTGCCTCCCTGAAGCAGCACGTGCAAAGGGCCTGAGGCAGGACTGGGCAACACAAGAGTGAGCAGAGACCGTGGGGAGGATGTGGCCAGAGTCAACATTTTAACATTGCTCTCCTGGGCCCTGAGAGTGGCCATGGAGTCCAGGTAAGAGGCCACAGTGGCATCTGGGAGGTGCCGGTGGCTCAGCCCAGAGCGGTGGCCATGGTGGGAGGAGGCCCTGGAGGTCTCCAGCCTTGTCCATGCTGGGTCCCTCTGCGGCTAGGTCAGAGGAGGGGTGTGAGAGAAACCATCAGGGTGACCCCTGGCTTTCCAGCCTGGCCGCTTAACTGAGCGAGAGCAGCCTGGTAGGGACCCGAGGTCCAGAAAGGATTCATTGCCCTCCGGATGCCCAGCGGGCGTTCCGCGTAAATCTGGGGCCCAGGCTGGAGACGTGCGTGTAGGATCACCAGAATGTGGTGGGTGCTGCCTGGCCTGAGCCCAGAGGGCAGTGGACACCTCTGAGCAGAGATGGTGGCGACCACAAGTGTCAAAGTCCAGAGAGAATTCTGTTTGTTCTGTTGTTGTGGGCTGGTGGGGGGGGGGCGGGCGTGCAGGGTTTGGGGGGAGGGGAGAAGCTGAGGGTTCAGGCAGCCAGGCTGGGGCTCTTCTCTTCCAGGTCAGTGGGGAGTCGGGTGGAAGGGGAGACAGAGACAGAGGACGGAAGGAGGGAGATGGATGGACCAGATGGGCAGCAGGGAGGCCAGCAGGCAGAGTTGGGCCACAGAGCCTCCTGCCCGGCAGTCGGGGGCAGACAGGCTGCAGCCTCCGGTGGGCACCCGCTGTTGCCGAGGAGCCGGACCCACGCAGCTCTGGCTCAGCCCAGGGGCGCGGGCAGGGGCTTCGGCTCAGAATGGTCTGGAAGCAGCCGGGCAGAGCAGGAGGACCCCACCCTGCCCGCAGGGCGGCAGGAAGGAGGGGTGAGGAGTCAGTCAAGGAGCGGACCAGGCGGCCCTGAGCAGGGAAGGGTGGTGGGAGCGTGGAGGGAGCCACGGGGAGGGGCCCCGTGCACAGCAGGCCTTGGCCACGTGCACCGTACACTGTGCCCCGAGACCTCTCCCTGCAGCAGCGCCCCTGCCCCGGGTCCCCTGCAGACCGCACAGGGGTCCTGCCTGGGGAGCCCTCAGCCTCCCTACCGCTGGTGGGATGGGCACCGGGCACGTGACGCGGCTGCACGGAGAGCAAGCTCTGCAGACATGTTTCAACACGGCAGCCTCAGAACCTGAGTTGGGTGAAAACAAGCGAGCGGAGAACCATGCAGGCTAAACCGCACAGTGGATACTGTATCCCCTGCCCAGGCTGTTTTGAAATTGCTGAGATCCGCTCAGCTAGTTACAGTTACCTGGGAGGGTGGGGGTGGGGGTGGGGGAGACACCAGAGTAAGGCACTGTGTCAGAGGGGATGCTTCCTGGAGATGTTTTTACTTTTCAGAGAGAATGTTTTTCGAAGAGTACTTACTTACATTTCGTGCAAAACCTTGTAAACGGGCTAATTTAAAAACAAGAACTCCAGCTGGGTGGAATGTGTTGCCTGGGGGGGGGGCATGGAGGGGCTCCCCTGCAGGCCAGCGTGGTGGAGGGTGCAGACGGGGGTGGGGTGGGGGCGGGCAGTCCCCAGCCCTCAGGGAGGGGCTCGTGCAGCGTGTGCAGTCAGGGACAGCCTGGGGAGCGATTGTGAATGTCCAGGGAGACATTGGGACCCCGGGGAAAACAGCAGCAACCAAGGGAGGTGTGGAGAGAAAACTTAGCAGGCTGTGGGCACCGCAGGTGTTAGGGGACAGGGAAGGGATCAGAGGCAGCAGGGAGGAACCAGGGAACTGGGGACACACTGGGGCCTTCTTCCCCTGAGCCCACCACAAGGACTGGCCAGGGGAGTGGGCCCCTGCCCCCAGGACAGGCTGACCACAGACACACAGACCTCTATTCACAGACAGGACCACCCCACCGCCCTCCGCCGCCGGCTGCCCTCGCTGCAGGACAGGCCCACGAACAGGGAGGTGACAGGGGCCGGAGCGGTCACCCGGCCCGGCAGAGCCCCTGCCCTCAGAGATGAACAATGCCGTTGGTACCGGGCAGAGTGGGGAGGTGACAGCAGGCACACCAGGGGCGGGGAGAGGGCGGGAGGCCTCGGAGACCCTCACCTCAGGCCCCAAGAGTGAGAAGGGTCCGCCAGCTCAGGAAAGGAGTGGATGGTTCCAGGGTATGGGACCAGCTGGCACCGAGGTCCGAGGCAGGCAGGGAGGGAGGGTGAGGCACATCCAAGGAGCTGGAAGAAGCCACCACAGGACAGGAAGGGGCAGTGGCCGAGGTGGGACACGGTGCAGACCGTGAGGGACCGTCCGGTCAAAGTGGGACTGTCTTTATCCTGAGAGCAGTGGAGAGGCCTGTAGGAGACTCACGCAGGGCAGGACTCTGGGGGCCGGCCGGCGTGCAGAGGGCTCAGAGGGCCCAGGGGTCCTGGCCAGGCGTGGGCGGAGGGGTGGCTGTGCCCAGGAGAAGCAGCCGGGGGCAGGGAGGATGGTGAGGATAGACCTGCCTGCCCACGCCCTGGCCGGTGGGGTGGTTGTGCCCGGGAGAAGCAGCCGGGGGCGGGGAGGATGGTGAGGATGGACCCGCCTGCCCACTGTCCCTGGCTGGAGGGGTGGCTGTGCCCGGGAGAAGCGGCCGGGGGCGGGGAGGATGGTGAGGATGGACCCGCCTGCCCACGCCCTGGCTGGAGGGGTGGCTGTGCCCGGGAGAAGCGGCCGGGGGCAGGGAGGATGGTGAGGATAGACCCGCCTGCCCACGCCCTGGCCGGAGGGGTGGCTGTGCCCGGGAGAAGCGGCCGGGGGCGGGGAGGATGGTGAGGATAGACCCGCCTGCCCACTGTCCCTGGCCGGAGGGGTGGCTGTGCCCGGGAGAAGCGGCCGGGGGCGGGGAGGATGGTGAGGATGGACCCGCCTGCCCACTGTCCCTGGGCTGTATGTCGCCACCCCCACCAGGCCCGGGGCATCGTCTGGGGGTGCCAGCTGCCCACGTGCTCCAGGTGCGGCGTGTCCCGCCCGGCCTCCCCAAGGTGGGGGTCGGGAGAATGCAGCTCAGGTCGGGCCTTAGCCAGATGCCAACAGGAGCACGGCCTCTCGGCGTCCAGAGCCGTTTCCCGGCTGGCTGGGCCCCCCTGTGGCCCCGGGGCAGCCTGTCGGGGAGGCCAGAGCCCTGTTCATCCTGCACCAGGGTCTCTCCTGACCCACCCGCCCGGTGGCTGTGGGGTTTCCTGGCCACTGTGTGTCCCAGGCCCCCTGACTCTGCCACTGATCCTGTCCATAACCTCTATCCCACGAGCCCGCGCCTCCCTGGGGTCCACATGGCACGGCCTCCGTGAGGCCATAGTGGACGCGACTCCCCGCACACATGAGCCTGACAGAGAGGCAGGGGCGGGAGGGGACGGCGAGCCACGTGGGGGGGGGGGTGAGCACGCAGGTGCGGGAGACACACGAGGACCTCCGTGGGGCTTTTGTCCTCGGGGGGTGGGGGTGGGGGTGGGGGTGAGGGGAACAACGAAAGACAAAAGGCCTAGTAAATACGCCAGTGACGTGGGGGGAGTTCCTGGGAAAGGAAGTGTGGGTGACGGAGGACCGGGTGGGGGGGTGGCAGAGAGCCCGGCACAGAGCCCGGGGGGGCCTCCTGGAGGGACACAACAGGTGGGGAAATGGAGGCACCCAGGAAGGTGCTCCTGCAGGTGGGCAGGAGCCGGGGACAGGCCGGGAGCCCCGTGCCAGGAGCCGAGCAGAGGGACCAGGGCTGACGGGGGTCTCCGAGTTCCGAGCCAGAGAGCGAGATCTCCAGGACTCGGAGCACTGGGCCTTCCGTGGGGCCAGGCGATGGGCGGCAGGCGCTCAGCTGGCCGCCGCCTGGGACCAGTGGCAGGGGGGCCAGCACGTCACTTAGAGGTGGTGGCACCAGTGGACGGGGTCCCAGGGCTGGGTGTGGAGAGGGGAGCTTGTGCTGCCGACGTGGCTGGCAAAGCTGTTCCCGGGACGCCCCCACACCCCAGCCCAGTCGGGTTAGCCTGTGAGGAGGCAGGATGTGAACGCAGGCAGCTGGTCTGTGTCTCCGAGCCGTCCCGGGACCCAGACCCCCTGCTGTGCTGCCCCGCAGGGGTCCGCATGCCACCAGGGCCTCCTGCAGAGGGGGGCTGCACGCAGGCCGCAGGCACGCACACCCGTCCTTGCCCACAGAGCCAGTCCTGTCCCCTGAGCACAGGCCCCCCTGGGGACAGAAGGCCCCTGCAGGGTGGCTGCCGGGGAGGAGGGAGAACCGGCTGTAAAAACCTCTCCGAGAGCTGGAGCACTAAAACCCAGTCATAAACACAATCGCACCGTCTTCTGCTGTAAATTTCAACGTTATGAAGCGCTGCGGTCCATTTCCAGCCGTGCCCAGCCCGGGAGGACCGTCCAGCACCCCAGCCCCCACGAGAGGTGATTTATGGGTGTGATTCCCGCGCTCCAGCCATGGGGGAGGGGCGTTCCAAGCCCTGAGGAGCCACAGGGCCCCCCCCCCCGCCAGGAGCAGGGCCCACAGGCCTGTGTGCACGCTGCTCTGGGTAGGGGCCGGGCCGGCACACCCCCAGCCGAGGGCACCCTGCAGCACCCTCCCCTCCCCGCCAGGGCACGAGGGTCCCCAGGGGCTCTGGAGTGAGGGCACTGGACCGTGCAGCGACCCCCACGTTCACCCCGGTGGGTGCCGGTGCCGGTGGAGGAACCCGGCTCCTGCAGCCGGAGGGCAGTTAGAAACAGCACCGCAGGGAGCAGACACACTGCACGCCGGGTGCCCTGAAGAGAGCGAGGCCGCGCAGGGGACGGGAGGGCCGCCGCAGAGGGAGGGAGGGAGGTGGCTCAGAGCAGGGCTGCTGCCAGGCCAAGGGGGCGAGTGGGCCAGGTGGCAGGGGCAGCAGGGACACGGGCCGGCCGCCGTGTGTGTGAGGACCAGAGCGCGGCGAGGCCCAGCACAGAGTGAGAGGGAGGCAGGCCAGTCCGTGATGGGGTACAGGTGGGGGAGCACGAAGGGGACTGGGGTCTCTCCTGCGAGTGAGATAGAAGGTTGGGAGGGTCCGAGCAGGGCGGTGACGTGACCTGGTCTTTGTCTTCGAGGGACCGCGTGCGGAAGTGTGTCGTGGGGAGGGGGGGCCGGCAGGCAGGCCACACAGTGGTCCCAGCAGCCGAGGGTGACGCCCAGGCCTCGGCCGGCCAGAGCCACGAGGGGCGGCAGGGGTCCCCCGGGTCCTGCTGGCGGACAGAGCAGAGCGGAGATCTGGAGCCCTTTCCTGAGAGGAGCTGGGAAAGGAGCCGTGTGGGGTGGAGGGAGGGAAACGCTGAAACAGAGAGGCAAGGAAAGTGCAGGGTCAGGGTCCGAGTTCAGACCTGCGCACACAGGTCCTGGGCGCTCCCCGTCCAGAGGACAGCAGACCGCGCCTGTCACGGCAGGGTGGCCCACCTCCTGTCCTGGTCCATGCAGGGTTCTGGGCGGGCAGACAGCAGGACACATCCAGGGCCTCTGTCTTCTCGATGTGGGTGCTCAGCGACACTGTGACCCCCACCACCCTGAGCAGACGTGGGCACAGGCACTCCTGTCTGCCACTCAGAATTCACATGTCAGACCTTGTGCTGGGGGCTTCTCACAAAGTCTGTGTTATAGGGCTGGCAGGGTGGCAGGGTGGCACTGCCCACCTACCCAGAGGACTTTGAATATGACCGGGGCCCTGGACAGGGGCCCCTCCTGAACTGGCCAGAGTAGGGACTGGGAGGGCGTTGGGCAGAGATCCCCAGTGAGCCCTCTTGGACCCGCCCCGGGCTGTGCCAGCCCACCGGTCCCTCCAAGCTGCGTCAGGTACTCTAGACCCGTCGGCCCTCCTGGCTTCAGATGGACCACCTGTCTGATGGGCTCAAGAGTGGCAGGGGGCCGTGCTGGGCACGCAGGGGCTGCCAGCCTGCAGCCAGGGCAGGAGAGAGAAGACAGGCCCCTCTGCACCCCCACACTGCCCTGGTCTCTGGGGGGGGGGGGACCAGGGAGATCCGAGTGCAGGAGAGATGGGGGCCCCGAGGAGAGTCTGTCCTCAGTGCTCCTGCCCATCCCCGTCCCGCCTCTTCTCCTCCTCCAGAAAGTGGGGGTGTTCAGAGCCCTGTTGTGGGACCCAACGGAGGATAAAGTGGGCGCCAAAGCAAAGCCCAAACGTGCTGAGTTATCAGAGCCAGTCCCCGTGCCCTGTCGGAGCTGGAAGTCCCAGCTCCCAGCACCCCTGCCCACACCCCAGCTCAGACCCAGGCTGGCCTCCAGCTCGGTGCCCAGTATGGACATCTGGAGTCTCGCTCCTGAGCACGGCTCGGTGGCTGTGTGTCTAGGACAGCCTACAGACACAAGAGGAAGGCCACAGTGGCCTCCCCCCCACCCCCGTGACCCCGACAAGGGCCCTGGGCTGGGCTGTCCTGCAGGAAGCCCCGCCCCCACCTTCAGATGCTAAATTACAGGGACCCCAGGCTCCCTCCCCGAGAGCCCCGGGCC
This sequence comes from Saccopteryx bilineata, assembly GCF_036850765.1. NCBI lineage: Eukaryota > Metazoa > Chordata > Mammalia > Chiroptera > Emballonuridae > Saccopteryx > Saccopteryx bilineata. Next base: position 405,669,889 of record NC_089490.1, on the reverse strand, counting down.
TTGGTGTCCCTGTCTCCTGCCCAAGGCCGTAGCTGGGAGGCCATCATCGTCACCGGGTTCAGTGCTGGGATCGATGCTGAGCAGCCTCTGCAAAAATTTCCCCTGAAAAACTTGTTTTCAAGATTTTCATTTGAAAACCAATTCATAATAATAACCACATCAAACTGGAACCCCCTGTCGCCATGGGTTTGATCACTAGCCGCCCGGGGCGGGGGCGGGGGCGGTTTCTAACCAGCTGTTACTCCAATTGCTTTTTCTTTCTCTTCCGAGGGCCACGTAGCCGTCTTACGGTTATTAATTTGGTGAGTGGAGGCAAGGGAACAAGGCAGCTTTTGTTGGCCTTGTCCAACTTTAGTCACTATCAAATTGCAAATAATGACAAGATCCCAGATCCCCCAAACTGATCTTCCCCAGCAGCCCCTGGGGAAGGCGGTTCCCATCCCTCGAGGGCGGCAGAGCCTCCCTGGGCACCTGCCCCACAGACTCACCGCCCTGCGGCTGGGCTTTGGCCACGGCCATCCCTTCCTGCTCACCAGGGTCGAGATCACTGTGTATCTGAGACAAGATGAGAGGGAGGCCGCCTCGGGGACCATCTCAGACATATGGAGACCCAGAGGCCCCACCGCCGTGACCCTGGTCCAGGGCCCTCCCGGCAGGCAGACGGGCACTGTGGGATGCCCACAGGCCTGAGCCGCGGAGCCACCTGCCACAGGGCTGCCCCGAGACCCGGCCCCAGAGAAGAGCGTCCACATGTGTCCGGCTCATGCAGCCCGGGCGGTCTCACTTCAGCCTCCGGACAAGCCACTGAGGGGGTAGAGTAGCTCCCCACTTTCCAGAGAGGAAGACACAGCAGCCAGGTGTCTGCCTGGGGTCTGACTCGGCCTCCCACACCAGCCTGGCCACGGCTCATGCCACACCGTAGGTAATGAGAGAGCATTGGGGCGAGAGGGACAGAGGTGCACGTGAGCTGAGCAGAGGCCATGACAGCCCCTGGGGGCTGGGCAGCGCAGGGCAAACTCGGTAGCCAGACCCGGCAGCCCCTGGGTGGCATGTGCCACCAAGGTCAAGCCCAGGCTCCAGGAGGGGGCATAGCTTGGGGAGAGGGGACTGGGAGAACCCCACACGGCTTGGCCCATCCTCTGGTCACCATGCCTTCTGCCATCCCCAGTGGGGACTGTCATGCCAGGGTGGCCCAGGACAGAGCCCCGTCCACAGCCACGCCCAGCAGCCCCCATCTCTTCCTGCACCCCAACCCACCAGACCGCATCCTCTTCCCCAAGAACACCCCATAAACCCTTCCATACCCACCACGTACACATCTGGAGACATCAACAGATGTTCAAGTGCCGGAAAGTGAAAATTTATGAAACCACAAGTTTTCTTCTGTAATGGGTTTGGTGCATTAATTGATACCAAACCAATCGGCGCTCCACACTGGGCGCCCGCACAGTTAAGCAACAATTAATCCACACCTGGACCCGCCTTGGTCAAGGTTACGGTGTGTGGGGGGGGCCAGGAAGCGCCCCCATGGGCCTCCCAGGGTGCCAGCAGGCACAGAGACTGAGGGGTTGCTCCAGCTGCAGAGGGGGCCCTGGGGGTTCCGAGCCAGGGAGAGGGGTGGGGAGTGGGTGTGAGCAAGTCTGCTCCCCGACATCCCCTCCCACCTTGCTCACCTTCGAACCTGGCTCAGACCCCCGGGCCCGTCCTCCGCTTGCCTGATACTGTGTCTTCCCAGCTTGCCTGATACTGTGTCTTCCCAGCTTGCCTGATACTGTGTCTTCCCAGCTTGCCTGATGCTGTGTCTTCCCAGCTTGCCTGATGCTGTGTCTTCCCAGCTTGCCTGATACTGTGTCTTCCCAGCTTGCCTGATGCTGTGTCTTCCCAGCTTGCCTGATGCTGTGTCTTCCCAGCTTGCCTGATGCTGTGTCTTCCCAGCTTGCCTGATGCTGTCTTCCCAGCGTGGAATCCGGGGCTGGGGGTGGGGTGCAGGGGGGTGATGGGCGATGCAGGGGTCCTCGCTGGTGACCTTGACAAAGGCCCTTCTCCTCCTGGTGGGTGGCGTGTAGGCCTTGGCTGTGGTCTTTAAATGGCTCTGCAGAGAACCAGGGTGTGGGGCAGGAGCTGGGGGTGGGAGGGGATGAGTGGACGGCCCCAGACGCCCACAGAGAAGCCCTGCCCCCCTCCCCTCTATACCGCCTGGGCCCCTACATCAGCTTTGTTTGGGGAAATTGAAGATTGTGGCCCCTCTGGCCTGGGTGATGGACCTCTGGCAGCTGTTCCCCAGGCCTGGGACAACTGAGGAGGCAGAGACTACCCTTGGCCTTCCCGCTGAAAACAGGGGCGATGGCTCACCTGGGTTTCGGCCTCCAGAGAAGGACACAGCCCCCCTTCCAGGCCACCGTTCTGAGCTGCCCCTCCCATCTCTGCCCTGCCTGGCCCCCTCCCCTCTGGCTCAGTGTCCACAGTGAGGAGCGGGTGCCTACCGCCAAGGCCTGAGTCCCCCAGGGACCAGCTACCGGGCCTCTAGCCGCACTTACCCTACGTCACCCGGCAGCATCTTTGCCGGGGTCTTCCGCCGGCCAGCACCGCCTCCACCTGGTCCTGGGGAAAGGGCCAGCAGGAGGCCCAGGGCGGCCCGGTCATAGACACCACACACCACAGGTGTGCGTCCACACAGAAGAATGACCACAGCCAGCCCTGTCCACGGCCACAGCAGTCCACCCTTGGTGGGCTGTCTAGCCATGCCGCGCTGCCCCATAGCGGCTCTGCGCTCTGGCCGCTCAGCCCGTATCGATAGGCGGTCTGACTAACTTCTTCCCCTACCGTGGACGGAGCGCCTAGAGAGTCACCCCCAAGGGCACTGCCCCCTCTGAGCTGTGCCTTCTCCCCAGACCCTGGCTCCTGCTGGGTCACCCACCCAGAGGGACAGAGGAGGCTCCCTACACCCACATGTCTACACAGTGCACCCAGACACCCACGGGGGGGGGGCGGTCATGTACACGCAGACATACGCATAGATGGGACCAAGGCCCACACACGGCTCACGTGTGCAGGGACACTCGGGCACCCATCTGGGCTGCCCTTGCTGCCTAACTCATCTCCGCTCTTGTCCCCACAGGTGATGCAGCTGGACCAGAGGCTGGTGCTCATCACGGACATGCTTCACCAGCTCCTCTCCTTGCACCAGGGGGGCCCCCCGGGCGGGCGGCCCCCCAGCGGAGGTGGGGCCCACGTGGTCCCACCCTGCCGAGGGCCCATCAACCCCGAGCTCTTCCTGCCCAGCAACGCCCTGCCCACCTACGAACAGCTGACCGTACCCCGCAGGGGCCCGGACGAGGGGTCCTGATGCGGGCCTGGGGCCTGAGGGGGCACTCGGAAGAGCCCCCAGCCTGCCCCACCTCCCACTCCGCAGGGGCACCGTCGGGCCACCTCCTCGAAGGTCGGAGGTCGGCAGAGCCGCCCCACAAGCCTGGGCTGGGGGTTTGCTGAGGACGCCTCTTCCAGGACAGACGGTACTAGAGCTTAGCTGGGTAGGGGAGCCCCTCCCAGCCTGAGACCATGGCTTGCACGGTGATTGGGACGCAGTGGCAGGTGGCATTCTGACACTGGGTTGATCCCAGATGTGGCAGGAGATTGAGACAGGTGTGTGTAAGCTTCCTGAGTGGAGACCCAGGGGACGGTGTAGACAGGGCCTGTGGGCACCACACCCCAGGACTGGAAGCCGGGACCCAGGGAGGAGACTGGCAGGGCAGGGCAGGGCCATGCCAAACAAAGGATGCCCATGGACCCTGCTCAGAGGGACCCAGGCCTGGGCCTTGACCCTCCATCTCCAGAGATGCTGACTTGAAGGGCCAAGGACTATGAGGTCCTGAGCCCACCACTGTCCCTAGAGAGCTTCCCTGGGGTGAAATGCCCACCAGTGGAATGGGGGTGGACAGTTCCCCCACTTTGGACTGGCAGCTTCTCCTACCCATTCTGGAGAGAAGAGGGGCCCCCAGCCCCACTCACGTGCAGCCCTCGCCTCCAGCTCCCTGCCTTGGTCCGAGCAGCTGGACAGATGCACGTGGGGTATGCACAGCCCCCCCACACACACCCACATACAGGACGGGGGCTCCCTCCTGGGCATCACATTTCACAGAAATCAGAGCAATCTGCGGTGATTTGGAATCTGTGTTTTAATGAGTTTCACGGTGTGATTTTGATTCTTTCTTGTGCCGGCTTTTCTTAATAAACGTGGAGTCACCGAGTGGGTCTCACCCTGGTTCCTGGGGAGGACCCACCTTTGGGACAACCCTGTCCCCCCTCAGAACGGCCACCCTGCAACACGCCAGAGCTCCCTCACTCTGCCCACGCTGGCCCGGGTGCCCCCACCTCGCTGGCCTGGCGTTCGGGGAGCGAGGGGTCCCCCAGGGACCAGGAAGCACCTTGAGCACAGGCCACTCCTGTCCCCGTCCCCGTCCCCTGGCTCCGTGGTCGGCTCTGTCCACACGAGCTGAGCAAAGGGGAAGAAGGTGGCCGGAAGCAGGGCCCACCCTCTAAGCCTTTGCTTTTGCTGGGAGGTGCTTTCCACCACGTCTCCACCTGTGGAAACTGCACCCTTGGTCCAGAGCCCAATTCAAAGCCCCCTCCTGCAGGAAGCCCTCCCTGATATCTCCTCATGAGCCGTCCTTCCGGGCCTGGCGACCCTTCAAAGGGGCAGGGGTGAGCAGGTGAGGCTGTTACCCCCAGACAAGCAATGAGGGTGGAGCTCAGGGACCCTGTTCTCCATGTCCATGCCCCCCACACACACACAAGCTGCACCCTCATTTCTGGGGCCATGGGGCTTGGTGTAGATAGGACAGCACCCAGTTCTCCCCTGAGCCCTCCCACTGCTCCCTCGGGCATCTGAGCCACGCCTCCTCCTGGGCCCAGCTTCCTTCCTCCCAGGCCTCCCTCAGGGACAGGGGCTATCCCCTTGGAGGCCGGTGCCCAGGTGGCTAGTGAACAGGAGCTCACTGTCCACAGAGAAGAAGCCAGGGCCCAAGAGCCCAGAGAGGTTGCAAGACCCAGCCCCCAAGACCGTGGGTCAGCTCAGCATCCTTCCTGATTGGGGCTCTGATGGCCTTGGGGTGTCCCCCTGGGGTGGCTCTGGCCATTGGTACGGTCAGGATATGGTCACTGCTCTTCTCCCAGCAGCCCTGGTGAGGCAGGCACCTCCTCGGACCCAGTGCTCGGTCCAGGGCCTGGCCCGATCCGGCTGTGGGTGCTGGGGCCACAGTCCACACCCCCGGGCAGCACCCTAGGGAACACACTTGGGCCTCTCCGTCTGTCCCTCCCAGGCCCGGCAGGCCCTTGTCTGAGGACCCATGAGCCCCTCCATGAGAGCAGGACCCATCCTGGCCCATCCTCCCGGAGCTCGAGATGCAGAGACTGAACCCTGGTTAGAGTTTGGGTGCAGAGAAGGCCCTGAGGCCCAGGCCCCCACACGGGCATGCCGGCTCCCCCCAGCTCCACAGTGAGTCCCCAGTCACAGGCCTGTGCAGCTCCTAGCAGGCTGGGCGCCTGGCAGGAGGGTGCCGCCTCACCCTCGCCTTGTCCCAGGGGTTCCCCAGAGCTCTGAGAGGGGCCCCCATCCTCCACGCTGGCTCACAGGTACAGACACTCTCACCCAGGGCAGCGGTGGGGGTGGGGGTGGGGGGTGGAGGGCCCACTGTACACACCTTGGACTGCCCCTTCACCCTCTCCTCCTCCTGCGGCCCACCCCAACCCCCAGGCCAGCAGAGCTGGGACATCTGAGATTCCAAGGATGGAGCTGTCTCCAAGGACGTGGGAAGCAGAGACCGGCCGGTGTCAGGATGGGGACCCAGGTTTCCGGGCGGAGCAGCAGCTCGGCCCCTATGGGAGAGGCACTGCCCTGGGTCCCCCTCTGCTGAGCCCCTCTGTGCCTCCCCCCCGGGCTCCCCAGAGCCCAGCCCTGGCTCCCACGATGGGGACCAGCCAGCGTGGGGGAGGGAAGGTGGGCGGCACAGGCCTGGGCCTCCCCCGCCTGTGCCGTGGGGGAGGGGCGGGAGCAACAATTACTGGAAAGGCAAAAGCTGTTGTTTCCTTGTTGGGTAAATATTTGCCAAAACCCCAGGAAGCTGCAGGCTGGAGAGCAGGGCCCTCCGCGGAAGCCCCAGGCCCAGGCCCCAGCAGCACGGAAACCGGCCCCCGGGGCCGGCCGGCCAGGGTGCTCCGCTGGCCGCCCAGCTGGGCCGTCCGGCCAGGGCCCCCCGCCCGCTGTCTCCCGTATTATCGACTGCGCTCAAAGTGTCCCGAGGGCTTCAGTCCTGGACGGGCCACGGCGGCCCCCTCGGGTGCGAGAGGCGATTCACCTGAAATAAAGCCCAGTGATGAAATTAGCTAATTAAAGCCCGCCGCGGAGGTCGGGGCCCAGCCCGCCGGGCGCTCAATGCCCACCCGGTGCCCGCGGCCTGAGGAACAGATGGTGCCCCGGCCCGCCGCGGGGCCGCATTCCTTCACTCTGTCCCCCGATAACTGACTTCGACAGCACACGGCCATCTGGCGTATGACACGTCCTGTGTGCCCCGGACAATGGCCCAGCAGACCTCTCCGGGAGAGGGCCGTCGCCCGGGCAACGGTGGCATGTGCAGGCCAGGCCGTCCGCGGCCCCTCCCCCGCCCCTTTGTGGCTCCCGGCAGCCTGGCTCAGGCTGACAATCTCCACGACTGTTTGTCCGCAGCGCCCAGCCTTTGTCTCCAAATCGGGTTCCCTCATTGAGGTCCTCGGTGTCCGATGGGTGCTGGGAGCATCTGCTGGGGGGGGGCTGGGGGCAGCTGGGAGGCGGCCCACTTCCTGGGGTGCCCACCTCCTCTGCCCACGTCCCTCCCCCCCTGGCATGCTCTCTAGAACCGGGCAGGCAGATGGCACCTCACGGGCACTGGGACTCGGCCATGGAGCCGGTCTCTGAGGCTGGTGTCCACCCAACCTGAGGTTCTCCCGGGCTTTGGGCCAAGGGCCAGCAGAGGAGGGGTCTTCCGCCCTGTTTGTGGAAGGGGAGCAAAGTGACCCTACAAGACACGTCGACTCGGGGCCCAGGTCGGCACACCGCAGGTGCTTAGTAAAAGGCAGCCAGACAAACGTCCCTGGATGCGCCTGGGTTCTGGGTTCTGCCTCGTCACTGCACTCCCCGTCCTCCGACACCCAAGCCAGCTCCGGCCGCTGCCCGGGGCCCCACCTGAGGCCCTGCGCGCTGCAGCCCTGCCAGCTCCCGGTGTCCCCGCCAGCCGGCCGGCCTCCCCACCGCTTATCCCTGCACCCTGGGTCAGGCCCGGGGCTGCCGGTGAGCACAGCCCTCTCCCGGCTCAGGACCATGGTGGCAGGCAGCCCCCTGCCCCGGGCTGGGGTCAGAAGACATGCCCACCAGCCCACCACTGGGAACACAGGACCCAGGAGCACCTGCACGGGGCACAATCCCCCTGGGGGCTCAGGAAATGCCTGTTACATTAAGGCAGGGGTCCCCAAACCCTAGGCCACAGACCCGTACCAGTCCGTGGGCCATTTGGTACCAGTCCGCAGAGAAAGAATAAATAACTTACATTATTTCCGTTTTATTTATATTTCAGTCTGAACGATGTTTTATTTTTTAAAAATGACCAGATTCCCTCTGTTACATCCGTCTAAGACTCACTCTTGACGCTTGTCTCGGTCATGTGATACATTTATCCGTCCCGCCCTAAAGGCCGGTCCGTGAAAATATTTTCTGACATTAAACCGGTCCGTGGCCCAAAAAAGGTTGGGGACCACTGCCTTAAGGGATAAAATCAGAGTTTGCAAAGAGACTAGAGGACTCAGGCAGGGCACCACTAGGCCATGCCATGTAGGGGTAGGGGTTCCACCATCCTGTGCCCTCAGAGAGTGGGCACTCTGACTGAGGCAGCCAGACAGCTGGGGTGACAGGTGGGGTGGCAATGGCAGATGGGGGGCAGGGCTCCAGAGATAGCCCCACAGGCAGCCCTCCCCCATGGGGACCTGCCACATTCCACACAGGTCCCGCAGGCAGTCCTGTTGTGGGGGCCCTTCCTTTTTTTTTTTTAATAAATAAATTTTTATTAATTTTAATGAGGTGACATCAATAAATCAGGGTACATACATTCAAAGAAAACATGTCCAGGTTATCTTGTCATTCAATTATGTTGCATACCCATCACCCAAAGTCAGATTGTCCTCCGTCACCCTCTATCTAGTTTTCTTTGTGCCCCTCCCCCTCCCCCACCCTCTCTCCCTCCTTTCCTCCCCCCGCCCCCCCCCATAACCACCACACTCTCCAGGGGTCCCCAAACTTTTTACACAGGGGGCCAGTTCACTGTCCCTTAGACCGTTGGGGGGCCGCCACATACAGTGCTCCTCTCACTGCCCACCAGTGAAAGAGGTGCCCCTTTCCGGAAGTGCGGCGGGAGCTGTATAAATGGTTTCAGGGGGCCACATGCGGCCCGCGGGCCGTAGTTTGGGGATGCCTGCTGAGTCTTGTCCATGTCTCTTAGTCAGGCCTGGGGCCTGGCACAATCTCACCTGGCACAATCCTCCCTGTGATGCTCATGGTCGAGGCCAGGCAGGTCCACGTTGGATTCAGGTAGAAGAACCACGGAACCAGAGAGCGTCAGGCCATCACCCGTTTGTCGGAGGCTCACGGAGACTGGCCAGCAAAGAAACAAAGGAGAAACCACTTTCTCACAGCGGAGGGCAAGGGGTCAGGAACGCTGCCCTCATGGTGGCGGCCGACGGAATCGGGGAACTGTACCACGCGGTCAGTGGGAAAGCGATCCGGGAGAATCAACCCCCAGGGAAAGTGCCCAGAGCTTCACAGACTCACGTGTGGCTTCCTGACACGTGCTCACACAGTAACCCGGCCAAGTGTTTGCAGCCGGGAACCCAGCGAGCAAGCCTCACCCAGCTGTCTCCCCACACTCCCCAGTGCCCTCCTGAATCCAGCACCGCCCTCTGCCCCCTGGGACCCCTGTGGCTCCTTGGGGGGGTCTGACAGGATGTCTCTGCCTCACCATCCTCAGACCCCATCAGCGCCCCCCCCCCTCGGCTCCAGCCCCAGTCTTGTGGCCTGGAGCGTCAGTGAACTGGGGAGACGGGGGCCTGGCTCAGCCAGGGGGCTGGGCAGCCGGTCCTGAAGTGTGCTCAGGAGGCCAGCGCTGCGCTGGACAGAGTTTCAGTCCCCCACTGACCTCTGAGTGCTGGGAGCCTGGGGCCAGGGCCCTCTGGACACTGCCAGCCCCCACCCAGACCCCTTCCAGCCCTATTGTGCGGCGAAACCTCGGCAGACAGGCAGTGGCGAACCCGGACCGGGCAGCGAAGGAGCCCTCAAGCAGGTGACCTCCGACCTCGCCGGCCAGCTGCTGCTTTTTCACCTGCTCGAGGACAGGGAGCTGCCGGCTTCCCCCCTGCACCCCAGGCCCGGGCAGAGGTGGGCGGGCTCTCGGCACTGGCCAGAGACATCGACCTGAATGAGGATCTTCCCTAAAGGTGGGCTCCTGACCGGTCATGCAGCCACCTGCCTGCTCTATGCCAAGGCCCCCAAGGCCAGAGTGCTAGCCCCTCCCTGCTCAGACCACAGGCAGGCGCTAGCTGTGTGGCAGGAGGTGGCGGGGTCCACTCTGAACCCCAGATCCTCTCTGTCAGCAGGTCCCTCAGAGATTCTGTCATGTGACCCTCCCCTCAGCGTGCCTGTGAGTCACCAGCTGTGCCAGGAAGACGCATGGGGCCTCCCCACACACACCCAACCCCCCCAGCACCAAGCAAGGAGAAAGGTGGGGGGAGTTCGGCCCAGGGAGACTCACTAGGCACCAGAGAATGATCCGACCCTGTGCCCACTCCTCTTGGCCACCACCCCCACGCTTGCCCCGTGGTGCCCAGAGGGGGTGGCGCTGCCTTTATGTGCCTGAGCCACGTCCATCCTGCCACTCACCTTTTCCCAGCTTCTTCCGGGCAGTGACCTCTCAGCCTGAGAAGGCCCGTGGGGGCCCAGGACGGGCTGGTGGACCTAACATACTAGCTGCCGATTCCTTAGAGTGGGGTGGGGGGGACACCAGGGTCGTTGCGGGATGGGACAGGGGGCGGTGCAGTTGAGACCGAGTTGAAATCTTGTCCCGGGGGCACCACAGGGACTCCCATGGGCCCAGGCCGCCCCTCTCCCATCCAGCCCCCTGCACACCCTGCTCGGTGACATCCTCTCCCCGTCTCCAGCCGACAGGGAAGCGTGTGCTCTCTGCACAACATCAAACCAGGACGCACGGGCCACTGGGATCCGTGACACCGCAGATGCGTCTCCACGGCCCTGGGAAGCGGGCAGCGGCGGTGAACACAGGGCGAGGCGGGGCCGGGGTGCTTGCCGGGGGGAGGGGGGACACGGGTCGTACCGAAGGGGAAGGAGATGCTCTGAGCAGAGAGGCCTCAGACACGGGGCTTCTCCCCACCTGGTACAAATGGGTAAATCGAGGCCCAGGGCGGGCCCGGTCCAGCACAGCACCTGTCTGTGGGAATCTGCGCTGGACAAAGCCTCCAAGAGGCCATGCGAGGTCCAGTGGCAGAGACGGGTGGGAGGGGGAGAGCTGGGCCTGGGCCGGGGCGCTGGAGGGCAGGGGGGGCAGGTCTGGCTAAGACAAAGACTCGAACTTCTCGGACTGGAGCTCCGGGGCCAGGGAGGCCACAGGCGAGGTAAAGCTGCAGAGTCCCCGGGGCGGTGAGCACGGCGACCCTGCTGGCCTGCGCAGGCCGAGGAGCCGGGTGCCATCCCTGTGCAGCCGAGGGCCTGGTGGGCAGGACGTGCCCACGGCTTCCAACCGGGGTGCCCAGGTCCCCGCCACACGGGGACATCCCAGCTTCCGCACCGGGTCCTCAAGAGGCCGTGACGAGCCCGACCCCCGACTCGGTCTGCCAAACCCCACCGACTCGGTCAGCTTTCTCTCTCCTCACGGCCCTCCCCTGCACGCACACGCGTGTGCACACGCACACACACACTCGGTGCAAGAGTGGTCTCCACGGGGTGAAGAAGAAACGGAAATGAGAGCCAGGATCCTCTGGTTCCCATCCGGGCTCAGCCACTCCCTGGCTGTGTGTCCCGGGACAGAGCCCTGACACCCCTGAGCTTCCGTCGGCCTTCGTCCTCCCCTGGCTTCACAAGCTGTGGCCCGGGCGCTCGAGGCGTGAGGAGATAGGACCAAAGCCGCAGCAGCCTGGCGGCCCGGGTCACCCGGGACAGCTCCCTGAGCTCGGGGAAGGACGCACGTAGTAACTGTGCACTGTAGCCCAGCAAGACGTCTGTATCCAGATCTGTAACACGGGCCGACTCCCGAGATCAAAGCCCCCGTGGCCAATCAGTGTTGAGTGGGTACTTGCCAGTGCCCGGCCCGGCCCGGCCCAAGTCCCTAGAAGGGGTAAGGGCCTTATTCTCCACCTCGTGGTTCTCCGGGAATGGCCCCCAGAACAAGGCCAAGACACCCTGGTGTGATGGCTTCAAGCTGCCACTCACCGGGACACGCCTGCAGCAGCCTCACCCCCTCCCAGAGCACCCCTTGGGGCCAGAGAGGCCTCGGAAGGGCACCCCAGGGGCCCTCTCCTCCCTCCAACTGTGCCCTCAGCCCCCTCCCAAGAAGACCCAGCCACAGCCTCTCTGCCCCGGACAATGGGGATGACAGGGCAGAGATGGATTGGTCCGGCCAGGGGAGAGGAGGCTCGTGCTGACAGAGGCCCCAGCCCCGGATGGGGCGCCCCAGACCCTCGGGGGAGGGAGACACAGAGGCCCTGACTTGTTGATGGGCTGGGGTTGGGGTGGGCCCTGGGGACCGTGGCTTCTCTGGGGACGAGGGCCCTCGACAGAAAGGCTTTCTATAGAGGGGGTTGCTGGGAGGGTGGGTAATGTCATGAAGTAATTTCAAAGGGTCTTAATCAAATCCCCTCCCCGTCCACAGGACCGCGTCGAAAGGACTTTGGAGAGGAGAGACGGCTCAGACAATCGACTGGGGCTTTCCACTTGACCGGCCGGCGCTGGGCGCGGGGCCTGCAGGGCCCGGCCCCGGGACCGCTCTGCTCTTCACACCGTAGCTGGGCTGGGCCCCTCTCCGGGCCTCCGTCTCACCCCCCGAAAGGGAACTGGGCTGGTCTGGTACTGCCCGGCTCAGGGCACGGGTCAGGGGGATAAGGGGCTCTCTCCTCTCCCTGCCCCTCTAGACGGAAGCCTTGGAGACGGCCCCTCAAAGCCTCAACAGCACCCTGAAAACCACCCCTGGCAGCAGGGGACACGGAGGCTCGGGAAGCCAGGGAACCCAAACCCCTCTACGCCTGTCTGCCTGCCTATCCCGTGTGGATGAGACCACGTCCTACCCACGCGGCAGGGGGCTGGAAGGAGGGGGCGCTGTGAGCAAAGCAAGGAGGTGCCTGCAGTAGGTGCTTCCGGAATGTTCCATGGCGACTGCTCAGGCCCACAGTCCCAGGAGTTCCACCACTGACTGTCTTTCGGATGCCAGCGCCCTCCCCCACGGAAACAGCCGGGTCCGTGGGCTGGGAGATGGCTGCCTCCTGGGAGGGGGTCTCTGGCAGCCCGGGCGGGCAGTGCCCGGGTCTCGTCCCTTCCTGTGTGCCGCGCGCGCGCGAGCTCCGCAGTCACGCGGCAGCCGTCTGGGCCGGTCCCGCTCGCCACGGGCCGGGGGAGCCCGTCCAGAGAGTCCTCCCCGTTCTGACCTTCCTCTGGAGACTCTCGGTCCACCTGCCGTCCCTGTGACCAGCTCCCCTACAAAAGGACCATTCACTTGTTTCTGGGTGTGGTCACTGAAGGTCAGACGGGGACACCCACACTCACCCCAGGAGCCAAAACCACTTTCCTAGAGCTGTGCCCAGAAGCCCTAACTGCTCCTCGTCACCCTCGGAATGGGCTGGCTCCAACGCCCCGGAGAGACCCTTCGGGCTCACAGCGTGCTCCTCAAAGGCTGCAAGGCCCAGCCCCCCCACCCCCCAACCTGGCTGGCTGGTACCACTGGTCTCTGTCCCCAAACAGCCAAGTGGACGCACCCACTTGCCGGGGGGAGGGGGGACACGGGTCGTACCGAAGGGGAAGGAGATGCTCTGAGCAGAGAGGCCTCAGACACGGGGCTTCTCCCCACCTGGTACAAATGGGTAAATCGAGGCCCAGGGCGGGCCCGGTCCAGCACAGCACCTGTCTGTGGGATTCTGTGCTGGACAAAGCCTCCAAGAGGCCATGCGAGGTCCAGTGGTAGAGACGGGTGGGAGGGGGAGAGCTGGGCCTGGTCCAGCACAGCACCGCACCCAGGTGGATGGAACAAACGCCACAAATGAAGGAGCGACCAGCTAGAAACACTGCTAGGGACAGACACGAGGACCCCACGAGGACGCCTGTCTGACCTCCAACTCCCTGCCCCCTCCCCACCCAGAGCACCTCTGCTCCCCCAAAGGGATGGAGAGAGCCAACCGCTGCCCTCTCACCTCTTGCAGAACCCAGGCCGCCATGGGGGGAGGCGGAGGCCAGCGTGCCCTCCCTCCCCCCCTCCCCTGGCTCCCACCCAGGTGCCCCTCTCCTTCTTCCTCCTTCCCGGCCTGTCCCGCCCGCCACCAGCCTCAAGGTGAAGCAGGCAGAGCCAAGCCCTGAAAACACTCCACAAAACCCTGCATGCGTCCAGGCAGCTCTGGTTACCCGGCGCCCAGCTGGCCAGCCTCCCGCGAGCCCTGCCAAGGCCTGGCACCACGGCCCCCGCGGCCCTGCTCCCTGCCAGCGAGCCCGCAGCCCGAGGGCATGGGCAGATTGCTTCCCTGCCGCCGCCGCCGCCCCCGGCCCTGTTCCCCCGGGAAAAGGCCTCATTGTTCCTCCCCTCTCCCCGGCCCCCGCCTGGCTTGGAGACACCCGGGTTCTGGGCTCCGAGGTCACTGGGCCTCGAAAAATCCACCTGCAGCCGCACCAACTTCCAGGAAACCGAATCCCAGCAGCAGATGACAGCCGCAGGCAGCAGGACAGAGCGCCCATTCAACCCCCACGGGAGCCGCCTGGCCCAACCTGGCCACCCCCTCCTCCCTTACCTGGGGCTCCCCCACGCCTGGGCACCAGCCTCCCAGAGCCAGTGCTGCCTGGACGCCGGCCCAAGTCCACGGCCAAGGACAAAGGGCTGGGATGGGGTGCCCGGGGCAGGTGGGAGGGTGGGTGGGGAAGGGGGCTGGAGACCCTGTCCCTACCTCCAGGGCTGCACAGACAGCAGGCAGGCCTGGCGTGGGCACAGGGGTGAGTGTCTGAGCCGAGTGTTCAGGGAAACGGTCCGTCCACGTGGCCCGACACAAGTTGGTACAGTCTTCCGGCCCCTGCTTTCCAGATGAAGAAGCCGAGGCCACAGTGCCCGGCTCAGCTGCCCGTCTCCATGCCCGTGAGGAGCAGAGCCGGCTGGAGCCAGGTGTGTCTGACTCCCCGAGCCTACCTTTGCCCCACCCAGGGATGCCCTCCGAGTGAGCGGACGGAGAAGGCGGGCAGGTGGGTGCAGGCACACGGTGAGCCAAGGCCGAGGGACCCGGCGCTGCAGGCCGTCGGGGGGGCAGGCCTCCAGCCCCGGAGACGGGGCCATGGACCCACTCATTTCACGGTGGCCCCGCTCAGGGGACAGTCTAGGCAGCAAGCAGCCCTGAGGAAGGAGGCCCCCACCCCTCCTCCCGCCAACACCCTGCCGGAGAGACCCAGAGTGAGCTGGGGTCCTGAGACCATCAGCCCCGGGTGACTCTTTGGGCTGTCCCTCGTCACCGGCTCCCAGCCCCAGCCCAGCCCTGGGCCTCTGCCTGTGAGCACAGCCTGTAGCCTTGGGGACCCCATGGAAGCAGTGAGGGGACAGGCCCCCGGCCAGGCCAGGCTTGACCCCCAAGCCTGGGAGGCCGCCTGTCCTCTAGCGGGCCTCCAGCCCCGTCTCCCGCCGGAGTGGCCCGCTTGTGGTCCAGACAGGACGAGAGGAGTGGGCTAGGCAGGGGAACAGAGCGGGCCCGGGCACTGGGCATCAGTGCAGGGTGTGCCCCGGTTCCAGGATGCCTCCCAGGGCTCGGAGGCAGTCCTGCTCTCCAAAGGCAGGGCCCATGCTGCCCGCCCGTCGGCTCTTCTGCCCGGCTGGTCACACAGAAAAGCACGTCCTGTAGCCGGGCAGCACGAAGAGGGGCTCCACCCCCACACGGGAACAGGGACTGGACACCCGGCAGGAGGGCCAGTCTCCAGGCCCCGCCTCCCCAACCCCATTCTCCCACTTGCCCAGCAGCAACTGCCCCAGCTCCTCCCAATCACCACCCCTGGCAGGGCCACCACCACCTCCACCGTCCACTAAGTTGGCCTTTCCTCCCTGTCCCATTTAGCAAACTCCTACTCACCCAACAAAGCCCAAGGCAAGGGAACCCCTCCTCCACGAAGCCTTCCTGAAGAGCTAGCCAACTGTTGCCCAGGTTCTTCCCTCCCAGCCCTCGGCACCCACTGAAGACGCCGTCTGTGTCCTTTGCAGCTGGTCATCCCTCCCGAGAGGAAAGTGCCCCTTCAGTAAGTTATGGAGGGGACACATAACCTGCAGAGAACCCATGGCGGTTTGTCTATGAAATGCTAACCTGCAGGACCTCCAGCTCAGTGCCCACAAGCGCTGGGCACCGGGCTCCACTGCTTCCGGCTGGCTTGGACTGAGCCCTGGAGAATGGGGGGTGCCACCAAGAACCACAGAGGAGAGAGAGGGGCACACCCACGCCCGTCCCCTGTCCCCATGGACCAGCCGCACTTACTACACATACCGTCCTTCTGACCCACAGCCCACAGCTACGAGTTTGGAAGGCGGCCTGGGCAGAGCAGGCTCCTTGAGTGTTCGGTGCCCGCCTCCTCCGTGGGCATGCCTGCAGAGATCTGGGAGAACAAGTTGCTATGTGCTCTGCCCCCACAGACCCGACACTGCCACCCTCACCTTTGTCACGACTGTCCTGATGGTGCTTTTCCAGACGCCTGAATGACATCACCCCGTCTGAGGAAGCTCATTCGGCTTCCAAAGAACACCTGAGCGTGCCAGGTGCCACCACAGCCCTGGCAGCACGCCTCCTCCCAGCGCCCCTGCAGTAAGAGCAGGAGGGGGTTACTCTGCTCTGCCCTATGGACACAGCAGACGTGCGAGGCCCAGGTGGAGACACGCCCCTCCCCAAGTTCGCGCAGCTCCCAGACCAGAGACCTTTGCCCCTCCTCACATGCAGAGCCCACCGACCACGGGAGAGCCCCTTCCCCTGGAAATGGCTGGTGGCCAAAGCCTCCACCCCCGTAGTCCGACACCAGGCTGTACCCTCCCCATCTGAGCACACCCGTCCGAGAGATTCAGTGTTCGACACCGGTCCCTGGAAGTCCCAATTTCCAAGAAGATGAGCTGGCAGACCGCTTTTCACTGGGGTAGCACTGACCCCTCGACGTTCAGCTTAGTATTTCTGACACGTATTTGCCCCCCCAGAATTGACCCTATAGAAGACTTCGTCTGAGCCCTGAAGTATCCATTGCTGGGGAGACTTTAGAATTCTGGCCCCTGCTGAGGGGATATCGGAGGGCCCCCCACAAACCATGACTCAGTCCCGCCCTCACTGCAGGGAGAACCCAGTACCGACCGGCATCTCCAGGACCCTGCCTCACGCACCCCCAACAGAATCCCAGGCCCCGCCCCACCCAGCCAACCCCATGATGGGCAGCGCTCCCCTCCCTCTGCCCTCATTCAAGACTGAGCTCGGCCCTCCTCCTCCAGGAAGCCTCTGCATCACCAGCAGGCTGGCTCGGGGTCCCCTGGCCCCCTACACAGCCCCTCCAGGTACGCCAAGAGCTGGTGACAGAACGGGAGGAGGCATGGCGACCAGGAAGGGCATCACGCTGAGCAGGATCGCCGAGGCTCCCGTTTGTCCAGAGACAGCCACGCACCGCCTCCAAGCCTTGGGGGGTATCCAGAGCCTGAGCAACGCTGTTGAAAGGGCAGGGGACTTAGAGGGGCGCCAAGCGACCCGGGCATGTCTCCGGGGCTCCCGGTCTTGTCTTCCGCCTCCAGGGCACCCCTTCCCCCCTGCAGCCTCAGCTGTACCCGCTGAGGAACCATGGAGGCCCTCTAATCCCACCCCACACACACTTTGAACTCTTGGAGGGCTTGGTCCTAAGCAAGGACAGGAAGAGCCCCCGGTCAGAGTGCCGGCCCGCCCCGGGAGCCCAGGTCACCACGCTGCAGAGCAATGTGACCTCTGCCAAAGATTTCCTGGCAGTGAAGGCCTGTAAAAGACTTCGAAGCCACCGGTTTCAAATGGTAGGGTATTAAAGACCGTGGGGGAGGGGGGTGGCACAGTGGCTAAAGTGTCGACCTCGAATGCTGAGGTCACCAGTTCCAAAGGCTGGGCTGGGGGGGTCAAGGCACATACGAGAAGCAACTACTATGAGTTGATGCTTCCCACTCAACACTTCCCCCCACTTTTTCTCTCTCTGCTCTCTCTAAAATCAATAAATAAATGAAAAAATTTTTAAAGACCATGGCGGGATGGGGGTGTGGGGGGGAACGACACTTGCCCAAGTGGGCAACTGGACAATTTTTAAAATACCAATGACTTACTTCAAAAATATAGAACACATATATCAAAAATTTATATGGAACCAAAAAAGAACACGGATAGCCTCAGCAATCTTGAAAAGGAAGAATAAAGTGGGAGGTATCACACTTCCTGATATCAAGTTATACTACAAGGCCATTGTACTCAAAACAGCCTGGTACTGGCATAAGAACAGGCATATAGATCAATGGAACAGAACAGAGAACCCAGAAATAAACCCACACCTTTATGGAAAACTGATATTTGACAAAGGAAGTAAGAGCATACAGTGGAGTAAATGGTGCTGGGAAAATTAGACATCTACCTGAAAAAAAATGAAACTTGACCACCAACTTACACTATGCACAAAAATAAACTCAAAATGGATAAAAGACTTAAATGTAAGCCATAAAACCATAAGCATCTTAAAAGAAAACATAGGCAGTTAGCTCTCTGACATCACTCGCAGCAATGTATTTGCTGATTTATCTCCACGGGCAAGTGAAATAAAAGACAGGATAAACAAATGGGACAGGATATCAAACTGAAAAGCTTTAGCACAGCTAAAGACAATAAGAACAGAATAAAAAGACAAACTACACAATGGGAGAACATATTTGACAATACGTCTGATAAGGGGTTAATAACCAAAATTTATAAAGAACTTGTAAAACTCAATACCAGGAAGACAAACAATCCAATCAAAAAATGGGCAAAAGAAATGAATAGACACTTCTCCAAAGAGGATATACAGATGGCCAATAGGCATATGAAAAAATGCTCATCACTAATCATTAGAGAAATGCAAATTAAAACCACAATGAGATATCACCAGTCAGAATGGCGCTCATCAACAAAACAACACAGAATAAGTGCTGGCGAGGATGTGGAGAAATGGTGGGAATGCAGACTGGTGCAGCCACTGTGGAAAACAGTATGTAGATTCCTCAAAAAATTAAAAATCAAACTGCCTTTTGACCCAGCTATCCCACTTTTAGGAATATACCCCAAGAACACCATAGCATTGTTTTAAAAGAAGAAATGCACCCCCATGTTTATGGCAGCATTGTTCACAATAGCGAAGACCTGGAAACAGCCCAAGTGTCCGTCAGTGGACGAGTGGATTAAAAAGCTTTGGTACATATATACTATAGAATACTACTCAGCCATAAGAAGTGATGACATCGGATCATCTTTATTATATGCGGCTTAAGTGTCTGTTTGTCGCCGATAGCTTATTGGTTGCTTGCGTAACTGTACTAGCCAATGGGATGAAGTTGCCACGGCTGAACGCAAATTGAGCGGGTCAGGGGGAAGGTGAACATTTGTTTGCATTGGCAATCATCTGTTTTACATAAAAACTACGTCTTAACGTAATTTCTTTTAAGAATGCCTCCTAGAAAATACAGCACTGAAGAGGAGAGAAAAGGAGCTAAAGCTGCACAAAAATGGCTTTCTCGACAAAAAGAAACCACTAAGCAGAGAAAGACAAGGCTTGCTTCAGTCGCAGAGCAAATGCGTCTTTCTCGCAGCCTGGAAACATCAGTGAAATTAGTGAAAGGGCAATATTGTGTCCTAAAAATTCTGATGTAGACAAACTAAATAACGATGTTTTAAATATCATAGAAGGGAACGACACGACATATTTAAGTGTTGATTCCGTTGTAGCTGATAATAAAGCGAGTGCCAACAACTTTCCAACAGAATTTTTAAATAGTCTGTTGCCTTCTGGCATGCCACCTCACAAATTGAGGTTAAAGATTGGAGCAATTATTATGCTGTTAAGAAATCTTAACACCAGAAGGGGTTTTTGCAATGGTACAAGACTAGAGGTTCTCCAATTGAAAAATAATGTCATAATAGCTAAGTCTTTGACTGGCTCCTCTAAAGGTGAAATACATGTCATTCCAAGAATTGATTTGGCTCCATCTCAAACAGGGTTGCTGTTTCAATTGAGACGTAGACAATTTCCTGTAAAACTTGCCTTTGCTATGACCATCAATAAGTCTCAGGGCCAAACGCTTAAGCGTGTTGGCATTTTTTTACCTGAGCCTGCATTTGGACACGGTCAACTTTATGTTGCCTGTTCAAGAGTTCGTGAAAGAACGGACATAAAAATTAAAAATAATTGATGGTCCTCTGCAAGGCGAGCTTAAAAATGATGGAAAGATCTACACAAGAAATGTTGTGTACAAAGAGATCTTTGACATGTGAATTAACATTTTATTATTTAAATCACCTTTATTTATTGAGCTAGCGGTGGCTCTTAAGAAATGTACTGCCAGTGGTTTCCTTCATTGCTCTCTACTTGAAGCAATTAAGCAAGTAGAAGGGGGAAATCCCGTGGGGCACTAAGCAAAGGGGCGTCCTTGCTGCCTGCCCTGGGTAATTCAGTTTGAATTAGCAGACACCTTTGCACAAATCATTTTAATTACAATTTATAATATCTAGAACAGCGGTCATTTTGTATGACCGCCGGGCTTTCTAGTTTACAATAACATGGATGGACCTTGATAACATTATACTGAGTGAAATAAGTAAATCAGAAAAAACTAAGAACCACAGTGTGTCCGTAAAGTCATGGTGCACTTTTGACTGGTCACAGGAAAGCAACAAAAGAGGATAGAAATGTGAAATCTGCACCAAATAAAAGGAATACTCTCCCAATTACATACCTATTCAGTGCAGTTCGATGTGGGCTCATGCACAGATTTTTTTAGGGCTCCTTAGGTAGCTATCCCATATAGCCTCTACAGACTCGTCACTGACTGGTGGCCTACCAGAACGGGGTTTCTCCACCAAACTGCCAGTTTCCTTCAACTGCTTATCCCACCGAGTAATGTTATTCCTATGTGGTGGCGCTTCGTTATAAACGTGCCGATATTCACGTTGCACTTTGGTCACGGATTCGAATTTAGCGAGCCACAGAACACACTGAACTTTCCTCTGTACCATCCACATCTTGACTGGCATGGCCATGGGCTGCTCCGCTGTATACATGGTGTTACGTCGTCATCTGCACATGCGCACATGCTGCCACACCATCTTACAGAAACTGGGAGGGTTTTCCTTTTATTTGGTGCAGATTTCACATTTCTTTCGTCTTTTGTTGCTTTCCTGTGACCTGTCAAAAGTGCACCATGACTTTACGGACACACTGTATATGATTCCATACATAGGTGGGACATAAAAATGAGACTCAGAGACATGGACAAGAGTGTGGTGGTTCCGGGGTGGGAGGGGCACAAAGAAAACCAGTTAGAAGGTGATGGAAGACAATTGGACTTTGGGTGATGGGAATGCAGCATAATCAAATGTCAAAATAACCTGGAGATGTTTTCTCTGAACATATGTATCCTGATTTATCAATGTCACCCCATTAAAATTAATTTAAAAAAAAATTTTTTTAAGACCACGGCGGGGTTGGGGTGGGGGTGGGGGAACGACACTTGCCCAAGTGGGCAACTGGACAATTTATAGTATCTCTCTAGCATAAAATGTTCCCCACCCAGCCCCACGACCCCCCCCCAACCCCTGCTAGGACTACCCAGGCAGCTGAACCTCAGAAAGCCCTGCCCAGGAGGTAGGTAGGGCAGAAAAGGCCCAGAGGAACGGGGATCGGCAAGCCGCGGCAGAAGGATCGCTGGGCCTGGGCTGGGTCGGAGACTAAGAAGCTCCAGGCCTGCCCAGCAGGGCCGGCCTGCCTCCTGCACTGACCGGGCAGGGCCCAGGCCTCTGGGTGCCGAACCGGGCCTGGGCCGCCAGGGGCCGAGGGTCGTGCTGGCAGGGGCGGGAGCCGGGTCGGGGGTCCGGCCAGCTTTAATGCGCAGACAAAGCCTCATTTGCAGGTCAATGCGGCGGCACACTCGCCTCTCCCCTCGCCCGGCGCCCTTTGTCCGGCCGCGCCCGCTCCTCGCGCCAGATGGCCGCGGAAATGCTAATTTAGGGCGTCCCCCGCCCCCAGCGCTTAATTGCGCCTTTGCAGATGGGCCGCGAGTGTGCGCTTCATGCAGATGAGCGCGGCCCGGCCGCCGCTGGGCCTGCGGGCCGCCCTCGACCTGAGCCGAGCCGAGGCCCGGGGCCGGGCCTGGGGCTGCGGACGGACGGACGGACGGGGAGGCCGAGGGAGGGGCGCCGGCACCCGCCTTCACCCGCCCCCTGCCAGCGCGCTGCCGGGCACGAGAGGGCACCCAGCGGGCCGGACTCGGGGAAGCGCGCTTTTCTCTTTTCATTTCTCCAAAATGGGATCTTAAGTGATTCTGAATGAAAACAAATTGGCCGCTTTCTTCTCCAAACAGACGTGCGCGGCGCGATGGGGTTGGCGAGAGGGAGAGGCGCGGGGTCGGCGGTGAGGGGTGGCCAGGGACGAGGACCGGAGGGGGGGTGCGGGGGGTGGGTAGCCGCCCAGGCCGGACCCTCGCACCCCCAGATCAGGACTTGGGGGCAGCCTGGTAAGTCCAGGCAGGCTTGGGGCCTCCTCTTCCCGGGCCACCAGAGCAACCAGAATGCAGGCACACTCCCCTCCCCCAGCTCCTTCAAGCCAGAAACAGATGCCCAGGCTCGCCTGGACACCAAGATGAGCCTGGAGCAGGCCCCGCACGCACGGAGGGAGGGCCGCTCAGCAGGAGCAGAGCCCCTGCCTCCCCCGCGGCAGACCCAGTCTCTGGCCCCAGTGAAGGGGGCATTTTCCAAATGCCCTGGGTCCCCACCCTTGCTGCTCTGTGCCCTCAGCTGCTCGGGTCTGACCACGTGGGGTGCAGGAGTAGGCAGAGTGAGTAGCAGGACTGAACTCAGGAGAATGTCTGGACAGAATGAATGGAGGGAGGGAGGGAGGGATGCATGAGACCGTAAATTAATGAGAGAATGAAGAAGAAGATGAATGAAGAAGAGAAGAAATAAACAAGAGAATGATGGGGAAGGTCCCTCTGTGACCTCTAGTATATGAACCACAGACTCACAAGCCCTGGGCGTTGGCGGGTGATGGACTGACTCCCCCTCCAGTTGTGAAGCGGGGGGGGGGGGGGGGGGGGGGGGCATTCCTGAGCCCAGCAAGTCCTACCTGCCCAGAACTGGGGCAGAGCGACCATCACACAGAGAAGGCGCCGGCTCATCCTCCGACGGTGTTGTGTTTTTGTAATCTGCTCAGACACAGGGCCGACACACCACAAACAGGGTGACCTCTACTTAGGCCAGCTCTGAAGACGGCCTGCCTACTGAACCAGTCCAACTGCCACCAGCCCAGTCCTGCTGCCGGGCCTGCCGAGAGCCCTCTGCCCCGAGCACCTTCCCAACCACCTTCGCCTTCTCCTGCTGGGGGGTGGGGGGCGTGCTCCCAGGCACCTTCCTCACCTGGCTCCTCAGTCTGGCCCCCACACCCCGTCCAGGTTGCAGTGTGCCTGTCTGGGGGGACATCACCCCAGCCGGGACCAGAGGGCCCCACCGACCTCTGATTGCCTGTCCTGCTGGCCTTGGGTCTGTGCCAACCCAGTCACCAGGCGTGGGCAGGGGGGCGGCTAGGGAGGGGCAACACACAGCCAGGATGCGCCGTGGAAGTTTCCATGGTCACGGGCTGGAAACCCGTTTTGTATCAATGTGGAAATAACAGGTGCCCCCCTCAGACCGCCCCTTTCATTTCTTTCCAGGAAACAGTTCAAATGGGATTTGTACACCCATGTGACACAAACACGGTTTGGTCCTCACCCCCTGCTGTCCCTTCATTAACCGGAGACTTCCATCTCCCTCCTGTGCAGCTGAGCTCCAGCCACCACCACCCCCTCTCTGAGAGAGAGCTTGGTCCTGGGGGCGGGGAGAGACAGCCTGGCGCCCCCCTCGCGGGCTCTCATGTCTGTGCTTGCGGGCAGCTCTTTAGGGCACTTGTGTCTCCCTCCACTCCGTTTCGCGCGGGGTTGGGGGGGCCCCTAAACCTGAACCTGGGGGAGTCTGGCCTTTCCTGGCACGGTTTCTGAGCCTTAGGAAAGGCCTGTTAACCTCTCATCGCGGTTAAATATTTTGAAATTAAAACGGCCTATGTATATATGTGCATATACGTCTATTTACTCTGATGCTTTAAAAATATGTGCTAAGTATGTACTTTAGATCTACAGTGTAAACATGGGCCTCAGAATTGTGTAGAAACCCCAAACTGCTCTACTGCCCATGGTGATCTCTGAGCGGGAGAAGCTGGCTGGGGGGAGTTTGGCATTCTTTTTTTTTTTTTTTTACCCATTTCTGTATTGTTTGCATTTTTCTCTTCTTTTTTTTTATAATGATTATGTGATATTTCTGCAATCAGGAGGAAATATAAGGCTATTTCTATTTGGCAAATTAAAAAAGTAAAAATAAAAAGCGTCCCTGGTTTGCCAGTAACGTGACCTGAGGGTGTAGCGGCTCTTCTGCAAGCTGGCCCCTCGTGAGAAGGGGTCCTGGGGGACAGGGGTCCTAGGGAGGGGCTCAGTAACTAAAGTCCCTTGGGCAGAGGCCAGGGCAGACCCAACTTCATGCCAAATTCCACTGGGGGGGGGGGCCTCCAAAGTATACTGTTGTTATTGTTATTATTTTGCAATTACGTGACATTTTTAAAATGCTTGGAGTGCTTTGTTGTTTTTTTCCAGCCATTTGCATTAGATCCTTCTCACTGTGAGAGAGAGAGAGAGACTAATCAGCATTTTACTTGCCTCGAAGCAAGCCAGCCAGCCCAGCTCAGAGAGGTCCAAATACCCGTCTGAGTCACACAGCATCATCGGAGTGGTGGGGTGGAAATGGAAGTTCGTGCTGTGGCCCAAGTCATCCCGTGGAGTCTCTCTCGGCTTCAGCCCCCACTGGGCCTTGTGCTTGGATTTGGGGATTTGTTGAGGGAAGAGAAGGAAAAGCATGACTGTGATGGGGGGGGGGGGGCAGAGTCAGACACAAGAGACAGAAATAAGGAGAAGTGATTCTGAGGGGCTGGCAGGGGGACGTGGGCCTTCAAGGTGGCCCGGCCTGTCTTTCCTTCCTGCACCCATGGACCAGGGATGGGTTCTCAAGGAGCCTCAGGCCTCAACGCTCAGTGTGCCAGGAAAGGGGTGGGGGTGGGAGAGCTGGGGGTGAGACAGAATCCATCTCCAGACCCCCATCCTCTCAGGAGACTATCTGTCCTGGAGGGGAGGGGATGAGGGTGGCCTCTCTGAAATGTAGGAGGCCCGGGAGCCTGAGTCAATCCTGAACCCTCATCACCCAGCCCCACGAGCAGACCCCACGGCCCCGGCCCTCCCACTGAACCAGGCTTCAGGCCACCTGCACAGAGCAAGCAGCTCACCAGCGGGCTTCTCAGGCTGCAGAGCAGGAGGCCTAACCTGAAAGCCCAGGTTGAGGGGTTGAATCACGTCTCCCTAAGACTTGTATGTTGGAGTCCCAATATCCAGGGACCTTATTTTAGAGAGAGAGTCTTCGAAAGAGGTAGTAATTAAGTTAAGGTGAAGGCAGATGGGTGGATACAGCCTTACAAGAAGAGGTGGTCGGGACACAGACACACACGCATCGGGACGACCACGCAAGGACCGTGGAGAAGCCGGCCATCTACACGCCAAGGAGAGCGGCCTTGGGAGGAATAGGCCCTGCCCGCACCTGGGTCTTCGCTTTCCAGCCTCCAGGACGGTACATCGTTGTCTAAGCTTCCAACTGTGGGACTTTGTTAGAGCAACCCTAGCAAACGAATCCACAGCCTCCAACCCACCCCGGGCCTGACAGAGGGGAACATACCTGCCCAGACCCACGTGGCCGGGGTGGACAGAGCGACCACACCCAAGACCCGCAGACCAGCAGACACCTCCCCCCACCCCCGCCCCCAGGTCAGGCTGGCAGACCCTCTCTGACAGATGACCTTACTTACACTGCTGCCCGCTAGCGTCATCGAATGGCATCAACTGCCCCAACACCGAGCGACACATCGCGAACCTGGGAGTCCACCCAAAATACTGTTTTCTGAGGTCACCCGTGCAGCGGCAGATGGCTGTGTGTCCCCCTCATGCTAAGTGAGAACCGAGGGCACTTGGATGTGAGTGGCTTAGGTGGTGTGGGGGGCTCGGGCGGTCTGGGGAGGCTGGGTACCCTGGAGAAGGAGGACCTGGCTGGATGGCCAAGCCCCGTGGGGCTACGGGGACCCCGGGGCCTCTCTTCCTTCCGCTCCTGGGCTTCCTGAAGCGCCTCCTCCCGTCCAGCTGGAGTCGGCCGATGAGCCCATTCTAGAGGCACCAGGAGTCCCTCCATATCTGTTTCCCACCCGCCCGTGTGCAATTAAACTTTGCTTTGGTGCCAGAGAGAGGCCTCTGATGTGAGTGTTTCTGGGGGAGTTTTTTTGTGTGTTTTTTTTTTTTTCCATGTTCCTTTCTGTCCTCGAAACTGAAGTCAGTCACCACGTTTCAGAGAACACCCTCCTGGTTCGGAGCGGGTAAGAGGAAAGAAAAACACAACACAAAACAAAAGCAGAAGAAACGAGAGGGAGGGCGCTGGCGGCCTTTTGTACAGAATCCTCCCGCGAGGAGACAATTCATCCCGAGTGAAATGGTCCCATTGTGCGGGGGGCTCGGGACGAGCTCCCTCGCGTTGGGCAGAAATGCAAATCCCCCCTTCCCCCTTTGATTCGAATATTTAAATTTTCAAATATATATGCTACGGCCATTGAATGGCAGCTGACCCCACTTATTTTCATAGAAGAAATGCGGAAGCCATGGGCGGCAGTTAATCTAGCCGGCAGAGCCCCCCCACCCCACCCCAGGCCTGGGGAGGGGGCGGGGCGGGGTGGGGGAGGCGGGGAATAATCCTTTTATTCAGACATTTGGCTTAAAAGAATAACAAGGAGAAAAAGCTGGAACATAATTGCATTGCATGGAAAACAGAGAGATTTTCTCTCTCTTTCGCGCGCTCTCTCTCTAACGAGCTTTCTTTTTCCTTCCTCAAAGAATCGAGGCTCTAGGCCAGCCGCCTTCCTTCCCTGTTGCCCCCACTCCCCTCCAACCTTCCCCACCCCACCCCCAAGGGATTTTCCTGGTAGGTTGACTGCCACCGGCTAATTCATTCATTCATTCATTCATTCATTCAGCAAACTCCAATGGAAGGCTCACTGTAGCCCAACTTAGCCCAGCTATGGTGGACCCAAGTAACCGGACACGGACAACTGCAACTAGCTTCCAGGGCCTCCCTTTAGGGCAAAGTGGAGCCCTGATGCCCCCCACCCCAGTGTCATCCTCTGGACCTGGGAGGCGTCAGAAAACACAATGAGTCCTCCATGCCTGTTGGGTTCTCTCTGTGGGCCCCCAGGGCCGCTGAGGACAGAGGGAAGGGCGCAGAGGAGAAGGACCCCTCCCTGAGCCAGCCAGGGCCGCTGTCTGCCACAGGTCCTGTTGCTAAGCCCTGCTTCTGGGCCCGGGGCTCCCAGAGGGCCCTGGCCCAGCCCATCAACAGCGCCGAGTCTTTAATGTTTAAAGAGCTCTCCCGGACATTTCAAGAACTCCCTTACACGATTTTCTGTGATGCGTGTGCTGTCGGGACATCTGTCTTCTATACCTAATAAAGTCGCCCGGTTCAGAATGAACTCCCTCGGCATGGCTTTGAATCCGGGCTCACATATGGTTGGTAATTAGCTGGCTATCTCTTGGAGTTAAATGATTTTTTTTTTCTTTTTTCTCGCCCATTCGCATCCATAATAGACGCGAACAGAGTTGTCATTGTTCCCTGTTGCGGGACATTCTGCGCCTGAATGAGCGGGGGCTGCTGTGTCGACGCGGATTTGCCATATGGTTGCGCGGAGCCGGGAAGAATGGGCCCCTCTGTGTGTGCACCGGGGACGCGGCCGCGCGGGCCGTGCCAGCCAGCCAGGCAGAGCCGAGCGCCCCGACGGCGCAGGAGTAGCAGGCGCCACGGGCCATGGGCGCACCGTCAGGGCGCGGGGTACCGGCAGGGCCCCGCAGGCAGGCCGTGCGCAGAGCCGGACGCCAAGCGCGTAGGGCCTGCTCCCCGCCGATGGGCGCGCACAGGACGCGGGGGCGCACGCCCCGACGGGCTCGTGGCGGCGGACGGATGGCCCACGCTGCCCCGGGACCCTCGCGCCCGAGCAGGCCGCGGCGGGGGCCAGCACTGCGGCAGCCCCATTGTGAGGCCTGCGAGACAATGGGCGGCCTGAGGAGGCACCTGCTCGCCTGAAAGGCCCATAAATCGCCGTCGCGTCCAGCTGCCTTCCCGCCCCTCCCCGCGGACCCGCGAGCCCAGCTCGGTCGCGCCCAAAGGGGGCGGCTCCCGCCCACCGACCGCCCTGCTCCTGCTCCCGCCGCCGGCGGTAGGGCAGGAAGGCCTGGCACCATGCGCAGCGCGCTCCCTCCCGTCCGTGCGCAGCGGTCCCTCCAGGCTTCCTGCGGTCAAGTCTTGCGCTCAGGGCTGCCTGTCTTCCGGGCTGGCCAGCACCCTGTCCTCCCGTCTGTCCTGTCGGGCGGGCACGCACGCACCGAGGGGTGCTCTCTCAGGCTTGCCTTTGCGGAAGATTCTTGGACTTCTGTTGTTACTGTTGCTGCTGTTTATAGTATTGGGAGCGCTGGAAAGCGCCCTCCTGGGAGTGAGTTCCAGGCTCCCCACTGCTCCCCCAGGGCCTGGGAAAAACAACCCCACCTCTGCCCCCCAGGGCTGCCGTCTCCTGCCCCATTTAGCTACACTGAAGGCCCAGCCCAGCTGGGGACCTGCTAGAGGCCCCAAAAGCAGGGGCCAACGCCCTCCGCTCCCAGTCCTGGGTGCCAGGCCCAGGACGTCCTGCGCTTCCTGCCCACCGGCGCCTTCAGAGGCTGCAACGCTCTGCTCTCTGCCGGGCCTGTGATGCCACCTGGGATGTGCCCAGAAACAGGACAGGCTTGCCCCTTGGGGCTTGGCCCACGGAGTGGGGGTGTGGGCCTGCTCCAAACAGACCACTTGAGGGCGGGCACTGGAGATGGGGCCACCGCCTGAGTCGAGGGCGAGCGTGAACGAGGGTACCGAGGGCAGCTCTTCCCACAGGGGCCGCGTCCTGTCGTCCTGTCAGTGGGCCAGACACCCTGCCTCTCTGCACGGAGGGAGCAGAGCTCCGGCCCCTCCTGGATGTGGCCTGGGCACCACACGCTCTCGGGAATCTTCAAGCGTTGGCATACAGATCAGCAGGGGTTTTCTTCCAGGAAAAGGCGTGTGTTCTGCTCCCGAGTCTTCGGTGAGGCCTACATGGTGCACCAGAACGAACGCCACCTCCCCGCGCGATGGCCAGGCCTCTGCACGCTGCTCTGGGTGCCCACAGAGGTGCCCGTCTGCGGGGGCTCCGCGCCTGCTCCTTGGGTCTCCCGCTCCCACCACTCCCCACCCCACCCTCGTCTCCGGCTGTCTGTCGGTTTTAATGATCTTTAATTATCTAATGCCATCTCTTTATCACCCCTTCCCCTCCTCTAACAAGGGGCCAGCATTTCCCGCTCCCTCTCCTCTCCCTGACATGTTAGAAGAATGTTTTTCCACTTCCTTTGATGTCTTTTACAAGTTCATCTCATTTCCTGCCTGGGCATTTCTGACCTGGAGTGACTTCCACCAGGCAGGCCGCATGGCTGCGTCCCCTCCTCGGTGCCCCGCCCAGACCCCCGTGCCGTCCCCTCCCGGTGCAGTGGCCCGGCCAGTCCAATTTCCTCCCACCTTCCCCACCTTCTTCCCTGGCCTCCGAGGGGGCAGCCGCACTGGCCTTACACTGCGTTTCCTTAGGAAGACTCCTCACCGGGAGGCCCCGCTCCGAGTTAAAACTCCCAGAGATCTGCTTCCCCCAGCCCCGTGCTCCTTAGTTTTCTGTTACTCCACTCTGGGCAGGACGGTCCAGTCCGCTTTTCCACACCGGACAGTGGAAGGTGTGAGGGGAGCGTGGGGAGCAGCGGGGTGGGGGGGGGGAGGGAGCTCTGGCACGCTGAGCACACAGAAACCTCTCCAACGGAGTGTGTGGGGGCCCGAGGTCTGCTCCCCCAGCCTGGCAGCAGGGGCCCCTCAGAGTGGCAGATTTGAAATGAGAGAAAACCCTGAAATGAACCACTGAAAAGAAAACAAAAAACAAACAGGTCTTTGACAGAATTCGGATTCCATGTCTTTTTCCCTCTCTCCCTCCTTCCCTCCTTCCCTCCTTCCCTCTCTCCCTCCTTCCCTCTTTCCCTCTCTCCCTCCTTCCCTCCTTCCCTCCTTCCCGCCTTCCCTCCTCTCTCTCTCTCTCTCTCTCTCTCTCTCTCTCATTCAGGCGCAGCAGAAGCTGTGGAAGTCTCTGCAGCACGGCAGAGAACTGGGTGCTGGGACCCACACGCGGGCCCTGCCTCTCAGGGGTACAACAGACCAAAAAGGGGCCTCCCCACCCAGGAGGCCCAGGGCTGAGGGGTGTTAGCACCAGGACCCAGAGGAGACAGACCCCTGGCCTTTCTCTGAGCCCCTGGTGGACTCCTCCACAGGGACAGTCAGGCCATGGTGTGGCTGAAGCTGGGGGTCGTCCCTGCCCACTGGAAGCTCTGTCTGGGAGAGTCAGGGTGCAGCGTGACCACCCCACCCCCACCCCAGCAAGCATGGATCAGTGGACGGGGCGGGGTGGGCAGGGGGGGCGGTCACTCCTGGCCTCTGCAGTCCTGGCTCTGCCCCAGCCCTCAGCTTGCAGGCCCCCGGATTGGGGGATCAACCCTAAGTGACCATCAATATAAAAGCCCCCAGAAATCCCAGATTGAGAGCTCCTTCCCTTAGGCCTAACAGTCAAGGTCCTCCAAGCCTCAGCCCAGGGGGGCCTCGGGACGGGCCAGCACCAAAACAGAGGGACTTTTGGGGAGCAGATTTTAAGCCATGGCCTACTTCATGGACTCAAAAAACATTCAATAGGTGGGTCCTCAGAGACTCTCCAGTGTTCCCCTCTCAGAGAGGGAGAGCAAGGCTCAGAGAAGGGGGAGGCTCATGCATCCCCTGATTGGAGACCGAACCTGGGACGGTCCATACACTGGGCCCACGCTCTATCCACTGAGCTAACTGGCCAAGGCTTTGTGTCATTTTCAAACAAAGCACGGGCCTCCCCGGAAGCCAGCAAGGTTAGAGCAAGGGAGAGGCTGCTTCCTGGATGAAGCCCACCACGCTGCCCTGACAGTGGGTCCACGTGGCCCTTCAAGGCCGATGCCCATTTGAGTTGCAAAGATGGATCTGCCCGTGGGAGGACCAAGGGTCTGGGATGGCTTTAAAAAAATAATAAATAAATAAGCAAATGCTAAAATGAAACAATAAAATAACAGTTTGGGTAGGGAAACAAATGGACGAGATCTGGAGAATGCTCAGGGTGGTGGACACAGTGCTCAGTGCCTGGGGCCCCAGGCACTGCTCCAGTGTGTTTACTCTGGGTGTGGTTACCTGTTCCCAATAAGAATTTCCTTAAAGGAGAGATACAAGTGATACTATTGCTGTTGCTGAGAAAACATAAAAACAGCTACAAAGTTGACAAAAACAGAGAAACTATGTATCTGTAGATACATGTGTGTATTGTGTATCAACCGTAAACCGGCACAGGCAACAGAAGAATGCAGGGGGGGCTGCTGGCAACACGCCCTTCTCAGGGGTTGCCATGGCGCCAGTCCCGGTGGTCTTAGGAGGAGGGGTCCGTGCTGTCATGTGCCCCTGCCCAACGCTCTGCCTCCCGCCTGGACCCCGCTCTGAGGTCTGAGCAAGAAGCCACTCCTGGCATTTGGTCAGTACAGATGTGAGCAGTGCTCAATGACCTCCCTTACTGTGGATTACTGAAACTCCACGCTAACGGAAAATAATTTTATTTTTAATTTAGGTAACAATTGTTGTGTAAGTCCTGAAGTAAACCCCACCCCACCTCAGGATGTGCTGGGTGATCACTGAGCATCAGCGCTGGGCACTGCCAGGAAGGAAGGGTGCGTGCCCAGATGGCCACAAGCTCTTTGGAGAAGCAGAGTGGGGTCCCCTGCCTTGGACGCCGGCAGCATCAGTAAAGCACTGGCTTAGCCGGAGGAGGCAGAGGCTGCTGGTGATGTCCTGGGCCGGGCGGTTAGAGACCTTGCAGCTCACTAGGTTCCTGCAGGCACCTGTTGCAGGAACCCAGCTGCCATGCTGTGAGGAAGCCCAAGTAGGCTCGTGGAGAAGTCACAAGTAAGGAACTGAGGCCCCAGCTGGTGCTGGCACCACTCTGCCGGTCCTGGGCATGAACTACCTTGGAAGTCCATCCCTCGCCTCGATCAAACCACCCCGACACCCCATCAAGCAGAGCCAAGCTCCCCACCAGCACTTCCCAGATTCCTGACTCTCAGTGTCATAGGCATCAACAAAACCCTGGGCTCCGGGACAGCTTTTCCTTGGTGACGGCTCATTGGAACAGATGTTCTCCTGCCAACAGAAGAGGAGGCAGCGGCTGCTGGTGCTCACCTGCCTCTGTGCCCTGGCGTTGAATAATACAGCTGCCGTTGTGACAGGGGAGGGAGTGGTGAACACACCTGGCCGCTGGCCGCTGGCCATTGGAGCCGGGCAGCCCCTGAAGACAAGGACCCTCACTTGACGGCTTTTGGGCACTGGCTAGGAGCAAATCATTCTTCTGGAGGCTGCTGAGGCCACCAGAGGCTGTTTCTAGTCCTTATTTCAGGGAGCGCATCCCAGTGACATGATCGGTATCCTGCCCACCCCGGAAACACTCGCTTCAGGACCTGATTAACACCATTTTTAAACTTCAGGATAAGTGTTTGGGCTTACATGTGCGCAGCCGTGGACACACTGTTCGGTCTGAGACTGCAACCCGCTCCCAAGTAGTGATGGTTTTCCTCCTTCATCAAAGAAAACCAGAAGACGAGTTACTGGACATGTGTGTGCGCACAGGTGTTTGTGTCCATGTGTGTCTGTGTCTGCATGTGCGTGCCTGTGTGTTTGGGTCCCTGTGTGTGTGCATGTCTGTGTCTGTATGCCTGCGTGGCCCTGTACGTGTGTATCCATGCGTATGTGCATGTCTGTGTGTCTGTATTTATGTTTGTGTGTGTCTGTCTGCATGTCTATGTGTCCATGTCCGTGTGTGTCTCTGCATGTCTGTGTGTCCATGTCCGTGTGTGTGTCCATGCAGTGTGTGTAGGGAGTTGTCCCAGGGCCGCTCTCAGGCCCAGCCCTGTGGGTTGGAGAGTAGGCTGGGAGGCGGGAGGCACTGAGCAGTGATACAGATGAGACAAAGGTCACAGCCAGTCCCTTAGGGGGCCCCAGAGTTGATTGCCCAAGGCCAGGGTCCAGGCTTTGTCCCCAAACCCACTGTCACTGGAGGTGGGTGGCTCTCTTCAACTGTGAGCAGCTCCCGGAGGAAACCCCTGAGCCGCCCCCTGGGCTTCCACGGTGGGTCCACACTGCGCCTCGTGAGCGTGAGCCTTGCGTCTGCCGCTTGTGCCCCAGATAGCTCAGGGCATCGGCACAATGACAGGGGCAGGCAAGGCGAAGTGGCCGTGTGGCATCTCATTCATTGGGCACTTGTCATTGTTCTGTGGCATCAAGATGATTGATCCCCGGGGTGGGATGAGCATACAAGCCACCACATCCGGTAGTGTGGTCAGAACCGCTGTCACAATGACCGTGCAGGAAGGCTCCGGCCTTCTCCGCGCCCTCCCAGGCCTGTGTTGCGCCTGCAGCCCCTCTGTCCAGATGCTCCATGCCTCATTCGCCGACCGAACACGTTAGAAAGCCCATACTCAGGTGACAGCAGACAGAAGGCCACCAGCGAGGACACGGGACCCTGCCGCACCCTGCCAGACTTGGGCCGCCAGCCCTTAAACACGGCAGGCTGGATTTAGCACCAGCGGGACACTGAGCGCCATGCTCAGAGAGGCCACTGTTCCTGGGCCCATGTTCCGGTTTTCAGAGCAACTTCCTTTCATTCCTGGAACCTGAAAGCAGTGAGCTGGGATCTTCAGACAAAGTGTCTCTGTCAGCTCAGCCTTTATGCTGCATAACAAAAATCCCTGTGGCTTACAGCCATGGGCAGAATTCTCAGTGTGACAGTCCCATCCTGGTGTCACAGAGGAGGGATCAGAGGGCGGCACCATATACCGGCTTGTGCCTCTTCTGCTCAACAGCCGCATCTGTCGTGCCAATCACACACTCAGGGCCCAGCGCAAGCCACGTGGCCAAGTCTGATAACAACAGGCAGGAGCTGTAGAATCTACCGCAGGGCAGGGCAGCAAATATTTGGACACGAATGCAATCTTCACAGAACCCACGGGACAAGGATCCGGCCACGCTCAGGCTGTGTCTACCCCAGCCGGGTCACAGCCAGGCCCTGAAATAAAGCCACTGTCACCGCTGGTAATTTTTCATAACGCTCATTTTGTTGTTGTGTCTAA
This sequence comes from Saccopteryx bilineata, assembly GCF_036850765.1. Taxonomy (NCBI): domain Eukaryota; kingdom Metazoa; phylum Chordata; class Mammalia; order Chiroptera; family Emballonuridae; genus Saccopteryx; species Saccopteryx bilineata. The sequence goes on along the minus strand of NC_089490.1, from coordinate 405,635,933 downwards.
ACTGTAATGAGGTTTCTTTTTTTGTTTGTTTGTTTTTTTCTTAAATTCACCCAAAAACTGGTGGTTGGTGTGGTGCACACAGGAGGTAAGTTTGAAGAAAGAAAAAAAACACCAGTGTCTTGGACAGGAGCTCTCTTTTCTGCTGGTGGAAATGGAAGATGGTGTGGCCCCTCGGGGGGCACTCATGAAGCCTGGGGCACTGCCACCACATGAGCCAGCTACCTCTGCCCCAGCCCTCAGCACACGCAGCACTAAGAGTGCGCTCATACAGCATAGACTTTCGCTCAGGACGCATTCGATTATTTTTAAGAAACAGTTCTCTTGAAACAGCGTCGGGGAAAGCCTCCGAGTGCTTTGCACACGAGTGACCGTTGGCCATTCGCCTGGCATCTGTGGGCCTCACTGTCCTCACTGGGTACCCCATGTAGAGGGCTGATGCCTCGTTGTCAGGACTCTCCCCGAAACTAAATGTGCGTGCTCGTGTCCACAGGGCCGGGCTAGGAGCGGAACTCAGAGCAGGGGTGGCCTGGACTTGGCAATGTATGCCCACGAGAAAGAAAGGCTTGGGCTCTCTGCTCTCCCCTTCTCTGGGAAGGCTTCCTCAGTTTTGAGAATGGCCCACGTGCATACTTACAAGTAAACGGTCACCTCCGAGGCACCCACACCCCACACCCCTTCCAGTCCATCAGCGAGTCCTTTTAGGTCTCCCTCCCAATGTATCTCATAGCACCCCCCCACACTTCACCCCCCCTGCAACCACCCCCTGCCCACTATTCCATGAATACTGCGGGCCTCAGGGCCTTTGCACTGGCTGTTCCTTCTGCCTGAAACTATCTTCTCCCATTTAATTGTCACATCTTTCAGTTCTCACCTCAGCCGAGCTCAGACATCACCTGTCGAGGGGGGGTTGGAGGGGAGGGCGGAAAGGAGGTCCTGGCCTGGCCTGGCCAGGGACTCAGCATTGCTTACTGCTCACACTATCCCTTTGCTCACTTACCGGGCTTTGTTCTGTCCCCTCCCGCTGCCCGAGAGCTCCCACAGGCAGGGAGCTGTGTCCCTCTCATTCTGCTGGGCCTCTGGGGCCCAAAGCAGTGTCTGGCCTGCTGGAGGCAGCTGCGTGCTGGCCAAACTGGTATCCTGTCCACAGGAGCCCCTGTCTGGCCCCCACGCCCCTGCTGCCCTGCAGCTCTGGGGGGGCTGTGTAAGTCCCTCAGCTTCTGTCTCCCCTGCTTTAGTGCCTCCAGGGCTCCCCGCTGCCGAAAGATAAAATCCAACCTTTGACCCCAGCCCATCAGACCCACAAAGCGTCCAGGAGGCCGGTGGGAGAGGACAGGGAAAGGGGGTCCTGACAGGAACACCCCAAAAGATACTCTTTCGTTGACTAATATTTAAACTATGTGCAGGCCCAACACCCAGCCTCAGGCCAGGCCCGATGGGGGGAGCACCCAGCAACCCCCACCTCGCCCTTATCACATGGCCGGGCTCTGGGACACCCTGCCTCCCCCATGGCCTTTGTCCTCCCTGCTCTGCACGGTTTGTCATCCCACTCCGTGGCTCACGCGCCCTGCCCACCGCTGCCCAGGGCAGTCTCTGGTCAGCCCCTGCCTGGCTGTCACTGCTTTGTTGGGTTATAGGTTCAAGGCTCAATATTTTGTCTTCCCAGCTGGGTCCACAGGAAGCTGCTATTGCTCCAGAGCCCAGCACCAGGCCTCACACGCAGCACGCGCTCAGCAAAGGACACGCTCTGTCCCAGCCCGTGACATGCCCTGCAGCCCACGCTGTGTACATGGCTCCCTCCCCACCCTGTGCCCACCCCCCAAGGGCAGACAGTACCATCCCAGCAGCCCCAGGCCAAAGTCCCCCCTAGCCCTGCCAAGGTCAGTGGCTCCTCCTTGGGCAAGTAACTCCCTGCCTCAGTTTCCTCCTTAGACAAATGGGGGAACACAGTGAGACCCCATTCAAGATGGATCGTGCTTAATCCTTGCCTGGCGTGGAGCAAGGACCCAGCGCCGAAGCCATTGTGGCTCCTTGTCACGGTTGTCACAGCATCATTTTTATTACGATGGTCCCGAATCCCCAGTGGAGCGGGGGTCAGACTGTGACAGAGGGCACACTCAGCCGTGTGTTTGCCAGCTGCCAGGTGCTCTGGGCTGGGACGGGGCCTGGGGACAGGGAGGAAAGGGCCCCATCCTGACAGCCAGACACGCACAGACGAGCACAGAGCTTTGCCCACCGTGCTGCCAGATGCCCTGTTCTTCATGATTACCCTCACTCATCACCGCCTGGACGAGGCGGGAAACTGAGGCCCGCCAAGGAAAGGGGGGCTTGCTCAGGGCCACCGGTGCCTGCCTGCAGTCCCACACGCGACTCAAATCCCAGTGCCAGCTCCAGTCTCAGGATGAACCTGCCCCAGGAAGAACATCAGGGGGCACCTTCTCTGCCAGGCAGCCCTGCTCTGGAGAAAGCCACCCTGGAGACACACCTGAAGCCCAGAGGGAGGGAGGCAGGCGGGCGGGCTGCACTCCCCAAGTCCCTGGCCTGGGGACCAGGGCTGTGAGCAGCAGAGGGGCTGGGTCCCTGGGGCCAGGGGCCGGCCCCTGCAGCCATGGTTTGGGGATTGCAGGGTGCCTGCCTGCCCAGCCAGGTTCCTGCCTCAGTAACAATTCTTAATTCAGGTAGGGTGCCCCAAAGCCGCCACTCTCCACCTCAACTGTTACCATCCCCCATCAGCCACCCTGCACTCAGGCCTGGTTCCCCCACAGCCGCAGCGGCAGTGGGGAAGGAGAAGTTTGTGGGCAAATCCCCTCCCCGGGGCAGGCTAGAGGCCTGAAGTCAAGTCTACACAGGTCCGATTATGACCAGGCTCATGCAGAGCTGAAGGGGGCAGGGGCCCCCCTCTCATGGGGATGACACGGCTCAGCATCTGGCCCCAGCTGGGCCTTGGGGCCCCGGCAGCTTCAGGCAACTGGGGGACGTTCATGACACGTCCACATGTGTGAGGGCTGAGCCCAGCCGCTTCTCTTGACCCTGGGGGGACATGAGCCCCCCAACTGGTAACTTCAAGTCATGAGTTCTCTCCTCCTGCCACCAGCAAAAAATGCTGCCAGCCGTCTGTTCTTGTGTGTGTGTGTGTGTGTGTGTGTGTGTGTGTGTGTTTGGGGTTTTTTGCTATTTTATATCACCCTTTCCTTTGTAAGCCATAATTTTCAGAGGTTTATGGGTCAGCTATTTAAAAAGAAAAAAAGTTTCTCCTTTTTGAATGAAAGGCAGCCCTTGGAATCCAGAAAGGTAGTGCTGTGCTGAGTTCTTCACAGAAGCCCTGGGGGAGCCCAGTGCCTCCCCTTGTTCCCCTTGTTCTCCCAGGACCCCCTCCCCGCAGGCCCAACAGGGCTCTCAGGACCCCACATCCCCGAGAAGCTGCAACCCCAGGAGCAGTTGGGGCTCCACTTTGTGTGTGTGGGGGGGTGCCGTGGCAGTGCACCCATCGCAGGAGGGTGGTCTACACTGGACCAGCCCTTTGCAAAATAAGTGCCCATCTGAGCCCATGAGGGCTGAGTCCAGGGCAGCTGGGTGTGGTGGTTTCCTTCGCACCAAGGGATGCAATGAGCTCTGATTCTCAGGGCACAGCCTGCAAACGGGGAGAGAGTGTGTGTGTGTGTGTGAGAGACAAACCAGGGCAGGGCCGCCCATCTCTAAATTGGAAAGAAGCCCCGCAGCAGGTAGGCACCAGCCAGCCCCGCCAGGAAAATGTCCCCCTCTTTGGGGCTGCCCCCGGGTGGCAACCGACCTCCCTAACTTTGGGGTACCAGGGCGGAGTCGGCACAAGGACACACAACTGAACGGCAAATGTTTCTTTTTTTTTGGCCTCTTTATTTCGAACCCAGCGGACGAGGGACCAGGACAGTGGTGCAGACGGCTCAGGAACCATTTTAACAATTGTCTTCAAGTTAAAGATAATCCTAATAATAAAAAGAGACAGCGAAAGCGCGAAGAGACTGCAAGCTAGGTGGGCTGGCGCGGTGGCAGGCAGCTACAGCTTGTGAGCGACCCCTCCCAGAGTCCATGACAAAAAAAAAAAGAAATTTATACATTTGGGGGTGACCAGATGGGGGATACGTGCCTTTGGAATAACCAATAACCCAGCTATCGCGTGGGACAGCAGCCCACGCCGGGACATAAATAGAAAATATAAGTTAGTATAACTTTTTTTTTTATGTTTTGTACAAATATACAATGTTTTTTCCGCTTTTTATCCTTTTTTTTTCTTTTTTCATATTTTTTTTTGCACTGAGATTCAGCAGAGATTAAACATTTTATATAAATGACTCTTAAAGCTTTACACCTTGGGACCAGTGTACTCTTCGTGCAGAATACATTTAGATATAAAAGAGATATTAATACATTGCACAGTTTTCAAACTTTAAACACAAAACCGAACGCTGCTCTGCGGCAGCTGCCGTCGGTTGCTGCTACATGGACGGTCCCAGCCGAGGCCCAGCGCGCCTCCTGTCCGCTGCCCAGCGGGCTCCCTCGGGGCTCTTTGGACGTGAGGCTGCAGGAGAAAGGGGCAATGAGTGGGAGGCGACAGGCACCGAGAGGACCCCCGCGGGCCCCTCCCCGTGCACCCCCAGCCAACGCACTCACCTCATCTCAGGCGCTTGCGCGGGGTTTGCTCCGCGGAGCCGACGGCTGGAGGGCCGCCAGGCGCGGCGCATCCCGCCGGGACCTCGTTGGAAGCCTTGGCCTCAGGAGCAGATCTCTTGCGCTTGGCGAAGAAATCTGCTGGGCGACAGAGTGCGAGCGACCCCCGTTACCAGTCAAGACAGGGCGTGCCGGGGAACCCAAGGAGGGCTTTGGAGGGGGCGCGGGCGGCTGGCCGGCGGAGTGGGGGCGCGTCCCCGCCCGCGCTGAGGTCCGTGGCGGGTCAGCTTTGTTTACGTCGTCTCGCAATGTGCTGTGTAAGCATTTCCCCTTGTCCCGCGGCCAAGCCCCCCGGGGCTGCTGCGCACTTAACCCGCTCCGCGCCGCAATCACCGCGCCTGACCGCGCCCGGGGAGGGACTCCAGTGGCCGGAGAAGAGGACCGCGCTCCAAAGGGCCGGAGCGCGCCCTCCCATTCCTCCCGCTCCTGCGAGAGGCTGGAGAGCACAACAACAGGGCGGGGACCGGGTGCAGGCGCAGCCGCGCCCTGCGCGCTGCGGGCCCTTTAATGCCACGGGAGGAGACGGGGACCAAGAGAGGCCCCCGAGGGCCGGGGAGCCCGGCCAGCTGGACAAAGCAAGGCCGAGCAGGGCCGGGCAGGGCCGGGGCGGGGCTGCGCGGTACTCACCAGAGATGAGAGGCCCGGGCAGCTTCTTGATCGCTGCGCCTCCGGCGGCCGCAGCGGTGGTGGCAGCGGCCCCATTGGTGGTTGCGGCACCAGCGGCAGTAGTGGCGACGGCCACAGTGCCCTGTGCAGGGCGCCCGGACATCCCCGAGAGCAGCGGCTCAGCAAGGGGCTCCTGGTTGCGCGGAGGCGAGCCCGCCTCCTGCTCAGCGCTCTCCTGCGGCACCACGGCTGGAGCCGGGGCCGGAGCCACTGCCGGGCCGCCAGACGGCGACGCCGGCGCCTCCCCCAGGCCGTCGAGGGGCTCATCAGCCTGCGGCACAGGGGGTGGGCTAGCGCCCGCACCTTCCGGGCGGGGCCGGGGAGCCAGGAGCAGACGGCAGCGCCCCACCTGCACGGTCTCGCGGTAGAAGGCGGGCACGGACTCGCTATCCACCTCGGTCCACTGCAGGCGCCCAGGGCCCCGCAGCGGCACGTCCTGCTGGAAGTTGTAATCCCAGCGGCGCTGATCCTCGGCAGTCAGCTCGGCGAGGCGCATCTGCAGCTCGCGGCTCAGCTCCTCGTGGTCCACCGGCCCGAAAAGGCTGCGGCAGGCGCTGCTGCGCGCTAACTGGGGATAGGTGCGGCGGGAGACAAGGCGCTCCATTGCCAATTCGCTGCAGAGATACACGTCGGGCATGGCCAGAGGGTGGCCGGGCCGCGGGAAGAGAGAGGAGAGGACAGGAGGAGGAGGAGGAGAAGGAGGAGAGGGCGGAGGCCGGGCACAAGAGAGACCCCGCGCAGACCCCGGAGTCTGCATTGCAAAGGAACGCGGCGGGAGGGCTGGCGCGGCGGCTACCTGCCTGTCTGGCCGTGAACGGCTCCTGAGTCTCGCTCGCTCTCTGGTCCGGCCGGCGGCCGCGCCCCCTCGATGCCTGTCCTCGCTCGCTCGGGTGGCTCTAGCCTGGCTGGCACCCACCGAGCGCAGAGCACTTGGCTGTGGAACGCCCAGCCCTCGCGCGCCCCTTTATACGCGAGGGTCCCACCCCCACGGCTCGCGGGCCCCCGATGCGATTAGCATAAAGTAGTATTTTCAGTTTCAACAACAAGGCCACGATTGGCTCGCGCCGCTCCCCCCCTTCTCCGCTGGCGGCCCGGCCCCCGCGAGCCGCCCAGTGGCCGCGAACACACACCCACCCGAGGCGGGCGGGGCCGGCGGGCTCGCGGGCGGATTGGCGGGGCGCGGGCGCAGCGAGCGGGCTGGCGGGGGGAGGGGGCGGGGCCGGAGTTAAAGGGCGCTGCGGGCGGTAACGTGACACCGCGGCGCCCCGCCCCCTCGCCCCATTCCTCTCTCGACGCCCCCCCCCAGCCCGCGCCCGCCCCCCGCTGACTCCTTTGTCTGCAGGCGGGGGCTGTGCCGTGGCGGTGGCTCGGGCGCCCCCCTCCGCCCGCGCGCCCTCCCTGGCGCGGCGGCGACGGCCCCCGGCCGGTCCAGCGTCCGGCCAGGACCACCTCGCCCCCCGAGGGCGCCCAGCCCGCGGCCGGCGCTCGCCATTGGGCTTCCCGCGCCAGCTGACGGGGCTTTCACCCGCTTCGGCCAGCTCGTCCCTAGCTGGAGCGAGACGAGACGGGGTCTTGGGCTGCCCCCGCGCGGCTTGCTACGCCCGGGGTTTGTGTCCCTGGTAAGGCTCCGCACACCTGGAGCCCTAACACACCTGTTGGTCCTAAGGCCCTCGAGCAGGAAGGGGGGGACGGCCAGAGGGAGGGAGGGTTCGCTCCAGTCTCGCACCGAATCCGCGGTGGCCGGCCAAGTGGCAGACACCTTGAGCCAGGGTCCGAAACTTCAAGTTCTTGGGTCCCTCCCAGCCCTGTCCAGCCGGTAAGAAACAGGCTGAGCCCCATCCTGGACTGTGCCCACCGTGTCACCGACCCTCAGGCCTGGGCCAGGCCACTGCAGGCTACAGAGGGGCCACCTTAGGCGTGGGTCTGGCTGCTGTTTTGCTTGCTGGGCGGGGTACTGGACGGGGCACTGGCCGCTTCTCCGTTGAGGTGGGTCTGGCCCCACCCAGCCTAGGGCCTTGCCTGGCTTTGCCGATCGTCTGTGCAAGCCTTGTCCCTTGTCACATGGGGAAGCCGCCTACCCCGGGGGGCACAGCAGCCCAGGGCCCCCTGTTCTAGCTGCTACATGAGTGGCACCTCTCCTCCACCATACTGGAAGGCTAGCACCCTCTCTCAGGTGTGCCCGATGAATATTGTTGGTTGTTGGGTAGAAATATCCCTCAGAGTGAGGAGGCTTAGGAGCCGAAGGGCCCTACCACAGCCTCAGGGATGGGGAGGCCGGCCCAGGAAGTGGATGACCTTCCCCACACAGCACTCCTTGGTGGAGCCCGGGGGCCTGTCCAGTGGCCATCCCCACTGCTTTCCCTTCAGCCCAGCCTGTCGTGGGGCTGGAAGCCAAGGACCTGAGGAGTCCTGAGCTCAGCGGCAGAAAGGCCAACCCAACCCCAACTGCCTTGCCTCCGCAGTAGGGTTAGGTGGACTCCAGGACACCCCCGGGGTGAGAGGCTGTGATAATATGCAAACGTGTCCCGGAGGGGGGTTGGGTGATGGGGGGGCAAGCAGGAGAGGGCACCAACCCAGGTGACCAACCGGCCCTCGAGAGCAAAAACAAAGGCAGTTTTTTTGTGTGTTGATTTCTCTACTTTCCGTACACTGTATTCCAGTTTCCCAGGACAAGCACAGGTGCTGCTAAATTTTGTCCCCAGAAACATAAAAGAGAAACACAACAGCTCCCCAGACCCGTGGACCTCTTGGGTAGGGCTGATGTCACCTGGCCTGGGGTGAGAAGAAGGTAGGGTCTTCCAGACCCTGGTGCCACGCCCATACCAGTCTCCTCAGAGACAATGTGAGCAGAGCCACAGAAGGCAGTGACCACAGAATGTGGAACCACACATCATAGCCTCCAACATTTCTGAAAAGGTCAGGGAGCCCTGGCCTCCCCCAGCCCAGGCTCACCAGCTAGGCTGTCTCCGGTCAGTGGGAAAGGAAGTCACCAAACTACCAGCCCTGCTGTGCACGCCCAGGGGGACCTGTGCCCTCCCCCCAGGCAGGGGCAGTGATTGCCCTGTGGTATGAGCACCTATCTGCCCTGGGTCCCCTAAGGGGGCGGGACAGTTCCCACTGCCTGGGGTACCCACCCGAACACTTCCATGAGTGCCAGCTAGTTCAGGCCATGCCAGCCTCCCCCGAGTGGCACTCTCACAGTTGACAAGCCCAGCAGCACTTCACACCGAGTCCTGCCTCCAAGGACTGAGCGTGACATACTCCACACACCTCTGTGTGTCACGCAGTGTGGCCCTTTGCGGGGCCTCACCTGTTTTACAGGGAAAGCAGTTACAAGGGCCACACAGCAGGGAAGGAGCAGGGTGTGGACCGGACCCTCCCAGCTGCCTGGCTTCCTATTCTGTTTCTCTGAGGGCCATAGGACCATCTCCTCTCTAAGCAGAGAGGTGACCTCCTCCGAGTCTGTGACCCTGAAGTTAATCAAGAACGGTACCTGCTGGTCCCAGGACTGAGGTTGGGTCCTTCCCCCTCCAGCCAGGGACAGAACTGGGGGAGGACAGCCATGGGGCTGGGGGCTGGGAATCTGAGGCTGAATTCCACCCCAAGGGGCCCAAGCAAGCAAACAGCTGTCTCGGTACAACAACCAAGCTCTACTTTTGTAATGAAAAATACATCCGAAGGAAGAAAGGAAACAAAAGGAACAGTTTGTAGGCGTTGCTGCAGACAGCAGAACTAGGGAGGGCGCTGGCCCTACGGACCAGCAAGAACTGCCGCGGGCTGCCACAGTGCCCCAGGTCCTGGGCGCCCTTTGTGGGGGTGTCAGACGCACCTGGCCCCTGCTGGCATCTTGCACGCCTACACGTCATGATTCCGAGCCCATCCAGCGGTGTAAACTCAGTGCACTCACCAAGCCGCCCTTTTCCTCTGAGCACACAGGGAGGCCCCGTTCGCAGCCCCTTTGCACGAGGTGGGGTCGCGCCACCCTTCTCGACCACAAAAGATGACCAGGGCTGCTCTGCACCACAGGCCGGCTTTCAATACCAACCAAGCAGTCCTCCCTTCCTCTCCTCTCCCTGCTCTGCTAAGCAGTGTGGGGTCCAGGAAATGGCCCTTAGGAACAGCAGAGCCCATAGGTGGCAGAAGCCCTGAATGACCACCCAGCCCGACCAGTGCCCTCTGCACACACCCCTGACTGGGACGGAACGAGAAATAAACTTTTATTGCGTCTTAATCCGTTAGAACTCAGGGTGTCTGTGGCGGACACCACTTAATCCCGGGTAGGACAGGGGCATCTTCTAGATGGGGAAACAGAGGTTCAGGAGGGTCAGAGGACTCTCTGAAGCCTACGGTGGTCAAGGCCGTTAACCCACACCCAGCCCCTGGTGGGATTTCGTTCTCCCAACGCCCCCGCCATGGCTGGATATCCGGGCTCTTTGCACAGCTGAAGACTCTGAGGTTGGGATCGCAAACACTCCCCGAAGTGACGGGCGGCGCCTTCCCCGGCCGCATGCTGCCTCCTGGTGGCTGAAGTCTGCAGCAGCGCCACATGGCTGCCCCAAACCTCCCTTCTCCCGGGAAGCCCCACGGAGCTCCTCTGGAAACCCTGGAGGGGCGGTCGGCGTGCCAATCGACCCACACTAGTGCCCCCCGGGACCCTGCAGGGGTGCCTGTGTCTGCGACCCTCCCGGCAGGCTTCCTGACGCTGTGCGTCCAGGGCGGTGCCCTTTGGAGGAGGAGGCCATATGGATCACACAAACCAAGACAAAACCAGCTACCTCCAGCCCGCTCGGCAGGGGTCGGGGGTAGGGGGGGCTCCTGGCTTCGCGATTCCTTCCAAGAACCCGCAGAGCGAGGGATTTTGAAGCCCGTTGTGCGAAGGAGATGCCCGAGGCTCAGAGAAGTTAGGCGTACAGCCTCAGCTCACCAGGCACTCGGTTGGAGCAGATCTGTGTTTTTTTCCCCCAGCCCTGAGCCCCTCCGCCCAACTTCCGCGAGGGCCTGGTGGGTACGAAAGCAGGATGAGGACAAGGGTCCCAGGGTTCACCTCCCCTGACATTCCTGAAGCCCTGGAGCCAGGGCTGGGCATCGGTGGGGGTACAGCTTTGCCAGGATGGCTAAGCCCTATGGCGCATGTCATCCCCTGAGGTGACCAAACTCCCTCCAGGCCCCTGTGCATGCCTTGACCTGTGCCCCTTGTACCCCGCCCACCAGGGCAAAGCCCTCACTGCCTCATCCACTTCCCCCAGCATTCGAGGGGTGCCCACACGGCCCTGGAAGGACCAGCCCTTTGGCCTCAAACCACATCCCCCAACAGAAAAGTTTTTCAACAAGGCCTTGGACAGACGTGGCGAGACCCCCTGGGAAGGCCCCGGCCCCTGAGCCTCCCCGCTTCGCCTCCCTAAGATGGGGCCTGGAGGCCCCGAGGGTGTGGGGAGTTACAGATTAACTAGTCAGCCCCCAGCGACAGGCGGAGGCCGGCTCCGCGCCCGCGCAGGGGGAGCCTTTCCGGCGCCTTGGCGGGGGCCCAGCGCCTGCGCCAGAACCTTCCTCCCGCACCGAGTTCCCGCGCTCCGCTCGCCCCGCCTCCCCACCCCCTCGCCCCCACCCCCTCCCGGGACGGGCTGTTCTTGCGGCGGCTGCCAGGCACGTCCTCCGCAGGTGCCGACCTCCCTGCGGTGACGCGTCCACATGCCGCGCGGCGCGATTCGAAAGCTCTGATTACAGGGGCTGCCTTGTGCGCGGGCCCGACCGGGTCCTCACGCCCCGGAATCGAGGGGCCTCGGGGAGGGGCGGCGGGAACAGGGAACAGCCCGCCCGAGAGAGCTCTGCCGCCCCAAACCCCAGCCGGCCCAGGGCCCGCTGGCCCTCGGGGTCTCAAGCAAGGGCCCCTCCCAACCGGTTCGAGAACTTTTCTGGTGTCAGCACTGAACGTCCAGGGAGACCCTGAAACCTTCGGTGGTCCCAGAGTGCAGTCAGGCCCCGCCAGGGTTGGGGTAGAGGGCAGGGCCGGTGAGGAGCGTGTCTGGAGGCCGAGAGGGGGGACCTGTCTCAAACACTCGGTGGCCCGCTCTGAGCACCACCAGCCTCCCTCCTCAAACCCACCTCTACGACACAGACTGGCTGGTTCTGGGGCCCGGGGGCTCCCCTTGCCAGGGACATGGCTAGAAAACAAATCTAGGGTGAGCAGATGCCCCGTCCTGGACCTCACACCCACTGTGCCCCCACCCCGACTCTCTGTCTGGTTTTCTTGGGCTCCTGGGGGCTCCTATGAGTCAGTATCTTCTGCCCACGGGATGCACCAAGGACCCACTGCCACGCGGTGCTCAGAGAAGTCGGGAATGCCAGGGAGGAGAAGTGAGTGTCCCTGTCAACACCATAGCAGGGACCTGGCCCTGCAGTTCCAGAGGAACAAGAGGCAAAGCTCCCCACCCCTCCCTCCGTGTCCCCAGACCCCACAGGGGTTTTCTAGGCCTGGGCTGAGGCCTCATTTTGGACATTAGTCGAGCGCCCGCTACTCAGCATGCACTCTGGGACCCGCACCCTGCTCCCATGGCGAGTCCCCACCGTGGAAGAGCAAGCTCCAGGCCACTGCCTGTCTGCGGTCCGGGAGGAAGGGAGCCTTTCCCACTTCCTTCACTCCCTCATTCATTCATTCATCCCCGGTTTCCAGCTCGAACAGCAGCTTCTCAGTAGGAGAAGCGGTGCTAGAAGCTGCCGAGCCCTGGCTGGTCCTCCTGGAGGCCGGGGTTGCACCGAAATGGGGGCTCAACATAAGGGTTGACTGTCCCCTACCTTCCCCCTACAGCGCGGGCTTGGGAGGGTGGGGGCTGAGGCAGGGGCGGCAGCCCCTGGGCGGCCTGCCAGACCAGTCCAGCCACCTCCCCACCAGCCCGCCCGCCGCAAGCCCTGAGCTCCAAAAATGGGCGCATGCTGCCCCCTGGTGTCCACGAGCGGTACCGCCGCCAGCAACCTGGGGGCCACCGCACTGAGGGACTGGGAAAGCGGGACCCCCGCTCCCTGGAACCTCACACCCTCACACTGAACCCCTGCCCACTGCACTCATTCCTCACCATTTGGGTGACTTGGGCAAGGGCCTCACTTTCTGTGACCTCATGTCTAAGATGGGGGTGTCTGCCCAATGTGCCCAGTTATTGCTGTGTGTGTGTGTGTGTGTGTGTGTGTGTGTGAGAGAGAGAGAGAGAGAGAGAGAGAGGAAGCTCATTAAAAAATAAAACACCAAAAAGAAACCACCCTTGGGTGCTTGAGGGACGGGGGGCTGTCACTGAGTGGGAAAGACACGCAGGGTGGCCAGGGGTGGCCAGGGGCCGAAGAGCAGGAAGGGGAGAAGAGAGAGACAGACCCTAGGTGAAGGCCGGCCCCTCCCGCTCCTCTCCGCTGCCCTCCCCTCCCCCTCTTCCTCTCTCTTTCCCTCCCCCTCCCCTCCCCGCCTCCCCCTCTGCTGCCCTTCAGCCCTCCGCCCCTTCCTCCTTCCCTCTCTCCTCCCCCCAGCTCCTCCCCTTCCTTTTCCTGCCCCGTATCCCCCCACAGCCGCCGAGGTCCCTGGTCCCTGCGCGCTGGGTCTCCATCTTGCGGTCAGGGCTGCTGGTCAAAGACCCCCCAGGCTGGAGAGCTCTGAGGCTGGCCTGGGTGGGTCTCCCCATTTTGCCTGCACCTGCCCACCCCTGCCTGCCCCTGTCCCGGGGGCCTGGGCGACCCTGTGTGGCACACACGGAGAACCTAGGCTCCTGCTGCTTCTCATCAGAGCAGTCATAACTCCCTTTTCTGGGCTGGGAGCAGGGCAGGCAGGAATCTGGGCGCAGGTGGTCCTTCCAGGCAGGAGTGGGGCCTGGGGGAGCAGCAGATAAGCAAGCAGGCCTGAGGGATAAGTGCGCCCCACACTCTCCAGCCGCTGTCCCGCCCCTCAAATAAACCTACAGACAGCCTTGGGGAACCCATGGGTTCACCTCCAAGCTGCCCACAGCCAGGGACAAACAGCTGAACCTTTACAGCTCCTGGGGTGATCCGTGCTATGGTGGCGGGAAGTGGGGTACAGCAGGAGCCGCCCCACCAGGGTCCACCCAGGGATTGGGATGAAGAGGAGGAGCTAAGGGGGCCGTGCACAAGCCCCGAGACTATCACTGCTGGTGCGAGAGGGCCAGAGAGGGCTGGGTGGCCAGGTGTGCCCACCCCAGGAGCTGGCTGTGTCAGGAAGACACTGCGGGCCCCAGAGGTTTCCAGCTTGGGAAGGGTCCTGTGATTGAGTAAGGGATGCAAGTGCCACCACCAGAGGTTGGGAAGGAGTAGAGGATAGGCCTGGAAGGCCAGGTGAGGGCAAGGGCTGGGGGCCTGGGAAGGGCAGAGGGCTCTGGGACCCTGGGATGTGGGGGTGGGATGAAGGACAGGGAGGGAGGAGTCAGGGAGGATGCTGCCAGGAAGGGCCTCTGGGGCACTAGAGTGTGGGTGGGAGGGGAGAGGCAGCAGGCCCCTGCTGGGGTCCAGGGAGTAGGCCATTGCCCACACATGGCTGTCCCCCAGGGTGCCAGTGGGCATGGCTTCCTGCTAGTGACCTCTGGCCTTTCCACCTCTGGCCACTGCATGCCGGCAGCATTCACACAGTAGAGGAATGGGACAGGGGCAAAGTCAGGGTGCCGCCTGGTCAAGGGGTGATCCTGTGGGCTCTGGAGTCAAGCAGAACAACTAACAGCCTCTTCCCTGCTGTGTGTGTGACCTTGGGCAAGTGGCTTTACCTCTCTGTGCCTCTGCTTTCTCATTTGTAGGGCTCCTAAAGAGGCTTGAAGTTCACGTCCCCATGTACCTGGCACAGGGGTCCCCTCCTGGAGAAGGAAGCGTCACCCACCCCCTCCTCAGTCCCTCCCTGCAGCCCAGAGGAGTGGGCAGAGCACAGCCCGGCACGGCAACCCATCCTGCTGCCCTTGCCATGAAACCTGGACAGTGGCTGAGCCCAGGGATGCGGGCTGATAGGGAGAGGCTGACGCCGGCCAGGTATTGCCCACCCCCATGCCCCTGATGTGCAGCCCCCTAACAAATTGTCAGACAGAATGAAATGGTATTGGCATAACAATGACACCGTGATTGCATCATAATTCCTGTGACAAGCTTGGACAGTGCTCGCCTCTGCCCCCCCCCCCCCGGGTTCAGAGAGTCTGGGATACAGGCTGTGCCCGCCCAGATGAGTCTCGGTACCCAGCCTCCGGGCAGCCCCATGCCATGCCCTGTGTGTGAATTATCACGTGGAATCCTCACAAGTGTCCTATGAGACGGGGATGCCTGTTGTCCCCATGTCACAGATGGGGAAAACTTGTCCTGGAGAGGACAAGATCCTTGTCAACATGAGTCATGGAGATGCCAGCCCAGCGGGGCTGACCGCACAGTCGATCTCGTCCTGGCTTGGCCACCGTGGGCAGTGTGACCCTAGCAGCCCCCTTGACTGTCAGGTCAGGGCCTGGATGAGGGGTGTCTGGTCTGTGTCTTCATCGATGTCCACCAGCCAGCCAGCAGACACCTGTCTCCCTGAGACCTCGGGGGGCTCTCTCTTCTGGGGGCTTCCAAACCCGTGAGCTGGGGCGGAAATGGGTGAACAAACCAAGGCAGTGCCCAGGCTGCAGGCCAGCTGCCCGAGGGTGACAGGGGTCCGGGGACTTTCCAGGGTCATGGCTGTGCCAAGTCCTGCAGGATCTTGTTCATGCTCGTTCAGGCTGCAAAGTGTGAGCGAGACCCGGCCGGCCCGGGGCTGAGCAGCAGGCCAGGGGCCTGGGGGCAGGAGGCTTCCTAGGTCCCCGCAGCCAGGCCCCAGGTGCCCAGAGCAGAGGAGAAGGGAGGAAGCTGCTTCAACTTCCGGATCCGTTCACGTGGCTGGCCCCCACCAGAAACCAAATGTCCAGGCTCGCTGGAACTGCCACCCTGGCCCGGGGAGATGACCGGTGACGGCCAGCCGCTGGCTCTCCAGGATGCGGAGGGTGCACAGGTTTGCGACCTCTTTGCCTTTCTGGAAAGTCCTTCCTGCTTCTTTCTGGATTCTCTGCTCTGATCCCAGGGGTTGAAGGTGCTAGGAGATGCGGAATGGAAGTCAGAACACGAAGCAGCCGCTTCCAGCTGGGGGGTGGGGGTGGAGCCGCAGGAGCCCCCTGGGGAGGAGCCTGCTCATGCCACGTGACCTGCATCGGCCCGCCCCCCCAGCCTGGTGAGCAGGTGTGTGGCTGCTCTCTGAGCCCTGCTTTCTTGTGAAGTCGAGAGGCCCATTCCGCCAGACTCCAGGCTGCCCTCTGCCCGGTCACCCCGCCTCGAGGCCCTTGCCAGGCCACGCCACCAGCTGCCGGCCGCCTCCCCCTCTGGCTCCCTGGATGGACAGCCCTCCTTTGAAACTGCTATTCCCACCCAAGCACAGAAGTCGGGGTGCGGTGTCCCTTGAAAGGGCCTGGAAGTGGAGCCCCATGACCTTGCAGGGACCCCCCCCTCCGAACATCTTCCCTTCCTCCCCCAGGGCAAGGTCCAGAGAGAACCGCGGGAAGCACCGCACGCACCCTGGAAACGCCTCGGCCGCGGGCCAGCTGATGCAGGTGGTGCCTGTGTGAGGGTCCCCTGCGCGTCCTCTTCTCTGGCCCCACCCCACAGCGCACCCCAGCTGCCACTCCGGGTCCCCGAGGCCTGCCTGCAGGCCTCTCACCGGGCCCCTGCCCCCAGCAGCTTCCCCAGCTAGGCCTTGATGGCTCTGTGTGGCTGTGGCTAATATGAACCCTGAAGTGCCCCCACCCCACCGTAGGAGACCCTGCATCCCAGCACTGGGCTGGGCACTCAGTGGATAAGAGTCCATCCCAGGACCTTAGGCCTCTGCCCAGCTGGTGCCCTCCTTCCGCCTGGACACTGGTGCCTCGATCACTCGAGGCAGTAGAGAAGCCCCCACTGGCTGCCGAAGCCTGCTCTGGGCTGTGGGGGAGCAGGGGCTGACAGCCTCAGTCCCACGCATGCCCCACCCAGGGTAAACTGAAACCAACATGTGAGCTGGACAAGGTCCAGCACCTGACCCTCCTCCAAGAAGCCCTGCCCAGGCCCCCAACCCTAGAGATCTATTCCCAGACTCCAGTTCTGGAAGGTTCCTTGGCACCTGCCAGCCCAGCCCCTCATGGGGTACCTGCAAAGGGGCTTTAAGCCTGCCCTCCTGGACCCTTAATCCAACCACCTCCAGGATGGAGCTGCAGAGGTGGGAGTGCCCCTTGTCAAACCGTGATTTCAAGGACACCAGGCTGGAGTCTGACTGCCCAAGGAATGCTGACTGGGACAGGAGCATCTGGGATTGGGGAGCATGGAGGTGGGGCCGGGCGCCCCCTCCTGGCAGAAGCCTGAAAATGCACCTCACCTGGGTCTGAGAAGGTGAGGGGGCCCATCAGGGACCCACATCTGACCCTGTCAGCTGCCCTGGTCCAACCTCAGCCAAAAATTTGTTGATCCCTTGAAGAAATTACCTTTGAGGGGGGCCCTTGAGGAATATAGGAGTAACAAGCACTATCCCCAGCATTTTCCGTGGACCCCCTCATAAATACTATCTTGATGTAATCAACACCCCAATTCATAACTTCAGCTCAGACCACAGCCCCAAAATGCACACTCCTGCAGCCGTGTGATGATCCTGATGCCCCATGTCTCCACCCACTCGGGCACTGAGCTCCGGCAGGCCCTCCCCCTTCCCCAGAGCCCGTGCCCCCCACCGTCCTGGCCCCTTCTCAGCTGACCGCAGCTCCAGAGCGCAGACCCTCTCCGGGCCCCACCCGCAGCGCATCGGGGTGCCTGTCAGCTCAGCCCACCCTTCCCCGGATGTGCAGACCCCTACCCCTCACACCCCCCACTGCCACCTCCCCTCCAAGCTCACGTCCCCCTCGCCAGCACTGCGCCCCCCACCCCCATCCCTGATGAGCACATGGGCCAGAGTTCCTTCCAGAACATCAAGACAAGCTCAGAGAGAGCCCTGCGGTGGCTCCACTGTGCCCAGAGCAGAGCCTACATGCTCAGTCCCTGCCACACGGATTGGGTACCTTGTCCTTTCCGACATGCACACACACATGCAAACACACGCGTGTGCACACACACGCACAGGCACTCTCAGGCATGCCAGGATGCCAGCTACACACGGGCAGTCCATTCTGTGGGCTGACCAGCCCAGGCACCTGGCACAGAGCCCAGCACACAGTAGGTGCTCAACGGACGGACGTTTGTCAGTTTCAGCAAGGCTGCCCGCTCTATGCGTCATCAGCAGGTCAGACGCCTTCCAGTTCCTTGGATCCTGCCGGCTCTGGGACACTCAAGGGGGTCTCTACCCTCCAGCACACGTGAGAGCCAGGGCACCCCTCTCCAGACTGCAGCTCACCCTGTTCTTCCCACTCCCAGCCCTTTCGGGCACCCCTGGGCCTTTCCAGGATCTGCGAGACACTCACTGCCCCTCTCCACACACTCAACTTTTGTCCCCTGGCCCCACTGTCCACCTTTGTCCCGGCCCCATAGAGGATTCTCAGTTTGTGAACACCTCGAGCTTGCCCTTTGGTCATGCTGTTCCCACCGCGCGGCATGCCCTTCCCACACCTGGCTAGTCTGCATTCATCTTTAAGACTGGGTGCAGATGTCGCCTCCTCTGAGAAGCCCTTCTCCCCAGCCAGCCTGGGTCCCCGCTTCCCCCAGCCAGCCTGGGTCCCTCAGGTCTTGGCACAGTTTCTTAGAGGGGCCCCGAGCCTGTGCATGCCCTGGGGCTGGGCCCGGGACCTGGTGGGATGCAGGGACCTGGTGGGATGCAGGGGACCTGGTGGGAGGCAGGGACCTGGTGGGATGCAGGGGACCTGGTGGGACGCAGGGACCTGGTGGGAGGCAGGGACCTGGTGGGATGCAGGGACCTGGTGGGATGCAGGGGCCTGGTGGGATGCAGGGGACCTGGTGGGAGGCAGGGACCTGGTGGGATGCAGGGACCTGGTGGGATGCAGGGGCCTGGTGGGAGGCAGGGATCTGGTGGGATGCAGGGGCCTGGTGGGATGCAGGGACCTGGTGGGAGGCAGGGACCTGGTGGGATGCAGGGGACCTGGTGGGATGCAGGGGACCTGGTGGGAGGCAGGGACCTGGTGGGATGCAGGGGCCTGGTGGGATGCAGGGGACCTGGTGGGATGCAGGGGACCTGGTGGGAGGCAGGGACCTGGTGGGATGCAGGGGCCTGGTGGGAGGCAGGGACCTGGTGGGATGCAGGGGACCTGGTGGGATGCAGGGGACCTGGTGGGAGGCAGGGACCTGGTGGGAGGCAGGGACCTGGTGGGATGCAGGGGACCTGGTGGGATGCAGGGGACCTGGTGGGAGGCAGGGACCTGGTGGGATGCAGGGGCCTGGTGGGATGCAGGGACCTGGTGGGAGGCAGGGACCTGGTGGGATGCAGGGGCCTGGTGGGAGGCAGGGACCTGGTGGGATGCAGGGACCTGGTGGGATGCAGAGACCTGGTGGGCTGGGCAAGGGACCTGGTGGGCTGGGCACGGGACCTGGTGGGCTGGGCACGGGACCTGGTGGGATGCAGGGACCTGATGGGCTGGGCACGGGACCTGGTGGGATGCAGGGGCCTGGTGGGATGCAGGGACCTGGTGGGCTGGGCACGGGGCCTGGTGGGATGCAGGGGCCTGGTGGGATGCAGGGACCTGGTGGGATGCAGGGACCTGGTGGGCTGGGCACAGGACCTGGTGGGATGCACGGGACCTGGTGGGATGCAGGGACCTGGTGGGCTGGGCACGGGACCTGGTGGGATGCAGGGACCTGGTGGGATGCAGGGACCTGGTGGGATATAGGGACCTGGTGGGCTGGGCACGGGACCTGGTGGGATGCACGGGACCTGGTGGGATGCAGGGACCTGGTGGGATGCAGGGACCTGGTGGGATGCACGGGACCTGGTGGGATGCAGGGACCTGGTGGGCTGGGTACGGGACCTGGTGGGATGCACGGGACCTGGTGGGCTGGGCACGGGACCTGGTGGGCTGGGCACGGGACCTGGTGGGATGCAGGGGCCTGGTGGGCTGGGCACGGGACCTGGTGGGATGCAGGGGCCTGGTGGGATGCAGGGGCCTGGTGGGATGTACGGGACCTGGTGGGATGCAGGGACCTGGTGGGATGCAGGGACCTGGTGGGATGCACGGGACCTGGTGGGATGCAGGGACCTGGTGGGCTGGGTACGGGACCTGGTGGGATGCACGGGACCTGGTAGGCTGGGCACGGGACCTGGTGGGCTGGGCACGGGACCTGGTGGGATGCAGGGGCCTGGTGGGCTGGGCACGGGACCTGGTGGGATGCAGGGGCCTGGTGGGAGGCAGGGGCCTGGTGGGATGCAGGGACCTGGTGGGATGCAGGGACCTGGTGGGATGCAGGGGCCTGGCGGGATGCAGGGACCTGGTGGGATGCAGGGGCCTGGCGGGATGCAGGGGCCTGGCGGGATGCAGGGGACCTGGCGGGATGCAGGGACCTGGTGGGATGCAGGGGCCTGGTGGGCTGGGCACGGGACCTGGTGGGATGCAGGGGCCTGGTGGGATGCAAGGACCTGGTGGGAGGCAGGGACCTGGTGGGATGCAGGGGCCTGGTGGGAGGCAGGGACCTGGTGGGATGCAGGGACCTGGTGGGATGCAGAGACCTGGTGGGCTGGGCAAGGGACCTGGTGGGCTGGGCACGGGACCTGGTGGGCTGGGCACGGGACCTGGTGGGATGCAGGGACCTGATGGGCTGGGCACGGGACCTGGTGGGATGCAGGGGCCTGGTGGGATGCAGAGACCTGGTGGGCTGGGCACGGGGCCTGGTGGGATGCAGGGGCCTGGTGGGATGCAGGGACCTGGTGGGCTGGGCATAGGACCTGGTGGGATGCACGGGACCTGGTGGGATGCAGGGACCTGGTGGGCTGGGCACGGGACCTGGTGGGATGCACGGGACCTGGTGGGATATAGGGACCTGGTGGGCTGGGCACGGGACCTGGTGGGATGCAGGGGCCTGGTGGGCTGGGCACGGGACCTGGTGGGATGCAGGGGCCTGGTGGGAGGCAGGGGCCTGGTGGGATGCAGGGGCCTGGTGGGATGTACGGGACCTGGTGGGATGCAGGGACCTGGTGGGATGCAGGGACCTGGTGGGCTGGGTACGGGACCTGGTGGGATGCACGGGACCTGGTGGGCTGGGCACGGGACCTGGTGGGCTGGGCACGGGACCTGGTGGGATGCAGGGGCCTGGTGGGCTGGGCACGGGACCTGGTGGGATGCAGGGGCCTGGTGGGAGGCAGGGGCCTGGTGGGATGCAGGGACCTGGCGGGATGCAGGGGCCTGGCGGGATGCAGGGACCTGGTGGGATGCAGGGGCCTGGTGGGCTGGGCACGGGACCTGGTGGGATGCAGGGACCTGGTGGGATGCAGGGGCCTGGCAGGATGCAGGGGCCTGGCGGGATGCAGGGGACCTGGCGGGATGCAGGGACCTGGTGGGATGCAGGGGCCTGGTGGGCTGGGCACGGGACCTGGTGGGATGCAGGGACCTGGTGGGATGCAGGGACCTGGCGGGATGCAGGGGCCTGGTGGGATGCAGGGGCCTGGTGGGCTGGGCACGGGACCTGGTGGGCTGGGCACGGGACCTGGTGGGATGCAGGGACCTGGTGGGCTGGGCACGGGGCCTGGTGGGATGCAGGGACCTGGTGGGCTGGGCACAGGACCTGGTGGGATGCAGGGGCCTGGTGGGCTGGGCACGGGACCTGGTGGGCTGGGCACGGGACCTGGTGGGATGCAGGGACCTGGTGGGCTGGGCACGGGGCCTGGTGGGATGCAGGGACCTGGTGGGCTGGGCACAGGACCTGGTGGGATGCAGGGGCCTGGTGGGATGCAGGGACCTGGCGGGATGCAGGGGACCTGGCGGGATGCAGGGGACCTGGCGGGATGCAGGGACCTGGCGGGATGCACGGGACCTGGCGGGATGCAGGGGACCTGGCGGGATGCAGGGACCTGGCGGGATGCACGGGACCTGGCGGGATGCAGGGGACCTGGCGGGATGCAGGGGACCTGGCGGGATGCAGGGACCTGGTGGGATGCAGGGGCCTGGTGGACTGGGCACGGGACCTGGTGGGATGCAGGGACCTGGTGGAATGCAGGGGCCTGGTGGGATGCAGGGACCTGGTGGGCTGGGCACAGAACCTGGCGGGATGCAGGGACCTGGTGGGATGCAGGGACCTGGTGGGCTGGGCACAGAACCTGGTGGGATGCAGGGACCTGGTGGAATGCAGGGGCCTGGTGGGATGCAGGGACCTGGTGGGCTGGGCACAGAACCTGGTGGGATGCAGGGACCTGGTGGAATGCAGGGACCTGGTGGGCTGGGCACAGAACCTGGTGGGATGCAGGGACCTGGTGGAATGCAGGGACCTGGTGGGCTGGGCACAGAACCTGGTGGGATGCAGGGACCTGGTGGAATGCAGGGACCTGGTGGGATGCAGGGACCTGGTGGGCTGGGCACGGGACCTGGTGGGATGCAGGGACCTGGTGGGCTGGGCACGGGACCTGGTGGGATGCAGGGACCTGGTGGGATGCAGGGGCCTGGTGGGCTGGGCACGGGACCTGGTGGGATGCAGGGACCTGGTGGGATGCAGGGACCTGGTGGGATGCAGGGACCTGGTGGGCTGGGCACGGGACCTGGTGGGATGCAGGGACCTGGTGGGATGCAGGGACCTGGTGGGCTGGGCACGGGACCTGGTGGGATGCAGGGACCTGGTGGGATGCAGGGGCCTGGTGGGCTGGGCACGGGACCTGGTGGGATGCAGGGACCTGGTGGGATGCAGGGGCCTGGTGGGCTGGGCACGGGTCCTGGCGGGATGCAGGGGACCTGGTGGGATGCAGGGACCTGGTGGAATGCAGGGGACCTGGTGGGATGCAGAGCGTTTGTTGAGCAGCTCAGGGAGCGGGTCGGTCATGCTGGCCCCCAGCCGCCAAAGCTGCTTGCTTGCTCCGGAGGAGGAAGACCTTAGCCCAGGGGGTTCCACACTCTCAGGTGCTCCTCTTCCCTCGCCATCCTGAAGGGCAGTTTTCCCACACTCCCTTGGGACCAGGAAGCTCCCTGCCCTCCCTGAGCCTGCTGGTGACACAGAGGAAAGCTGGGCTAGATTGTTTCCCTTTCAGTTTCACACCACCCAAGGGCCCCGCCTGACAGGGAGGAAGGGAGAGGTGAGTAACCAGCCCATTCCTGCCCACCCCACAGGCACCCCAGGGCCCTGGCCTCCCCTACCTGTCCCTACAACGCCCAGGAGGAGCCAGGTGAGGTCCCTGGGAAGCAGCAGCCAGGCACTGGGGGCTCTGGAGCCTCCAGGAAACAGCCCCCGCCCCCACCTCCCTGGAGCACGGAACCACAGGCTCCAATCCCCGCCCCCCAGTCCTAAATCCCAGAGCTTGAGACTGCTGTCCCCTCAACCCTTACTCCGGCCAGGAAAGCCCAGCTGGTGCACTGGACCCAGCCCCGGGCTCTCGTTCGCTCTCCACATCTCTGGGGTGGGCAGAAAACGGGGTGCCCTGTCCTCAGGTACAAACACACCTCCTCCATTTGCACTGTTTGGATTGAAATCGTCTGTGAACACAGGCTTACCACACAGTGGGCTGGGGCAGGTGCCGCTCCCCCTGCCGACCTGGGGTCCACCTGTCCCTGCCCTGAAAGGCCCTGAGAGCGGTGCTCCCGGCTCCTGGCACTGCCCTTCCCCGCCGGGACCTTGGCCTGCTCTCCTGGGCCTCCCTGGGCACCGCACCGCTGGCTCTCAGGCCCCTGGCCCTGGTGGTGTTCTGCCCTGCTGAGCTGTAGAGAACACAGGGCAGAGGGCACTTGGGTTTTGACAGTTGGGCCTGTGGCCTGGCTCTGAGCTGCTGGGGAGGGGGCAGCAGGGTCCAGCATGGGTGTCTGCTTACTTCAACGGGGACATGCCTGGGGTGGGGGGTGGGGGTAGGTGCGTGTGCTCCCAAGGGCTGCAGCAGGGGCTCCCTGGGGCTGTAAGGCCTCCCCAGCTCCCTGCCAGTCCCTCAAACCTCACAGAGGGACCACTGGAGGCCACAGGTCCATGCATAGCTTGCGGCTGGGGAGGGGGGGGGGCACCCAGGGGGCGGGGCCACCAGAGAGTGAAAAGCGGAACACTGACAGGCCTGTTAACTCCCAGCAGCCTCCTGGCGTGTGGGGGGAGCTTCCCACAAATGCTCCAGTCCCCCTGGCCCTCCTCTGGGTCTCTGGCCCTCCCTCCCCTTCCCCTTCTTCCTCTCCCTCCCCTGCACCCTCCTCCCCTCGTATCCTTATACTCAGCCAGTCCCTCCGCCCCGTCCCCCTGCCCGCGCCATGCCCGGACTGGACCGCACTGGATATCAGTGCTGCTCGAGAGGTCAAAGTTCCTGCCTCCCACGCCGACCTGGGAGAAATGGGAAAAGTCAGTCCCGGGAGGGAGGGAGAAGTCAGTCCTGGGAGGGTGGGGGCGGCCCAGGAGGCCGAGTCTGCGGGGCGGGGGCGGGGCCCGCCGGGGGCGTGTCGGGCTCGGCCAATGAGAGCGGGGAAGCCTGGGGGGGGGTGGGGAGAGAGAGAGAGAGAGAGAGAGAGAGAGAGAGAGAGAGAGAGTGAGAGAGAGAGTGTGTGTGTGTGTGTGTGTGTGTGTGTGTGTGTGTGGTGTGGTGTGTCTGGTCCCTCTGGGAGGGCCAGAATCTCATGTCACCCCAAGAGGGGGAGACCCCGAGTCCCGCCCCGGATAGGCCAGGTTTGAACTCACTCAGGAGGGCCCACCTCTCCGAGCTGGTACCCAAGACGAGCCTTGCCACACAGCAGGTACCTGAGGTTACTGGGGGCCAGGGCAGCCCCTGACCGTACCCCACGCAGCGTCCAGCCCCTGCCCAGCCAGGTGCCCTTAACCTGCCACTATGAGCCTCTGCCCTGCCCCTCAACCTCCTGGCACCCCGAGATGAAGAGGGCAGCTCGGCGAAGCCCAGGGTCCCTCCTTGCTGTCACCTCCCACCCCTACACCTCTGGGACTGAGCTCTGAAGGCCACCCGTGGGGCCCAAGTGTACAGTTTCCTGTTAACTGGGCAAGACTTGATGGAGGTCTCCCTGAAGCCACGGAATCTGATTCCAGCCGATTGGGGCGTGGGAAGCAGACAGGCCCCCGTGCAGGAGGTGTGGCAGGGCTGCCCTCCCAGGGGCCTGGAGGACTGGGCTGTGTCCCCCACCCCACCCCTAGGCCACTCTGGAAGGCCCTTCCGGCTGTGGCTGGGGCAGCCAGGAAGGTAGGCCTTTCACGAAAAGCTGCTCCGTAGGGGCGGGGGCTGCACTGTGGGCCGAGGCAGACTCCCCACCCAGGCGGCACAGAACCCCACATCCACCCCCCGCCCTCGGGAGGGACCTACCTGAGCGGCAGTGGGCAGCCACTCCAGGCCTTGTCTGCCCTAACCTTGGGGAGCCGGTGCCTGCCTGGGTAAGGCATGTGGGTTCCTGAGCCCGGCCCTGCTAAGGGAGGCCCCTGTCTCAGTCCCATGGGGGCTGTGTGCCCAACACCAGGAGGTGTCGGTTGTGGAGGGAGAGGGCCAGCTGCCACTTCCTCCAAGGGCAAGGCTGGCTCCAGGTGGCACCACCGCGGGCGAGCGGCTGGAGAGCCCCGTGGGGGTCCGGCAGCACTGTCTTCTCCCCGCAGGCCCGCTCTCTCGCCAGGCCCCGTGCCAGCCGCCTCCACCCGGTGACTCAGCGCCCTCACCGGTGCAACAGGACTTTTGCCCCCTGCCAGATCTGCTAGCCTCCTACTTGGCTCCCGGCAAGGTCTCCTGCAGCAGCTGCCCAGGATGCAGGGGCCCGAGGCCCCCAGGGGCCGGGGCCAGTCCCCTGCCGGGACGCACACCCCAGGCAGGTCCTGGGTCCTCCTCCTCACCTACGCGCTGGCTGCCCTGGAGCTCACCTGTCTCTTCATGCAGTTCTCCGTCCTGCCGGTGAGCACCTCCACCAGCCTGCCCTCGCAGTCCCTCTCGCCGTCCCTCTGTGCCGGGTCAGGGGCTGGCGGTGGGAGTCTGACGCTGCCCGGGCCCCTCTCGCTGGGGGGGCCATGGCCACACTGGAGCTGAGTGAGGGACCCAGGGACTATGCTTCCTGACACCCCCCGCTAAGCACCTCCTGGACTCTGGCTGCAAGGCCAGCCCTGGGGAGGGGCTATAGGAAGACAGCCCCACCGCCACACCGTCTTCCAGCCTGCAAGGTTCATTCCTCCCACTGCCCCCCATGACCTTTGCCTTGTGGACCCCCTTCCTCCGCACACACCTTCCCACCCACTTCCTGGCTGCGCTCAGGCTCTGCTCTGACTGCTCTGGGGCAGGCCCTCCCGACACCTGCCTGGTACCTGGGCCCCTTCCCTCCGTCCCTGGTCCCCGTCGGTCAGTCCTCGGGCAGCGTGCCCACCCCCCATATCCTGTCCCATGGTATTGGATGATTTCTGTCTCCCCCACCAGGACGGCAGCTCTGGGTCCACGTCCCGTTCCTCCTCTGGAACTCTGCCTGTCATCGCAGGCGGGTGGGTGACTGGCCATTGTGGCTTCCAGTTACCGCCCACTCACCAGCCATCCATCCCCCTTGCACCCTTGTTTCTCCGTCCAGAACCCTGTGGGGCTGCCCCGCACAGGCTCTCACGGCCCCACCCCCCACCCCAGGCAGCAGCTCCCAGGGAGCTTTGGAAGTGCAGGAGCCCCAGACGTCCTCCACCACCTGGTCTGGAGGGGCTGTGCCACCAGCCGCTGGGCACTTTCTAAAGTTCCGCACCTGGGCCTGGGGGTCGGGGTGGGAGTAGGTATCATTTTTATCACCATTCCGGTACAGGCAGGGGCTCCAGGGCAACCGATGAGCACCAAGGCCTAGCTCCCTTCTATCGAAAGGCCTGGTCCAAGCCCACCTCCCCTCCTCCTCTGCAGCCCTGCAGCCTGGGCCGGCACCTCGATGTCCTCACCGTAAAATGGGTCCCAACCATCCCTCCCTCAGAGGGCTGGTGTGGGGGGTGATGCGTGAACAGTTAGAACCCTTAGACATGCTGGGCACCCACTGTGTGTGTCCTGTTCTCAGAACTCGGACGACAGCAGAGCACGTGGACTGACCAAGCTGCCCCTCACAGCTGACGGTTGACCGCACTGTGTGTGTGTGTGATGGAGGGACAGTGACAGCCACCCACAGTAAACAAGACCAGTCAGACTGTGCTGTGGAGAAGGCTGGGGGTAGCAGGGGGGCCTGGGAGTGCCTGAGGGTGTGTGGCGGGTTTGGGGGGGGGAAGGCATCCCTAGGAAGGCAACATTCAGCAAAAGCTTAAAGGAAACAAGGAGTGAGGCTAGCATGTGCAAAGGCCCTGGGGCAGTAGTGAGGCTTGGGGAGAGGTGGGGTGGGAGTGGAGGGGAGAAAGCTGAGGCCAGAGAGGGGCATGGGGTCTCCAGGAGGGAAGGAGCAGCTGGAGTGGGGGTCTGTGGTCAAGGCTGAGCCTCAGGAGCTGCTGAGGGGTTGGGCAGGCAGGGTCGCATGAGAAACGGGGACATCAGGATGACACTGGGGGTCTGGACTGTGCCCTTGGAAGGGTGGAGGGGTCAGCAGGGGAGCAGAGGAAGCCGGCTTGGAGGAGAGGCCGGCTGTGAGGGGCAGCTTGGTCAGTCCACGTGCTCTGCTGTCGTCCGAGTTCTGAGAACAGGACACACACAGTGGGTGCCCAGCATGTCTAAGGGTTCTAACTGTTCACACATCACCCCCCACACCAGCCCTCTGAGGGAGGGATGGTTGGGACCCATTTTACGGTGAGGACATCAAGGTGCCGGCCCAGGCTGCAAGGCTGCAGAGGAGGAGGGGAGGTGGGCTTGGACCAGGCCGTTCGATAGAAGGGAGCTAGGCCTTGGTGTTCATCGGTTGCCCTGGAGCCCCTGCCTATACCGGAATGGTGACAAAAATGATACCTACTCCCACCCCGACCCCCAGGCCCAGCCGACACTGAGCGGAGAGCACAGGAATTCAGGAGGAAGGCGCCAGGAGTCACATGTGCCCGCACAGCCATGCGTCTCACGAGACCACATGGTGTTCCCTCTGTTCCCTCGTGCCTCTAGCCAGGCCGGGCTCCCCGGGGAGCGGAGGTGGAGGGAGGGTAGGTTTGCAGGTCAAAGCGGAAGACCCAGAGCAAAGGGGACCTCAGAGGAGGGGAGCACCGCAGCGGGGGTGGGGGTGGGGGTAGTGAGGCTAGGCAGCTCTTCAGAGGGGTTCTGCAGCCAAGGGGACAGGGGAGGGAGGGAGGCGTGGAGATCAGGGGTCCATCCTCTAGGGAGACCTGCCAGAGCTGCCCCAGGGGAGGCCAGAGGCTGGGACGGGCTGGAGGGGCACCGTGGGATGTGGGGCCGAGAATAGACTCACCAGGGTAATGTGTGACAGCTGTCCAAGTGCACAAGGACAGACAGACAGCCCAGCTCAGCTGACCGAGTGAGGGGAGGGGCAGACAAGGGGAGGGTGACCGAACCATGACCCTGAGACAAAGCTGCCCTGGGGAAGGCCGTGTGCACACCGCCGTGGACGTCCCCGTCCCCAAGGGAGCTTAGGGAGAGCGGGGGGGGGGGGGGGCAGGGGCATGGCCCACTCATTTCCTGGGGCTGCTGTGACAAAGCACAGGAAACAGGTGACTTAGAGGCCCAGAAGTGGCCCTGGCCGGTTTGCTCAGTGATGGAGCATCGGCCTGGCGTGCAGAGGTCCTGGGTTCGATTCCCGGCCAGGGCACACAGGGGAGGCGCCCATCTGCTTCTCC
This sequence comes from Saccopteryx bilineata, assembly GCF_036850765.1. Lineage (NCBI taxonomy): Eukaryota > Metazoa > Chordata > Mammalia > Chiroptera > Emballonuridae > Saccopteryx > Saccopteryx bilineata. The sequence goes on along the minus strand of NC_089490.1, from coordinate 405,607,772 downwards.
ACCCTTCCCCCTCTCCTTCCTCTTTGTCTCTCTATTCCCCTCCCGCTACCGAGGCTCCACTGGAGCAAAGATGGCCCGGGCGCTGGGGATGGCTCCTTGGCCTCTGCCCCAGGCGCTAGAGTGGCTCTGGTCGCGACAGAGCGACACCCCGGAGGGGCAGAGCATCGCCCCCTGGTGGGCAGAGCGTCGCCCCCTGGTGGGCAGAGCGTCACCCCCTGGTGGACGTGCCGGGTGGATCCCGGTTGGGCGCATGCGGGAGTCTGTCTGACTGTCTCTCCCCGTTTCCGGCTTCGGAGAAAAAGAAAAAAAAAAAGAAAGAAAAGAAAAAAGAGGCCCAGAAGTGTACGGCCTGAATTCTGAAGGCCAGAAGTCCAGAGCCAGGTGTTGCAGACCTCCCTCTGAAGCCTGGAGGGGGGTCCTTCCCAGACCTTCCATCCTCTGGTGGCAACAGACCGGCCCTGGCTGGGACCGCATGCCCAGGCTCTGCCTCAGTGTGTGTGCCCAATCCCCCTTTACCCAGGACACCAGTCACCCTGGAGGAGGGCCCACCTTGATGACCTCATCTGGAAAGACTCTGTTTCCAAATGAGGTTACATTCTGAGCACCGAGCGTTAGGACTTCAACATATGTTTTTTGGGAGAGACACAATTCAACCCATTATAAGTGGGATCACTGGAGGGAGGGGTCAGGAACTCAGAGACCAGGGTAGGGGAAGGAGCAGCTACAAAGTATAGCAAAGTATTGGAGTCACAAAGACCTGGGTCCCCACCGTCACGGGTCCCTGGAGGGACACCGGTCACTGCCTTGTGCTCCCCAGCCAGGCACCCTGCAGGAGGGCCAGGAGGAGCTGGAAGACTCACAGAGCAGGCCCGGTCCTGCTGGGAGAAGGGATGCCCCCCGGAGGTCCTCAGGGCACACGCTGGGGCAATCCCCCGCTGGCCTGGAACAATACAGTCTTCCCCACGCCTCTTTGAGAGAAAGAAGCCCAGCGGGTGGGGGTTGAGGTGCACCCCACAGAGGGAAGGAGGGCCAGCAGAGCCTTCCCCTGAGCCTCACACAGCCCCCCACCGTGAGTCCTGGGGGGGGGGCCCAGAGGCTCCCCTCCAAGATGAGCACACTACAGAACAGTCAGGGACAGAACCATGGTTCCTGCCCAGCCCCTGACCACCGAGATCCCTGGTTTCCAGTCCTGGGGTCCTGCCCAGCCCCTGACCACCGAGATCCCCTGGTTTCCAATCCTGGGGACCTGCCCAGCCCCTGACCACCGAGATCCCCTGGTTTCCAATCCTGGGGTCCTGCCCAGCCCCTGACCACCGAGATCCCCTGGTTTCCAATCCTGGGGGCCTGCCCAGCCCCTGACCACCGAGATCCCCTGGTTTCCAATCCTGGGGGCCTGCCCAGCCCCTGACCACCGAGATCCCCTGGTTTCCAGTCCTGGGGTCTTGCCCAGCCCCTGACCACCGAGATCCCCTGGTTTCCAATCCTGGGGGCCTGCCCAGCCCCTGACCACCGAGATCCCCTGGTTTCCAATCCTGGGGGCCTGCCCAGCCCCTGACCACCGAGATCCCCTGGTTTCCAGTCCTGGGGGCCTGCCCAGCCCCTGACCACCGAGATCCCCTGGTTTCCAGTCCTGGGGGCCTGCCCAGCCCCTGACCACCGAGATCCCCTGGTTTCCAATCCTGGGGGCCTGCCCAGCCCCTGACCACCGAGATCCCCTGGTTTCCAGTCCTGGGGGCCTGCCCAGCCCCTGACCACCGAGATCCCCTGGTTTCCAATCCTGGGGGCCTGCCCAGCCCCTGACCACCGAGATCCCCTGGTTTCCAGTCCTGGGGGCCTGCCCAGCCCCTGACCACCGAGATCCCCTGGTTTCCAGTCCTGGGGGCCTGCCCAGCCCCTGACCACCGAGATCCCTGGTTTCCAATCCTGGGGTCCTGCCCAGCCCCTGACCACCGAGATCCCCTGGTTTCCAATCCTGGGGGCCTGCCCAGCCCCTGACCACCGAGATCCCTGGTTTCCAGCCCTGGGGGCCTGCCCAGCCCCTGACCACCGAGATCCCTGGTTTCCAATCCTGGGGTCCTGCCCAGCCCCTGACCACCGAGATCCCCTGGTTTCCAATCCTGGGGGCCTGCCCAGCCCCTGACCACCGAGATCCCTGGTTTCCAGCCCTGGGGGCCTGCCCAGCCCCTCACCCTGGGCCACTCCTGTGTTTCAGTACCTGTCCCGGAGGCTGGGCCTGGACTCCGTGGCCTTTGGCTACCTGCAGACCACCTTTGGCTTGCTCCAGCTGCTGGGTGGGCCCATGTTCGGCAGGTACTGTGGGCCCGCCAGGTTCCTGACCTCACACTGGGCCCCGCCAGCGTGACCGCAGCTCTGTCTCCCAAAGGGACCAACTGAGGCACGGAAGAGCTTTAGTCCCCTTCAGGCTGGGTGGCGCCCAATCCCCGAATCCTAGGAGGTGGGCGCGGGGCAGAGGAGGAGGGAGAACCCTGCCTGCCCCCTGGAGGGTCACCGGTACTGCTCCCTGCAGGTTTGCAGACCAGCGAGGGGCGCGGGCCGCGTTCACCGTCTCCTTCCTGGCGTCCTCCGCAACCTTCCTGCTCCTGGCGGCCGCCTGCAGCCAGGCCCTGCCCGGCGTGGTCCTGCTCTTTGCCTCGCGCCTGCCGGCTCCACTCATGCACACGCTGCCAGGTAGGGGCCAGGCTGGGGGGACTGATCGGAGGGGCGCGGGGTGGGGGGTGGCAGGCTGGAGGGCACCCCCAAGGATGTCAGTCTGGACTCGAGAGCAGGACGGAATGAAGGGGGTGATGATGTGAGACCTCACCTGGGGAGTGACCTGGACCAGAGTGGGACAGATCAAAGGGGAGGAGTAGGGGTGTGGGGGTGATGTGTGGGCGTGATCTGTGAGGGGGCGGTGTGTGTGTGTGTGTGTGTGTGTGTGTGTGTGAGAGAGAGAGAGAGAGAGAGAGACAGGTGTAGGGGTCTTTGGGGGTGTGGCCTAGTCGCACGGAGGGGTGGTGTGGGGGCGTGGCCTGAGCCACACAGGGGTCGACGAGGGGAACGAGCCGCTCAGCCCCCGCCTCGCCCCCAGCCGCCCAGATGGTCATCACCGACCTCTCCGCGCCCGAGGCACGGCCCACGGCCCTGAGCCGGCTCGGCCTCTGCTTTGGCATCGGCACCATCCTGGGCTCCCTGCTCGGCGGGACCCTGAGCGCCGCCTGCGGGTGAGTGGAGGGCGGGGCGAGGCCCTGGCCGGGGAGGGGGGGGGGTTGCACCGGCCAGCGAGGGGGCGGTGGGATTGCTTTTCGGGACGTCCGAGGTTGGGTGGGCTCTGCGCCGCCGCCGCCTGGCTTGGACACGTGGACCCGGCCGCGTCCCCTCTGGAGGCCTCGGTTTCCCCACCGCACGCTAAGCGGGGGTCCGCGTCGCCCCCGCGCTGCAGCCCCGCCAGGCGCAGGCGCGGGTTCCCTCTGCCGCTTGTCCCTCCTGGGGCGGTCCCAGGTTGTGGGGGGGGGGACCCGCCCAGCCAGAAGGGCAATTCCCTGACCTAAAGGAAACTGGACGGCAGGCCCTGGGGCAACGTCCTGGGATGGCGGGACTGGGCCCCTTAAGGTCCTGCAAAGGGGACGCTGGACCCTGAGCCTCTAGGGGGTGAGGGCAGCTTGTGGGCAGTTTAATAACTGTGCATGTGTGACAAAGGCCTCTATCGCCCTCCACACCCAGAGAAGTCTGAGGTCTTCCTGAGAGCAGCCGCTCCCACACGTGGTGTCCAGAGTGGGCCGTGCCGGGCTCCTAGCCTGTGGCGAGGCTGCGCAGAGCTGGCTGTGCCAGCGGCCTGGGCGTGTCTCTGGGGGAAGAGCTTAACCTTGAACCCAGGACACCTGGCCCCGGGAAACCCCAGCCTGGCTACAGAGGGCCGGGCCCTCCCTTCTGCGGCTGGGTGACTGGTGCCCCCATCCTGCACCCCCCCCCATGTCTCCCTCCTTGGAAGTGCTCCAACACCCACGTGAAATCGGCTTTTGCCGTAAGAGGTGAATCTCGCACACCACCCTCATTCAGACCCAGGTCTCTGGTTTTGGTCTGGGTGGTGGCCATGGAACTCAGCGGCCGGTAGGGGCCTCCACCGGCTCCCTGACCAGAGGCCCTGTGCTGGCAGGTCAGGGCCCTGCCCCGCCCCGCCCGGCTTGGCCCTGCAGAGACCGGGGTGAGCTGCCCCGGGACTGAGTTCAGGGGAGGAGCCTCCCTAGAGTCTGAACCACACACATACATGCCCACATCCGCCACAACACGCTGGCACATGCCCAGGGCGGTGGCATTGGGTGGACACCTCCGTTCACACCTGCCCGGTCCTCCAGCAGTGGATGGTTCTATGCCAGCCCCTGGGCCTCGGGGGGGCTGTGTCCCCAGGCTTCTGAGTGCCCCCCAGACAGGCCCCAGGCAGCTGGTTAATGGCTGAGCTGCAGGGAGGGATTGGAGGACCGAAGGGCATGGTGGCCTTGTCCTGACCCCTCCCTCCAGAGAGGTATCTCTGTCCCTGTCTCCTGTCCCCCTCCCCAGCATTTTCATCAGAGCCTGAGTTTCAGGAGTCTTTCTCTGCTGAGCCCCTCGGGCAGGACCCCTTTATTCATGTTTCCTCGCCAAGGTCTGCTGAGCATGCCCCAAGTGTCCCCGGGATCCCAGGTTCTGGGGTGCAGCCGCCAACAAGACAGGCTGGCTGAGTCCTCGGGTGAAATGAACACAGCATGTGTTCCCATGACACCTGGTTGAACTGCGTGGCGTGAAAAGTCATATAGCACGATCGGGGGGCCGCGTGGCCTGGCGGTCACCTGACTCAGGGAGGCGAGGGCAGAGGCAGGAGGCCCTGTGTGGGGGGAGTGGAGGGCAGGGAGGGTGCCGAGGAGGCGGCAGGCCAGGCAGCCCTGTGCGGGCAGGGGTGTGGGCCGGCAGGTGCGACCCAGCCGCCGTGCTGAGCATGTGAGGGCTGGGCCAGGGCTGGGAGACCAGCCAGGGGGCTACTGCCCTAGTCCAGGCAGGACGGGATGGCAGCCAGAGCAGGGGTGGCTGTGGCGGCAGAGGGCAGAGGGCAGGTTCTGGTGTGGTTTTGCTAACAGGTGGGATGCATGTGTGACCGCAAGGCGGTGCCCCAATTCAGGCTGGTCCTGGGGGAGCCGTGGGCCTGGCTGGGGTCTGAGCAGCCCGGGGTACCAGCGGGAGTTGGGTCCCATCAAGCAAAGGGTCAGGCAAAGTCCAGTGCCCCTTAGGGGCCGGAGGGGGGACCAGGCGGCCAGGTGAGGGGGTCTGAGCTGGGGGCGAGCAGGGCTGCGCTTCCCTGGGAGCTGGTTTAGATGACAGGTTGTGGGGGTCGGGGGGGGGGCCAGTGAGGACCAGAGGGAAGGAGGCCCACGAGAACATGTGGAAGCTGAGAGGCAGGTGGGACGTGGGTCAGTCCAGGCGGGGAGGACCCTCCATGCCCTGGTGGCTGAGTGTGACCATGAGACGCCGCCGGTCTTGGTGCTGGGGGGTGGGGGTGGGGGCGGAGCCTGACTATAAACCGAGCAGGGTCGGGGGGGAGGGTCTCTGTCTCTTCCCACCCACCCCCCAGGAGAGAATAAAGAGGAGCGGGGCTCTGAGAGAGGAGGGGTCTTCAGGGTGGTGAAGAGGGTGCAGGGGCTGGGGAGGTGGGCAGGGCAGGGCAGGGAGGAGCCAGTCACCCCTGCTGCCCGCCCACTGGGCCTTCCTCTGCCTCCCAGCCGGCAGATGCACCTTCCGGCCCAGCACCTGCTCCCGCGGGCACCTCTCCTCGCCTCGCCGGGGATTTTCACCTGTGACGTGGGCCTCTCCGCCCCGGCTGGCTCCCCAGGGTGCTGTGGCCTCCCCTCGCCAGCTCTGCCCCACGCCCCCTCCTGCCACTGCCCACGTCTCTCTCTTTCTCCGGCTGGGCGGCTGACCCCGAGGACACCGCTCCTCTCTCCCTCTCAGCAGCTCCCGAGATCACCACTGCCCCGGCCCTCACCTTCCAGAACATTCCATCAGCTTCCCTCTTTCATCCCGAGATCCAAGGCCCTTCCTATCTTTGGGATGTGCTCTGATGGACAGAGGACACTGAGGCCCCAGAGAGAGTGGGGCTCCCCATGGCGTTCCTGGTCCTTGTCCAAGGACCGGGGGAGGTGGCTGCAGGCATCAGTGTCCACCCCATCTCCCTGCCTGGCCTCCCGCCGGGAGGAAGTGGTCTTGGCAGCCACAGGCTGTGCTGGGTGACTGGCTCTGGTGTAACTGGTTTGGGCTCATCCTGGAGCTTCCTCGGAGGCCTGACTCATGGAGGGGCTGGGGGGGACAGCTCTGTGACTCATGGCCCCGAGCCCAGCACGTCACAGCCTGGAGAAGCATCTGTCACACCCTCCCCCTAAGAGGGTCTCGTGTGCATCAGGGATGGGCAGTGCCAACCTGCCTAGAGCTCTCAGGGCTTCGAGGAAGTGGGGAGCTTCCTCCTGTCGGACGGTGCTGATGGGACCCCGGGCCGGATTGTTGGACTTAGTGTTGGGGGGGTGTCTTTGGCTGCCCCCCTGCTCCTCTGAGCACTGAGGGGCTGCCCCGGAACCTCAGCAAGGCACAGCCCTCCATGGTCTCTGCCTCCCCAGCTCTGGATAAGGGGGGGCAGCCCCTGGACTTCAGGGTCAAGGGTACACTCCCCTGGGCCTTGAGCTAGAGGGAAGGAGAGCCCGTTAGACCCCGGAAGACTGAGCTGCTCAGGAGAGGGCCTTGAGCTCAGAGAAATCAGGGGGGGGCTCCCCAGGTCCCCACTGGAGGAGACCCCCTCATCCTCGGGCCAGCCCAGCCCAAGCCACCCAAGGGCTCTGTGCCCCGGCAGCGGTCGGGATTCCGAAAGACTCCCGCCAGGGGGCCACTGGCACCATCCTGGGAGAGTGTGAGTGCGGGGCTGGGGCTGGGTCTCAGCTGCGGGCCCTCTTGGGCACTGAGTGGCCGGGGAGTGGCCAGCTCTGACCCCCAGCAGGTATTTACTGCACTTCTTATCGGGGAGGCCGGGAGGGAGGCCACAGCGAGGGACGTTCCCCTGGCCCTTGTCTGGATAAAGGCCTGGGAAACCCTTATCTTTCTGATAGAAGGCTTCCGCTGGGTGACACATCGGCTTCCCCTGCGAGTTAATGAGTAGGCACCCGGGGCTGCCCTGGACGGTTCTGGGGCAGGAGTGACTCACCTGTCAGCCGGGCCGCCGGCCCCGCCTGGTTCTTGGGTGGCTCACGAAAGCCGTGCCCTGTCAGCCAGGGTTCTACCTCCCCAGACGGACAGGCCCTGCTGACAGCCTTGGGGTCCCAGGCACTAGGAAGGACCCAGACAGGACAACGATGGCTGGAAGAAACGGGCTGGGACCTCAGCTCAGACCTGAGACAAAGCGTCAGCCATTGAAGGCGGGGCCAGGGCCATGTCTGAGCAAAGGCCTCAAGGCCAGAAGGAGCGTGGGGCCGGCCTGCAGGCCTGTGTGGTCTAGAGGAGGGACCAGGTGCTGGGGGCACGTGGAGGGCTGCGAGGAGCTGGACCGGACCTGGCTTCAGGACCGTTGGCTGGACCTGGAAGCCGGAGGGAGGCTGAACCGGGAGCGGCCGCCCAAGAATTCGCTTCCAGCACATGGAATTCCACTCCCCGGTTCTAGCCAGGGCTGCGGAGTGTGGATCATTTGGATGTCCTCACATCCAGGTGTCAGATGAAGCAGGGTCCAAGCTGACCCCTGCCTGCCCTCCAGGACAGACAGGGGAGGGGGTGCACAGCCTGGGAGGCCCTGAGCCCCGCCCACAGCCAGGCCAGGGGACCCTGGCCACATACCGTCACCTCTGAGGGCCTCAGGGCCTGGGAGCAGGTGGGGGAGGGCAGCTCCAGCTCCCCGAGGAATGGTCACCCTGAGCCGGGCACAAGCACAGAGTCCACACAGGGTGGGCAGATGGCCAGGCACCCCCCTCTCCTGCTAATGTCCTGTGGGCACGCTCCAGGCCTCAGGGAAAGGGAGAAAGGGGCGCCACAAGGAGCCTCAGGACAGCCCCCAGGGGCTGCTGCCGGCTTGCAGGCGGGGGAGGGGCGTCCCGGGAGGGTGGCCTCATCTGGATCAGGATAGAAGGACGCCCTTCCGTGGCATCCACGTGGCCATTCGTCCAGCCTCCTGTCCACCCTTTCAACTCAAACCAAAAGGGGTGGGCGGACAAAAGACACACAAAGTGGTCAGCAGTCAATTTGTAAAGAGGTCCAGTGAACCTCAGAGCGGGTGACCCTGCACCACAAAGCCCCCCAGGGCAGGAGGCCCCCTGAGCTGTGGACATTAGCCCCGGGGGTGAGGGGGCCTTGCAGCTAAGAAGCTGTCCCTCAGTGGCCGGGGGCTGAAGCTGCCTTTTTCTCCATTTCCCTCCAGTGTGCTCTCCTGGGTGATCTGTCCTGGGGGAACCAGGACAGCTCTGAGGGGGGAGAAGCACCCTTACTCCCGCCCGGGGCCCTCAGGGTCCCTGTGCCCCTTGGGTCAGCAGCCACCACACAAGACACAGTCAAGGTCCCAGGAGAAGAGGCCTGGCTCTCTGCCATTACACCCCTCCCTTGTCACCAGCCTCCTAAAATAGCCATCTAAGTGGCCGCCTCTGCTCCCCCACATTTCCGGGGCTTCTGGCAGAGAAAGCTGGTTTTGTTCCCACCAGCTCCAAGCAGTGACGTCCGGGCCTCTGAGGTCGGGAGCCCTGAAGAAAGAGCCCTTCTCTCCGGAGCCAGCCACCCGGCCCCACTGTCCCCGCTCACGTCACAGACCAGTCCCTGCCAGCCACTCCGGGGGCCACTCTGGGGTCCAGCACCCTCTGAGCCTTCAGCCCGCCAATCCACGGAAAGGCTCGTTTGTTTGGGACCCTGGCAGTCGGGAAGCCTGAGGAACCAGCTTGTGGGCAGTGGGCGTTGGGGGGAGGGGGCCGGAGACAGAGCCATGGGGGAGGGGAGGGGTCAGTGGCATATGCAGGTTGGATACGTGCCAGGCCCCAACCACTGCGTGAGCCCAGGCAGATCCCACCCCAAGAAACAGGGGCGGCCGAGGCTCTAACCCCCACCGCCTTCCCTGGTCCCTAGTAGAACAGAGCCCCTCCCCAGGGAGCTCGGTGTGGGCTTGCGTGTGCGTGCGTGTGCATGAGTGCGTGCGTGTGCATGAGTGTGTGCGTGTGCACCGCGCGCCTGCACGCGCTGTGGTGGGGAGGGACAGGAAAACCCTTCTCTGAACTCCATGGAGGCCCGAGGGCAGCTCGGGACTGGCTGCGCTTGGACGGACAGTGGGCGCCTCCCAGGACGCTGACCTCCCACTCGGGCCTGTGCCACTGAGGCCCTGCCCAGGGCTCTGGTGAGGTCTGGGGCAGGCCTTTGGTTATCCACGTGAACGGCTCACAGATTTGTTTTACGGTCTGATGTCCACTGGGGTCTCTGTGCAGGGCCCCCCAGCCCTACCCCAGGCCCACCTGCTCTCGGGGGACGGATACTGGCCGTTTAATAAAGCACACCCCTTGTCAGGGGACAAGGTGCCCACTGCGGAGGAAGGCCGGGGCTTCACAGAGAAGGCTCTCGCCGGATGTGTAGGAGTTTTCTCTGCTGCTCAAGGGAAGGGGGTGCAGCTGCATGCAGGTGTGGGGGTCAGAGCGGCCTGGCTCCGTAAGGAGCTCCTGGTTGGCTCTTCATCGCCCCCTGGAGCCCCCAGCCTTCAGGTGGTCCCCTCAGCCCCCAGTGCCTACGTTCCCAAGTGTCACAGTCTGCCCGGAGCCGAGGCCTCTCCTCACCTTCCAGTGGGGTCAAGGGCTGAGTTTCCAAATGGTGACTCGTGGCAGGAAACACCCCTTCAAAGAAGTGAAAGCAGGGGACAGGGGGTTGGCCACAGCCCTGGCCGGCGGTGCGAGCAGGCAGGAAGGGGCCTGAGGTGGTGTCCCGGGTTCTGTGGGGCCGACCACTCCCCCAGGACCAGTGTGCCCGCTCCCCGGCCAGGCCCGCCCACCCAGTGCAGACCTATTCTTGTGGCCAGGCGGGGGGTCCCTGCGGGTGGGCTCAGGTCCAAAGCTAGACCTCTGCACCAGAGGGGCAGGCGGGGGCAGGGGGTAGTCTCGCCAGCCAGCACCCCCGCACCCTGGCCCCAGTACGACCTGGCGTGTCACCCCTTCAGCCCAGATACCGACCACTCCAGACCCCAGGCCCCAAGGGGAAAGGGGGTTTTCTCAGCTGCCATCCCCATCCCCAGGAGGCCCCCCCAGGGGGGAGGAGGACGGAGAGCCCTGAGGGACTCAGTTTCCTCTCCCTGTAAAGTGGGTGGGCGTCCCGGAGCTCATCTGTGCTAGTTCCAGTTTCACAAAAGACATGGCCGGGCACTAGGCCACAGACGGCCACCCAGAAGTCTCCAGGTTCTTCTGTGGTCCCCGGGTCTCTGACACCTGCCCAGGGCAGGAGCAGGGGTGCGCATGCCCACGCACACCAGGCCTGTCCTTTGGGGACCCTTCCTGCCTCTCAGCAGCCTGAGACCTGACTGTCCCCTGGAAGAATCCGCCCCAGCCCTTCGGGGGGGGGGGGCTCATTGTCCCAGCTCCGGCCCCTGCACCCCGGTGAACGCTGGAGGCTGCGGCCACAGTGGGAAGGTCAGGGGTGAGAGCGTCCACTGTCCCTTCATTTGTCACCTGATAAACATGCCCTGAGTGTCCCGGTCTCCGCCTTCCAGGTCACAGGCTGTGGGTCTGAGCTGTTCTCAGCTGTCATGGCCTAAGCGGCATGGAAGATGTGGGGGGGAGAAGCCGCAGTTCTGTGTGACCACGACTGTCCCTCCCCAGGATGCAGTGTCCAGCCTTCGTGGGCCTTGTGGCCAACCTCCTGGGAGCCGCTGTCAGCATCACTTGCATCCCCACCAGCACCAAAGGGGCCAGCGCCCACGCCCAGCCTGTCCCTCCAGGTACGTCCCACCGGGCACCTCGCTCCCGGGGCTCGGCCAGCGTGTGAGCCGCGTGTCCCTTCTTCCTCCAGCTGGACCCTGGACCTCTGGCTGGGCCTCCTCAGGCCGCTCCCTCCCTCCAGTGAGAGCTGCTGAGACCAGGACATGCAGGGTGGCTCCCTGTCCTCGGAGGCGGGCTGCGCACTCCAGCCTGTGGGCCTGTGGGGCTTGGGGCCGAAGTCAGGGGCCACTCCTGCCCTCCTTCCTTCCTTGAACCCCTCTGGGGCGCACACACCATTGGAGCCAAGCCGGGTGTGGTCACGGAGGGGACCCTTGTTCGAGGGGAGCACGGAGGCCGAGGTCCCAGGCAGTGGACGTGTTACGAGGGGACACCAGCCAGGAAAGCCGGGGGAAGCCCCGGGAGTGAGCAGGGGTGGCTTGGGAGGGTTAGCCGGAACCCTGAGGCCCAGAGCAGCAGGTGCGCCAGGAGCCCAGCTCGGGCGGGTGTCAGTGCAGCGGGCAGAGCCCGGCCAGGTCGGGGCATGTGGGGCGCTGTGTGCCTCCCCTCAAGGAGAGAGAGCCCAGGGCCCCACCGTGGGGAGAGGGTCCCTCCAGGGTGTCCCAGCCCGGACCCTGCGTGCCTGGCCCAGAGGGGACCCCGGGCCTCTCAGTGACAGAGAGCATAGCTTGGGCGCCCCCTGGGAGTGGGGTGAGCTGCCCGTGCCCCCCGGGGGGGTCGGGAGAGAGGGGCTGCCGGGTGTCATCTGCTCCTGTTCTCGTGAGCGGACATCACAGCCAGCAGGAGGAGGAGCTGCAGGGAGCACCTCCCAACGACAGGAGCGGGCGGCCAGGCACAGGAGAGAGCCAGCCCCTCCTAGGGGGCATAGGGAGCCGTGACACCTGCAGGCCCAGGGCCCCCCCCCCGCCCCCCGCATCAGGGTGCAGACCTGGGGCGTGGGCGTGATGGGCCCCTCCTGCTGTCCCAGGTGGGCCCAGGGCCAGCGTGTTTGACCTGAAGGCCATCAGCCGCGTGCTGCTGCAGCCAGGCGTCCTGCCAGTGTTCCTGGTCAAGGTGATCTCCAGCTTCCCCTCAGGTGAGTCCCGGGCTGCCCGCTGGGCCAGGAGGGACGGGCGGGCATAGCCAAGAACGGGGGCCGTGGGGACGGAGGTCTATGGCTGGGACGGCGCCCCTTTTCTTTGCCCGGTGTGGCGAGCTCCAGGCCACTCTCTGTAAGCCTCCCTTGGGTCATACCCGGTTGCGCCTGTCCCAGAGAGGGCGACAGTCCCAGCTCGCGCAGCTGTGGCGGTACAGGGTCCCCCCCGGCCCTCCCGCCACTCAGGCCCCACGCCTGCGGTCTCCCAGGCCCCTCGGGCCAGGCTGGGGGGCGGGGACAGAAGTCTGAAGGTGAACCTGCACTTGGCCGACTCCTGTGTCCCAGCCAGCTGGTGAAGGGTGACCCCGGAGGGCGTCGCTGATGGCAGTCGTGCCCAGAGCCAGGCCAGTGCCCCTGCCTGCCTGGGTCCTCTCACGTGGACGGGGGGGGGGGGCAGCCCAGGGGGGCTGCTTTCAGAAGAGTTCAGATGCCCCCTCGCAGGAGGTGCCCCCCTGGCAAAGCTGAGCCCCGGCTCCCACACAGGCCGGCTCTTTGGGGCACGGGGCTGGACCACGTCCCCGGTTTCGGTGAAAAGGGCCTCTGAGGGCCACTGGTGGGTCTGGAGCTAAATCCTCCGTACCGTCTGCCCTGGGTGCCCACCCTCCTGGACGCCCTGGGACGCCCTCAGTGGGCTGTGCACCCTGTCCGAGGGGCAGTGTCCGGCTCCTCTCTGCTCAGCGTCACCGCAGTCCATGGGGCAGTGTGTCCCGGGCCTGGGCCCCGGCCACACTCAAGGAAGGCTCCCTGCTCCAGCGCACCCCCTCCCCCATGAAGCGGCCGCTGTGGCCAGGGCCCTGGTCCCCGGGCCGGTCAGCCTGGGCTCCCGCTGTCCAGCCGACAGAAGGGCGGCAGCCCGTTCCCACAGCCCTGACCGCCCCCCCTCGCCTAGGGCTCTTCATGGTCATGTTCTCCGTCATCTGCATGGACTTCTTCCAGCTGGAAGCTGCCCAGACCGGCTACCTCATGTCCTTCTTCGGGGTTCTCCTGATGGTGAGTTTGTGCCGGCCGCCGGGGATGCGTGGGGGCAGCCGGGGTCTCCAGAGCGGACGTGGTTCCTCAGCCGTGCCAGGCTCTGCGCCGGGACCCTCCGCTCCGACTTCTCCCGGCCCCCGCTGCCCGCCTCCCAGCAGGCTTGCCGGCCCTGCACCCAGGCCACTGGTGGCTCACCATCCGCCAGATGTCCTGTCTGACAAGGCAGCCGGGACCCATCCTGGTGGGGGCTGGTGCGCCCTGGCCTCCTGTCCGGCCGCGTGTCTGGGACTCCGGGTCCGCCGGGCATACCTCTGAGCTCACGGTGGCAGAGGGACAGGGAAAGGCACAGACCCAGTGGTGGGGCACGAGGAAGTAGAATCCGGGCTCTGCGTCCTGCTGGCCACCCGTGTGGCGGGCAAGCTCCCCGGGGCTCCGTGTCTCCGGGTCTGAGTGTCTGCGTCTGGCAATGAGGGACCGTGGCATTGCCCGTGGGGTCGTTGGGCCAAATAGATGAGCTGATATGACAGACCTCCTAGGGACAGCAGCAGGGACCTCAGGAGCCCCGTCTAAGCAACGCTCCGACTTGATGTCCTGCTGTCCTTGTGGGGGACCCTGGGCTGGCCTCTCAGCCTCAGAAACTGCCCAAGAAGCAGTCTGAGGTGTCCTGTCTGCCAGCCGCCTGGACTCTCAGCTCCAGGTCCAGAGCAAGCCCTGCCCGAGCTAGGTCGCCCCCACTTCCTCCTGGGCATTTGGTCCAGGCCCTGGGGTGGTGGGACAGGTGGCGACGTGGTGCCGCCGGCCAGGACACGGCTGCCTGACAGCCGGCGCGTGGGAGGGGCTATTCTGGGACCTGCTGGGGCAGGGGAGGGGGCTCCTGACCTCTCTCCGGAAGTGTGTGGCATTCCTGCCCCCTCCCAGCCATCTGCTTCCCTGCTCCTGGCTGGCGACTGCTGCAGACCTCGGTGCTAAAATAGCTCCTCCTGGGAGGGCTGGCTCTACCCCCGTGGCCAGAGCGGGCCTCAGCTCCCATGGCCAGAGCCCGGCCACACTGCCGGGGAGAGCGGTCAACAGAACAACAGGAGTCATAACGCTGCAAAGTCGTGGCCCCTGGAGCCTCGTTCTGAAGGCCGGCCCCCAGCCTGAGCTCCGTCCTGGGCTCCCCAGGCCCTGGAGACCCAGCCTGCGCCCTGGCGGGAACCAGCAGACCCCCGGAGACCCTCAGGGACGGACATGGGTAGCCTCTGGCCTGGCTGGGGGGTGGGCCTGCCCCAGACTCCTACAGGGATGGTGCGGGATGCTTGGGGGTGGGGAGAAGCAGTGGGAGGGGGGACGGTGCCCAGGGGCGTGAGGGGAGCCTCCGGAGAGGAAGGAGGGAGCCCAGAGGAGGGTTGTGTGTTGGGGCCCAGGCCCTAAGTCCAACGGGGCGGGGAGGGGGGCAGCTGAGGCTCCGAGCTGTGGTGGGTTGAGGGGGGGACACTTGGGGCTGGGCTTTGTGTCTGCAGAGAGAAAGGCCTGAAGACACTTCCCTCAGGCACCATCCCACCCCCAGGCTGGTCTCTGAGGACCTGGAGGGGGACCCGCTGCTGCGGGGTGAACCTGCCTCCCATCTGGTCCCCTGCAGCTGGCCGCACACCTGCTGCTTCCTGGCCAGACCATTTCCTGCCCCACCCGAGGCGCTGACGGACCCCAAGGGGGCTACAGCAGCCTCTGCCCCCACTCCCTGTATAGGCTGGCGCTGGGGGCTGGTGAGGAGTGACAGCTCAGGTGGTCCTGACATAAAGGGATGGCAGACCCCACCCCCCTCCGCCCCTGGTAGGCCTGCAGCCCTCTGTCCCTTGCAGACAGTCCTCTGTCCCTCCATAGGAGTCCCCACTGGGCTCTTCCACGCCAGGCACGGTCACCACCCCGGTAACTAGCGGCTGGAAGGGAGACAGCAGGGGCGCTGTGTGAGGCGAGGCGGCTGGTGGGGGCCTCACCAGAGGAGACCGCCAGGGAGAGAGCCACGGGGCACAGAAGGGCTGCGAGTGTACCGGCCCTCAGGTGGAAACCCACCCCAGCCTGAGGGGAGCGGCCCAGGCGCTGAAGACACTGTGGGAGGTGGTCTGCAGGGCCAAGAAGGACCAGATTTATTCAAAGTGAATGGGGCCGCAGGAAGGGGCCACTGGGAGGCTGGGCAAGGTCTTATCACCTGCCCCCGGGGTTAGGAGAGGACAGAAAGGGGTTAGGAGAAAGTGAGACGCGGGCCTGCTTGTTAACTGTACAAGTTCAGGCTTCCCCAAAGTTGATTCGTCAGGGTCTTAGTCTCTGTGTATAAAGTGGTGAGGCCAAATGCAAGAACCCCAGCCCAGGCAGGCGCGGACCCCCTGCCTGCCTGTCCCCCCAAGCCCCAGTGCACCCCGCTCCAAGCCTGGCATGCCCCGGGCACTTCCTGCCTGCCTGCCTGGTGGAGGGGGCGAGAGGACCAGATAGGGAGCCTCACCCTGGCCTGGGAGTGGCCTTCAGCCTGGCCCTGCCCTCTGAGTCACTTCCCTGGTGTCCCTGGGTGTCCTTGCTCTGGGCCCTTCTCCGGCCGAGGGCAGGAGGGGACCACAGAGTAAGCGCTGTTGTCCTCCACCAGCTCCTAGGACACAGCTGGGAGTGGAGGGTTGAGGTCCAGTGGGGTTGACAGCAGGTGGCCGCAGAGAGGACTCTCTTGCCTCTGGGGACCTCACCTGACCAGGCTTGGAACCAGGCACTTGCTGGTGGGTGCCACACGCCCACTCCACCACTGGCCAGCTTCGGGACCTTGGGCTCACGATAGCAGCCCTTGGGGCCTCAGTTTATCCAAGTGAAACCGGGGAGGTGGCCTCCTAGGGAGTGGGGAGGACAGAGCTCTTGGGCCAGTCCCAGCACAGGGACGTCCCCCAGCATCAAGGCCAGGCCTCGGTCGGGCCAGCCGGGCTGGGGACGCACAGAAGCACTGGGTCAGGGGGCTCAGGTCCCAGGCCAACCACATCCTCTCGGAGCTCCAGTCTCCCCACCTGTGGCACCAGCAGGCCCTTCCTCCCAAGTGAGAGGACAGAGAGGGGCTGGGGCAGCGTGATAGGGAGGAGGGGACCCCTGGGGGCCAGGTGACACTGGAGGGACCTTTGCAGGAGCACGAGCGTCCCCAGGCTTGGCTTCCAGGCCACACTGAGCATTTTCAAATGACAAACGTAGTCTTTTGCGCCATGCCCACTGCCTCCCCCACCCCCATGTGCGGGGAAACGGCCCTTCTTGGGTTAGAATGTTGGTCACGCCCGAAACTAAAGAGAAGAGATTAGTTTTGAATGTGAAAACCGGACCTCTGAGTAGCCGGCCGTGCCCGTGGGAGTGTAAGTGTGTGTGTGCATGTGACTGTGTGAGGCACCCAGACCCCCTCCTCTGTCTCCCCGGGGACCTTGGGGCCCCACCCTTCTGCCCTGGAGCTGGTCACTGCTCGGGGCTGGGTGTCACATGCTGCGGAGGTGCCCCGGCTGTGGGGGGCGGGAGGCAGGCAGGCGCCATTCAGACCCTCCCCTCCCCTCCCCTCCCCTCCCCCCAGGTCATCCAGGGCCTGGTCATCGGACGGCTGAGCGGCCACTTCTCAGAGGCCGCGCTGCTCCGGGCCAGCGTGCTCCTGTTCAGCGTGGTGGGCCTGGCTATGGTAAGGCACCCCTGGGGGCCGCACCCAGAAAGAGCAGGGTCCAGCCCGCTCCCTGACCCCTCTGCACCCGCCTGGTTTACGCTTGAGCCCCTGGGCCGCCCCACCCCCCGCCTCGGGCCACCTCAGGACGGGCGTTCCTGCCTGAGCACCCTGGCACCTCCCCGGTCACCACTGGCACCTCCCCGGTCACCACGGCCCCTGTCCCGCCCCGTCCAGGCGCTGATGTCCAACGTCTTCCACTTCTGCCTCCTGATGCCCGGCCTGGTCTTCAGCCTGTGTACCCTCAACGTGGTCACCGACAGCATGCTGACCAAGGCCGTCTCGGCCGCAGACACCGGTGAGCGCAGGGGCCGGGCCCGGAGAGGCTCGGGGCGGGGTGGGCCGGGCCTGGGGAGGACCTGGCCTGCGTCTCCGTCTCGTCTCCGTCTCCGTCTCCGGGGATCCCGCTCACGGAACTGCTGGCCCGACTTGGGGCAGGGTCTGTCTAACCCGTTGGGTGTTGGGTGTTGGGTGGGGTGGGTGACCCGGGGTCTGAGTGGGTAAGGTGAGGTGGGGAACCGCAAGAGGGTTCAGGTGAGAATTCTGGTCGCCGCCCAGCCCCGCTGGGCCTGGTCAGCCTTGCAGACCAGTCCAGGGCCAGACCTGGGGGATGAGAGCAGGGCTTCCTGGAGGTGGCATCTGCCTTGGCTCTAAAGCAGGGGCAGGGTTTCACTAGAAAGGAGGAGAAAAGATGGCGTGAGGGGTTGGGTCCCAGCTAAGCAGAGGTGTGGAGTGTGGACCTGAGAGGCACCAGCAAGGCCAGCTAGGAGACAGCCAGTGGGCGGGGAATGGGAGGAAGGGGTGGGCTGGAGGCGGAGCCAGCCCTCTCCTCCCTGCCCAGGGCATAGGGGTGCAGTTAGTCGCCTTCCAGGTGAAGAAGCGTGGGAATGAATACACACAGCTAGTTAAATCCAGGAAGCCCCCCCCACGCTCCCAGCGGTACTGGGGGGCCCTGGGCCCGGCCCTGGCCAAGCTTCTGTCCCAACCCTGATCCAGGCATGGTGCAGGTCGAGTCCAGGGGCTCCTATGGGCTGGTTGAGGGTGAAGGCCTCCCCAGCAGCAGCAGCAGGGTTAGAAAGCTCACGGTGGGGGCCTGACCTGTGGGGGCGCAGTGGATAAAGACTCGACCTGGAGTGCTGAGGTCGCTGGTTCTAAACCCTGGGCTTGACGGGGCAAGGCACACATAAGCGGCAACTGCTTTCCACTCCTCACTCCTCTCTCTCTCTCCTCTCTCTAAAATCAATAAGTCAATAAGTCAAAGGCAATAAATAAAAGGTGGGAAAGAAGGAAGGAAGAGAGGGAGGGAGGAAGGGAGAAAGGGAGGAAGGAAGGGAGGAAGGGAGGGAGGGAGGAAGGAAGGGAGGAAGGAAGGGAGGAAGGGGCGAGCTCAAGGGAGCTGGCTGACCCTTGGTCAGTCTGTCTGTCTGGGAGGGGTTGGCTGAGGTCTAGTGGCTCAGTGGGGTGGGGGTGGGCGCTGGCGAGCAAGGCCTCTTCTAAGCACTGCCTTGGGAACCTCCAGAGCCTTTCAGACCTGCGGTTCTGGGGTCCTGGGAGGCCAGGCTGGGTCTGGAGGGCTTCCTGGAGGTAGTGGGCCAGCACTTTGGAGAGACGTGGAGGAACGGGCTAGGGGAAGAACGGGCCCGGAAGAGATGAGGGCAGGGCCTGGTTTCAGTGTGCCCGAGGCCCCTCCCCTGCGCGTGGAAGGAGCCAGGAGCTGGTTCCCAGCGTTGGCCTGGGAACCAGAGACCACAGAGGGGGCGGTAAATTGCTCTCCGGAGTCTGCCCAGCATGTGGGCGATGGGAGAGGCTGCTCTTCCATTTCCCCGGTGGCCCTGAGCCCGGGCGGGGCCTCACCAGGCAGCTCCAGGCTGACCCAGCCGGTGTTCTAACTCTAGCCAGTGTTCTAACCTGGGCTCTGACCCTCCCGGGGTTGGTTGGGGTTGGGGTTGGGGTTGGGAAGAGGAGCCACCACAGACTCGCCCACACCGGGCATAGCTGACAAGAGGGCCATTGAGATGGGGTTCAGGCAGCCAGGTGAGCCGAGGCCGTGGGGTCAGAAGCCGTGGGGCGCCCTTCGAAAGCCCTGGAAGCCCCTCCAGCCCTGTAGAGTACGCTCCCTCCAGTTCCTATGAGGGTGACAGGCGCTGTGGGGGGACACTGATGTCATGGCTTGCCTGGCAGCTCAGCCCCAGCCCTCACTGGGGGGCTCACCTGTTACCACCAGGCCCACCCTCCCAGTTTCTGTCAGCTGCTCACCCTTGCCACCTCCCTGGTGGCCTGGGAAGGAGGGAGGGACAGGCCGGCCCTGGCCGGTGACTGCCCAGTCCCGGGCCCCCCCTGCGCTTGGGAACGTTCTGGGGCAGGGCGGAAGTGTCCAGTGTGGCCCCTTCATGGCTGAGTGGTCCCCGGGGAGCGGACCTGCAGGCCCTGGGGGAAGGGGCCAGAGGAACAGAGGAGGGTCGGGGAGACAAAGGGGGCCTCTGCTGCGTCTGGGAAGTGGGCAGCTGGGGTGGTGACGCTGGGGGGGCTCACCCAGGCCTGATCTGACTCTCCCCCCCCACAGGGACCATGCTGGGCCTCTGCACCTCTGTGCAGCCGCTGACCCGCACCCTGGGGCCCACCCTGGGCCTGATCTGACTCTCCCCCCCCCACAGGGACCATGCTGGGCCTCTGCGCCTCTGTGCAGCCGCTGACCCGCACCCTGGGGCCCACCCTGGGCCTGATCTGACTCTCCCCCCCCCACAGGGACCATGCTGGGCCTCTGCGCCTCTGTGCAGCCGCTGACCCGCACCCTGGGGCCCACCCTGGGCGGCCTCCTGTACCGCAGCTTTGGCGTCCCGGTCTTCGGCCATGTGCAGTTCGCCGTCAACCTCCTCGTCTTCCTGGTCCTCTGGAGGCAGCCCATGCCACAGAAGACGGAGAAAGTCCGGTGACCTTGGCCCCTGGGCACAGACTGGCAATAAATTCCCGCAGGGCCCCTTCCGGCCTGATTTCTGCAGGTTTCCAACCAGGCCTGCCTGTGTGTCTGGTTGGGCCAGAGGCCTGGGGGGAGAGCGATGGAGCCTGGAATGCTGGAGGGCTTCCTGGAGGGCTTCCTGGAGGAGGGGCCTGCAGCTGGGCCCCAGGGCTGTGGAGAGGGCAGAATCGCCCAAGTGGTGTGAAGTGGGTTCCGTCCCTCCCCTCCATGTCCATCAGCACACCTGGGGAGACGTCTCCTCAACTGCCACCCCCCCCAAATGTGCTCATGCTCCCAGCGACGGGAGCTCTCTGCCCCCCACTCCCCGCCTCCTGCTCTAGCGCTGACCAGAGGGCCCTGGCCCAGTGCACTGCCCACGCCCCTCATGAGTCTTCACAGTTGTTGCTGTTCATGCAAGGAAAGACTTTTTTTTTTTAAAAGATCAGAAATTCAAGGCTTGTGAAACGCTTAGGAAAACAGTTCTCACTCTGTGCTGGGGAGCCCAGTGGGCAGACCCAGGCAGCTAGGCCTGAGAAGTGGGGTGCACCATCAACCCCAACACCCCCTGCCCGGGTCTGCAGGGAAGGGGCTCTGGGCACGGGGAGCCGGCCGGCTGCTGTGGCCGATGACCAGTGTGCAGAGAAAACCTTGTATGGGGTCTGTGGGGCCCCAGAGACCATGGCGGCCACCCCTCCCCCACAGGCAGCCCTCAGAAGAAGCCATTAACGCTCTGGATCCCTTCTTCAGAATTCCACAGTCCCCACGGGAAGGGGCCTCAGAGGGCCGCACCGCCCCTCCTTCTGGACCCCACTGGGGACAAGCATCTCAGCCCTGACTTGGGTCACTCATGCAGAGGAACGGGAGGTCTCCGAGGTGGGGCAGGATGGGGTCCACCCTGGGGTCAGGGGACCGTGGAGCCGGTGTGCTCTCCTCTGGAGCCCATCCCGGTTTGCACACCGGCTTCGGCTTCGTAACGCGTTGCTCCAGAGAAATGCCGGGCAGGGAGTGCTTCCCTTCTCCCACCAGCTCCTGAGCCTCCTAGCAGAGGGACAGACCCCTGGTGCGGGGTCTGCCCACCCCCACCCAGCTAAGAGGCCTGTGGCAGCCACCCCTCCCCCACCCACACCCTTCCTGCCATGAAGGCCCGCTCACCAGCCAGGATCCCTGCCCTCTCCCTTGTTCTTCTGTCCCCCTTGGCTTGTTCATCACGTATAGACCTTCCAGGTGGAGGGACACATCCTCCAGCCCTCACCACTGAACAGACCTGGACACACACACTGTCCCTGTCCACCCCTTTCCCCAGGCGGGGCGGACGGTGCCTATGGATCCCTCCAGCTTTTCCGTCTCAACAGCACGTCCCTGGGCCACTCAGAGGCCTCAGCCTGCTGCCGCATCATTGGGGATGCCCTGATGCGGGCATCTGCCCAGCGCTGCCTGCCATGCTGCCCTGCCATTACAGGTGATGGCCATGGGGGGCCTGGCAGCCAGACCACCTGGAGCCGCCAGGAGCCAGCCTGGGGTGGCGTCACAGGAGCTGGCAGGCAGCCGAGGGCTGAGCAGGTGGCATGTGGGTGGGAGGGGGCAGCTGGGGCGGGGGCGGAGGGGAGGGGGATAAGAGGTGGGGGAGGGGAGGGGAAGGAGGCGCACTGAGCTCAGTGGGGCCCTTGGTGAAGGACCCCCTGGAGTGAGCACTGCTCCCGGCCCTGTACTCCCAGATCACACACCCAGGGTCGAAAATCAGCCAGGGCAGAAGCCCAGCGCACTTCCTGCCTCTGGAGAGGCCGTTTGGTAAGGAGGGCGCGGTCCCGCCCATTCATTCCTGCACTTCCCTTGCCCTTCAGACCGACCGTGGGGTGGCGGGTGGCCATTCCCCCCTCCCCCACCGAATGACCTCGCTCCAACCCCGCCATGCCCAGGGACATCACTGTACCACATCCGGGCTGGTAGAAAAGAGAACAGGTCAAGTAGTTTATTCGGAATGGCACTGATACAAAGACGAAATATTAAGACAGATGGTTTGACGACAAAAAAACATGGAAATAAATACCCAAGTAGTCCAATAATTTAACGCGCCCGCTCAGCGGGGCGGGGGATCGGCAGGGGAAGGTGTCCGCCCTCCGCAGGGCAGGGACACGGCCGCCGGCCCTTAGTCCTCGCCGTGGTCAGCGGATGGGCTCCGGCCATCCCCAGCACCCACTGGGCTCCTGCCGATTCGCGGCCTCGGTCCGATTCGTCCAGAGTGTGGTTCCTGTGGGAGAGGAGGGGTTAGGAAGCTGTGCCCGAGCCCGGAACCGAGAGGGCCAGGGTCCCCCTTATGGTTTCCCGGAGGCGACGGTTGCGAGCGACGGTTCCTGACGCGTGCTTCAGGGACGCCGCGACTCCATGGCAGCCAATGAGTCCGTCCCCCCCCCCCCCCCGCCGCCCTCGACGGAGCAGACCTCCCCCTCCCCCTCCGCCGTCTGCAGCAGTCCAGGGCCGGCAGGGGCGGGCGGGCGGCACTCACCGCGGCAGGCTCAGGGCGCGCGGGCCGTCTGGGGCTCCGGGGACGCGGCGGGTGCGGCGCGCTCCTGGCGGCTGCGGACGTCCTGCAGGGCGCGGCGGTTCTGGAAGTCGATGAGGGCCAGCGTGATGGCCGCGTTCCAGTAGCTCTCGCCCGCGCAGCGGAAGTCGATCTCCTTGTGGTCGGTGGTGACGATGGTGAAGTAGACGTACTTGCCGGTGCGCTCCACGCAGTCCACCTTGAGGATGGAGTGGAAGCGCAGCTCCTTGGGGCGCGCGCCGGGGCCGGCAGGGAACAGGCTCAGGCAGTCCGGGGTGAGCACGCCGCGCTTCTTCTTCCACAGCTGGAAGAAGCTGTCGCTGCGCTTCTCCAGCTCGCCCTCGCGCAGCACCTCGCCGGGATTCCTCATGTGGGCGGTGGCGTGGCGCAGCTGGTGCGCTTAGGCGGAGACGGCTGGGGATCTACGGCAAGGCGCGTCCGCGTGCAGTCTTATAACGGCCCCTCCCCGCGCGTCCCGCCCCACTCCTCCCGGGCACACCCCCTCGAGGGGTCACGCCTCAGCCCTCCCTACCCCGCCCCCTGCGCCCACCAGTCCCCGCCACCCTAACCGGACCATTCCGGCTGCCGGCAGCGTCTCCGTCCGCGGTCGCCCCCTCCTCCATGTCTGCAGCTCACCAGGCGCCCCTCCTGTCCCCCGGAGCCCCAGACCCATGGGGTGACACGCGGTCCCCACCCCATCCCAGACGCCGGCCCCGCGGAGGAATGTCCGGCCCTGCCTGCGGTGACTCACCGCCCGGGAGCCCCGGGAAGCTCCCGCAGCCCGGGCCGGCCCACGTTGGGGAAGGGGACCCAGGGAGGCCCAGATCGCCCCTATCCAGGCACCCCGACACCCCAACTCTGCCGCTCCAGAACTCTTGAGGCAGAAGCGGGTCGCTGTCCCCTGGTTCCTCCCACACCCTGGGGGCCCTTCCCGGGGACACCCTCCAGTGGCTCTGCCACACCGGCCTTGTTGCCCATCTTGCCACCCGCCGGCCTGGCCCACCGGAGGGCAGGTGTTCTGACCCTCACTTTTCTCCTCTGTGAGATGCGGATAGCAACACCTTTTTAGATTCGGTAACGTAAGTCAAGTGCTAGAACAGCTCCCGTGTGAGGGGTAGAGACCGCTCCAGTCTCCCTTCCTGGGGACCTGTCCTCCCTGGACGTCGAGCTTGGTGTCCCCACGGGGTGACGGTTCCGCTGCGACTGCACGGGCGGAAACGGGAGGGGCCCGGGAGCGGAGGGGCGCGGGGGCGACCGGCCAGGGCAGCGGGGGCGGCTGAGTCATCGCCTGCCCGCCGGCCCACAAGCGTCTCTATTTACCCTCTTCCTTTCAAGGGTTTAACAGGAGCAGGAACTGCTGGCCGACTCCTTCTGGTTCCCAGGGGTGGGGGTGGAGCCGGCCAAAGGGATTTCTGGGGTGCATAGCCTCTCCAGGGCCCCCACCTTCCAACACCCGCCACAGCTGTGACCAGGCAGGAGCAGCAGAGTGTGGGGAATCGGGAGTCCTCTTATTTGCATGGTTGGTGCAAAATGAAAACACAGATCTCCTGGTTCCACAAGTAGCAAAAGTTTCAAGACAGTGACAGCAAAGTGTGAAACCACGCGCTGGCCCTTCTGGGTGTGGGCTAGCGAGGCTGGCCAGAGAGCCACCCCTGCCCCACCTGCCCTCCCCCTGTGGCCTTGGGCAAGTCCGCTGACCCTGCAGGGTCCCTGGAGAAATAAAGGACACTAGTGGCTCAGGAGACCTGTGCAAATGGCATCCAGGTGGCAGCTGCCCAGCGGTCCCCACTTGTGTGGCCAGAGGACTGGTTGGGGGGGAGAGGGCAGGACATCGGAGTTCATGGAGATGGTGCCCAGGACTGGCCTGCGGGGGTGGGGGGCGGGTGGAAGGACAGCACAAAGCGTAGGGACCGAGCGTCCTTGTTGGGCCAGGAGAGCCAGCAGCCTGCGAGGGGAGGGCGTGGGCTGGGCTGGAGGGGACACGTCCCCCCTTAAGACAACAGAAGGCAGTTCTCTAAGATGAGTTCCCCGTTTCTACAGACATCCTGACAGAGCTGGCCAGCCCTTGACAGGAAGGGGGTGCCAGCAGCAGGCTGACTGAGACCGCTGACACTCCCACACCAGGCCTTTGGCCACTGCGCTGACCTGAGTAGGCCTGGGGCTGCTGGGCATTGAGACCTGGTCCTGTCGGGAGTGCGGCACCAGACGCACACAGACCAAGGGGGAGCGCTGTGTCATCGTCCCTAGGGAGCCAGCATGAGCCAGCCACCCAGGTGCCTGCCTGGACCCCTCCAAGGACCCCCGGCACCCACCAGACTGCCTCCCATCACCCAGGGGCCAGTCAGTGGAACTTGGGCTCGGGGCAGACCCCAGCCACTTTGCACACTGCCTGAGTCCACACCTGCCGTGTGCCTGCAGAGCTGGCTGGTGCCAGAGCTCCGGGGAGGGGAGGGGAGGGAGAGAGGGGAGGGGGCAGGGGAGGGGGGAGGGGAGGGGAGGGGAGGGGAGGAGAGGGTGGGGGGAGGGAGGCGCCCTGCCAGTCCCGTCCCTGGGAGCCCAGCAGGCACGTAGTGTGAGTGTGGAGTTGTGGGGCCCAGAGGACAGCTTGGAGGACTTCACTGGGGAGCAAAGGGCCTTGAAGTTCAGTAGGGGTTGGCGTGCGGGCACTTGCCCAGCCTCTCCCGGCACTGGCCCAGAGACCACCCTGTGGGGGCATGCGCTCCCCATGTCACAGGTGTGGAAAGGGAAGCCCAGGGAAAGGGACTGGGGAAAGGGCAGGAGGCGGGGCTTGAAAGTGGTTGGAGGAAGAGGATGTGGGAAGGCTGGAAGGCCAGGTGAGGCCAGGTGAGGCACACGCCCCCTGCCGCACCCAGTGCTCCTCCCTCTGCCTCTCTGGGGAGGGGGGAGGGACCAGTGGTGACCTGGGGGGGGGTGATCTGACAGGTGGACATCAGCAGGAGCTGGGAGGACAGGTCATGGGGGGAGGTAGGATGGAGACCCCGGGGGCAGGGTGCCAGGCCCACCCAGGCAGCTTCACTACCAACAGCCCCCGCCCTGGGGCCTAAGACCCCCTTCCGGAGAGGCTCCAGGTAGGAGGTGGGGGCTGGGAGGTGGGCAGCTGGGTCATCCCACATTCCCCCTCCTGGTCAGGACAAACCAGCCTGAACCTGGAACACAGAGAGGACCCCCCCGCCCACAGGCCCGTCTGAGGGTCCCTCTGGAACATGCAGACTGTTGACGCCTCCATCTTGGGAGGCAGAGGTAGACCCCTGTCTTTGCAACACCTTGTGAGGATCTTTTGGGGGGGGGAACACCCTCCCTGGGCCATTTGACAGCCAGGAACCTAGAGGACCCCCCAGGACGGCTTCCCAACAGGCACCACCCCCCACGGGGAGCGGCAGCCCGGGAAGGGGGGGGTCGAGGCCAGGTGGGGGCTGGAAAGGGAGCCGCTGGCCCCATCTCTCCGTCAGGGTAACCGCGGGGGGTGGGGCTGTGGCGGTGGCCCTCCTGGACTGTCAAGGAGAGAGGCGAGGGTCTGGGAGAACTGAAGTGACTCAGCTGAGGTCACCCAGCTGGCTGGCAGCAGTTGAGTCCATCCCACCGAACCCCAAGACCTGGGGCAGGAGACAGCCCCCACCCGAGTGGCTGAGTGTGTTCCGGGTGGCGGACATTTGGTGGCGATTTCTCAGAATGAGGGAGAGGGCCGTGCTGGGCTTCGCCTCGTTGGTGGAGGTTGGAGTGGCCAAATTTACTACTATTTACCCGAGGATGGCATCTGGGATGCTCACGGAGTCCGGCTAGGGGGCTTCCCCCCTCCTCCCTGGACTGCTTCTCAAACATCTGGCCAGGGACACTCGCCATCCTGCCCAGCCCGGCGAGGATGTCAGGTGGCCCCGAGTGGCCCGAGGAAGAATGAGCACGCCTCTTCGAAACTCCCCCGAGTGAGGTCACTTCCGAAGCCGTGCCCCGAGCAGTCGCCCAACCAGCCCAGCGAACAGCCAGTCGGGCAGCTGTGTGTCACAGAGCAGGTGCCCGGGGCTCAGCCACCCCTTCCTCTGGGCGGTGCTGCTCAGACTCCCCTGCCTGGAAGACCCTCTCCTCCAGGAAGCCCTCTCAGATGGCCAGGGCACACCCTCAGGGGCTGGCTCCCATCGACTGCATAAGCGCTGGGCCCCGGGGTTCCCGAGCCTGTGGAGGCCCACCCAACCTGGAGTTGTGGTACCTGAGAGGTGGCCTGAGGCCGCCCGAGGTGAGCCCTGCATCCCACAGGCCCCAGCCTGTGACTCGGGCCCGCCCTTTTCCTGGGAGGCCTGGGAGAAGCGAGGCCCATGGGTGCAGTGCAGGAGGCCTGTGGCACCGGGTTTGGGGCCCTCACTGCCACAGCCTGGCCTGGGGCCCTCAGGGCTGTGCCCCTTGTTCTGTCTGCCTCCTTCCCTGAGCCCTTCAGCCGGAGCCCATAGGGCCTAGCTAGGCGGGCCCCATCCCACAAGGCCCTGGGGATCTAATGAGAAAGTGACACCACGGGACTCCTACCCTCCTCGCCCCTCAGTCCCCTGCTTACAAGGCACCAGCAGCTCCTGGCACAACACAGTGATGAATCTTGAGTCTTTAGGGCCTGACCCAGGTTCTCAGGAATTTTGGGGAAAAATAAAAATGCACTGAGAAGTTATCTCCCTGTCTGAACGACCTAAGTCTCTGGTCAGCTGGTCAGAGCAACTGACGGTGGTGGAGACTGCTGGCCGGTCAAGCCCCTGGCAGGTGCCGGCCTTGGGGGGCTCAGAGCACGGGCCAGCCGGCATTCCCGAGACTCCGCCGACTGCCCAGGCCCTGGTCCACGGGCACACGGGGCCTCTCCGGAAGTCTGGATGAACGAGTGAATGAAATACAGGAAGGAAGGGAGAGAGAGAGAGAGGGCCAAGGGGACCCGGCAGTCTGCC
Source organism: Saccopteryx bilineata (assembly GCF_036850765.1). NCBI lineage: Eukaryota > Metazoa > Chordata > Mammalia > Chiroptera > Emballonuridae > Saccopteryx > Saccopteryx bilineata. Next base: position 405,580,581 of record NC_089490.1, on the reverse strand, counting down.
CTTGGGGCCGGGGCAGCGTCACCATCCCCGTCACCATCACCGCAGGACAGGCAGGATGCCTGGCGCCTGCCCAGCCGGAACCCAAGCCTCTCTCGGGCAGCAGGCCTGGGGCAGGACGCCTGGTCCTGTGCATTTTAACCCGTTCTCTCCTACGTGCAGAGTTATCGCAAGAGCCCGGGTCCGGTAGCTCAGTTGGTTAGAACGTCAGGCCGAGGTGGGGAGTTGAGTTCGATCCACGCAAGAACCAACCAAGGAGTGTGTAAGTAAGTCGGACGAATCAATGTTTTTCTCTCGCGCGCACTGAAATCAATAAATGTGAAAAAAAATTTACAAAAAAGAGATCTTTTATTTAAAAAAATTACCAAGACAGTAACCTGTTGTTGACATAAAAAGGTAAAAAAAATAAGTGGAAAAATACGGAACGGACCTTGGTTCCGACCGCTCATTGCTCTTGTCCCCAACAGGGCCCTCTTGCCCCTGGGGGAGTGAGCTTTTTGCATTTGCTCAAAAAAAAAAAAAAAAAAATTAAACGCAGCATTACCACACAGGCACCCCCATCTCCGGTGCAGACCCACAGAACTGAGTGCAGGGTCTCAAGCAGACACGCACACAGACACACACACGGTGGGGTTCTTCACTGCGGCTAAGAGGCAGGAGCGCCCACGTGTCCGCGCGTGGACGGTGGACACACAGAAGGTGGTCCGTCCGCACACTCTGGAAGAAACCCTGACCCTCAGCCCCAAGGGCAGACTGCCTGGTCCCCTGACACGGGCTGCATGGGTGGCCCCGGGGGACGCTGTGCTGAGTGACAAGGTCAAGTCCTTGATCCCACTTCTAGAATAACAGAGAATAATCCAGTCAGAGACAGAAGGTAAGGGCGGTGGGCGCCAGGCCTGGGAGTTGGTGCTTCCTGGGACGGTCAGCCTGGGAAGACGGCAGATCCCGGAGATGAGGGTGCTGACGGCCGCCCGACAGTGTGGGCGTGCTTCCTGCCGCCGGGCTGCGCCCTGGGAGCTGTACGTGGTGCGCTTCCTACCACGAGTTACAGTGGGCCTCCCACGGAAGCCAGGAGTGCAGACAGGGGAGGAAGGGAGACAACACGGTCCAAGCACCCAGACACGCCCTGGGACCCTGCCTCCTCTCACGGTCACCCTCAGTACATCCATCATCGCCCGCGACAACAGAATTTACCAGGCATCCCCAAACTGCGGCCCCCTGAGGCCATTTATCCGGCCCCCCGCCCCACTTCCAGAAGGGGCACCTCTTTCATTGGTGGTCAGTGAGAGGAGCACTGTATGTGGCAGCCCTCCAATGGTCTGAGGGACAGTGAACTGGCCCCCTGTGTAAAAAGTTTGGGGACCCCTGACTTAGACCATGGCCAGTGTCCCGCCAACTGTCATAGATACTGCTGTGTCAATGTCCATGTGCAGAGAGACAGACAGACAGGAAGGGAGAGATGAGAAGCATCAATTCTTCATCGCGGCACTTTAGTTCATTGATTGCTTTCTCATATGTGCCTTGACTGGGGGTGGGGGTGGGGGGGCTGCAGCAGACCGAGTGACCCCTTGCTCAAGCCAGCCACTCTGGGCTCAAACTGATGAGCCTTGCTCAAACCAGATGAGCCCGCGCTCAAGCTGGCAACCTTGGAGTCTCGAACCTGGGTCCTCAGCATCCCAGTCCAACACTATCCACTGCCCCACAGCCTGGTCAGGCTCCGTGTGCCTTTAACACCACTCACGTGTGCGAGGCGGGGAACCGGTTAACTGCAGCAGCAGATGCCACGCCACTCCCAACTGGCCCAGCAACGGACACCATGCCATGCTCTGGGGTCCGGCCTGTACGGTCATCTCTGCCCACTGGGCAGCGGCCTGTCCCATGGGTGTCCTTCCTCTACTCACGCTTGCCTCCACTGGGAAAGCCCCTGCAGGGGGCTGACGGAGGTGCCCACGTCCCGACCCGCAGAGCCCGTGACGGGGAGCTTACGAGGTGAAGAATATTACCTCACATGGCCAAAGGCAGCTCATTCTGCTGGGCCCTGAATGCCATCACAAGTGTCCTCAGAAGAGAGACCCAGAGGGGCCACGTGATCGCAGAGGCTGGAGTGACGCAGCCACAGGCCCAGCAACACCGGGAGCCCCAGGAGGCCAGAGAAACAGGCAGGAGCCTCCCGGGAGTCTTGAGGGAGCACGGCCCTGCCCACACCTCGACTCTGGGCTTCTGACGTCTGGACCCGTGAGAGTCCCTGTCTGTTGTTTGAAGCCACCCCGGAACCCGGTAGAGCCAGCCCTCGGGTGGTCTGCAGCACCGCCCCTGGGCCTGGAGCACACGGTCTGGGGACAGAATGCTAAAGGGAGTAGCCGACCCTGGACAGTGAGGTCAAGACCCAGAGCCCACCCGCGACTTTCTGATCTGGGTTTTCCAAGGTCGAGTGGTTGGTTCTGCAGACCGCCCAGCCTTCCTCGGGCACGGACGAGGGGGACAGACGTTCCGTGTGCTCTGAAGACGGCTGGACATCGGATGGAAATGCTGCCTGGCCCGGGGTGGGGGGGCGCTGGTGGCTGCGGGCTCTGGGTCCTGAACTCAAGTCCCGACTGGACACATAGCTGTGGGAGTGGGAGCTGACCTCGCGGGCAGACATCCTATGCTCAAGGGCCTCCACAGGGCCCCCACTTTGAAGGCCAGAGGCCTTGGCAGCCCCTTCCCCCACTCCCTCCTCCCCGCTCTATCCATCCTGCCCTCCCTCTTCTGCCACCTCCTGGCCTGCCCCACCCCTGCCCGTCCCCAGAACCTCGTGCCTGGACACCTGTGGGCATCCGGGAGTGCCCGGGGCTGTTGTGACCGATGACCACGCGCTTGCCGGTTTGGAACGACAGAGCCACCACCTCCCAGGTCCAGAGGCCAGATGGCCCGCAGGCTTCCTTTCCGGGGCTGGAGTCGGAGGCTATTCCGGCACCGCCGGTGCCCCCTCCCTGGGCCCTTTGCTGACGATGCCAAGAAGGGCCCTCAGCCTGGTCGGGGACCATCAGCAAGGCCCTCTGCCCCAGCCGGGACACAGGGGGTATCCCGTCTCCGCTCATTCTTTATTTTTATTGATTGCTTTTAGTGAGAGGAGGAAGGGAGGGAGGGAGGGAGGGAGAGGGAATGTGGAGCTGTTCCTGTAGGTGCCCTGACCCGGATCAAACCGGTAACCTCCGCACTCAGGACAACTTTCTAACCAACCGAGCCAACGGGCCAAGGCCCTCTCCTCATTAGCGCCCCCCAGCCCTGCCTGCTAAGGGGACCCGAAGGGCCAGTCCTGGGGGTGCAGCTCACAGCTCCCCTCTCCTGCAGTGAGGGTGGGGCATGTCCAGGTCAGGGCTAAGGGAATCAAGTGGCTGGACGCCCCCCCTCGGGTCTGGGGTCCTGACCCGAGAGAGGGCAGCTCCAGAAACCCTACTGGGGTCTTTCAGCCACTGCCGAAAGCGGGGGTGGGGGGGCACATGGGGACCCAGGCCCTCCCGGGAAGCCCGAGGCTGGGGGAGGAGCCCAGGGTGTCCTGACCACTGCCTTCCTGCACCCCGAAGGCCTCCCTGCCCCCAGCTCACTGAGCCTGAGGACCATCCTCCCCTTCCTGGCTCCAAGTTGGCAGGCCCTGGGGAGGGCCAGAGTGGGCAGTGGTGCCCGTTCCTGGGCCGGACACAAGGGGCTTCCTCTCCAGAGCCCCCGGGCTGCTGGGAGGAAGTGATGGTTCTCCCCATGTCTCAGGTGAGAACCAGAGGCAGGCGGGTTCCAGGACTTCGGGAGTCCCGGGGAGAGCCCAGGCCAATGTAGGAGGAAGGGGCCCTGGGGAAGGGGGTCCCCGTGGCTCTGCCATGCTTGTCCTGGGCCAGAGTCCTCATGAGGCCCTGCCTGTTAGGTTGTCATGGAAAGTAACATCCGGCCACAGCCCACGGTGCAGTGAGTCAGCCAGGTCAAGTTGGGCCAGTGACTGGCACCGGTGACATTTGGGGTGGGTGGAGCTCCACCCCCGGGGCACCAAGGTGACTTGGCCCTGGGGGGGGTGTCAGGGCCACACCCTCCTGGCAGTGGGCCCGAAGGGGGATTCCAGGCTGCGGCTGCCCCAGGATACCCTGTAACCTGAGCAGGTCTCTCTCCAGGCCTGGTGGGGGGGCTCGGGAGGGTCCCAGGCGGACCTCACCAAGTCCGGAGTAGTGAGAAGTCTGGCCAGGACCAGCCCGAGCAGTCCCGAAGCCCCTGCTGTTGGGAACACTGTCCGCCAGCATCTCCTGGTGGTGGTGGGGTGACCAAATGGCTGGTGTGGGGTTCTTAAGCCCCCTACCCGCCCCCCCACCCCCGACTCCGCTCTCTGAGACTGAGGTGGGAAGAACGAGTCTGCCTCCAGAGAGAGGATGCTGGGAAGTCAGTTTGATCAGAAAGGACCAAAGTCCAGATGCAGCCACGCCATGCCGGGTGGTTGGGCGGGCCAGCCGGCAGGGAGCCACGGGCGGCCCACGGGCTTCGTGCAGCAGGAAGTGAGCAGGTCGGGTGAACACCTGGCCCACTGCCTGCTCACGGGCTCCCCCCACCAGCCACCAGGGGAAGGGGACGGCACACACCCCTTCTGAGCACAGGGACGGATTAGGGCAGGACAGAGGCCAGCGAGAGACGGGCTTGGAGGAGCCTCCCCAGGCCGACTCCCTGTCTGGGAATGGGGCCTCTGGGACTGGCAAGTGGGGGCCTGGCCCCCTGGGGGATGGCCGGGAAGCTAGACTGGGTGGCCCGTTCCGTGAGACCGGGGACATTAGCCAACACAGCAAACTGGTCACAAGGGTGAACCAGCTGTCTGCTAAGCTGTCTCCACCGCAGGTGTGGACAGAGGCCCCCTGCCAGCCTCTGGGTGACCACAACTCTTGACCCCTTAAATGGAAAACCAGAGCTTTTATTAGAGTCACCCCACTTTGGGGGCTTTTGGAAAACTAGCTCCACTGATGTGTACCTCATATTCATAAAACTCTGGCACCAGCTGACGCAATGCCAGCTGACAGCGTGCACCCACCTCCCTCTCCAGACAGCGCCCTGCCCACCGCTGCCCAGCGGGCACTGTGCATGCTCCAGAGGTCCCAGCACCGGTCACCCACCTGCACGCCCCCCCCCCCCCGGTCATGCTTTCAAAATCCCTATGTTGTGGGGTTCCTGCACTCTGCTGTGGGGTGGCAGCATTGCTGACACCCCACCTTTAACGGCTGGCACCTGGCGGCAGTCCTTGAGCCCCTGGGGAGGTCCTGCGCAGATGCCCCCTGGCTGGGTGGAGCTGAACACCTCCCAGAGGTCAGCAGGAGGCAGCTAGGCGGGCACTCGGGAAGGGCAGCTGGCTCAGAGCCGGTCTCGTGTGAGACACGAGATGCAGGCCCCGAGGGACGGGCACCCCAGCAGGCCCTGCAGTCTCCAACGGAACAAGAGTGGCCGGGGGAAGCGCCCTAGGATCAAGAGAGGGCGAGGGCAGCAGAGGCCATGCAGATGAGAAGGGGCCCTGGACACCCTCCTGGACTCTCGGAAAGGGGCACCAGGACGTCTGGGCCCAGGGGGCCCTGGGGCGGGGTTGGTGAGGGCTGCCCACCAAACCCCTCTGGCTTGGCCCACAGCAGCCCTAGGGCCAGTGGGGCCGGGGCAAGGGAGCAGAGACGGGCAGTGTGTGGTCCTGCGGCGGCTGCAGCGCCCAGGCAAAGCTGGCCCAAGCAGCTGTGTGTGCCACCTGCCCTGCTGCCTCCTGGCTTGGTGTTCTGGACAAAACTTACAGGTGCTTGGTGACTTCCCAGTGCAAGTGACAAGGACCAAACCCGCCTCCGGACCCTCTGCAGTGTCCCTGAGATCCCCGGCTACTGGAGGTTCCTGCTCCCCACTACTTAGATCAGGGGCCAGGAACCTTTTCGGCTGAGAGAGCCATGAACGCCACATATTTTAAAATGTAATTCTGTGAGAGCCATACAACAACCTGTGTACATTACACATTATCCAATAAAAATTTGGTGTTGTCCCGGAGGACAGCTGTGATTGGCTCCAGCCACCTGCAACCATGAACATGAGCGGTAGGAAATGAATGGATTGTAATACATGAGAATAATATATTTTTAACGTTATTACTTTTTTTATTAAAGATTTGTCTGCGAGCCAGATGCAGCCATCAAAAGAGCCACATCTGGCTCCCGAGCCACAGGTTCCCGACCCCTGGCCTAGACGGAGGAAACGTGGGCATCCAAGGGTGACACGGCTGTGAGGTCAGAGGACACCTTCCTGACAGACCCTGGCGCAGGCCGAGGCCAAACTACAGGGACCGCTGGGACCAGCACGGCCTCTTGGGGCTTCGGCCTGGAATCTCCATCCCAAGCGACCCGGAATGGCCAGGTAGCAGCCCGAGCCCACATCCCTGCACACATCCCAGGGGAGGGGAGCCACACCCCGCATCACAGCCTCCCCTCCCCTGTCCCACATTGCACAGCTCAGCGTGGATGGGCCAGTGGTGGCTCCTCTGCCCGCCCCACCCAGCAGCACGCGGCTGTCCAGGTCCCTGCTGGGCCCGGGGCCTCCCGATGTGATCCCAGGGTGCACGTCCACACGAGTGTGCCCACACGCAGGCCCTGCCCGTAACCTGCACCCCCTATCGCATCCCAGGCGACACCTGACGGGACACGGATGCCCCATTCCTGGTGGCTCACTCCCAGTGGGTGGAGCCACTCGACCCAGTCTCCTGGACACTGCGAGCGGTGTGCACACCTCCTGGGCTGTGCACACACGAGGGCGGGAGTCCTGTCGTGGAGACACAAGCCTCCTGTTCTGAAGCCCTGCAGCAGGGGAAAGGGCTGCACCGTGCGGGTCCCGAGGCCCTCAGCACACTGAGGTCACCCAAGTCCTCGTCACTGCTGTCACTGTGTGTCCTTGACGAGACCCAGCATCCCGGACAGTGCCGGTGCTCTGCGAGTGAACGTGGGCCCACCGTCATCAGGAGAAGGTGGGCCGCCCCTGAAAGGCTGCCCCCCAAAGGCCAGCAGGACCGCAGGCCCAGGGTCCATTTCCTGCGAAGTACCTGGATGTCATCCTGGGCAGCCACTCCTGACCGTTCCTCCTGCTGAACCAGGTGTTTACAGACACGGTCACTCACCCGACACGCTGAGGGGTCCGGGGACCTGTACGGCTGGGTGGGAACAGACGCCCCGCAGTGCCCGCAGGCCCCGCCCCCTCGGCTGCACTGGCTGGGGAAGGAGACCCAGCTCGCCTGCTGCCTGGGGAACAGACCCTTCCCGTCTGCGGTGGTCTGGGGCCCTCGTCTCACCCGTCCCAGCGCTGGTCTTCAGGAGGAGCCCGCCCTATGGAGGAGCAAGGGGCCCAGCGGGACAGCACCAGAGGGCCAGCAGCCCGGACGTGGTCGCTTGGCAGGAAACGTCCCTCCTGGAGCCTTCAGGGTCTAAGTGGCCCGTTCGCAAACCCTGGGCAGGAGCACACGCTTTCCCGAGGCAGTAAGGGGCTCACCTAGAGCCCAGAGCACACCCGACAGTGATGTGGGCCGGGAGACCCACAGAAAACCAACGGACACCAGAAAAGGCCCAGCCCCCACCTGCCCACCCCTCGGTCTCCCCACGGACAGCCCAGGGGGATGGGGACCACATCCGTGAGGCCCACTCCTCCGCACCAGGATCCCCCCAGAGACTGCACAGGCACTGGGTTCATGTTTCACAACTTTAATAGAATACTCTAACTATTCTGTACAAATTGAAAACAGCGTATTCAGTTACAAATGTATCTTAAGTAAGGCTGAGCACTCTCCAGACAGACCCAGTCACAGTGTGGACCCTGAGTCCCGGCTGCCAGGGACCACGGTCACACTTGGAAACCCCACACACCAGCCAAGAACAGGCCGCTCGGAACCCAGGGCTTTTAAGACAAGAGGAACGTGGGGCTGAGTGACGGGAGCTGCTGAGACATGACACGCACACGGGGACAGCGGCGCCCCACCCAGCCCGCCGAGGGGTCCGCACTTCACAGCCGAGCTCCTGCCACTGGCAGCTGGTGGCAGGAGGGGGTGTGTCTTCCACACAGGCCTCACTCGGAGAAGCCACCTCCTCCCAGTCCAGTCACCAGGTCTCCCGTCACAAACGGGGGCTCAGAGACTCGCCGGTGAGCGACTGCACACGTCCGAGCCCTCACAGCACAAAAGCACAAATAAATACAAGGATGAAGGACACAAGCTCACACCTCCACGCCGTGGGTGCCACGACACCATGACCCACCCCCACCCCGAGGAAAACGAAAGCCAGACGAGAGCACACGGAGGAGGAGGGAGGATGGTAGACGGTCCACACTCCAGCCGCTCGGAGGCAGCCAGACAGACCCGGCCGGGAGCGCGTGTGGGTCCACAGGAGAGGGGAGAGACTCTCGATGGCTGCCCTGGGCTCAGCGACCTCCCGCCCCGCCCCGCCCCGCCCCGCAGGTCTCCACCCCTCCCAAAGCAAGGCCTGGAAAAGTCTATGGAGCTGCCCCCGAGGCCGTGGAGGGCGCTGAAATCAAACCTCCTATGTCTGAAATGCATTTCAGTTGCCACTGTACAGGTTAAGCAGATAAAAGGAAGAGGGGCGTGAACGTGAAAACCATGCACTGAACACAGGCCAGGTGCGCCGCGGCGGTCCTCACTGCTCACTGCTGCTTGCACTCCGACGGCTGCCCGGGCTCCTTCTGTCAACGAGAGAGACAGGCTTGTCGGGAACCCACCCACGCCCCCAGCAGCCACCTCCCGCCACCTGGAGAACCAACACCCAACTTCTCAATTCATTCTAACCGAAAAAATGGTTACTGCAAATACAGTACTTTTTTTAACAAGAGAGTCAGAGAGAGGGACAGATAGGGACAGACAGAAAGGGAGAGATGAAAAACATCAATTTTTCATTATGGCACCTTAGTTGTTCATTGATTACTTTGTCATATGTGCCTTGACCAGGGGGCTACAGCAAAGCAAGGGACTCCTTGCTCAAACCAGTGACCTTCAATCAAGCCAGTGACCATGGGGTCATGTCTACGATCCCACGCTCAAGCCAGTGACCCTGTGCTCAAGCCAATGAGCCCGCACTCAAGCCAGTGACCTCGGGGTTTTGAACCTGGGTCCTCTGTGTCCCAGTCCAACACTCTACCCACTGCGCCACCGCCTGGTCAGGTTGCAAGTACACTTTTAACTTAGCAGAGAATCGCCCTGGCTGGCAGCGCAGTGGGCTCTGATGCACCAAGGCTGCGGTTTGCTTCTGTCAGGGCCCATACAAGACTCAACCAATGAATGCACAGATAAGTGGAACGGCAGACTAATGTTTTTGCCTCTCTCTCTAAAATCAATTTTAAAAGAAGTCATGGTAGACCAGCCTCTACCCTTTCAGGCCGTGCTTGTGAGCTCTGACCCGGCAGTGGACGGGAGCTCCCGGGCAGAGGACGCCGCGGGCTGCAGGTGACTGAAGGACAGGAGACCATGCTCTGAGGCTGGAGGGCAGCTGGAGCTCCGGGTGGCCGCAGTGCTGCCCCGGGAGTCCGCATGCCTCCCCTACTACCCCCCAGACAGGACCAACACTTGAGCCTCAAAGGGCTCTTGTTCCGGCCCTGCAGCTCACGGGAGGGTCGCCTCTTCCCCGGGGCCTGCTCTCCATGTAACTGGTGTCCGCAGAGCCACACCCGAGCAGCTGCCACCCAGATCCACAGACAAGCCCTGACTCACTCAGGACTTCTGCAAGTGGGAACCCCATCCTTCCAGAAAAGGGACCGGGAGCTCCCTCCCCAGAACCACCAGTGTGGCCTATCACATGCACCTCTCCCGCCAAGACCACACCTAGCGACCAACAACTCCACCCACCCGCCTGAGCTAAGATTACTAATTTACTCTGAACGTAATCTGCACATCTGTGGAGGCAAAGCCTGCACTACAGGCTGAGAAGGAACTCCGGGGTGACAGGGCCCACACACTCTCAGGTTGGACTGCGGCCTAGCTCTCGCTGTCTGAGCCGTGGCAGGAGCACAGCGAGCCGGGACTGCGGTCTGTGCCCAGCACTGCCCAGGGCCGATGGCAGGCCACTGGGGAACGGGGTCCTGCTCTGGCACCTGCCTGTCACAACTTCATCTACACCTGACCAGGAATCCTAGCCAAAAAGTCCCAAATCAAATCTTTTGGGGGCAGACCTGCGGCTGCCCGCCTGGTGCTGGGACGGCAAGAGGGAGAGCGGCGACCAGGGAGCACTGGTGTCTGGAGAAAGGAGGTGGGCTGGGGGCGAGCAGCTCAGGAAGGGCTCTGTAGGGGTGTCACAGAGATGGGAGGAGCTTCCACTCGACATCCGTCTACGTATACGTGACACAGACACATCATGTAACACAGGGTACTACTCTGCACCGTGCTGTCTGAACCCTGTCACCCAGTTTTAGCCAGGGGAAGTGTATGATCTACTTGTCAAAAATGAAATCAGTGGCTTGGGTGATGAAGACTGCTGGAGGAACAGCCCCCACTAAAACCAAGGCCTGGAGGGGGCTGTCGACAGCAGCGGTTTCCAGCCTGTGACACAGGATAAAACAAACTGCAAACTAAACGTCCTGTTTCATGCCACAATGACAGCTTGTTTGCCCAATGCTCATCATCAAAGGACAGGAGTTGGCCCTGGCCAGTTGGCTCAGTGGTAGAGTGTCGGCACGACATGTGGGCATCTCAGGTTTGATTCCCGGCCAGGGCACACAGGAGAAGCGCCCATCTGCTTCTCCGCTCCTCCCCCTCTGTTCTCTCCCTGTCTCTCTTTTTTCCCAGGGCACTGAGGATGGCTCCATGGCCTCTGCGTAAGGTGCTCAGAAGAGCTCAGCTGCTGAGCAACAGAACAACGCCCCAGATGGGCAGAACATCGCCACCTAGTGGACTTGCCAGGTAGATCCTGGTTGGAGCACATGCAGGAGTCTGTCTCTGCCTCCCCTCCTCTCACTAAAAAAATAAAATAAGAAAATATAAGACAGGAGCTGGTGTTTTAAAGGCAGGAACTAATAGCCAAAGCCTTGCCCGTCATGACACCGAAGGATTTCAGCAGATAACCACAGCCCTGAGAAGGGACAGGCAGCCCCCAGCCCCGAGGTCCTCTGGCGGGAGAAGCTGATGCTGTTAAGGAAGCCCGCACACTGGGTGTGGGCTGTTCTGTGGTTACACCAGCAGAGTCCTCCTGTCCTAGAGATCCAGGCTGGATGGTCAGGGACACTTCAGAGGAACTAGCAGGTAGGGGAGTGGGCTTCAGGGACAGCCCGGTGGACACACTCTTCAGACATGTGCACAGCAGCAATTTAGACAGGCAGGTATACAACCGGCCCTGACCCTTAAGGCATAGATCACTTCACCTAAGAGGCACCCTCAGCCCAGATCTGCACCCACACAAGGGAGACAGCAGGACAGTGCAGACAGACCCTCAAAGGCACAGGTCTGACTGAGCACCACGATCAGGTCTTCTGAACAGGGAACAAGAAGTCCCAGCTCTCACAGCACGACTTCTATGAGCCAGTGCCGACTCACCGGCAGGTGGCACCCTGCAACTTCCCACTTACCTGAAGGCATTTGCCTCGAGGTCTCCTGTTCCCAACTATCTGCACCCCCCACCTCCCCTGCCTCATGGTAGTGAGCATCTTCCAGGTGAGCCCCGTGACTGAACAGCTAAAAGACCCATGCGGAGGGCACAGGCAACTCCCGGGCTTGCTGGTGCTGCCCTTGCTGACTCAGAACCTCAAGACCCCCCGGCAGAGCACACTGATGTGTGCACCACATGCAGCAGCTTTTCAGTAAGAATTCTGGCACAAAGTTCAGTTACTCCTTGCTACCTACTGGTCTGCACACGCCTGGAGTTTACATGTTTAAACAACCAGCAGATGCATGCCCAGGAAAATCAGCGGGCCAACTCTTACTGCCCCAGCGAGCAGGGGCGGCAAGGGGGCACAGGGGATAGCCGGGCCTGAAAGCCTATGACTGTGGCCTCCAGGACCGCTGGGCCACTGGCCTGTGCACCACACCGCAGGCTGCCCCCTCCCGGGGACTTCTGTCCTCTTCCTGGAGGGCAGTTTCATCGAGAAAATGCTGCACCAGGTGCACCTTGGCTATGTGGTCAAAAAGCAACCCCAGGCTTGGCAAGCAGGAGCCGAGTGTGGTTTCTGTTGGTCAGTTTCAGAGGAACCACAGACCCGCACAAGACCCCTTATTAGAAAGGCCATGCCCCCGCCACCTGAGCCCGCAGAACCGCCTCCTCTAACCCCGGTCACAAGAAGGCACTGGTACAGAGCACAGATCAGAAACTGGGAAGTTAGGAATGAATGAAGTCCACCTTACCTAGAAACGCATGAATCACTAACAGACAAAACTTATACCTAAATGGGGAAGAAATGGAAAGGAACTGTCAGCATGAAGAAAACGACAGGCAGTCACGCAGGACGCAGCCCCAGCACCTCTGTACATGTGGCTGCAACCTGTGGGCCGAGAGCGGCAGCCTCCCCGCCAGCCCGGTGCTTCCACCAGCTGCCCGTCTCCTCACTGGACAGGCTGGCGGGTCCCTGCAGAGGCGGGGCAGGCACAGAGGACCAGACTGCACCTCGGCCTGCCCTGCTCTCGCACAGCCATCTCACCCACTCCCGACCACGCAACTCAGAAACCTCGTGCGGGTCAGCATCGATGACCCTCTCCTTTCTGCCCAGGTATGTGTCACCACTTGGTGACAACGATCTCCCAGGAAACAGGCTTCAGGAAAGAGGAGGACAGACATCAAAAGGAAACAACAACAGGAGTCGTGCCCACAGCCAGTGAGATGCTGCCCCAAGCACAGGGCACCAAGCCGCCAGTGGGCATGGCAAACCATGCCAGCCTGGCTCCAGACACCACACGGGGGACGTGTGCATAAGCGCCCCAAGGGCAGAGAAGCAGCCGGGCCCACACACCTGGACCTCAGGCACGGCAGTGTGAGGCGTCACGACTGCCCGCTTCTGGGGACACCCCGACGACCCTGTCCCCCAAGTGTGATCCATGCACAGCCGGGCCCCAGGTCCGTGTCCTGCCTCCAGGCCCCTCCCCAGCCGCCCGGTGAGCACAGTGTGCTTTCCACAGTCTCAAGACGAAAGTCCCTGTGAGCTCGTTGCTGCGCTTCTGCCTGTCGAAGGCTACAATCCGTGGGGGTCGGCTGAGTGCGGGTGTTGACTGTGCACTGTGGTTTTTGTTTTCTCTGAGGGAGAATTGATTTTCTAACCATGTCAAGTCGCTGTAATTGACATGACACGCTAATGGAAGCACAGCTAACATGAGGACAGTAGTCACCCCCTTCTCAGAGCTCTGTACCTGTAACAGACTGAGAGCCGACCCTTCCAACTCTGCATCCACTCCTCGCGCCCGGACAAGCTGAGCAGCAGCCGCACCACAGCTGGGCGGGCTGGCTCTGTCTGACCAAGGCTGCGGGCACAGTCCCGGCGGGGCCCCCTCGCAGGCCTGGTGCACACGCAGGGTACAGCCGCTTGTAAATCATTAAGTTTTGCTTCCAGAAGTTGAGACTTGTCCATGAATTTCATCAGGTCACTTGCTGACTGACTGAACCCCGCCCAGGAGCTGACTTCCTAGGGGGAGAGACGCTCATCACCAGGTCCACTGTCTGAAGACCTGTCTGACCGTCTGTTCCACACTCACACTTTCAAAGCCAGCTCTTCTGCAGGAAGTCCTCGGCAGCTACGCCAGTGCAGAGACCAGCAGGAGCAACGCTCCGCCATCGCGGTGCCCCGCCCTGCAGCGAGACATCCTCCGCTGGCATCTCTGACGTTCTCGCACACACAGCCTGGTGGCTGTTCCCCCAGGGTCGGGAGCTTGCCCGCTGTCTGGCTGGGCGGCCTGGTGGCTGTTCCCTCAGGGTCGGGAGCTTGCCCGCTGTCTGGCTGGGCGGCCTGGTGGCTGTTCCCCCAGGGTCGGGAGCTTGCCCGCTGTCTGGCTGGGCGGCCTGGTGGCTGTTCCCCCAGGGTCGGGAGCTTGCCCGCTGTCTGGCTGGGCGGCCTGGTGGCTGTTCCCTCAGGGTCGGGAGCTTGCCCGCTGTCTCGCACACGCATCCTGGTGGCTGTTCCCTCAGGGTCGGGAGCTTGCCCGCTGTCTGGCTGGGCGGCCTGGTGGCTGTTCCCTCAGGGTCGGGAGCTTGCCCGCTGTCTGGCTGGGCGGCCTGGTGGCTGTTCCCTCAGGGTCGGGAGCTTGCCCGCTGTCTGGCTGGGCGGCCTGGTGGCTGTTCCCCCAGGGTCGGGAGCTTGCCCGCTGTCTGGCTGGGCGGCCTGGTGGCTGTTCCCCCAGGGTCGGGAGCTTGCCCGCTGTCTGGCTGGGCGGCCTGGTGGCTGTTCCCTCAGGGTCGGGAGCTTGCCCGCTGTCTCGCACACGCATCCTGGTGGCTGTTCCCTCAGGGTCGGGAGCTTGCCCGCTGTCTGGCTGGGCGGCCTGGTGGCTGTTCCCTCAGGGTCGGGAGCTTGCCCGCTGTCTGGCTGGGCGGCCTGGTGGCTGTTCCCTCAGGGTCGGGAGCTTGCCCGCTGTCTGGCTGGGCGGCCTGGTGGCTGTTCCCTCAGGGTCGGGAGCTTGCCTGCTGTCTGGCTGGGCAGCACAGCGGTGGTGACTCGCGACAAGGTGGATTTCTAGCGCCTGCTCCCCGCGAGCACATTCACAGTGTCGGATCCACCTCCACACTTGCCCAGCAGAAAGCCCTCCTGTGAGCACGCATGTACAGACACGGGTGCTAACAACGAAGGGCACGACCAGGCCATTACATGGACAGCTTGGGGCCCAGACACGGAGGATGCACAGACACGGTCTAGTTACCTAGAGGTACGTGCTATAAAATGCCTATGAAAGTAATGTTATGTTAGTACCGTGACAGTGAGCCAACTCTAAGGGGGGTGAGTATAAACTCACGCTAGCAAACCAGAATGGACCCTCACGAAGGCAGTCAGTCTACAGTGGAGATCAAGTGGCAAAGCTCCTTGATTTAAGCTAATCTGTGACCAAAACTCCAACCGACAGTCAAGTTCACAGGGCTGCCCATTCATTTCTGTCAGGTTTTTATGAAGCTTCCTAGTTTGAATTATGAGATAACTAGACATAACTTCTGAGTCCTCTCAGCCCAAGTACAACTGTAAATTATACCTACAATTCCATTACTCTACTCATTTAAAAAATGACAAGAACAACTCCCCCTAAAAGTCCCTTCTCTCCATCCTTTGCAAACACAAACACACAGGAGGAGACTATTCCTGTGGTCAGGAAAACCACTGCAGACTCGGGAACGAGGTCCTTGGCGAGCTCACGTCAGCGACACGGTCTGAGGAGGAGCGGGAGGGGCTTCATCCCGGACACTCGGACATCACTCGAGTCACACAGGTGTCTGAACGGAAGCCCAGTACTCCTGACACACTGAGTGTTCTAACTGGAGCAGGACACACCCGTCCCTAACGCCACTGCTGCAGAGTGGGGTGTGCATGCGCACCAGAACGGCACGCCCAGGGCTGGCGCCCCAGAAGACTGAACTCACCTTGGGGTCCACTTCAGCGTCGTCCTCCTCTTCACCCTCCTCGTCTCCCAACTCCTGTATCGAAAGGAGTGAACAGGACTTCAATTCCTGTGGTCCCACTGGCCACAAGTTACAGCAAGACTTCAATTTAGAGGGAAATCACTACGCACAACTGGTCAACTAACACGCTTTGAACACTTTTATTTCTGGGTATTCTTTGTTCTTAGAAAACCTGAAATCAACATATTACTGAAGAGCAGATTCTGTTGATTAGAAAATTATATCCTACAATCCCTTTGTATCAACCAAATGCAGGGTCACAATGGGACACTGCTGTGGCCCTGCCATCTTCTCACAGTTTCAACAGGGCTGACAGACTGAGGCAGCGTCAAAAATGGGTCTAACAAGGTCCCAGGACCTCACACGCTTCGCCCACTCCAGCACAAGCCTAACACAGCCTCGGGGCAATGGTACTGCTTCCTGCACACAGACTGGTCTTACCTCCTCTTCTCCTTCCTCACCTTCTTCAAACTGAAAAAGAAGAAAACATGTTGTTAAGTTTTGTCAAGTGTGGTGGTGCCTGGGCTGTGGTGGTGCGTGGGTAAAGCACTGACCTGGGCCGCTGAGGTCCCAGGTTCGAAACCCCGAGGTTGCCAGCCTGTGCACGGGATCATCAACACAAGCCCAAGGTCGCTGGCTTGAGCCCCCAGATCAGATCGTGGCACGTATAGGAAGCAATCAATGAACAACTAAAGTGCTGCAACTATGAGCTGACACTTCTCATCTCTCTTCCTTCTTGTCTGTCTCTCTCTCTCAAAATAAAAAGGTGTGGTGGCACCCGGCCCCAGACACAGCCCCTGTCCAGGGCCCCACTGGCCAGGCCTAAGGAAGCAGGAAGTCCAGCTCAAACTGAGAGGGGCGGTGTGGCTCCGGGCCAGCTGTGTCTAGGCACTTGAGACCGTGGGCTGGTTGTGGCCAGCACTGCAGAAATGCTTGCCCACAAGTCCTGCCACATTAACAGGATAATAGGATGCCAGGTACCTGAAAACCAGTCAAAACAAGGACTAAGGATTGGGGTGGGGTGGGGGAGTTCAGAAAGGAGACTGTCAGCTTGTGTTTGTACTCAGTCCAACTAGAAAATGGCTGATCCCAGCAAGCCAGTAGCATAATTTTATTACGCACAGGAATTTACCATTTCATACCCTACGCAAAGGGAACCCTCCATTAGAACTGTGACGAGCCCTGGCTGGTAGCTCTGTTGGCTGTAGTGCCGTCTCGCTACGCCAAGGCTGTAGGTTCGGCCAGGGTACAAACAAGAACTGACCAACAAACGCACACAAAGGTGGAACAGTAGATTGATGTTTCTCTCTCTAAACTCAATCAATAAGTAAAAATAAATCCAACGATTAAAAATGTATATATAATGAAACCTCTGTTTAAAGTAAGTTAGAACTAAACTGCATGTGGGCAAAACCCCGACACTATAGTTGGTTGGTCGGTCTTGAATGAATTTCTCCCACATCCGAAGACATCACTGGTCCACACCTTCATTCAAGTTCCAGCGACAAACTGGGGCCAAAATCACAGCAATAAAATAAACTTGACCAGCCCTGGCTGGACAGCTCGGTCGGTTAGAGCAGCATCCTAATACACAAAGGTTGACAGTTCGATCCCTGGTCAGTGCACATACAGGAACAGATCAATGTTTGTCTCTCCTGCTTTCTCTCCCTTCTTTTTTCTCTAAAATCAAAAAATAAATTTTTAAAACTTAATTTAAAGCAAAGTGAAGAACTCGCTGGCTGCGGGCTACACAACACAAGGCACTGCAGACTCGGCGAGCCGTCTTCTCCGCACACAGGCTCCTGAGAGGCCACCCAGACGGACCGCGGAGAGTGCGGTGCAGGTGCGGCTCATCTCAGACGCCAGGGCCAGCCTGCACGCCCTCCAGCACCAAGCAGCACCTGGGATGGGCCGGGTCCTGGTGCCCGTTCCTTACAAGTGCCCTAAGCAGGACCGAACAGTGTCTCGGGTCAGATCGGAACGGAACCCGCTCAAACAGGCTCAAGGGTGGATCTTCTGAGGTTCTAAGTACTCGTCCCACCTGGGCCTCCTTTACCAAGTTCTGCCGGACCTGAATTCAATGCATTCACACTTGGGTAGAAGAGGGGTTACAAGGTGGGGCGCAGCCCACAGGACAAGCAAGACACCCAGAAGAGCACGGAAAACAAAGCCAGGACTCCTGTATCTAGTCATCTCGTCATCGGGTAACCAGCGGTTCCTAAAACTTTCAGTCTCCACTACTTGAGTGCTTAAGTGACCCGCACTCGGCAGAGCTCTGCGCACACAAGCTGGGCCCCACAACACCCCCAGCCTGACCACACCGCCCCCGGAGCCCTCGGCCAGGGGGAGCAGGCAGTGCCTGGGGTGCAGGCGACCCGGCAGCCAGGAAGCCCACCCTGCTCCTGCTGCCCAGCGGGCTTCCCAGGAAGGAACCTGGACGCAGCCAGAGGCCTCAAGGCTCTAACAACAAGGAAATAACACCTAAAACGCCCCCCCAGCAACTCCTTACAAAACAAAACTCTGTCTTCACAGACCAGGGCCCTCGGCAACCGAGCCTCGGTTGTGATGGAAACTGCCTCCGGTGACGGCCAAAGGACAGACCTCTGTGACGAGTGTCCCTCCTGTTCAGCAGGCACCTAGCACTCACAGGACTTCAGCAGGACACAGCAAACCCCTGGGCTCTTCAGGACACCCTGCCATGAGCGACAGGGCAGGGCGCACACGGGTGTGGCCTCAGACATCCCCTGATGCTATGACCACTCCTCTCCCTGCCCCCCCCCCCCCAGCACCATGTGTCATGGGCTGCGGACTCCGAGCACATACATTGTCATCATCCTCTATGGCCTCCCCTGTGAAGTACAGCACAGCCCGCGGGACGATCCGCTCACGGAAGAAGTGTCCGATCTCGAAGTCAGAGGCTAACGTGAACTCAGAATCTTCATCCTGGGAGGGAAAACCCACGTGTGAACTCACTTGCATGAGATCAACACCATGTTCTCCCACCCTCCCCCAGCCTGCCTTTCTCCTGACCCAGTTAAAGCCCCCAAGGCAAGCCCCGCAGGCAGACAGCAGCTTATAGCAACAGGAGGGGGGGGGGGAGTGCCACCCACTTAGGGAACACATGCTTCTGTCCCACCCCCGAGGGACAGGGAACCCAAATTTACCCCAGGGTTTTAGAGAGGAGGACCACGGTAAAAAGAAAAATCGGTAGCTACTTAGGAAACACTGACTTTAACAGCAAAAGAGGAGGTTTCTGATGGCGACATGGTCTTACCAGTGACTCTCCGTCCCCAGATGCTGGAAAGAAGACAAACACTTCACGTTACACTGATGAGCAAACCCACCCCAATCCCACACAGGAGACTCGGCTGACAGGTAAATGAAACATCGCACAGACCGAGGTCTTCACTGGACTGCCTGAGCTCTGGGCCTCCTGGTGGCACCCCACCCTGCCCGCCTAGCCCAACCCACCCCTCTCCACCCACAGACCCAGCTGGCTGGAGGACTCCGGCCTGCAGAGGAGGTCTGGTGGCACCCACCCTGCCCTGCCTAGCCCAGCCCACCCCTCTCCACCCACAGACCCAGCTGGCTGGAGGACTCCGGCCTTCAGAGGAGCGTCTGGTGGCACCCACCCTGCCCCGCCTAGCCCAGCCCACCCCTCTCCACCCACAGACCCAGCTGGCTGGAGGACTCGGGCCTTCAGAGGAGCGTCGGCCCCGGTCTAAACTGACAGGTGGGAGGACTCCGAGTGGCCCGACTGCAGCTGCTGGGTGCACCTGTGCTGTCGCTGGGGCTCTAACCTGTGTCCTACACAACTACACGTGATAACGGGGCAGACAAACGGGACAATCTTTTGAGCTTTCAAGTTCAAGAAAGGTCAACACTGGCTTTTGCCTGGGAAGGGGAAGGAGAGGACAGTGCTGAAACCTTCCTGCCGCGAAAGACCCCGTGCCGCGCGTCCCTCTGGGCGCCCACCACACAGCACCTCACTGCGCTCACGTGATGCTGCGTGTGGGTCCTCAGGTGACACACAGACCGGAGGCCTGAGCATGACGGGAAAGACCAGGACTAAATCACATTCAGCGAAGCCCAACGACATTCAAATGATCGAAGGATTCAAAGGCCCTACTTTCAGAAATGCTGGTTCGAGGCCCTGGCTTCCATCAGGAGCTGAGTGTTGATTTTGCTGGCCTCACCCCTGCCTTCCCACCTCCACAAGTCTCCGACTGTCCCCAAAGCTGTCCACTCCAGAGACACAAGTGCTGGGTGGAAACACCACCCACGAGGCAGTGGCCCCCAAGCCCTGGCACCTGTGTAAGCAACCCCACAGGCTGTGAGATTTAGGTGTGAGAGCCCTGGCTGGGGGTCAGGGGTCAGCACAGGGACCTTCCTCACTTGACTTCTGGATGTTTTGTAGGTTTAAGAACAAAACCCACTAGACTGACCAGCCATCTTATGTTTCCTTCACTTCAAAAACCATCTAATCAATTCTGAGGTCTTTGGCTCCTCCATCACTGCCTCCCACTGCCAGCCTCTCTTCATTCCACAGGGCTTATGATGTGAAAGTATGTTCATCTGACTTCAAAAGTAGCCGTATTAAGTCATTACTTATGCCCACTGTAGGTGCACACGTCAGTGCTGTCTGGTATGTTAATATTATACAAACATGATACAGTCTTACAGTGCTTCAATTAAGAAAAAAATCAACCTCCAAATTCTCGAGTCCACTTAATTTCATCAATGCCTTAAAATCCAGTTTTAATGTATCTTCCAACAAATCAAAGCACCCGTATCGTGAATTCACGTGAGCACCCTCCAGAATGGCACAGAGAGCTTGAAAGGGCCCCCAGAGGAAACTGAACGATGGACACGACTACTCTCGTTCCCCAGACCAATGCAAAGCCGAGTCCCAGGGAAACAGGGACTCTGACCAGGGATTGGACTGGACGGGGAGGGGGAGCACGAGGCTCCGAGCCGAGGTCACATCAGAGACTGAGCCCCGAGAGCGGGCCCCCCCCGCGGCCCGGGACAGGCAGCCCAGGGCAGACAGCCCGAGCTCCCCAACGTGGCAGGGCTCTCTCAAACTGCTTTTGCTCGGGAAGTGAGGAGCCATGCTTTCTCTTGCTTCAGCGTGACCCACTGCTCCGCCTTCACGTTCTCTCAGGGTTAGAAAATTATATTGAGACGTCCAAGCAACGTACTTTCAAAACCAGTTGCTCCCCTTTCCTAGCTGGAAGGTTCCACCTCTCTTTTAGGACTTAGGGGGAAACAACACAATAGAACCGAAGCTTCCAGGCCGTGTTCCTGCTCTTGGCCTTTCACACTGGAAATCCAGCTGCTCATTAGTCACAAGAAACTCCCAAAGCCCTGGGTTCCCAGAACCAACAACACCCACCAAATCATACCAAGTGCCGCACACAACCTAAAATGACACCGACACAGGTAGAATCAGGGACGCCACTCTGCACACCCACCAGTCCACTAACGACACCCCTGCAGGGGTCAGGACCAGTGGGACAGGCAGCGTTCCAGACGCCTTCTCTGCCTATGAGAGTGCAGATGGTGGGCGCAGGCAGGGTCAGAGCATGCCCTGTGCCTTCCCTTCATTCATAGCCATCAGCTCTGTCCAGCACAGGCTGTGTGCAGCACCCTCAGGAGCCCTTGGGCTTGTCTCACGCCTCGGGGCACACCCTGCCAGCAAATGCTCAGACTCAACCCAGACAAAGCCAGGAGCTGACTGACACAGGGCTGGGGGAAAGGAGAGGGTGGGTCCTGGGGAAGGAGCTGGGGCCGCCGCCTCTGTAACAGCTCCTGCAACACACACTGAACTTCTGTGACTTTTGCCTAGTTTCATAAAACAAAAACTCTTCAGGTTTCTCCTGGTTACTGAAAACAGGTACTAAAGTAGGCCTTTCACAAGAATGGAGATTTTCAGAGAGCAGGAGACACTGTACAAAAGCAAGCTACTCACCTTTCAGGGGACTGAAGAAGTTGAAAAATGAATCGCTGGGGACTTGCTTGGTGATTGTTCTGACAGTGCCTCGACCCTTGTGTTTCTGCTTCTTCTTGATCGTTTTGACTGTAACGTTTTTTCCTTTCTTCCAGTCAATAGTACACCTACAGGGACAAGCCGGACACGCCCCGTGAGAGAAACCGATTACAGATGCACCCGCAAGCACACCACAGCTCTAGGCTTAACCTGGACAGCAGAAGCAAACCCACCTGCAAGCAAGCCCTAGACACCCAGTCCACTGCAGGCCGGCGACAGAGGCAGGCTGCCCTGCCAGCCGAGTGGGAGCATCCCATGCTTAGGCTTCCAGAGCTGCGACGGCATTATCTCCCCAAGACCTTCTGCACAGTCTGCAGTGTTTTCTGTGCCCAGCCCCGATCAAGGCAAAGGTGCCTCGGGAGCCTGTCACCTGCTGGCCCTGGACAGACCTAGAGCACACTTCAAGTCACCACTCACACATCCGAATTCTCAAGGCAGCTAAGTAAGTGGGACAAACAGGAGAAAGGAAGTGGCGACCACATCGATACTGACAGCCGGTGAAAACACACCAGCCCCAAGGGTGCCGAGCAGTCCTGGTGGCGGGTCAGCACGCGTGCTGCTACACTCTGACCCCGCCCCCCGGACCACCAGGCAGCACCTGACCGTGTCTGATGGCTGGCCCTAGAACACACCTGAAAAGCCAGGACTGCTTCCCACACGATGGCTGGCCCTAGAACACACCTGAAAAGCCAGGACTGCTTCCCACACGATGGCTGGCCCTAGAACACACCTGAAAAGCCAGGACTGCTTCCCACACGATGGCTGGCCCTAGAACACACCTGAAAAGCCAGGACTGCTTCCCACACGATGGCTGGCCCTAGAACACACCTGAAAAGCCAGGACTGCTTCCCACACGATGGCTGGCCCTAGAACACACCTGAAAAGCCAGGACTGCTTCCCACACGATGGCTGGCCCTAGAACACACCTGAAAAGCCAGGACTGCTTCCCACACGATGGCTGGCCCTAGAACACACCTGAAAAGCCAGGACTGCTTCCCACACGATGGCTGGCCCTGGGAAATGGTCCTTCCAAAATGAGCAACAAGTCTAGCAGGATTTTAATAATGCTCTGAATTACTTATCCAGGGAGATTCATGAGAACTCAGTTGGTTCCAGTGAATAAAAATAACTTTTTAATTAAAAATGAAATGATTTCCAAAGCCATCTCAAACTACATTTATTCCTTGGTGACTTACAGCCTGAAATCACCAAATTGCTTGACCATGAGTCAAAGGACAATTAAACTGCCCCATGAATTTGCAAACCAAGCAAATGACCTGCACTCCTCTGTGCTGACTCATCCACTCACCACCAAGCCTGTGCTGAGGGCATGGCCGAGCTTCACTGATGGCACGAGAACCCAGTCCCCTCACTCAAATGAGGACACTGGGCCCTGACTTAAACTCATCACATGTAACCACGTGACACATTTCCCAGCACCCGTCATCGTATCCCCAAGCAGAAAGACTATTTAATTTAAATCTTTGTCTACTGGGCTAAGCAGGTTAAGAGCTTTCTGCTTCAGTCCTGATTTCTAACTTACTCGCAAAATTCTACAATCATCTCCTAGTTTTGTTTCAGAACAAGAAGTGGAAACGGCGTTCCTTACCCGTCACAGTCAACTATTTCAGGACCTTCAAAGGAGAAGGGGTCGGCCTGATCTGGCTCTGACTTCATCTTGTACGTTTTTGTCAGGACCAAATTGGTAAAGTAGTCGTTGGGTTCAAAGTGGAACTCTAATACAAAAGACTAAAAAAAAAAACTCAGGGTAAGCACCACCTAAAATCTACAAATACCTTTGGACAGACTTTACAAGCCACATAGTACTTACCGGAAACCAGCTCTCCCCGGTAGAAGCCATACTGAAAAGTGCAATAGCGTGCTATGTAACAAGAAAAACTTCTTTATCGCAAGAAACGCCAGCACCAAGTTGAAGCACAGGGTAGGCTGGGGGCGGGGGGTCTGTATGCACGTCCCACTCAGTGAAGGGCTGTCTCTGGGTGGGGGGAGGTCTGAGGGAGAGGCTGGGCACAACAGCCCTGCCCTCCTCTTTCCCTCCTGGACGCAACAGAACACGCGCTCTCTGCCCCGCAGTGACAGTGGAAGAGCAGCGTGGGGGAGGCAGAGGGAGCCACGGAACACCAAGGACCAGGCCACCCTGTCACAAAGCACGCCACAGCCTGAGGAGCACCACAGGAACACGGACAGAGCTGCGCAAAGCCACAGATAAAACCCGATGGCCGAGAGCAAAGGCACTCCTACGCACGAGTGCCACAATAAATGAGAAATGAAGAGATGCCTCGGTTTGGGGACAAAATGTAGAAAGGATATGTGGTTCCATCGTGTGTTTTGGGAAACCAGGAGTACTCACATACTTTTAAGTAGTTTTTTGAAGGACAACTTGGCAATATCAAAATAATTACTAAAATAAAAAAGCCCATCCTAGTACTGCTATCTTGAGGAATTTGTCCTCCCTGAGGAGGGAGCTACCTGAATGGACGTATGAGTATGTGCACAGACATTCACTCAACCCTTGTTTTTAAAGAAAAAAGACAGCCTGGGTAAGTACCCTATAGTTCACAAAGGCTGACCCAGTAAGGCAGCCTGGGCTCACTTCTGCCTGCAGTACTGGGCAACTCTGGGAAGTTACTCAAGGTCTCTGTGCTTTTCGCATCTGTGAAAGAGAAATCGTAGCCTCTCCCTCGACTTGACTTGAAGATGAATCTATGAAAGCAGCGCTCAGAACAGAAAGGGGGGAATGAAAACAGTCCTTTCCAAAGAAGGGCTCAAGCAGACACAGGTGACTGGAGGACTGGGGGACTGTCCAATTGGTTTCAAGAGGGATGGCAGCAGGGTCTGGCCAGGGGAAGTCCGCTGACCTTTGCAAGAGCCATGTGGGCTGGAAAGGAAAGGCAATCAACAAACACAAGCCACTGATTTGGCGAATTCAGGCTCAGCAGGACAGAAGGCCACCCCAGGGCATGGAAGCTCACGTACCCTCTCCAGCAGGAAGACAGAGGGGCAGGCAGAAGGGGGCAGACAGGGCTGGCCCAGCCAGAGGGGTGCAGTGCTTGGCCCTTGCACACGTCCCGTCTCTACAGGGCGTTCCTCACTCCTTCTCCCTTGTCCTACCCCCACTTCTCCGCACCAAGTGTGTGACTTACTGCTTTTTCATCTTTTCCAGTTGTTTTCTTTTCTTCCCTTAGGCCTCTGTTTACTCAGAGTAACCCAGACACAATGGGGATGAGCCAAAGTGTTCAATGGACCAACAAAACAAAGGCCCAAGGATGAGGCCACGTCATTGGTGCCCCCAGTCCCACCCATAGTTAAGAGTAAGAGTGGATCTCCTTTCTGCCCACCACATCCACTCGGTGGCTGCTGTCTTTGCCAACACTCATGCCAGGACGACTAGGAGGTCCCCACTCCACCCCCCTCTACGGGCCAGGTGGATAACAGACACAGGGGACTGACTCTGTGCTCTGCTCTAAGCTTGAAATTACTTCAAAATAAAGACCCAAAGACGGGGACTACCACACAAAGCAGGAAGAAACACTGCCAGCAGGTGGCCTCAGGTGCACTCACCTCTGTAGACCCAGTCACTACGCTAAAGAAAGTGTCAGAAATTCACAATGCAACAACTCAGAGTGGGGTGGCGATGGGGGCCCATCAGGGGATGCTGAAAAACTATCCCACAGCCAACACGTGTGCCAACAACCACGCCGCACCCAGCAGCGCCCGCACGGCGGGGACAGCAGCGTGACAGCGCCTGCACTCTCACCCACGTGCTGGTGTGGCAGAGCGGCGACCGCAGAGAGGGAAGGAGATGGGGCGTGGGCGGCGCCAGCGCACGACCCTGTTTCACTCTGAAGCTCGGAGGTTTCGCCATCTTTAGATGTAGCTTCAATGTCTTAGCTGCTTCATGGTCATTTTTAAGAGGACAAGACTAGGGGAATCGGCAGCAGCAGCTATTTCTGGAAGACGGGCCCTCTCTGCTACGTCCTCTGCAGTGAGCACACAGGGCCCTCACAAGAGAGCAGGACTGGCCGAGGCCCGCCACCGCCTGGGCTCCGTGCTCTGTGAGCCAGCCGACAGGGTGAGAAAGAAAGGAGACGAGCCCAGGAAAGCAACATACAGTATCTAATAAGAGAAAAGGAAGAAAAAAGGAAACTGACCCAAAGAGGAAACATCAGTAAACTGAATCTGGATGAATGACAGGTGAGAAAGTAGTGTGGGGAAAACTCACAGAATCTTCAAGTGCCCTGACACGCAGGACTGAGAATTCACACATCTCAGCAAACGAGGCCCTGTGGCCTAAGGCGGCCTCCAGGGGGCGCTACCGCAAAGCCTCTGCACAGGTGAGAGGGCTTGCCGGGCAGAGGACAAGGGAGGGCACTGGGTACCCGGTGCTGCAGTAGGAGAGAAAGGGTCCCTTCGCCAGGGAGCAGGCATCGCTCCGGCTCGTGTCCATACCCCACCCACTGAGGGATAGCTGACTGTCACCTCCCAGAGTACAGCAGACAAGAGAAGGGGAAGGGACATATACAGCTGTGTTCCCCTGCACCAGCCTTCAGCAAATGTCACCTGCAGGACTAGAGAAAGAAATTCCGTTCACACTGGCCCTCATCCACTACCTGGGCCTGGTGCTCTGCAACAAGAAGGGAGGAGAAGACCCAGAGGAGACCCAGACTAGGTCCCCACCCACGGCCCACGGGGGCTTGTCTCCAAGACCTGAAACTGAGAGCCACCAGTCAGTCAGTCATGTGTCAATGGAAGTACTATAGCACTGGAATGGAACCCGTCAGCCACAGCCAGGCGGACAGGTCACGAACAGTGCCCGGGGCAGCCAGCTAGGCCGGACGGCTGTGCCATGCCAACGTGTCTCCAGAGTCAAGGGGGCCCGTCCCAGCACTAGAATGACACAGTGCAGCAGTGCTGGGGAGGGTGGGTTCTGTGACAAATCAAAGGGCAGGGAAGCACCTGTCAGCCCTATTTTTCTGCAGGTACTGTTTAGAACAGACACCAAGGGGTTTGTCTCATTAGTATCTTGGACTCCTGTTAAAGTGCTGCCCACATCTGTACACATACCCACCACGCTTTTAAGCCGATTTTACAGATGCCAGATCCTTGAAAATTTAGGAGGCACTTAGGAAAAGGACGGTCAAACTGCTGAGAAACTATAGCACAGCACAGTGGACACCCAGTCCAGGCCTGTGTCTGACCCCTGCACCTGCCACCACACAGCAGGTGCCCGAGTCACCTGCCAAGCTGTACCAGCCCTCAGGGAGCATCTCACTCAGGACACCTGGCATGTGAGTGGGGTCTGACTGCTCGCCTGGCCCCAAGCTCTTTACCCTCAGTGGTCAGACGCCCCGACACCAACCAGGAGCTCAAATAACCAGTACTCACCATAGGCTGTCCAGGGTCTGAAAACTTCACCTTAATATCCTGCAGGTGTTTCAAGATTGGCTCATCGTATTCCTAAACACGAAGAGAAATCTCTAATGAGCTTTTTAAAACGGACCCACGTGTGCTCGGTCACTGCTGCGTCACCCCTGGATCTGGACGCGGGAGCTGGTGCAGTCCTGCCCTCGTCAGGTACCATCTCCCAGGAAGCCCCCATCCATTCGGACGGCCAGTCCGACGGGGCAGCAGAGAGGAGTCCTGTCACTAGTCACCATCAACACCAGGCACCAAGGGCAATGTCTTCAATGCTGGGATAAGAGCCCTGGCTGCTCTCACAACAACACCAGCTGCACTGTACATGGGGACAGAGATGCCTGCTGTCACCTGACATGTCAGTACTGAACATCTCTGGAGATAGAATCACAAGAAACGCCTGCATCAGCTGCTAACACTGGTGGCCAATCCCCTGCCCTCCCACACTGGCACATGGCAACAAATATCCAAAACCTATAACATAGGCACTCACAGTCAAGAACACTTACAGGCGTGTCTGAGACCCAACATTCAGCATTATGTAAGAGCTCGCAACAATGGCTACATGCTTTCACAAGAGACTGTCATTCGAACTCAGAAGTTTACCAATGTTTGTCATTTGAAAAAGTCTAAGAGAGAAAACACCGGAAAAGGAATAACTAGCCTGATCGAGTGGTAGC
Organism: Saccopteryx bilineata; assembly: GCF_036850765.1. Lineage (NCBI taxonomy): Eukaryota > Metazoa > Chordata > Mammalia > Chiroptera > Emballonuridae > Saccopteryx > Saccopteryx bilineata. The sequence continues at coordinate 405,552,829 of NC_089490.1, read as the reverse complement.
GCAGTGGACAGAGTGTCAACCTGGGACGCTGAGGACCCAGGTTCAAAACCCTGAGGTCGCCGACTTGAGCGTGGGATCATAGGCATGAGCCCCTGGTTGCTGGCTTGAACAAGGGGTCACTGGCTCAGCTAGAGCCCCCGGGAGTCAAGGCACATACGAGAAAGCAGTCAGTGAACAACCAAGATAACTCAACTATGAGTTGATGCTTCTCATTCCCTCTCCCTTCCTGTCTGTCTCTCTCTCCCCAACCCCTCCCACCCCCAAAAAAGAAAGAAAAGGAATAGAGACTTAAAACCCAGTGACCACATGCTAATGAGACACTTCATTTGATAAAGTCACTTCTCTACCCCTGAAGTCTAGGGACTGAACCGAAAGATTTCCTGAGGTCCCATTAAGTCCTAAGAATTGAGTCTGGTAACTACCAAGTCTCCAATTGTTAAGTTCTTTTGACAGTATGGACAGAACAAAACACTGCAACACAGGTACACAGCAAATCCACAGACAGGAAGGAAGGAACCTCAGTGTGAAGAGTCAGACCCTAACTTCCAGAGGACATGTGGCTCTCAGGCTGTGCACCCCTGGTGGAGCCTATGCCAGGCTCCGAATCGTCAAGAGGAAAGTCACCACTAGTGTGTCTCCAACTACATGGCACCGGGATCTTCAGACTCTTCCCCCTCAACCTAGTAGCGCTCACTGGGTATTTCCCGAGCCCCACAAGATAACCACTATGCCTTTCACGTCCCTGAGGACCAGAGCCTCGCGTGGCCACAGCAGGCACTGGGCACCGCAGGGCTGAGAGCTGCAGCTGCTGTCCCTGACTGCCTACTCTGCTTGCAGGCATCCACTCTACCTCCGCCCCCCAAACAGAGAACCCCAGACGAGTCAAGTCCATCAGCAGACCTAACAGCTGACCAGGATGGAACCTCCAACCATTATCTAACAAGTCACAGTGCAAACAGCATCTCACCACTCCCTCAAATAAATGAGCCTCCAGAAGTGCCAGCATGTCCTTCCACAGCTGTAAGACAGAGAGCAGCAACACTCCATGTGGCTTCAATGCCGAAGCAGGCCACCAAGACAAGGTGTTGGCAAGAATGAAAGCGACTCCTCGGACCTATGTCCAAGTGTCCTACTGCCCTCAAAACCAAGGGAATGCACAACGAAGCACCATGGCACCCCTAACTCTAACCAACACAAGAGCCAGGCTACCAAGCAAGTCACCTCCTCTGGACCAGAAAGCCCCATCAGCCCAAGCCTGTCAGCACGCACAGCGCGCCCAGCCAGCCACACAAGCATCACCTGGAGCACATCAGACAGAGCCCTGCAGGTCCCACCCGGAAGCGCAGAGCCTATGTGTCCCTGGGATGGGCACACGTACTGAGGTCTGAAAAAAACTGAACTTTGAGTCTGTCCATCTGCTCCACTATGTGGTAAACTTCCACCCTGGGGCATACCCCAGTCCCATGAGGGCTTCTACACACACCACTCTCATGACATGGGGGTGCGGAGGCACTGAGGATACTATTGAGTTTTTTGTTTTCAGGTGAGGAGGGGAGATAGTAGGGTAGCCTCCTGCATGTGCCCCCCCCACCGGGATCTACCCGGCAACCCCATCTTGGGCCGATGTTCAAGTACCAAGCAATTTTTAACACCTGAGGATAACACTAGGCCCAACTGAGCAATCCTTAGCGCCCAGGACCACACTCAAACTAATCAAGCCCAGTGGCTACTAGAGGGAAAGAGAGAGAAGGGGGAGTAGCTGGTGGTCGCTACTCTTGTGTGCCCTGATGAAGAATTGAACCTTGGGATGTCCACACGCCAGGTCCTGCTACTGAGTTTGAAAAGCTGCCCAGGTGGTTCTAACATGCAGTCTGGGTGAGAATCTGCAGGTCTGGCTCGTGGCCTATGACCTGGCTTTCCCACCCCACCTGGAGCTGTGCAGGAAGAGGAGGCTCGGGCAGGAAGGCCAGCTATTTTAAGCTGCGTGCCAGAGGCGGTCACTGTAGAAGGAGCATAGGAAACGCTGCTCCCGTCCTGTCCCGAGCTCCCGCGCACAGGGGAGCACTGCGCCAGGAGGGCCCGTCCTGTCCCGAGCTCCCATGCACAGAGGAGCACTGCGCCAGGAGGCCCCGTCCTGTCCCGAGCTCCCGCACACAGGGGAGCACTGCGCCAGGAGGCCCCGTCCTGTCCCGAGCTCCCATGCACAGAGGAGCACTGCGCCAGGAGGCCCCGTCCTGTCCCGAGCTCCCGCGCACAGGGGAGCACTGCGCCAGGAGGCCCCGTCCTGTCCCGAGCTCCCGCACACAGGGGAGCACTGCGCCAGGAGGCCCCGTCCTCTCCCGAGCTCCCGCGCACAGGGGAGCACTGCGCCAGGAGGGCCCGTCCTGTCCCGAGCTCCCGCACACAGGGAAGCACTGCGCCAGGAGGGCCCGTCCTCTCCCGAGCTCCCGCGCACAGGGGAGCACTGCGCCAGGAGGGCCCGTCCTCTCCCGAGCTCCCATGCACAGAGGAGCACTGCGCCAGGAGGGCCCGTCCTCTCCCGAGCTCCCGCACACAGGGGAGCACTGCGCCAGGAGGCCCCGTCCTGTCCCGAGCTCCCGCGCACAGGGGAGCACTGCGCCAGGAGGGCCCGTCCTCTCCCGAGCTCCCATGCACAGAGGAGCACTGCGCCAGGAGGCCCCGTCCTCTCCTGAGCTCCCGCGCACAGAGGAGCACTGCGCCAGGAGGGCCCGTCCTCTCCCGAGCTCCCATGCACAGAGGAGCACTGCGCCAGGAGGGCCCGTCCTCTCCCGAGCTCCCGCGCACAGGGGAGCACTGCGCCAGGAGGGCCCGTCCTCTCCCGAGCTCCCATGCACAGGGGAGCACTGCGCCAGGAGGCCCCGTCCTCTCCCGAGCTCCCGCACACAGGGGAGCACTGCGCCAGGAGGGCCCGTCCTGTCCCGAGCTCCCGCACACAGGGGAGCACTGCGCCAGGAGGGCCCGTCCTCTCCCGAGCTCCCATGCACAGAGGAGCACTGCGCCAGGAGGGCCCGTCCTCTCCCGAGCTCCCGCACACAGAGGAGCACTGCGCCAGGAGGGCAGCCGAGGCAGTGAGGTGCGGAGTTCTGGGACCCTTTAGACCCGTGCTGCGAACTCTCACGGAAAGTACAACAGAGCTTGCTTCCGGCCGCACCGTGCTCAGAGAGCAGCACTGCAGCGACCGTCCCCGACAAGCCCCACGCAGAGAGGACCGTCTCCTCCAAATTCGGAGCAATGAACACCTAGACAAGTCAGCCAGTGAGACTTTGGGCAGGACTTACTTCTGTATTCTGGAAAGTTCTACCATAACTCAGTTCAGGGAAAGTCAAATTTGTTTCCTTTTAATTGATTCATCATTTCATTATAGAAAGCCTGACAGATCAAGACAAAAACAGAAAGAGTGGCTATTTCAAAATTGTTTTTTTAAATACACTTCCTCTAGAACATTAACAAAATGCTACATATTTACACAGCTAACAAAGATACACAACGGACCCATTTCATATTTCAAAAATCCATCAACAAAGATGTCTAATAACTGTGGTAGTGCAAGTGTGTGTGTGTATGCACACCACGCACACGCTCACCCCTCACATCCCCACCTACTCACACCACAGCAGGATGGAGAGGTCTCAGATCTGCTGGCAGGCTTTCTGGGCGCGAGGCAACAGCCCCATACCAGGAGGTGAGCTGACTCCGAGTCCTGGCTCGGAGCCGCGGGCCTCCCCACAACAGCCACAGCTCCGTGTGTGGGTAGGGGTGTCCTCAGCAGTAACAAACTCCCCCGGGAAATCAAGACTGCTCCTCAGTAGGGGCGTCCCCGAGAGTGCCTTTCCACCCACAAGGAAACCGCGGAACGGCGGGTGAGCAGCTCAGACAGTGAAGACGGAAGCCCCGCCGGCAGGTGGCAGTCTGCTCACCTGGACCAGCTCACTCAGCATATCCACGTTTCTGAAGATGGTGAACCAGAACTCCGGGATTCCTCTGGGGTTTGGCTCTTCTGCCGCCACGGCTTCTTTCTCTGCTATAACTACTTTATTTTTCATGTCTCCCTAAAAGTTAAAGATGTAGGGAAAAAACCACAAAGCAACAAATTAGTGAACACCACAATGAATTAACACAGAGTCCCCCAGACTACGGTCACAAAGCCTGCCCTTTGCTCTGCACCCTAAGACCACTGCACCCAGGGCGCAACGACAGACATTTCTGGGGACAAAGCTCTCAAGACACTCGACCCAGAGCAATTCCATGACGTCCTTTAAACTGGCTAGAGGTGGTCCAAGGCCATGCATTGGGAAAGGCCCTGAGAGCTGGCTCCCTGAGGTGTCCCCCTGGGGGTGACTGCCCAGCATAGTGCACACCGCTCCAGAGGCTGCAGCAACAGAAACGGCCACGCCCCTGTACATCCAACTAAAAGAGCTGGCGCGAAAGGTCGCATCAGACAGACACCGCGCGGACATCAGCGTGGTGCCCAGAGGCTAGGTGGCAAGACAGACAGCAGGACCCCGAGGACGGAGGTGAGGCCAGCAGTGCGCAGGCCACGGGAAAGTGGGAGTGCTTCGTCACGAGGACCTGACGAGGAAACAAGCAGGTGGCTTCTCCGATGAGCAGAAGCAGTGTTTCTTGAGCAATGCGGGCCTGACTCACAGCTACACTGACCCAGCCACGGCTTCAACTAGGCTCTGCACAGCTTTACATCAAACCACACGCCCACTGAGGCTAACATTTCAGAAAACCTTAAAAAGTGTCACCCCAATAAAGTCAACAAAAAGGGAAATAAATCCTAAGCCTGACCTGTGTTGGCGCAGTGGATAGGGTGCCAACCTGGAATGCTGAGCTCTCTGGTTCGAAGCCCTGGGCTTGCCCGGTCAAGGCACATACGACAAGCAATCAATGAACAGCTAGAGTAAAGCAACTACTTCTCATCCCCACCCTTCCTTTGTAACATCAAGAAATAAAATCTTTAAAAAAAAAAAAAGGAAAAAAATCCTAAAAGTTAATCTTACAGAATAGAAGCTACTTGTTTCCCAAACAAAATCAAACACAGTGAACCTCATGGCAGTGGAATGGAACCCATCATCAGAAAGTCTGTGAGCAGAAGACGGACAGGGCATATCACCAAGAGGACACCTAACCCACGGACCTAAAGTGGCAAGAGGCAGCCCTCTGGCCACGTCCCCGTTTCACTGGCCCTATAGCAGGGAGCAGGGTAGGGGCAGTGTCCAGCACCTCACCACAGCCCGCCTGCACAGGACACTGACAGGACTCTCACTGCCCCCACACCGCCTGTGTCCTGAGTGCAGGTGCTGGAGACGACAGAGAGGGGAGACCGCGCCTGGGTCACCGTGCTGACGGGACCGGTCAGATGCCAAGCCCGACAGCTGCTCAGTCTTCAGCCATCAGGACATCTAAACACCTGGCCTAAGGATGAAGCAGCGCCTCCCATTAGGGCTCTTAACTTGGTAAAGTCAGGACAATCATTAAAGCTGTTAAAACACTTATTTCGGACGGTATTACGACAACACAAGCCGCGGTCATCAGAACAACTTACAGCCAACTTGTCCTCCTCTTCGTTCTCACAGCGCCACTCGGATTCCGCGTCCGTCGGCTCGGCATCACCCGTGACGAACTCCCTTCTCTAAGGGAGAGCGAGACCTTCTTAGAGCTGTGTCATTCGAGCTCAGGCCAGGTCTGTAACTAGGGCTAGGGGAAGACTGAGGACTGGACGCCCCCAACACTCTGAGGCTCAGAGTGCCAGGGCCCACAGGACAACCTTCGAGGGCCCACTAGGTCAACCTGGAGCGAGCCAGCGCAGCGAAGAGCACGCCCACCTTGTCAAAGAGAGGCTGGTAGAGCGCGGCGTACTTCCGCTCCAGTTCGTGGACCTCCTCGTAGAACTTGGCCTCTATGTGCGCACACCTCACCTGGAGCTGCTTCAGGGCGTTGACTCTCCTCTTCACCGCTCTGGGCAAGCTGCAGCGGGCGACACGGAGAAGAGGCACACGCCTGCAGACTCAGGCGGCACACTCGTGTCTCATTAAACGTAGGTTAACACAGAGTTCACATCCTCACTGTGAAAACAGCTCAAGGCGTTAAGGAAAGGGCATGCGTTCCAAAAGGGTTAAAATAAGGGGGATCCCTGGGCAGAGAGCTCAGTTGTTTGGAGCATCACCCCCAAAGTGCAGAGGCTGCCAGTTCAATCCCCAGTCAGTGTACATACAGGAATAGATCAGTGTTCCTCTCTCTCTCCCCAAGATCGATAAATAGAAATAAAAAAAAAAACACACAAAAATGTGGGGTGAGGAAGCTGACAATACTTCATGAAAGTAAAAATAATCAAACATGAAAGAAACTAGCTAAAGGAATAGAAATGAAAAGAACTCCTGTCTTTTCCTTACAAAATCAGCAATTAAAGACACATGCACTGCCCTGGCCAGTTGGCTCAGTGGTAGAGCGTCGGCCTGGCGTGCAGGAGTCCCAGGTTCGATTCCCGGCCAGGGCACACAGGAGAAGCGCCCATCTGCTTCTCCACCCCTCCCCCTCTCCTTCCTCTCTGTCTCTCTCTTCCCCTCCCGCAGCCGAGGCTCCATTGGAGCAAAAGATAGCCCGGGCACTGGGGATGGCTCCTTGGCCTCTGCCCCAGGTGCTAGAGTGGCTCTGGTCGCGACAGAGCATCGCCCCCTGGTGGGCGTGCCAGGTGGATCCCAGTCGGGCGCATGCGGGAGTCTTGTCTGACTGCCTCCCCGTTTCCAGCTTCAGAAAAGTACAAAAAAACCCAGAAAAAATAAAAAAACCTCATGCACCGCCTCAGCAGGTGGTGGCACAGTGGATAGAGCATCAGACTGGAATGCAGAGAACTCAGGTTCGAGACCCCGAGGTTGCCAGATTGAATGCAGGCTCATCTGGTTTGAGCAAGGCTCACCAGCTTGAGCCCAAGGTCTCTGGCTCAAGCAAAGGGTCACTCGGTCTGCTGTAGCCCCTGGTCAAGGCACATATGAGAAATCAATCAATAAACAACTAAGGAGCTACAATGAAGAATTGATGTTTCTCATCTCTCTCCCCTCTTGTCTGTCTTTACCTGTCCCTCTCTCTGAAAAAAAAAAATAACGTGAAATAAAAAGTGTTTAAAAACAAAACAAAGAAACTCATGCACTCGTGCACATGCGTGCGCACCCCCCCCCCCCCACATTTGGTAGGTTGAGAGCAAAGCAGGCCTCTAAGGGAATCATCCACTTATAGGCAACAAGACACTGAAAATGTTCTAGCCTGAACTCTTGGTCACAGTCCAGAAGGCGGAGCAGTCTTGGGTCTCTCCAGACCTGCACAAGCCCGCTGGACGGGCTGGGTCTGCCCTAGCCTGCGCACTTAACGGGGCCCCCAGCGACGCCCAGCACAGGCAGTTTAGAGAGCTCGGACAGCCTGGAACCACAAAGGATCCTGTGCTGGGTCCATCATAGCCACGGCCACCTCAGGGTGAAGGCCCTTCACCAGTCACCTTCCTAGGACTGGTGCGGGGAGGAGCAAACACAGAAGCAGCAGAGTAAGAATTTAACAAGATGGTGACATGTACTAGCATCTGCACTGCTTTTCTGTATCGTTCACACATTTGGACGTTGTTTTTTAACTTTCAAGTCATCCTGGAGTAAAAAGCATACAGGATTCTAAGGAAACTGGACCCTGATGTCCCCTAGACGCCCTGAATCAGTGACAGTAACGAGTCTCCTAGTGACAGGCACGTCACCATCCCCACAAACCCTGTTCCCAGCCCCCTGCCCAGCTCCCGAAGCCAGAGCACTGGCAACCACAGCCACCAACTCCACATTGCCCCCCAGTGTCACTGCTGCCCCCTCACAACAGGCACTTAACGAGAGCCCTCCCTCTGGGCAGAGCAGCCCCCACACGTCCCCTCTCCACTGTAACTGCCTCAGAACACACCCAGCCATGTGTGTGGACCATGTAGAGTGTGGGACGTGCTGAGACCAAGCCTCAAACTGGCCTCCAGCTGGATGCCAGGGGCAGTCCCTCCTTCCAGAGGAGGACAGCCAGCACAGAGAAGAGCGACCGGCCGTCTTCCCACTGGGCAGTCGGCCAGCACACAGACCTCTTCTGAAAAGCAGTTGGTGGTTGCAAGCCCAGGCAGGTGAGCCAGCAGACTCAGAGCAACCTACCAGGAAGAGAAAGCGCCTGCTTCAGCTGGCACGTCCCTGTGCCACTGGACTCAGTCTCAAATGGCCACAGAGTGGCACTGCTCACGTCTCTACCAGACAGCCCCGTCTGCTGCATTCCCTCTGCAGGTCCGGGTCCCGCCCCCAGGCTCAGGACCCAGGTGAGTGCTCCTCTCTGGAGCCCAGCGCCGGCTCAGCAGGCAATGTCACCGAACGAAAAGCACACCACTCCTATTTTCAGCAACAGGGAAATGGTTTTCTCTTCCTTGTTCCTTAAATTCGTACCAAGTCTGATCCGTGGCATACTTACGTCTCGATGTAGCTGGAAGGAGTGTGGGAGACACTGTCGAGCCGTTCTTGCAAGGCTGCCAGGACCTGAGGGTTCTGCATCACCTGGTCTGTGAGCTTCTCTGTTAAGAGTTAAAAACAAGGCCCAACAATTTAAAATATGCCCGCCACAGAAAAACCAGCCAAGAGTCAAAATCACTAACACATATCTACTCAGCCTTGCTCATCCACTGTACTGTCTAAATATACCAAGTGACTTGCTAAAAACACATTCTGAAAATAATTAAAATATATTTTAAAGCAGGGGTTGGGAACCTATGGCTCGCGAGTCAGATGTGGCTCTTTTGATAGCTGCATCTGGCTCGCAGATAAATCTTTAATTATGGGAGTTAATAATCAGTGCCTACTGGTGCCCCAGCACACACCAGTAAAGCCGCTTCTCACCATTCCCTGCCGGCCAGACTCCGAAGTGTTCTCTGCCCACCTTCACCCCACAGCCTTCTCCTGCCCAAACCCCCTCCACAGGCTGTGTTCTAATCCCCGCCTTGCAGAACTCACTTGTCTCCCCCACACGGCCTTTACAGCGCACACTCAAGACAGCAGCAGGGAAGTGAGTGTCCCACCCACTGTAACCATGGAGTGGGCCACACCTGGCCCAGAGCGGACTCAGAGTATGCTGAACTGACCCCTCTTCCTGCCGTTGTGCAGAAAGCAAAGTAGTTTCCATCTGGGAGTTCTCCCACCCTCTGCAAGAAGGTGACGGGAAGCAGAACACACCAAGCAGGCACTCGTTGTAAGTGCCAGCAACCACTAACTCGGTGGCTCACGTACGTACTTGTGCACACACAAAACTAGACGTGAGGCGCACACTCACACACCTCCTCAAGCCCTGGCCACTGTGAGGCTCAGAAACAATGACACCTAGCATCGACATTTTGGTCTTTAACTCTCCCTAACGGGACACAGGTCTGGGGCAAGGAGAGTTCAAGGGAAAGTGGAATATCATCATTTGTGCCACAAAACTACTCAAAAAACAGAAAGGCACTGGAACCTGACGGGGACATGGTAAAAGGACACATAAGCTCGCCTGAATGCACCCACTTGTCAAGTGGGACAACCACACCAGTAAGACAGTGGCAATTGATACAGGACCGATAAGCAAGTAACCCATGTCTCTACCATAACACCAAAGGGGTGTCTTCTTTTACAGCTGCGATATGACAGGACTGAATCAGAAAACACCCTTTCACAGGCACAAGGGTCATTACTGACTCACCAAGGACCATCAATGGGTGCTGAAATCACTACATAAGCGTCTCACAAAACACAGGATATCCACAGGACCCTTACGATGGGGAAGTCTGGCAGACACTGTCTTAACCAAGTCACCGATCCAGGAGCTGTCAAGGGCCTAATTGCACTTCCCGCTGCACCAGGTCACCTACGTGGCAGCCTTGCCAAAACGTTAACCCTGAATATAACCAGGAAACCACCAGACCAGTCCAGGTGTGGGCACTCCCCAAGAGCTGGGGACGCAGCTTGCTGTCCGACCCCTGCGGTGAAGGGTAAGAAGGTGGGGGTGGCTCTCCATCAGAGGAGACAGAGCTGCATATAATGCACGATCCTTGGCTAGCCCTGGATTTGGGTGTGGGGTATAGCTGTGAAACAACTGCTCAGAAAAGGGGGGTTATAATACAGCCGCACACAGTACTGTAGTCATGTGAAGGTGTGGTTATGAGGATTCGTCCCAGTTTTGGGGAAATTTACAATACCTTGTTTCAGGGGCTCTTCAAGTTAGTATATATCCATAACTTGCTTTCAAAAAGTTCAGGGCGGGGGGAGTACAGATAGATTTGAAAACAGAGGGGAAAAGATACACCTATGAACTAAGTGACAAAACATGGCATCTGCGGCCTGCCTCTGGGCAGTCGGGAAGAGAAACTGCACGGAAAAGGCTGGCGTTCGTTCGTCACCACTGATGCCAGTGTCTGAACTTCCTAGAATAAAACACATTCTTTCTAAGTACTGATTTTTATTGTGATTATTCTGACTCTTCCTAAAACCCTCGTGTACTCCTTCGTTATTGTTACAAAGGGTTCCAGAGCAGGAGACCCCTCTGCACGCACACCCCCACAATCAGCGCACTGACCTGTAGTACTCGCATCTTTAGCGGCTTCCAAGGAATCTGAAGGAACCCCATCTGAAAAGCTAAGACAGTGCATTAATAAAAGTATTACTGTAATGAAAGTTCCAAAGGGAAAGAGCACAGGGCATCTTCTCATTTCACTGGTTAGAGGTGTCTCAACAGTACCTTCAGATTTGGCAGAATACAAGTAGGGACACACGTGTTACATATGAGAAACTTGACTGAAACACTCCACAACTCCATCACCCCCCCTACACACACACACACAAAATAACCCATAGGTCTGATTTCCAACCTGGCCAAAGCTTCCAAATTTTCATCTCTACAACTTCTTTCCTCAAAAAACCTTCTCCCTGCTCTCAACCCAAACCCACTAACCAACAACCAGGATCCGTGGTCTGGATGGCTGCTGATCAAAGAGCTGCCTTCCCAAGTTCTGAGGACACGTGCCTGCGGGCCACAGTGCTGTGTCAGCTCACCACATGCACTTTCCAAAACTCAAACCTGAGCCCGCCAGGCAGCTCAGCTGGTCAGAGCATTGTCTGATACACAAAGGCCATGGGTTTGAGTCCTTGTTAGGGCACATACAGAAACAGTTTGATGTTTCTCTCTTTCTCTCAAACTGACTTTTTAAAAAAATAAAACAAAACTACTAAACTTTACATGCTCGCTTAAATTTTCAAAGATGGGCCCTGGCCGGTTGGCTCAGTGGTAGAGCATCGGCCTGGTGTGCAGGAGTCCTGGGTTTGATTCCAGGCCAGGGCACACAGGAGAAGCGCCCATCTGCTTCTCCACCCTTCCCCCTCTCCTCCTTCTCTGTCTCTTTCTTCCCCTCCCGCAGCCAAGGCTCCATTGGAGCAAAGATGGCCCGGGCGCTGAGGATGGCTCTGTGACCTCTGCCTCAGGTGCTAGAATGGCTCTGATTGCAACAGAGCAACGCCCCAGATGGGCAGAGCATCACCCCCTGGTGGGCGTGCCGGGTGGATCCCGGTCGGGTGCATGAGGGAGTCTGTCTGACTGCCTCCCTGTTTCCAACTTCAGGAAAACAAACAAACAAACAAAATAAATAAAATATTTTTCTAAGATGCCTGACACACCTCCCTTACCAAAAATAAACCACATAAAACATTACACACAACCAAATGTGACCTTCAGAATGCTCCACAAAATAAAAGTTTCCACTTGACTATGGGGCTACAGAATGTTAGGGCGGTGTCAAGTCAATCACAGGACTTTACCTGGGGCATTCAACCCAGAAGAGCAAAAGGATCACTTCCCACAAAAGGTTTTAAGTATCAATATTTGAGACATTGATGTCAAAGTAATTTCTCTATGGGCTCAAATACACAGGGAAAAACACAGAAAGAGCCATCAGCTAACGCCTCAAATGTTCACAAATATGGTCGGCCTGTGGTTCATCAGCTAAAATTTAAACTCCAATAAACAAAGTCCATTTAGGCTTACCTGTTATCTGCCATCTGAATGTTTTTATATCCTATAAATTAAAAAAAATTGTAACAATTAACATCACTAAACATTTACAAACAAAAAAAACTGTCAAATGCATTCTCCCACCAGTGTTGTCTACAGGGCACAGCCTACTTACTAGCAGGGCAGGAGGGAACTTTCTGGGCTGGGGAAGGATCTGAGCTCTCCGGTCAGGTACTGGTTACGTGGATGCAACGTGTCAAAACTCAGACTCTACTTGGAGCTGTGTATTTCAGCGTGGGCATACTCCACTCATAAAAAACTTCTCATCAGTACTAAAATGGCCAGACTTCAGAACAATCTATTATAATCTGCCTTTCCTCTAAATTTTAACCACAGGAGTATGTTCTTGTGCTTGGCCAGTTACTTCAGAGTAGTTCTGAGCATTTACTGGTGTGTATCGTCTTTCACTCTAACTCAAGGAGACGTGACTGGTTTATTCTATACGTTCTTACTTTGACACTGAAGGTGCCATGCTTGTGTAAAATTCCACATCGTCCCACTTTCACAACACAGATAAAACTTTTCAAGTGACTTTTCTTATAAATATTAAAGGTGGGTTCTAGAACATTCACTTTTTTATAAGAACTTGATAATAATAAAATTTCAAAACCCTATCTAAATATATAAAGACTACTTAAACAAAAAATAAAGGCTTGAAAAAATAAAAATAAAGGCTTGGTGGACCCTGGCCAGTTGGCTCCATGGTAGAGCGTCCGCCCAGTGTGTGGATGTCCTGGGTTCGATTCCCAGTTAGGGCACACAGGAGAAGCAACCACCTGCTTCTTCACCGCTCTCCCTTCTCTTTTTCTCTCTCTCTCCTTCTCTTCTCCCGCAGCCAAGGCTCCATTGGAGCAAAGTTGGCCCGGGTGCTGAGGATGGCTCCATGGCCTCTGCCTCAGACACTAAAAAATGGCTCTGGTTGCAACGGAGCAACGCCCCAGATGGGCCGAGCATTGCCCCCTAGGGGTCTTGCTGGGTGGATCCTGGTCGGGGCACATGCGGGAGTCTGTCCCTGCCTCCTCTCTTCTCACTTTAAAAATAAAAAAATAATAAAGGCTTGGTGATGAAGGGCCTTTAATGTTAGATGCAATAAGTACACTCCAGAGTATTCCTGAAAGGTTGTTCCTGGTTGACAACTGGTCAGTTTCACTTGCAGGTATTTCAGCAAAGTCCAAACCCCTCCATCAGAATACTGTAAGGTAATACAAAACAACAAGAAAACTTCATATTTGAGAAAAACGCTTTGCCTGATTAGACAGTGGCACAGTGGATGGAGCATCGGCCTGGGACACTGAGGACCCAGGTTTGAAATCCTGAGGTTGCTGGCTTGAGTGTGGGATCATAGATATTACCTCATGGTCACTGGCTTGAGCCCAAGGCACTGGCTCAAGCAAGGGGTCACTGGCTAGACTGGAGCCCCCACCACCACGTCAAGGCACATGGATGAGAAAGCAATCAATGAACAACTAAGGAGCCGCAACTACGAGTTGATGCTTCTCATCTCTCTCCTTTTCTGTCGGTTCCTCCCTCCCTCTCTTTCTAAAACAAACAGCTTCAATTGGAAAAGACCTGTAATTGTCTTGAATTTACCTCAACTACATTTTTCTTAGGTAATTTTGTTTCAAAATGAAACGTGAATTATTATTTTTATTTTATTTCTTATTCAGTGAGAGGAGGGGAGACAGAGAGACAGACTCCCATGTGCATCCGACCAAGATCCACCCGGCAAGCCCACTAGGCGATGCTCTGCTGATCTGGGGTGCTGCTCAGCAATTGAGCTCTTCTTAGAGCCTGAGGCAGAGGCCATGGAGCCATCCTCAGCGCCGGGGGTCAACTTGCTCCAATAGAACTATGGCTGCAGGAGGGCAAGAGAATGGGTGCTTCTACTGTGTGCCCTGATGGGGAATTGAACCCAGGACATCCACACGCCAGGCCAATGCTCTACCACTGAGCCAACAGGCCAGGGCCTTGAATTATTTTTAAAATTTAAAATGTTACAGTAGCACTATCTTTTTCAAAAGGCTAAATGAGCCTCACTAGGCGAACTGGGACACAGAGGACCCAGGTTCGAAACCCCAAGGTTGCTGGCTTGAGCGTAGGCTAATCCGGCTTGAGTGTGGGCTCACCAGCTTGAGCTCAGGGTCGCTGGCTTGAGCAAGGGGTCACTCATTCTGCTGTAGCCCCCCAGTCAAGGCACATATGAGAAAGCAGTCAATGAAAACTAAGGAGACTAAGGAGCCGAAGTGGAGAACTGATGCTTCTCACCTCCCTCCCTTCCCGTCTGCCCCTAATTGTCCCTCTCTGTCCCTGTCACACGCACACACAAAAAGCTGAATTATTTAAGGAAGCAGATGAAAATTGTAAGAAAAGTCGTGACACAGACCCTCCTACAGTGGCCGGCAGCACTCACCCCAGACTACTTCGCGCAGGGTCCCTCCTTCCCTGACTCCAGTCACTCCACATAGGAAGCCTGTTTCCCACACTTACCAGCTCCGTCTGCCTCCCACTCTTGTTCAAAGCTCAGTCTGCAGTGTGTGACACGCAGAGCTGCAATCACTGTCCTCCCAAGAGCATGCCCTGCCCTCCCCAGACGTAAGGCAGGTAATTTGATGACGTTAGTGGAGTTGATACCCTTAGCATTTGGCAGCTCTGAACTACTGAAGGTTCCCCTCCGATCTTTGATAACATCTGCATGAGCTCACATGGCTCCCATCCCTAAGTTCCTCCATGTATGACAACAGCAGGACTGCTGGGTCAAAGGGGACGAAAGGTTACCCACTGGTCCAGCTATGACCTGGGCACATAATCAAAGCTCCTCAGAGTCTAACAGACAGACAGCTACCCGGGGGCCCTCCGGCAGACCCCACATTCACACTGCAGGCTGAAAGGGAGGCACTTGCTCTCTCCTGAGGCAATGTCACTGCCAGCTTAACACACTCCACTTCATCACCCAGTCAACAAGAATCAAGCCACATGCGATGTGACACCCCCTGCACTAGTAAGGGACCTGTGACAGGCACCCGCCCACATTTCATACCCTCCCCCCCTCGCCCAGGGGGGAAGCATCCCCAGAGTACAGGGGAGGACACTGAGGCTGGCAAAGGTGAAACACCAAAGCCCAGGGCACCCGGCTACAAGACGTGAACTCGGGTTTCTGTCAACCTGAAAGAAAAGAGGTGAGCTCCAGCTGTCAGACACAGCATAACAGCAGAGGAGCTGCAGTCTGGGACACACAGGCACCAATGGCAGCTGCTTTTAAGGGCAGAGTGCTAACGGGAAGCATCCAAGCCAGGGACAGGTGGCACGTTTGCGGGCTCCCAGACCGGGAGAGATGGCTGATGCTCGGGTCAGGGGTGTGTCGGTCCTCTGTAAACCAGGCACCTACAGCAGTCTCACAGTCTTTTAGTTCCATCTTTCCGAGGCGCCTGTGCAGGATTCTCTATATCAGGGGTCCCCAAACTGTTTACACAGGGGGCCAGTTCACTGTCCCTCAGACCGTTGGAGGGCCGAACTATAAAAAAAACTATGAACAAATCCCTATGCACACTGCACATATCTTATTTTAAAGTAAAAAAACAAAACAGGAACAAATACAATATTTAAAATAAAGAACAAATTTAAATCAACAAACTGAGCAGTATTTCAATGGGAACTATGGGCCTGCTTTTGGCTAATGAGATGGTCAATGTGCTCTTCTCACTGACCACCAATGAAAGAGGTGCCCCTTCTGGAAGTGCGGTGGGGGCCGGATAAATGGCCTGAGGGGGCCGTAGTTTGGGGACCCCTGCTCTATATCCTTTGTTCCATTTTAGACTAAAATGCTCGTGTTTCACATCCAGACCCTCCTGACCTTTCCCTACGCCCACCGTCCAGTCCACCTCCTGCCGCCACCTCCACCTGCTCGTCTCAGGACAATCGGAGCTCCGTCGGGGTCAGGAACCCGCAGCTCACCAGCATTCCCAGGAAACCCAATACTGAGAAGCAGCGTGAACACACTCCGAGCCTGCTCATCACGCAGTCCCAGGGTGTGCAACAGTGCCGTGCACAGTATCTGTTGAATGAGTAAACACCCTATTGCAAGACCCGGGCCAAAGAGGTTCTCCTGCCCACGTAATGACACTTCAGTTTAATAAAGCCCACTGATACACAACGATCCACTTAACTTCCACAAAAGTAAAGGCGTGTGCTACTTTCTAATCCTATTTTTGGTGACATGATGGCAAAACAATTAAACTGGACATAACATTCTTTAAAAAAAAGTTAATCAAGAAGACACACAATAACCCACTTGTGATCTGGGTTTGAGACCTGTCCCTATCACCTCTTAGCTGTGTAACCTTGGTTTCAATGTCCAAAAACTAAAGACAGAATTACACATGTAAAATGCCTAGTACATGACCATACCAGCCTCTCTCCTCTGTCTGAATGGCAATATGCTCATAGCACTGCATCTATCACCTGATATAAAACCAACAATCAAATGACTTTAAACACTGCTCCCTTTATCAAAGGAGCAGTGATGACATTATAAAAAGGCTGGAGTTTTGCCTGACCAGGCAGTGGCGCAGTGGATACAGCGTCGGACTGGGATGTGGAGGACCCAGGTTCGAGACCCCGAGGTCGCCAGCTTGAGTGCGGGCTCATCTGGTTTGAGCAAGGCTCACCAGCTTGGACCCAAGGTCACTGGCTTGAGCAAGGAGTTACTCGGTCTGCTGAAGGCCCGCGGTCAAGGCACATATGAGAAAGCAATCAATGAACAACTAAGGTGCCACAATGAAAAACTAACAATTGATGCTTCTCATCTCTCTCTGTTCCTGTCTGTCTGTCCCTATCTATCCCTCTGTCTCAGTTAAAAAAAAAAAAAGAAAGAAAGAAAGAAAAAGACTGGAGTTCATCAGTCAAGTGTCAGTGATCACCTGCTTTTGTTCAGCGATCCCCACTACAGGCAAAACAGGAAGTTACAGGAAAGGAGCAAATTTGCAGGTTTCAGAAACATAACCACCATTTCATTTGTTTTTGAATACTGGTAGGCTGAGTTTACTCTCAATTTTATGAAACCACAGTCCCAAGCCTCATCAGAGGGTTTCCTACTTCTAAAACTGCAATCAGGTTAAAATATGAAAAGGATACCCGGTAAAAGAATATTCTAAAATTTCCAAAGAATGTAGAAGTGCAGGTTCCCTCAGGAGCCTACAGTCCTAAGTGTGGACTGGCATGCACACCGATTGCACAAACGAATGCTTTGCTTTTATTTATGTAAGATAACTCACAACCCTACTTACAGATTAACTTACTCTTACCCCAAACAATACAACTCCTTTCATTGGAAAATTTATTTTAATTAAAAAAAAAATTTGTAGCAAATTATCCAAGATAACATTAAATTCTTAATTTTAAACTGAAAATATCTAGTGTACAACTAGAGTAATCATATTGTTTCATATTGAGCCACTCCGGGGAGAGAAAGGTGTGAGAGCTGAGGAATATAGCCAAATCTTCATGCCTTTATCAGGCCTTAATCAAGTCAGAGGTCCTGCGTGTCCTCCCATGAGATCCATGAACAATGAAGGACAGCAGTCCCACCCTATCAACCTAAGGAGTCTTGTTGCCCCGGGGCCAGGTCCAAACCTCTAGCAGTACCCTCAGGTTGCCTGAAGACCACATCCGGAGGGACAAGGAGCCACCTATTCTAGGAAGGAATCAGGACATCCCAACGTCCCCGCCCATAGAACCCAGCCAGTACGTGCAGCCCTGGGACAGTCCCGCCTCAGTTACATTGCTCTGATCCACTCTGTCACTGCATCTCTTAGTATTAGGAGGTGACTGGGGCAATCAATATGCCATAAGGCAAGTGAAAACAACCTAAAGGACAAAATAACTTTGGTAAGTTTCGGAACTAATGGTAATGTCCTTGTTAAACACAACATTCACACATACTTGTAATCTATTAGAAATTTTTTTTAAAAAAGGTACTCAGGACCTAAATTCATACAGATAGTCTTGAAATTATGTTCAAACTGACTTCAATCACATGTATCAATTGATAGCCTAACACAAGGGTCCCCAAACTATGGCCCGCGGGCCGCATGTGGCACCCTCAGGCCATTTATCTGGCCCCCATCGCACTTCCGGAAGGGAACCTCTTTCGTTGGTGGTCAGTGAGAGGAGCACGCTGACCATCTCATTAGCCAAAAGCAGATCCATAGTTCCATTGAAATATTGGTCCATTTGTTGATTTAAATTTACTTGTTCTTTTTTTTTTTTTTTTTTTTTAAATCTTTTTTTTTTTCTTTATTCATTTTTAGAGAGGAGAGAGCGAGGGAGAGAGAGACAGAGAGAGAGAAGCGGGGAGGAGCTGGAAGCATCAACTCCCATATGTGCCTTGACCAGGCAAGCCCAGGGTTTCAAACCGGTGACCTCAGCATTTCCAGGTCGATGCGTTATCCACTGCGCCACCACAGGTCAGGCAATTTACTTGTTCTTTATTTTAAATATTGTATTTGTTCCTGTTTTGTTTTGTTTTTTACTTTAAAATAAGATATGTGCAGTGTGCATAGGGATTTGTTCATAGTTTTTTTATAGTCCAGCCCTCCAACGGTCTGAGGGACAGTGAACTGGCTCCCTATATAAAAAGTTTGGGGCCTGACCAGGCGGTGGCGCAGTGGATAGAGCATCGGACTGGGATGCGGAAGGACCCAGGTTCGAGACCCCGAGGTTGCCAGCTTGAGCGTGAGCTCATCTGCTGTGAGCAAAAAGCTCACCAGCTTGGACCGAAGGTCGCTGACTCGAGCAAGGGGTTACTCGGTCTGCTGAAGGCCCACGGTCAAGGCACATATGAGAAAGCATTCAATGAACAACTAAGGTGTTGCAACGAAAACTGATGATTGATGCTTCTCATCTCTTTCCATTCTTGTCTGTCTGTCTCTGTCTATCCCTCTGACTCTTGCTCTGTCTCTGAAATAAATAAAAATTTAAAAAAAATCTATTAAAAAAAAAAGTTTGGGGACCCCTGGCCTAACATATATGTACTTCCTTCTCTTGGTGTTTATCAAAAATGTTAATTAAAGCCTGACCAGGTGGTGTGGCACAGAGGATAGAGCATCGGACTGGAATGCTAAGGACCCAGGTTCGAAACCCCAAGGTCACCCGCCAGCTTGAGTGCAAGATCATAGACATGACCCCATGGTTGCTGGCTTGAGCCCAAAGGTCACTGGCTTGAAGCCCAAGGTCACTGGCTTGAGTCCATGGTCACTGGCTTGAAGCCCAAGGTCGCTGGCTTGAGGTCATGGTCACTGGCTTGAGCCCAAGGTTGCTGGCTTGAGCAAGGGGTCACTCACTCTCCTGGAGCCCTCCAACCAAGACACATATGAGAAAGCAATCAATGGACAACTCAAAGTTCCACAATGAAGAATTGATGATTCCCATCTTTCTCCCTGCCTGCCCCCTCATCTAACTCTTTAAACAAAATTTTTTTTAATCATTTATGTTCTCAGATGAACTAAGAGTGGCAACAAATTAATTAATACAGCAATGTATCAAGTATGGGAGACTACTACTTTTGTGTACACTGGAAACTGCTTCTTACTATGTTTTAAGGAAAGAATGGATAATGGACCGTGTCTGTCTGACCACGGCAGAACGAGCTGCAGGAGGGCAGGGACCTGTCTGCTTGCTCAGCACAGCAATCCCTGTGCCAGGAGACAGTGGCCGAGCAATCTCTGCTTCACTCCTTCGTTCAGTGCTGCTGAGTGACACTGCCCGTGTGTCTCGCCTGTACACAGCACGGCGAGGGACCCCATGAACACCTGAGAGGCTCATAAGCAGTTTCTGAAGATCCGCAGAAAGCCATGTCTGCTTACAAAATCAAGCTACTACCAGACAAGTGAACATCTTTTTAAAAACTTGCTAGAATCAAGCTGTTTTCAGGAACAGAGTAAAAAAACAATTTCCTTTCCTTAACCAAAATACTCCATTTTCTTCTTTTTTTTTTAAAGTGAGAGGAGAGGAAATAGTGAAACAGACTCCAACATGTGCCCCAACTGGGATCTACCCAGCAAACCCCGTCTGGCGTTGATGTTTGGACCAACACAGCTATCCTCGGAGCCTGGGGCCAATGCTTGGACCAACAGAGCCGCTGGCTATGCGAGGAGAAGAGGAGGAGAGAGAGAGAGAAAGGGAAAGAGGGGAGGGAAGAGAAGCAGATGGCTGGTTCTCATGTGTGCCTTGACCGGGATAGAACCTGGGACGTCCACATGCCGGGCTGACACTCTAACCAGCCGGGGCCAAGTCTCCCATTTTCACTCAAGGCACAGTGGGTCTTCATTGCTGTAATTCCAATTGTGTCCTCTGCTCTCTGTTTTCTGCAATTCATTAGCATAAGACTGAATAAAGCAAACTTTTCAGTTTTTCTTAAGTATCATATTTAAAGACCTTGTCACCTTGTCAGTAAGGCTTTTCCCCTCCACCCTATTTAAAGGAGAGAAGGAAAGAGGCCTTCATGTGTTGTTTCCCTTAGCTGTGCATTCACTGGCTGCTTCCTGTATGTGTCCTGACTGAGCCTTGAACCGCAACACCTTGTTTTGGGACAGCGCTTTAACCAACTGAGGTTCCCAGCCAGGTCCTGTCCCCTATTTAAAGTCACAACCCCAAATTCCTGTTCCTTCCCTCTACTTTTCTTCCCAAAAGCACCATCCAACCCATCAGTCTGTCTTCCACTGCAGAAACCAACGAGGGAAAGGCCTTCTATTCTGTTCACTGTGATGTCCCAGAACCTGGAACTAGCACAGAGAAGGTAAGGTGCTCATACTGAATGGATGGGTGCAAAGCGCTGAAAGCTACTTTGTGATAAGTGAGCAAACAACGTTTCAAATTAGAACAAAACTGCATTCTACAACCTTTCTATATAAGTATTTGAAATGTAAGGATAATCTTTCTACCACAAAACTATCAAACAGAAGTCTTGTTTTTGAACAGGCTTTTGGGGATAATAATAAGATAAAGAGTACATTAAAAAAAAAAACCGAGGGACCGGACTGGAAGCACACTAGTTACAACAGCTGGCAGAGCATACTTGTAAGAGGAAATTTAAGGCAACACATGGTTAGGATCAAAAGGTAAAGATCACAAAGTGATCTTTTGTAGTTCTCTTGCTACAAAAACACACTGCCTCTCCAGTTACAAAACACTGGTGAAATTTAAAATTCAGTGGCAAACAAAGCAAAGCAGCCGGCAGGGTAAAACACCAATGGCCATCAAATAATAAATAGCCTGACCAAGCGGTGGTGCAGTGGATAGAGCGTCAACTGGTATGCGGAGGACCCAGGTTCAAAACCCCGAGGTCGCCAGCTTGAGCGCGAGCTCATCTGGTTTGAGCAAAGCCCACCAGCTTGGACCCAAGGTCGCTGGCTGGAGCAAGGAGTCACTCAGTCTGCTGAAGGCCCGCGGTCAAGGCACATATGAGAAAGCAATCAATGAACTAAGGTGCTGCAACGCGCAATGAAAAACTAACGATTGATGCTTCTCACCTCTCCGTTCCTGTCTGTCTGCCTCTGTCTATCCCTCACTCTGACTCTCTCTCTGTCTCTGTAAAAAAATTTAAAAAAGCCTGACTGGGCGGTGGCACAGTGGATAGAGTGTCAGACTGGGATGTGGAGGACCCAGGTTCGAGACCGCCAGGTCACCAGCTTCAGCGCGGGCTCATCTGGTTTGAGCAAAGCTCACCAGCTTGGACCCAAGGTCGCTGGCTCAAGCAAGGGGTTACTCGGTCTGCTGTAGCACATATGAGAAAGCAATATGAGAAGGTCAGGGCACATATGAGAAAGCAATCAATAAAGTAAGGTGTTGCAACGAAAAACTAATGATTGATGCTTCATATCTCTCTCCGTTCCTGTCTGTCTGTCCCTATCTATCCCTCTCTCTGACTCTCTATCTCTGTCACTGTAAAAAAAATAAAAAAATAAAAAATCTGCACCATCACAAACGGTTTCTTTTTTTTTTTTTTTGCATTTTTCTGAAGCTGGAAACAGGGAGAGACAGTCAGACAGACTCCCGCATGCGCCCGACCGGGATCCACCCGGCACGCCCACCAGGGGCAACGCTCTGTCCACCAGGGGGCGATGCTCTGCCCATCCTGGGCGTCGCCATGTTGCGACCCTCCTGGGTGTCGCCATGTTGCGACCAGAGCCACTCTAGCGCCTGGGGCAGAGGCCACAGAGCCATCCCCAGCGCCCGGGCCATCTTTGCTCCAGTGGAGCCTTGGCTGCGGGAGGGGAAGAGAGAGACAGAGAGGAAGGCGCGGCGGAGGGGTGGAGAAGCAAATGGGCGCTTCTCCTATGTGCCCTGGCCGGGAATCGAACCCGGGTCCTCCGCACGCTAGGCCGACGCTCTACCGCTGAGCCAACCGGCCAGGGCCACAAACGGTTTCTTTAAGATTTTGTAAACACAAAAGTCTTCACTGCCCATTAATAAGGGTTCTGCCGTTACTATGTGCTCATGGACAAATCTCACAATTGCAGTTTAGGGAAGCAAATACTTGCTAAACTAGGAGATGCTACGCAAAATAAGCTAAGGCCAGGGGACAGCGACTTCCTGCAATGATTCGACATCAGCTACCTCCTACTTTTAATTCAGCCTGGCTGTAGAAAAGTCAAATTAAGTAACGTCAGCTTTTTTACTTGGGATGCCTAAATAGTGTAATTTCCCTTTAAAAAACAACAAAATAGTGGCCTGACCTGTGGTGGTGCAGTGGATAAAGCGTCAACCTGGAAACGCTGAGGTTGCTGGTTCAAAACCCTGGGCTTGCCTGGTCAAGGCACATATGAGAGTTGATGCTTCTTGCTCCTCCCCCTTCTTTCTCTCTTTCTCTCTTCCCTCCCTATAATGAATAAATAAAATCTTTAAAAATATATTAAAAAAAATAAAAATAAAATAAAAAACAACAAAAAAGTAAGCGTGTCAGACCAAATCCCCAGCTCCTCACGGCTGCCCTAGTAGTCAAGTACAGGCCATCAGTGGGAGCACTGGCTCCAAGCGCTAAGGAATTTTGCCAGGGAATTTAAATTATCCCCCTGCCCACAGATATTATTCACCCAAAACAAACAAAACAATTTAGGTTCTCCAACAACATGAGTTCACTGAAACAGTAACATCCGAAAACTGCAAGCAAGGAAGAAAAACTCTGACAGTTAATCTTTTTTTTTAAGTGAGAGAAGGGGAGAAAGTGAGACAGACTCCCGCATACACCCCAGACGGGATCTACCCCACAGCCCCATTTGGGGCTGATGTTCAAACCAACAGCTATTTTTTTAGTGTCCGAGGCAGACACTCGGACCAACCCAGCTATCCTTGGTGCCCTGGGCCAATAAGCTCCAACCCATCGAGCCACTGGCTGAAGGAGGAGTAGAGGGGGGAGCAAATGGTCACTTTTCCTGTCTGCCCAGACTGGGAACTGACCCTGGGACAAGCCAGGCCAACACTCTATCCACTGAGCCAGCCGGCCAGGGCCTGAAAGTTAATCTTGAACTCCATTATGCCTTTACATGTGTACACTTGAGGTCACCTCCTCCTGCTACTAAAAGGCAATCAGCTGCTAAAAGAAGAAAAATGGAAAAGACCACAATCCTAACAACTGTGGCTGGTCAGAGAACTGCATACGTGGCGAGCTGACATGCTCTTGGCATCAAGAGGCTGCTAAAAACCTGACAAGTGAACAGAAACCACACACCCCAACTCTAAGTATTTAATCTGTGAAATCGCAAACAACCCCACACAGATAAAATCGCCTCAACTCAAAATTCCACAGAAGAGTCTGGTAATCTAAACTACCAATTCGCAAAACTACAACGCCTGGACATTTTAGGAGGATAACAAGCCTCAAAGTCAGAATTCAGTTTACTGAGGTTATCAAACCCAAAGTGAATAAAACAGCTACTGCAAAGGAGTTCATTTCTCCAGTCATCATTCAGTATATGTTTTGAAAACACAAAATTCACAACCGCGTTTGAATGATGGAAAGACACAGGTTAAGTGCAGGCTCTGCCTCAGTAACACTGGTCAACCCGAAAAACGACTGCAATGCACACGTAATACTAGGTATTTATGGCAGTGCTACAGCGTTCAAGTAGTTACTTTACACAGTTATAAATAATTGCTTTAGAGAATTATTGCCATCATACCATGAGAAGAGACCTTAAAATTCTAGTGAAAACGTTCCCAAGTAACACCTGGGAACATTAAGTTCCTACACCTATTTTATCTATAGAATGAGGCCCTTTGGTCACTACAGGTCTTTAGGAAATTTGTTTTGCAATCCTATTTTTATTAGCTAAAAAAGTCTTATCTTCACTTGACCCTCTCCAACCCCAGAACAGGACACTTTCCCTCCAGAGAAGAAAACACTTTCCTTGTCCCAAAACAAGCAGGAAAAGCATCAGAAGCCGAGCAAACTCGTGTTTTTTGGGGGTGGGGGGTTCTTTCTCCTGCCAAGTCTGCCCACTTAGCAAGGGGACCAGCACGAGGGGCTCTGGAACCTCGGGGCTCGACCCCCACCGACCTTCTTTACCCCAGGGGGCGAACACGAACCGCAGGCTGAAGTGACCTCCCGATCCCGCCACGGGGAGCAGTTAGCGGAGCCCCAGAAGGACGAGCTGGGAACGACGCACCGGCTCAAATGCTCCTCTAAAGCAACAGGAGAAAAAAACTTCCTTCCTCCCTCGGCGGAAGCGGGGACGCGCGGGGACACAAGGGGACAGAGGCCCCCGTCCGCCCGGCAGGGCCCGGCGTGGAGGAGAGGCCCGCGCGCAGGAACCGGCGTGGGCCCCGCAGCGCGCGTCCCTTAGGGGTGCCGTGCTGACCGCAGGATGCTGTCACGTGCGGGGCGGGGGGGGGCACAAAAAAGTTCGGAACTCCCCGTCCCGACAGTTGAGTCTCAGGGCGCGAACAAGAAACCTGCACGAGCCCCTTCCCCAGGGCCACGCAGGAGGGCGCGGCAGGGGACCACGCGGGACCCCCGCAGGCGGCGGCAGGTGCGCGCCCCTCGCCCGGGGGCTGCGGGCTGAACGCTGACCCCCCAGACCCCCGGCCGGGCCGGACCTGACCAGGCCCCTCCTGGGACGAACCGGCGGCTGAGCAGTCGGGTCGGGACGCGCCCAAGTGACCGCTGACCCCCGTCCCACCCGGAGAAGCGCAGGGACCGTTCTCCTCCCGCCACGTGCCCGGCGACCGGCCGCGCCTCTGGGGGCGGGGACGTGGGTCCTGCTTCCCGCGGCCCCGGCCCGCAGCCCGGCCCGAACCCCGAGTCCACCGGCGGCGGCGGGGGGGGGGGGGGGCGGTGTCTCCCCGACACGGTCCCGGACGCGCGGGTTCCGTCTCCTGGCCAACACAGCGGCCCCGCCCGCCCGACGCACGTCCAGAGCCGCCGAGCGCGGCCCGCGCACCCCCCGGACGGCGCCAGGTCCGAAAACAAAGGCCCGTCGGCGGCTCGGCGCTGCCCCTGGAGCCCAGCCCGCCCGGCCCGCGGCCGTCACCTACCCGGGGACGCCGCGCGCGGAACAAAGAGCCTTCTGACCTTCAGCGGCGGGCGGAGCTGGGAGGAACACCCGCCGCCGGCCCGGCCCGGTCCGGCCCGGTTCCCCCGCGGGCCCGCCCGCAAGCCGCCGCCGCCGCTTCGGGCGCTCCCGGCCCCGCCCCTGCCCCCGCCGCCGCCCGCGATAGCCGTGCCGCCCGGTGTCCCCGGTGCTCGACCCCCCCCAGGCCTCGCCGGACCCCCCCAGGCCGCGCCGGACCCCCCCAGCGCGCCGTTAGCCCGCCGAGACCGCGCGTCCGCACCTCACGCCTCCGGCGGCAGTGGCGACAGCCGGGGCTCCGCTCGCTCCTGGGATTGCGCCGCCGTGGCCGCCAACAAAAGTGCCCCCCATTGGCCAAGCCCCTGGCCCCGCCCCCCACGAGGAAAGCGCGCTGCGATTGGGCTGGTTCGGCGCAAGTCAACTACGCTTCGACGCCGCCGGCGACGGCCAATAAGAGGCTGCGCCGCGCTCAGCCCCGCGAGACATATGCAAATATACAGTGTGAGGCTGCGGCGGCAGCGGGGCGGTGGCGCGTGTTCGCTCTCTTCGTGTTTTTTCCGCGTCTTTTAGGGGCCGATGCGCGCGGAGCCCACGTGGAGGGCGCCAGCCGCAGCCCGCCCGAGCGTCCCACTTCCGGGTGCCGGGTAGGACCCACCTACACCTCTCACACCCTCCCAGACCCCAAGTCCTGTGTGAGGTGGCCCCGCGGACTTAAGGGGACCCCCTCCCCGCCTTGGTCCTCCAGTCCGCGGGCGCGTCCCAGCTCCGCTCGTCCCGCGTGCACTGGGTCTCTTTCCTGCAGCGCCAGGCCCACGCCTCTGCGTCTCCGTCCCAATGCGGGCGGTTGCAGGTGCGGCCGCTGGGCTGCCAGCGGCTGGGGGACCCCCAGAGTGTAGAAAAGCACTAATCTCTCAACTTGCGTGCGATGACAGTTGAGTTAGAAAAACCACACCCCCAGGCTACTGCTGGCTGTGTGTGTGTGTGTGGGGGGGGTCGTTTCCATACTCTGCCTGAAACTAGGGGTTTTCATTTCTTTCTGTTTCATTTTTTCAGAAACTTGACTTTCTTTGCGTAGGGGTTGCTTTTGAAAGTTTCTAATTTTTAGCAAGGTGTTCATTCCTGTCCTGTGGCGTTTGGTGTGTGTAGGGGGGGGGCGTGGGTGTGAGACCATCCGGAGGCCCCTGGTTGGGGGGCTCTTGAGGACAAAAGGTCAAGGTGGCCAGGGGGCACCCAGGTATGACATACACATCCCAGCGTCTTTGCTGATGTGGCTGTTGTGTTGGAAGGCTGTGTGACTTCTGCTTTACTTGGCTTTTCTGGTCATTTTGTTTCGGTCTTGGCCAGGGTGTGGCAGAGCTGGGGGGGGGGGGCAGGGAAGGGAGACATACTCTACTGCAGAGAAGAAAGCCAGCATTTTCAAGTTTGGAGGTCTTTCCTCATATTTAATAAAGGTTCCAATCCCTTGAGGGATCTGGCCCTGGCCCTGGGCAGATGTTGAGGATTGGCGCTGTTGGTATGGAGCTGGTGGAGTCCCTGTGGATACTGCCCTGCCCCTCATCACCACCCGTGGTAGTTGGGAGGCTCCGCAGTGGGCAGGAAGCTGGGCCTGCTCCTTGGGGGATCTAAGAAAGGTAGACTGGCTGTGGTGGTGGGGACTTTCCCTGGGCCAGTTCAGTGAGTTGGTAGGAAGGTGGGCGACATACTTTTGGTTTGTGACGGTGTTGATAATGCTGTTTCATCTCCCACAACGAAGCGCCACAAAATGAGGGGCTTAGCACAATGAACACGGGTCCTCTCACGGTTCCAGAGACTAGAATAGAAATTGAGGTGTCAGCAGGACTGGGCTCCCGCTGAAAACTCCAAGGGAGGGTCCTTCCTGCCTCTTCCTACCTCTGCCTCTTCCAGTTCTCCCCCCTCTGGGGGGGGGGGGGTTGATGCACTCCTGAGCTTGTGGCCACATCACACTAGTTCTCAGCCTTCATCTTCACATGTGTCTCACTGTGTTGTCTTTTTTAATTATTATCATCATTGATTTTAGAGAGAGACAGACAGAGAGAGAGAGAGAGAGAGAGAGACAGGAACGTTGATCTGTTTTCTGTATGTGCCCTGACCAGGGATCAAACGCATCCTTTGTGTGTAGGGAGGATACTCTAATGAACCCACCTATCCGGCCAGGGCTCCCTATGTTGTCTTTTTTAAATTATTCATTTATTAAA
Source organism: Saccopteryx bilineata (assembly GCF_036850765.1). Classification (NCBI taxonomy): domain Eukaryota; kingdom Metazoa; phylum Chordata; class Mammalia; order Chiroptera; family Emballonuridae; genus Saccopteryx; species Saccopteryx bilineata. Next base: position 405,524,943 of record NC_089490.1, on the reverse strand, counting down.
GATTTTATTTATTGATTTTATAGAGAAAGGAGAGAGGAGTAGGTGACCGAGAAGTCATCAACTCATAGTTGTTTCACTTTAGTTCAGGAGTCAGAAACCTTTTTGGCTGAGAGAGCCATGAACACCACATATTTTAAAATGTAATTCCGTGAGAGCCTGACCAGGCGGTGGCACAGTGGATACAGCGTCAGACTGCGATGCGGAGGACCCAGGTTCAAGACCCTGAGGTCGCCAGCTTGAGTGCAGGCTCATCTGGTTTGAGCAAAAAGCTCACCAGCTTGGACCCAAGCTCGCTGGCTCGAGCAAGGGGTTACTCGGTCTGCTGAAGGCCCGCAGTCAAGGCACAGATGAGAAAGCAATCAATGAACTAAGGTGTTGCAATGTAAAACTGATGATTGATGCTTCTCATCTCTCTCCGTTCCTGTCTGTCTCTATCTGTCCCTCTCTCTGACTGTCCCTCTGTTTCTGTAAAAAAAAATAAAAAAAATGTAATTCCGTAAGAGCCATACAACGACCCATGTACATTACACATTATCCAATAAAAATTTGCTGTTGTCCCGGAAGACAGCTGTGATTGGCTCCAGCCCTACCAGCAACCATGAACATGAGCGGTAGGAAATGAATGGATTGTAATACATGAGAATGTTTTATATTTTTAACATTTTTTTTTATTAAACATTTGTCTGCGAGCCAGATGCAGCCATCAAAAGAGCCACATCTGGCTCGTGAGCCATAGGTTCCTGACCCCTGCTTTAGTTGTTCGTTGACTGCTTGCCCTAGGTACTTTAGGCAAGCCTGGGGTTTCGAACTGGAGACCTCAGCACTCCAGGTCAATGCTCCATCCACTAGGTTACCACAGGTCAGGCGCCCTGTGTCTTCTTAAAAGAACACTCCAGTCACTGCATCAGCCCACACCCTAATGGCTTCATCTTAACTTGTTGACGTTACAAAGACCCTATTTACAAACGCCCAGGACACAGGTACCAGAACTTAGGGTTGGACCTATCTCTTGGGGGCCACCATTCGGCACAGTAAGGTGGTCAGATGTCCTTCCTGGCCAGTGGGCCACGCAGCAGAGGGCAGGGTAAAGGGGCAGGCATTCCTGGACTGGCCCCTGGGACCAGATGTCTGTGCTCTAACCAACTCTGGCTGGGTGGCCCTTGGCCTGGGCCTCCGTTTCCCCAGCTGCATGTCAGGGGCACTTGTGGACCTGCTTAGTAAGGCTGGGGGGCAGGTTGGAATGACACTGGGCCAGTGGTCAGCTTGGAGCAGGTGTTGGCTGTTCCGACCTCCCCACCAGCACTGGTGGTGATGGGGGACCAAGCGCCTGAGGTCACAGGTCGGGGGGAGGGTCTTAGAGCTGAAGCCCAGGCTTCTCCTTTAGTCCCTGCCTCCCAGGCTCTCCTCAGGAGTCTGTCGGGGGTGCTGCTCAGCCTGCATCCTGCCCCAGGTGACGCCTGACCCCCCCCCCCCACAGGCCCTGGGGCTCAGCGTGACTGGCAGCAGCCACCACAGGGCCTGTATGCTGACCCCAGGACAGCTCTGGGCCAGGACTCCTGGGTCCACTTCTGGCCCAGATGCTGCCTGGAGAAAGGCCAGGCCTGGGAAGGTCGAGTACACATCCCTTGGCCTGCCCCTTTGGGTGTCTCATGGATTTGCCAGAAGGCCATTTGGGGGAGGTTGTGAGTGAGATCAAAGTCCTCATCCACATCTTCCCTTGTTGGCTCCTGTCATTCTGGTCCAGCTGAATGGCCACCTCCTCTGAGACCTTCCTTGAACAACTGCTGCCACCTCCCCGCCTCATCTCCATGGAGGCGCCCATTGCCATCTTTCCTGAGACCCAGGCACGTTCTCTCCCTGCCTCCTGCCCGGTCCCCACCATTAGAAGGAAGTGCCAGGCAGACTTCCTAGAGGAAGGGGTGCCCTGCTGCCACCTGAGAACCGAAAGGAGTGGACCAGCAGGCAGGGCAGGGTGTGGGCTGGGCGGTGAGCAGCACACTGCATTCCAGGACCTACAGATAGCTCAGGGTAGCTCATGTCCCTGAAGACAGTCCCTGGGAGCCCTCCCCCGCACCCCACCCCAGGAGGTGAACTCATGGCAGGTTCCCTGGGCAGGCGCACGTTTGCATGACAGAGATTTAGGGACAGGGTTGTGGCAGGTGATGCTTTGGGCAGGCTGTTCTGGGTGTCCTCACCTGCAAGTGGCAGTGATGGGGGAGAGGGGGCACCAGGCACAATGACACCCACATTACCATCCCGAGCAGTCCACTTGGGAGCTGACCTCTCAGATCTCAGGCACAGGGTCTTGGATTTCCCCGCAGAAGCGGGAGTCGGGGTCCCCTGCAGCTAGCTGGCTGTGTACCGCGTGGCTCGTTGGAACCTGCAAAACCTCTTAGTCATGTCTCTTAGGAAATCAGGCGGCAGTCCGTGCCTGCCTGCATTGTGACTGTATTTTCCGTCCCGTGACAGCCACGAATGGATGAATTTAAATGAACCTTTAAGCCATCAAGTGTTTTTCGGTGAAAGAGAACAAAATACGAGAATCGCTGTTGCTGTCGGTTTCCTGAGGGCTGCGGCACCAAACGCCACTAACTGGGCAGCTTCAATGGCACAAGTAGATTCTCTCCCAGTCTGGACAGTTACGAGTGTGACATGAAGGTGTCCCAGGGCCACACTCCCTCTGGAAGCTGCAGGGGAGGGGCCTGCCTGTCTCTCCCAGCTTCTGGGGCTCCAGGCGTCCCGGGGCCAGTGACCCTGTCCCTCCAGGCTCTGCCTCTGTTGTCTGTCACATGGCTTGTGTGCATGTCTTTCTCCTCTTCTTATAAAGACACCGGTCATACTGCATTGAGGGTCCTCCAGTGTGACTCCATCTTAACCTAACTTACAGCTGCCGAAACCCTATTTCCAGATAAGGTCACATTGTGGAATTCCAGATGGAGGCCACTCTTCAACCCAGGACAAAGCTGTTCTGAAAAATCTCAGGACGTGGCCACTGCAGGGGGTCTCCCGCTAGATTCTGGGCTGGACACCTGCTCCAGGCGTCCTTGGGTTTCCAGACCGGCCACACAGTGTTAGGGCTGAAGGGCTGAGGTCTGGCCCAGTGCTGGGGGGGGGGGATCTCCCTCTCAGGGACCAGCTCTCTCCTAAGCTCTGGCCAAGTCTCCGGCCACCTGGGGCGAGGTGCCAACCCCCACAGCAGCCCCCTGGCTGCCCCGGAATATGGGTTCCCAGCACTTGGGAGACTCCCTGGCTCCTTCGGTCCGCATGCGCCAGACCACAGGCTTTGGGGACCTGCGAGGAGGCTTCCCGAGAGCCCCGAGCGACGAAGCTGGTCTCCATTTCACAGAACCAGGCTCCTGTCTCCACCCTCAGTACCACCTTCGTTCTGAACGGCATCCTCACCTCTGCCCTGGGCCTTCTCATCAGCGCCTGGCTCTCCTGAGGCCAGGGCCTTCTCTGGCGGGGCGCTTCTCAGTCACCTGGTGGTCACAGTCCTCTGACTTCCTCCCGACTGCAGGGCACCAGCTGATGGGATCTCTGCGAGGCCGGCTCCTTCTTAGCCAGGAGTTCCCACTCTTGACAAGTTAAGGCCCCTTAGTGCCCGTGGTTTGCGGCCACAGCAGTCCTCCTCCACAGGGTGCCCTGCCGCCCCACCCTCCCCACTGTCAACCAGCCCACAGGCAAGCTCTGGCCACGCCACTCTGCGGCCCACCGGTGAACTCAGAGGGGGAGGCAGGCGGGAGCCATCTGCTGCGAAGTCCTCGGATGCTGATGTCAAGGACAAGCAGGGCTGGAAGCGTTGGGGTCAGAACCCAGCGTCCTCATGGCCCCTGGTTTTGTCTTCCCAGCATCCTACCTGCCTCTGTGTAGGTAGGAGCCCTGTGAGTCCCCCTCCAGGGGCCGCCCTGTCTGCTTCCTCCCCACCAGGGGTGCTGTGTCTCATCTCTGTGTCACTGAGTAACGGCACCGCCCAGACCCCGCAGCGTTCTGGGTAGACATCATCATCCCCGTCCCGAGTAACTTCTCCAACCCCACAGCTTCGGAACGCCTGGACCCCAACCATCCTGGCCCTGAAGGGTTGCTGCTGCCCACTGAGGAACCCCCAGAGCTGGCAGAAGAGAGGGCACACTCCAACGTCCCTCCATAGCCCGTGGCACCCAGAATAGGGTGCAGTAACAAGACGGGCTGGAGGAGACGCAGGACGGGGCAGATCTGTGACGTGGCGCTATAGAGAAATGCCCCAGCGCGTCCCCTGCAGAGACGCACAACGCAGGACCAGGACGGGGCAGATCTGTGACGTGGCGCTATAGAGAAATGCCCCAGCGCGTCCCCTGCAGAGAGACGCACAACGCAGGACCAGGACGGGGCAGGTCTGTGACGTGACGTGGCGCTATAGAGAAATGCCCCAGCGCATCCCCTGCAGAGAGACGCACAACGCAGGACGGGGCAGGTCTGTGACGTGACGTGGCGCTATAGAGAAATGCCCCAGCGCGTCCCCTGCAGAGAGACGCACAACGCAGGATGGGGCAGGTCTGTGACGTGACGTGGCGCTATAGAGAAATGCCCCAGCGCGTCCCCTGCAGAGAGACGCACAACGCAGGATGGGGCAGGTCTGTGACGTGACGTGGCGCTATAGAGAAATGCCCCAGCGCGTCCCCTGCAGAGAGACGCACAACGCAGGAGGGACTTGCAAACCTCTCCCCTCGGAAGGAAGGGGTCTGGAGACGTCCCCTGTGACTCTTTCAGAGATGGCTTTACAGGGACACTGTCTCTACTTTACCCTAGTAATTTTCTGCATGATTTGATTTTTCAAATCATGAATCCGTGATATTTTTATTAAAGAAAACACCAAAGATTGCTTTTTGGGGGAGAAGCGCAAAGAGAACTCTGGCTCCTAGGCCTGGAAAGAGGCTTCGGGTGCAGGGAAGCAACACCGTTCACAGGTGGGCCAGCGCTACACGAGTTAGGAAAACTTGCACCCCGCCTTGTTCCGGAAGGTCTGCCCTGCCTGTGGAGCCAGCCCGCCCTGACCCCCGGCCACTGCCGACGTGCTCTGTCCCAGGTTTTGGCATCTGGAGAATGTGGTCTAAACAGGAGCATTCGGCATGTGACCCGTGAGGTCGGCTCTTCCACTCAGCACGGCGCCCTGCAGATCCAGCCAGCTAGTTTGTCTGAGAGCTTGGCTTTTGGGCGCCTGTCGGTCCGGGGTCCCCTGTGCTTCTGCTGCAGGCCTGGCATGGGCCCTCTCTCCGAGGAGCAGCACGGAACCTGGGCGGGTTCTCGTGGTGACTACAGCTGCCCCCCCCTCCCCTTGGTCTACACAGCCAGGACATACATATGGTCTCCACACCAAGCACTCGTTCACATGGTTTTCTCCAATTCGCGTCTGACACTATGGTTTTCCTTAACGCCTCTGATTTCATACTTGGAACAGACCCCGCTCAAGATGCCCGGCGGAGTGGCGAGCTCTATGAAGTAGCCTTTCCTCAGCAAGCTTTACGGCTCTGTGGCGCACGGTGCTTTCCCAAATAGTGGCTCACGGGCTTCAGGGAGCCCGCCCCACGGGCCCCTTGAGTGTGGACAGGCCTCTGTGGGGAGGACCCTGGGGTGCGCAGGCACCCGCTGAGCAGCAGGCCGCACTGCACTGCCAGGCCAGGCTGCAGTCCGCAGCCAAGCTGCCCAGGGGCAGCTGCCCCTGCACAGACCGCAGACGTCACCGCCTGACTGCGCCCGGCAGGAGAGCCCGATCAGATCGGCCTGTCCACAGGAACATGACCTTGTGGTTTCCAGGACAGCAGTGGATAACTGGACGAGCTTGGTCCACGTGGTGTGGGGGCCTTCCTTTCTTGCTGGTTTAAGTCTTTGGTTTGGAGAGCAGTGTCTTTCAGCTGCTGGCCTGTGAGTGTGAACCACCCTGATGTCAGATGAAGGTTATAGACCCAGCGATTGCCGTCAAATCCACTTCTGCTCAGGGTGATTTCTGCCTTAGCGGTGCCAGAAATAATCTGTTTTCACTGGTCCCCAAGTGTAAAGAGGTTGGAAACCACTGATGAGAATGTTTACAAGGTTCAGGGTCGGACAGATCAGTACCAAACCATGCCCCCCCCACTGTCTCCCAGCTACTGTGCCCCGCGTGTGACTGTGGGAGCTCCCGGTGGCACCGACTGTTGGCTGACAGACACATTCGGACACACTGGGTCTTCTGGACAGCGTCCCAGCAGGGGGGCCGCAGGGGCCGAGGACGAGCATGGGCATGTGGGGCCCTGCTAAGCTCACCCGGGGGGCTGTTGCTTTGCTCTACCAGCCCCACCGCCCGAGATGCAGCTGGCCTTCCCGGCCTGACTGCCCCGCATGACAGTGAGGAGTTTGTCCCAATGGACCTGAGTGGGGGCCAAGCAGTGGGGGTTGGGGGGCTCGGCCCGCACCCTCCTCAGTCGGGGCGGCTAGGCTTGTCAGAGTTCAGGTGCTGATTCTCAGCCCTGAGGAGAAAGAACATGTGAGCGGGGGGCGGTGACACGGTGATACAGCTGCCCCAGTGTGTGGAGACCTCCCCCTTCCTTCCAGACCCGGACGTGCTGCTGTGGACGGTGCGCTGGGTCGCGGCCAGGGCCCGCCTGCTGAGCCAGCCATCGGCAGACGGACGGCTGCATGTTTACTCATCAGAACCGGGGGACCGGCTGAGGGGCCTTTGTGTGGGGCGTCCGCGGGTCCAGTGGTTTGAGCCGGCCTTTTTCCTGCCCAAAGCCTCCCAATGCGCCCACACACCAGGGATTAACTGACAGCAGTCCACACGGGGACTGACCGGGCAGTGCTGGCCTGCTGAGCAAGCAGGCCCGGCCCAGCGCCCAGCGTGTGGCAACGGCAGAGAGTGCGGTGGCCTCGCTGTGGGAAGACTTTATTACTGACGTCTCGGGGCCCGGCCGGCGCGGCCGCTGGGAACAGTCTAGGACCAAGGGCCCCTGTACATGTGACCGGGGCTCGGGGCCCTGCTGCGGGTGCAGAGACGGCCAGCAGCCCCAATGGCCCCGCAGTCACGGGCAGCAGCCCCGATGGCCCCGCGGTCACGGCCAGCAGCCCCGACGGCCCCGCGGTCACGGGCAGCAGCCCCGACGGCCCCACGGTCACGGGCAGCAGCCCCGACGGCCCCGCGGTCACGGGCAGCAGCCCCGACGGCCCCGCGGTCACGGGCAGCCCCCGTTCTGGACCATCTGCAGGTATTCTGCGTGCAGCTTTTCCTGAGCTTCCAGAAGCTTCTTCAGCTTCTTGACTTGCCCTTTGCTCAGCTCCTTGCCCTCCGAGTCGTGTGTGGGCAGGCCCTGGAACACGAGAGCACGGGCGTCACTGCTGGGCACTGACCTCTCTGAGCCCCACCTCAGGGCTCTGCTCCTGACCTAACACGTCCACCTGCCTGGCTGCCTCCTGACCGCAATGCTTGGGGCCCAGGGCGGGCACGGACTCACATGCCTGTCCCGGCCTCTGAGACGTGACTGGGTTGGGACACCCACCCGGGGGCAGGGCAGTGCTCCAAGCAGCTCTGACGTGACCGGCCCAGAAGTATGTGGCAAGTACGCAGCAGGACCAGGGAGGGGGCCTGCGGGTCTTGAGATAGTGAGCGGCCGCAACAAAGAGCCCTTGGGGCAGGGGACATGTCTGGCCAGCTAGGCAGGGAAAACTCGTGTAAGTTCCCAGGCGGTCCCTCTCAGCACAGCCGCAGCAGTGGGGGGGGGGGGGGGCAGCCCTGGTACCCTGGGCCACAGGCATCGGACCTTAAACTGGTGCCAAAGGACCCTGCCTCCCTTCCACCTGCGCCTGAACAGAGAGCTCACTCTCCGGCACCAGTCCTGTCGTCCAAGTTAATGGCCTCACGCGGGCTTGAAACAAGAGACTCACATTCTCATCGAACCGGGAGTACTTGTCGCGCTCTGACAGGAACAGTTCACCGGGCGGGGTCCTCATCCTGGCCAGCCTGGCGGCCTGGAACACAGACACGCGGTCACCGCCACAGAGCCCACACGGCTCTCGCCCGGGACCACACGCCCGCTCCCCGTCCAGCCCCAGATTCAGAAGCTACCAGACGGGCAAAGGGAAGTGAGGGTAGCTCAACACAGAGGCACGTGCCTCCCCGTGGAAACGGGGGGATTATCGCAACAGCACGCAGGCTACGTCTCCCTTGCCCGGGGCCACCAGCCTCCCCGCGGGAGGTGTGGGGCGGGTGCCGAGGGCTGGGTGGGCGCCGCAAGCGGACAGAGCGCAGAGGGCGCAGGGTGGAAGCCGCCCCACCAAACGCTCTCGCACGCTACCTCCTGTTCCTGCTTTTTCCTGGCGGCCTCCTCCTTCTTCCTCCTCTTCTCCTCTTCAACCTGGGGGCAGTGCAGGGACAGCCATGACCGGTCAGTCCCAGGCCCCCTCCGGGTGGGAGCTGGGACAAAGCAAGGCCCCTGCTGTGCCCTGGGGTGGGGACCGGCCCACCCTAAGCCGGTGAGCATGGGCCCAGGCAGCAGCACGCTGTGCTGACCTGGCGGGTCCTGGGTGCCCGGCCGTGCTCCACACAGACAGCCCATGTGGGGAGACCTGAGGGTCAGCTACAGGGCGAGCTGCCCGGAGAGGTAGCAGCCCCGTCGGCAGGTGGCCAGGGGCCGCATCAGGAGGGCCCGCGGAGGATGGGAGAGGAGGGCAGAGGTCCACAGGGGCCAGGGCATGGGGGTGAGGGGGTGGGGGGGAGCCTGGGTTCATTCTGGGCGAAGGGTGGGGGAGGGGCTGTAGGAGCTGCAGGCAGCCCACCTCCCAGCCCGTGGGCCACATCCTGACAGGGGTGGGGGGGGGGGAGCCTGGGCTCATTCTGGGCGAAGGGTGGGGGAGGAGCTGTAGGAGCTGCAGGCAGCCCACCTCCCAGCCCGTGGGCAACATCCTGACAGGGTGAGGGTGGCGGCCAGGGAAGGGGGGGGGCGGGGAGCGAGGTCCTCGGGCCTGGGTGTGGGGCCTGGGCCAGCAGGGCTGGCTGCCTGTGAGAGGGAGCCCCACAGCTGCCTGGGAGCTGGTCCTGAGTCACTGCACGGACCGGCGTGCAGCCCCGGACAGGAAGGAGGCACAGGTTTGGGCGCTGAAATCACACGTTCCCTCTCGGACACCTTGAGCCTCAGGTGCTCCCCGCCCAGCGGAGCTCTCAGGCAGCTGGCTGGACACAGGAGCCTGGACACAAGCCCGTTTGGGCCGGGATGGTCGCCACAGAGCCTGACAGGGCGGGGCTGGCGGTGGGGACGGGCTGCGGCCTGGGAGAGGCTGGGGCCTGGGAGAGGCGGGCCATGCCGCCCGAAATGCTGTCTGTGCAGGTGTGGTGCCAAGGTGCCGGGCAGGGCCCAGGAGACACCAGGACCCCACCTCCGACAGTTGGGTGGCCTGGCGGGAGGCCGCTGCCCTCGGTCTGACACGGGAGCTACTGGGAGGAAGGGGCCACCGCAGTGCTGGCAAGCCCCCCTGCGAGGCCCGTGGCCAATGAGGAGCTGCAGGGAGAGGCACGTGTGGGTGGGGCCCCACGTCCCCAGGCCCCAGCGAGCACTTCCAGGTGGCAGAGCTCCCTGGGGAGGGCGTGGGAAGCTGGGCACTGGCCCCTTAGGAGGCACGGCCGCCCCACGTCACCTCCGTGGCAGGGTCACAGCAGGCCACACGCTGTGGCTCCCAAGGAGATGCGAGAGCCCGAGAGAAACCTGGGTGACTGACGTGACAGAAATGGGCGGTCACACGGGTGGACGCCGACGGCGAGCCCCGGCCCCTTGATCCTTCCAGCCACGCGGGATGTGCAGGTGGCTCCTGGGTCTAAATGGGTCCGGCACCTCCGCTGGCACTGGACCTCCTCACCCCGCTCGCCTCCCATGCCGTTCCTCTCTGGCCACAGGCCCCAACCAGCCCACAGGCTCTACTTCTGAACATCTGCCAAGGCCCTTCCGGGTCCCCCATGCTCGCTCACCACGGGGGCCCCTCCCACAGTGCCTGCCCCCACTTCCTACGGGGCCAGGAGGTCAGCTGCCTGCACCCCACAGGCTTCTCCCGAGCCGCACCCAGCAATTCTTTGTTTTTTGTGTGTGTGTGTGTGTGTGTGTGTGTGTGTGTGTGAGAGAGAGAGAGAGAGAGAGAGAGAGAGAGAGAGAGAGAGAGGCAGGCAAGAAGGGAGAGAGATGAGAAGCATCAACTCTTAGTTGCATCACTCTAGTTGTTCACTGATTACTTCTCATATGTTCCTTGTCTGGGGGACTCTAGCTGAGCCAGTGACCCCTTGTTCAAGCCAGTGACCATGGGGTCAGGTCTAAGATCCCACACTCAAGCCGGTGACCTCAGGGTTTTGAACCTGGGTCCTTAGCGTCCCAGGTCGAGGCTCTATCCACTGCGCCACCACCTGGCCAGGTGCGCCCAGCAGTTCCGACGTGAACTGTGTGTGTGCCTGGAGCTCCCGCTACAGGACTCCAAGGTCCTTGAGGGCGGAGGCTGTCCTGACTCACGGTGGCCTGAGCCCGGCCCGCTCCTGGCCGTGAGGGCGCAGTGCTGTCCTAGGCATGTGGGGAGGAGGGTTCTGGCAGCTGTGACACATTCTTACCCAGGTGACAAAGGAGACAGCACTTCAGGTAGGAGCCAGGTGTGACCAAGTATGTCAGCCCCACAGTTGACTCAAAGTGACTCGTTTTCCCTTAAAATCTGCAAGTTACTTTTTAAAAAGAGGCCCTTCATTAGAAGGTAAGTTATTTTTGTTACCAAACTAACAACTAGCTACCTATCTCCTTTATTTTTCCTTCTGACGTTTATCAACTCTCAGCTTTTAATAGCAGTATAACATTGACTATTACAAGGTAAGCATGTAAACTCCAGTGGTTTTCTTTTTTTTTTTTTCCAGTGAGAGAGGAAGAGACACACAGAGACAGACAGACAGGAAGGGAGCGAGATGAGAAGCATCAACTCATAGTTGCGGCATCTTAGTTGTTCATTGATTGCTTTCTCATATGTGCCTTGACTGGAGGGCTCCAGCTGAGCCAGTGACACCTGGCTCAAGCCAGAGGCCTTTGGGCTCAAGCCAGCGACCATGGGGTAATGTCGGTGCTCCTACGCTCAAGCCGACGACCTTGGGCTCAAACCAGTGACCTTGGGCTTCAAGCCAGCGACCTGTGGGCTCAAGCCAGCGACCATGGGGTCATGTCTGTGCTCCTACGCTCAAGCCGGCGACCTTGGGCTTAAACCAGTGACCTTGGGCTTCAAGCCAGCGACCATGAGGTCATGTCTGTGCTCCTACGCTCAAGCCAGCGACCTTGGGCTCAAACCAGTGACCTTGGGCTTCAAGCCAGCGACCTGTGGGCTCAAGCCAGCGACCATGGGGTCATGTCTGTGCTCCTACGCTCAAGCCGGCGACCGTGGGCTCAAACCAGTGACCTTGGGCTTCAAGCCAGCGACCTGTGGGCTCAAGCCAGCGACCATGGGGTAATGTCTGTGCTCCTACGCTCAAGCCGGCGACCTTGGGGTTTTGAACCTGGGTCCTCAGCGTCCCAGGTCTACGCTCTGTCCACTGCGCCACCGCCTGGTCAGACTGATTTTCACATTTTCAATGACTATCGAGCTCAGGCACTTAATTTTACTCACCCTTTTCTTTTCTTCTCTCTCTTTCAGTAAGGTCTCTCTGTCCACCAGCTTCACCGCAGTTGGCAGTCCTGAAAAGCAAGTGGTCTGTCAGGAGAGCTGAGGCCTGATGTCCATCTGTCTGGCCTCCCTGATGCCTCCCCCACCAGCCGCCCGCCTGGCTCACCACACCCTCCCCACCCCGGCTACAGCCGAGGGTCCCCTGGAGAAATGCGAGGTGGGCCCCCTCCCTTACTGCTCATGACAGCAAACCCAGAAGTCGCAAAGTAAGATGTGTCATCTGAATCTTTTAAAAAACCTAATAATTTTCTTTGCAAGGCTGAGAGACAAGCTGTGACCCTGGCTGACAGTCATGCGACACAGGCCCTCTCCTGTCTTTCTTACGGATGGTAAGAAGAGGTGGCCTGTGGTCCAGTGTGAGCAAGGGGCCGCTGGGCCACAGAGCGGGCACCATAACCCCCTTTAGACAGATGAGCTGTTGGTGAGGACACACGAGATCAAACAGCAAGGCTGCCCCCTCGGAAGGGCCCGGGACACCGCTCCAGGGTCTTCAACAGGGGACAAACACAGTGGTCCTGGACCCCATGCCAGGACCCCTTCTCGTGGCCCTTTCAGAACATCCCCCACCCAGCGTCCCGCCTCCCTGCCATCGGGGGGACGCTCCTTCCACAAGTCCCACCTTCGTGGTCTTCAAGCCGTACACCGAGCTCGGGCAGGATGTCGTCCCGTAGGGCGTCACTGAGCTGCAGGACCTCGGGGACTGGGGGCAGAAACAGTGACTCAGAGAGCATCAGGGACCCTGGGAAGTGTGCCGTCCCGAGCCCCGGAGGGAGCCGAGCTGCCCAGCCAGCTGTAGGAGGCAGGGGGTCCTCACTCCCGCCACCCCTGCCTGTCCAAGGACACTGCTCAGAGGCAGGCGCTGCCTGAGGTCACACGGACTGGTCCCCAGATTCCGAACAGGAGGAATCGGGCTGGGGGCTGCACCCTGGGCAGGTGCACAGAACTAGATCCTACTGCACAGAAGTGCCACTCCTGACAGAGGCTGGCACACTCCAGTCTGGGAGCCAGGGACCAAGGACACACTCGCTCTGGGCCTGTGCCCTGAGGTCACTCAGGAGTCCTGGAAGGGCCCCTCGCCTTCTTCACCTGGCCCAGGACCCCACAGCTCCCAGCTCCCACTGCCTGGCGAGGGCCAGAACAGGGCTGGAGTAAAGGATGAGGCTGTCTGGGAGTACTCGTGACTCTGGAGATGCGGTGACCCCCTGCAGCCGCTAGCATCTCTCACGGAGAGACCTGGCCCAGAGAGGGACATGGAAGGGCCAGAAGTCTGGGCCCCTGCCCCACCGAAGTGACACTCATTGGCTTTGTCACGGTGCTCCCGGCCAGGGCTTGTCCCACTCCGAGGAAGGTGGCCTGCCCAGGAGCCGGGAGGGAGCCGTGTCTGGGGGGCCTGCTGGCTCTGAAGCTACTTTTCCAAGGAAGATGACACACATCAAGCAGAGCGGGGGGCAGTGGGGATGAAGATGACCGGTGTGGCCTTTGGGCCTGAATTTGGGGGCCCTGCAGGGTCAGGCACCCTGGACTGCTGGGTGACCAGGCAGCCGTTCCCAGGAGGCACCGGGCAGGGAGAGCAACCCCACTTGCAGTTAGGACATTAGGGACACGGAGCGGAAGGGCTTGACCCTGATCAAACGTGCGCTGGACGCCAGGAGCTGCTCATGCAAAACTCCCGCTAGGCCTGAATCTGACCTCAGGGCAGAATTCAGCGTTGAGGTGAGAGCCAGTGGTAGGCAGGTCAGGGGCTGTATACCAGCTTCGCGGAGACGAACGGTCCCATGGGAGCAGGCCCTGTCGCCATCCCAGAGTGCGGCCGGGAGGAGAACGGGTGCCCCGTGTGAAGCAGGCGGACAACACACCCCGTCCCAGGTGTGCCAGAGCTGTGCGGTGGCCGCGCCTCCAACAGACCACGCGGAGAGCGGAGCGGATGCCCAGCTGGCCCCCGCTCTGGGCGGCCGCGGTTCGAAGCTGGCCAGAAGGGTGGACATCAGAGCCAGCGTTGCCCACCCTACTGGCACCTGAGTGTGGGCGCACCTCAGCAGCGTCAACGGGAAAGGGCCGGCTGAATACACCAGGGAGACGTGCGTGAGCAAAACCCCAAGTTCGAGGCACTCACCCCGCCAGGGCCCAAGTGGGAAATAATTCTGGGGGCCCTGGCTCCCCGCAGGACGCTCCCAGTCACCGTGGCTCGCCTCTGCCAAGCCAGCACGGGGCACTCTCTCGAGCCTGAGCCCGCGGACTCAGCAGGGCAGAGCCGACCCCGCACACAGAGAGCAGGCTGGACCGCGGCTCAGAGGGCCCGCGTCTGACTCTCCACGCCAAGGGCAGGAGGCAGAGAAACCCCGGCCTCTCACACTCTCCGTGGTCCCCGCCCAGCTGTGCCGCCCTGCAGGGGACACTTGGCGTCCAGAGGCATTTCTGGGTGTCACAACTTGGGGGTGGGGGTGTGACACTCCCAGATCCAGTGAGGAGAGGCCCGGGATGCTGCAGAGCATTCCAGAACGCCCAGGACGTCCCCACAAGAGAGGAAGACCCACTGTCAACAGTGCTGGCCCAGGGTGAGCCGCCCGGGCCCAGGAGCCCAGCGAGGAGGCCCAGAGCCTGCGTAGCGCCGGCCTCACCTTTCTTGTCCCGGGCGATCTTCCGCACCCCCTCTCTGAAGTCCGACAGCACCTGGAGGTACGGCATGACGGTGCCCTCGAGCTGTGGGAAGACGGGTTTCGCTCCTGAGAGGGGCCCCCCTCGTGTGGGTCACACCCGCTTCGGCACACGCGTGGCACTGCCGAGAGGCCGGCACGGGCGCATGGGCGCGGGAGAACAGGTAGCTTCCCGCACCACACTGGTCACACACAGGCCTTCCTGGGAGACGCCATTCCTGACAGGTGGGACACCGTTCCTCCCGGCCAGGGCCTGTGGACACCGGGGCCGGCACCTCAGAGCCGCCGGGTCGAGACAACTATGTCCTCGACCTGCCTGCCGTCCACACGCACGCTTGCCCTGCTGTCCCGCGAGCCTCCAGCAGAGACGATGAGCGGCCAGAGAACACAAAGCTGGCAAAGCCCGTGGGAGGGCAGAACCCAAAGTGGACGCGCTCGGCTTTACAGACTCTTTGTGTCGCATCAGCCGTATTCCCGCTGGCCTCTGAGCAGCCTCTCCCTGCCTCCTCTTTCTTTTTGTGACAGAGACAGAAAGAGACAGAGAGAGGGACAGGTAGGGACAAGCAGACAGGAAGGGAGAGAGATAAGAAGCATCAATTCTTTGTTGCGGCTCCTTAGTTGTTCATTGATTGCTTTCTCATATGTGCCTTGACCACGGGGGGGGGGGGGTCCAGCAGACCCAGTGACCCCTTGCTCAAGCCAGTGACCTTGGGCTGAAGCTGGTGAGCCTTGCTCAAACCAGATGAGCCCATGCTCAAGCTGGCGACCTCGGGGTTTTGAACCTGGGTCCTTGCGTCCCAGTCCGACGCTCTATCCACTGCGCCACCGCCTGGTCAGGCCCTCTCCTGCCTCTTAGGTCATTGGACAGCTCCATCACTAGGTTATCAATAACTAAATACAAAAGCTGGCGAGGCCGCTGAGCCTTCAGTGTGGCCTACACCAGTGGTCCCCAACCTTTTTTGGGCCACAGATCGGTTTAATGTCAGAAAATATTTTCACGGACCGGCCTTTAGGGTGGGACGGATAAATGTATCATGTGACTGAGACAAGCATCAAGAGTGAGTCTTATATGGATGTAACAGAGGAAATCTGGTCATTTTAAAAAAATAAAACATCGTTCAGACTTAAATATAAATAAAACAGAAATAACGTAAGTTATTTATTCTTTCTCTGCAGATCGGTACCAAGTGGCCCATGGACCACTACTGGTCCATGGCCTGGGGGTTGGGGACCACTGGCCTACACTACTCGGGGCCCAATCTTGCCCCTGGGCTGAGGGAACGTGACCCTGCAGGGAGGAGCTGGATTCCGGGGTCCCAGGTCCTTCAACCCTGGCGAGGGGAGGGACAGGGGCTTCCATGGCTGCCAGCCTCGGCTGGCGGTCCCGCTGACCACGCCAGTGTGCTGTGGACGGCTCGGTGCTGACCCAGTACAGCACTCAGGAGCTGCCTCCCCGGGTCCTGAAACAGTGTGGGTCTGGAAGTGAGCCCATGAACTGCCAACAGCGTGGACCACGTGGCACCCTGGGGCCCAGCAGGCTCACCCGGCGCACTTCCTATGGACCAGTGAGGTCCTGGGACCCACGTCCACAGCCAGAGGAAGACCCCACACCACCCCCAGGCGTGGGACATGGGAAGCACTCTTTACTCCAGTTCAGGGGACCGTTTCTAACTCGGCGCTTTTAGAAAAGGAAACGAGCTTGTGAACAAAGCAGCCGTGTGGCCTCTCTTTCTGAGAAACACCAGAGATGTTCCCGGAGGGCCAGGTCCCGGGAATGCCACAGCGCAAGTGCCAAGGCTGGCACGGGCCCTGGCGGCCCAGGCATGGAGCCCGGCGGTACTTCTCACGGCACAGCTGCCCGCTCTGGGAGCTGCGGCTTGGGGGGCGTCTGTCCATGCCCCGGGGAGCCATCCTGCCTTCCTGCTGACTCAACTCCCGTCTTATTCAGTGGCACCTGCTGCACTGCACGTGAGCACGCAGACAAGCGTTCTAGTCACACAGCGGCGGCACGTCCCCGACAGGGAGGGGGTGGCAGTCCGCCGAGGGGGACGTGAACGGGCACACGTCACGTGACAGTTGTCACGCAGCAGGACTGTGTGTGTCCGCCCCCACGCCAAGCATGGCCGCCCCTGGGGAAGGCTGTCTCGAGCCCAGACCCGCCAGACAGGCGGCTCAGAGAGGGGACTCCCTATCCGGGCACAGGCAGCTCAGCGGGGGGACTCCCTATCCGGGCACGGGCGGCTCAGCTGGGGGACTCCCTATCCGGGCACGGGCGGCTCAGCGGGGGGACTCCCTATCCGGGCACGGGCGGCTCAGCGGGGGGACTCCCTATCCGGGCACGGGCGGCTCAGCGGGGGGACTCCCTATCCGGGCACGGGCGGATCAGCGGGGGGACTCCCTATCCGGGCATGGGCGGATCAGCGGGGGGACTCCCTATCCGGGCACGGGCGGCTCAGCGAGGGGACTCCCTATCTGGGCACAGGCAGCTCAGCGAGGGGACTCCCTATCTGGGCTCAGGGCCACAGGTGCGAGGACCAGCGAGTGGGCCAGGCTGCCACGTGGCCACACCCTAAGTGAAGGCGGGGACTTTCCCTTCTAGTCGGGTGTCCCGGGGTTGAGCTCAGCACAGCAGCACAGACCCTCCCAACTGACGGCCAGGGAGGGAGGCTGTTCTGGCTCCCCTGACCTTCCGCTCACGGAGCTGGGGGGCAGGTGACCATGCTCAGTTCTCCCAGCAAGATGGAGGCTCAGCCCGTGAGGCCCCATGCGGGGGGACTGTTAGCCTCCAACGTCCCGAGTCTGCCCCAGCCGGGGACCAGGGGCAGGTGTGGGAGGGAGGAGGGTGCCCCTGGCAGTGTGCCGTTTCCCAGGGGACGGGTGGCCCGAGGGCGGCCCAGTGGGAGACTTGGGCCCGGGTGGGCTGCACTCACATCTACGCTGCTTCCAGGTCCTCCGACAGGGAAACCCAGGGAGCTTTCCTCTTCGATGGCCCCGAAGATCTAGGAAAAGCAGATATGGGGGAGGAAACGGGCCTGAGAGTGGCGCTCGCCGACTGGTCCACAGGCATGTGGCTGCACACAGGGGGCGGGCAGCCGGCCACTCTCACTCGGGTCCTGCCCGCAGCAGAGCCCCCAGACCCAGGCAGCACGAAGGTGCACACGGTGAACAGCTGTGCACCAGGTGGCCTGTGGGTCAAGCCCACGTGTTCTGCTTTCCAAACAAGACAGGAGAGGAAACTGAGGCAGACAGCTAGCCGCCTGTGTCCGATCTGCTCCAAGGGACAGGGCGCCCCCTGCAGCATGGCCGTGGGGCTCCCCTCCCCCGGCCACGCACCGCCCACCCGCGTGCACGCGCAGAGCCGGGCGCAGCGCACCTTCAGCATGCGGGTGAGGTACAGCGCCACGCTCTCCAGCAGAGCCCGGTTGGGCCTCCTCCTGGCTGCCTTCCGGGCTGCCATGTACAGGTTGCACTGGCTGACCAGGGCCCGCATTTCCTCCAGGACGGTGCGAGTGTCGACATTGTCACAGAGGGCTTCGTGAACCGCCGTCTTCCTTTTGTAAAAGCTGAGTGGGTGGAGGAGGGGGCGGGGACGTCAGCCCACCACCACCGCAGCGTCTGCGCAGGTCAGGGCACACCGGACGCCCTGGGAGACGCTCCACCTCACCTCTCGTTCAGCTCTGCCTCCTCCTCCTCCCACTTCTCAAACTGGCCGGTGACATCCACAGGAGAGCGAAGGATGTCCTTCACGTTTAAGAAGAACTCCTACGGTTAGGGAGTTCCGATGAGCAGTGCCCGCCTGGAGGACAGCTTTCGGGTCCAAGAGCTCACTGTGGATGAGGGCTGCGGCTCTGAGCTCCGCCTCGCCCGCCCGGGGAACCAGGCGCGCAGCACCGCCCCGCGCCAGGGCACCAGCTCCCTTGCTCCCTCGGGGCTGACACGGAGCTGGTCCCCCCGCCCACGTCCCGCCCTGGGCCAGGGCACCAGCTCCCTCGCTCTCTCGGGGGCTGACACGGAGCTGGTCCCCCCGCCCACGTCCCGCCCTGGGCCAGAGGACAGCGCCCCCCGCAGGGGGACTCACGCTCATGAACTTCTCGTACTGCAGGGCCGACTCCATGGTGTTGCTCGAGTAGTCCAGCGTGTCCTTCCACGAGTGCATGAGGAAGGCCAGGCGCAACTGCCTCGCTGTGGGGAAAGCAGGGCAGCGGCTCCCTCAGCCTGCGGCCACGGCCACGGCCACAGCCACAGCCACGGCCGCCAAGGAAAGCACCCTGGGGTCTTTGGGAGTGGCCACGGTTTACCTGAGTGCTTCTTCAAGGCGTCCTTGATGGTGATGAAGTTTTTCAGCGACTTGGACATCTTGCAGCCCGCGATCGTCAGGTGGCCCGTGTGCAGGAAGTACCGTACCCAGCAGTCATTTTCAAAGTAGGCCTGTGCACGCAGAGGGGGAGGGCAGGGCCCTGAGTCCCGGGCACTGGATCCCGTGGCGCCCCGGTGTGCCGGGGAAGGTGCCGGCCATGCTGGGGCTCACGGGGACCCCCCGGGTTGACGAGCAGGGGAGGTAACAACTGGTTTGCATCTAGGCCTGTCTGCTGCCAGAGGCCAAGCTGTTCATGTGGGAAATCAGCCCAAATCATTAGGGTTCGAGCTGTTTCCCACAGACAGATCCTTGACGTGGGAGCCAGGTTTCACTCAGACGGCCCCCCTGACAGGCCTGCCCCCCCCCCCCGGGACCTACCTCCGACTGTGCCAGCTCGTTGTCGTGGTGGGGGAACCGGAGATCAAAGCCCCCTCCGTGGATGTCCATCGAGGCTCCCAGGAGGGTGCCCGCCATGGCGGAGCATTCGATGTGCCACCCTGGACGACCCTGGGGACCAAACAGTGACCGGCTGCTCTGAGCTTCACTCGCCCCAATGTTCTGACCCTCAGAACCCCTGAGCTCTCTGGAAACAGGTGTTCCACCCCAGCAGGAAGTGCAGGGGACCCGTTCTGTGCAGTCCCCGTGGTTCTGTGCGGAGACCATGCCGTGTCCAGACTCCGAGCACTCGGCCAGGAGCGGGGCCACCGGGCATGTTATCACAGGGCATGTCAGGGTGACCTTGGCCCGAGGAGCTTGCAACACTCAGATCAAAGCCCACCGGGACAGAGGGGCCTCTGAGGTGGTCCAGCAGCCCCACCCCCAGCTGCAAGATGGGCAGACAGAAGGCCCTGGAAGAGAAGTGACCGGCACACAGGCCCGCGAGGCTCAGTGGCAGGTGGACTCCGGGATGGGGCAGCTGTGCGCTGCCCTGGTGCAAAGCCCTGCCCATGACAGGGCCCCACGGACCCTGCGCCTCCCCCTGCTCACCTTCCCCCAGCACCCTGCGCCTTCCCCTGCTCACCTTCCCCCAGCACCCTGCGCCTTCCCCTGCTCACCTTCCCCCAGCGCCCTGCGCCTTCCCCTGCTCACCTTCCCCCAGCGCCCTGCGCCTTCCCCTGCTCACCTTCCCCCAGCGCCCTGCGCCTTCCCCTGCTCACCTTCCCCCAGCGCCCTGCGCCTCCCCCTGCTCACCTTCCCCCAGCACCCTGCGCCTTCCCCTGCTCACCTTCCCCCAGCACCCTGCGCCTTCCCCTGCTCACCTTCCCCCAGCGCCCTGCGCCTTCCCCTGCTCACCTTCCCCCAGTGCCCTGCGCCTTCCCCTGCTCACCTTCCCCCAGCGCCCTGCGCCTTCCCCCTGCTCACCTTCCCCCACGGGCACGGCCAGGACGGCTCCCCCGGCTTGGAGGCTTTCCACAGGGCGAAGTCACTGGGGGACCGCTTCTCGCTCAGGCGGTCTGCCGAGATGCTCAGGTCACCTGCGGACAGGCAGGAGGGGCGGGTTACTCAGCGCGGCCCGAGGGACGCGACCGTCTCACGTCAAGGCCAGTGGGGCATCCTCAGGTCAGTCAGGCCCTTGGACGGGTTTCCGTTTATTCGTGTGGTCAAGCACACCTTCAGGCTTACCCTGCCCAGACTTTGGGGCCATCTCAGCGTCTGGGTTTAGGAAACCCTACTTGTGAGCTCAGGAGTCCCTGACTGAGTCACAGGCCAGTGTCTGGGGCTGTTGACCGTGGGCCTGGCTCGCGCCTGCATTTCCTGAGACGCTCAGCCCTGCCACCCATGCCCAGAGCCCAGGATAGGTGACAGGCTCTGGTCCGAGACGAGGCGATGTCACGGCAGCAGCTCGTGGGCATGTCTGGGGACCCCGGCTCGCACAGTGGCCTGCGTGACTCAGCTGTTGCTTGGTGGCATGAGGACCGGCTGGACCTCTGCGAGCGGCTCCTCGGGCCTGCAGGCGGCCAGTAGGGACACTCACAGACGGAGGTAACGGGGCGGAGGCTGCAGGCCCCAGGGAGCAGAGAAGCCGGTCAGTGCCGGTCCTGGGGACACAGTCTGTGTCCGGCAGGGGCAGGGAAGAGAAACGACGTTTCCCAGAGAAGGGGAGCACGGTCAGCACAGGACACTTGCAGACCACGTGCTGGGCCCAAGGGACACACCGGCGCTGTGGAAATGAAAACCTGCCGGCGGCCCAGCCTCCACAGAGAACCCCCGTGGTAACGGGCTAAGAGCCGGGTGACCGGGCCAGGGCCCCTTCCTGGGTGCTGGCAGCCCGTCACGGGACACTCGGGAACAGGAAGGATGTTCTCAGTGTCGGGGTGCAGACCCAGCGTGACCTCACAGACACCTCTCCAGCCGTCAGGTGACAGAGGCTTGCGACCCTGAGAGCCGGCCGGGGGGGACACTAGAGAAGGTACGCCACCAAGTTTCCGATGACGAGACACGTACCAAACGCAGAGTACTTGGGAAACACGAGAAAGGATCAGGAAAAACGGCAGAGTCACAAACATGGGGACAACCGCTGCTGATGCTCTGCGGTGCCCGATCGCAGAGCTGTGTCACCGTAAACCCATCGACCAGAGCACGGACACGTCCAGCTGTGTCACCGTAAACCCATCGACCAGAGCACGGACACGTCCAGCTGTGTCACCGTAAACCCATCGACCAGAGCACGGACACGTCCAGCTGTGTCACCGTAAACCCATCGACCAGAGCACGGACACGTCCAGCTGTGTCACCGAAAACCCATCGACCAGAGCACGGACACGTCCAGCTGTGTCACCGAAAACCCATCGACCAGAGCACGGACACGTCCAGCTGTGTCACCGAAAACCCATCGACCAGAGCACGGACACGTCCAGCTGTGTCACCGAAAACCCATCGACCAGAGCACGGACACGTCCAGCTGTGTCACCGTAAACCCATCGACCAGAGCACGGACACGTCCAGCTGTGTCACCGTAAACCCATGGACCAGAGCACGGACACGTCCAGCTGTGTCACCGTAAACCCATGGACCAGAGCACGGACACGTCCAGCTGTGTCACCGAAAACCCATGGACCAGAGCACGGACACGTCCAGCTGTGTCACCGAAAACCCATGGACCAGAGCACGGACACGTCCAGCTGTGTCACCGTAAACCCATCGACCAGAGCACGGACACGTCCAGCTGTGTCACCGAAAACCCATCGACCAGAGCACGGACACGTCCAGCTGTGTCACCGTAAACCCATCGACCAGAGCACGGACACGTCCAGCTGTGTCACCGTAAACCCATCGACCAGAGCACGGACACGTCCAGCTGCGTCACCGTAAACCCATGGACCAGAGCACGGACACGTCCAGTATGCAGAGACCCAGGCCACGCTCTGTCCTGGCTTCCTGTCCATTCTGTCCCTGTCTGCGGGGGTTTCTCCAGGAAGCATTCGAAACATTGGGTGTGGCACCGTGACGTCCTCACGTCCTCGGTCAGCCACAGTCTTAGTGACGGACTGCACACTAAGGTTAACTTTTTTGTCACGAACATGGTTGCTCACAATGTTCTGTCACAGGGAGAAGAGGACCTCACTCTGCACACCCCTCCCCATTCACCAGTGTCACTCTTTGGTGACACTGTTATTTGCTCAAGATCTTTTCCCCCATTGATTCGGGAGAGGCAGAGAGAGAAGCATCAGTTCGCTGTCCACTCAGCTGTCCACTCACTGGCTGCTTCTCGCATGTGCCCCGACCGACCAGGGATCGTACCTGTGACCTTGGCGTGCCAGGACCACACTTCATCCACTGAGCCGACTGGCCAGGGCCTGCTCAAGATTTTATAAGTAAGAGGAGCGAGTCACACACCCTTTCCCTCCCTTTCCCGATCCTCAGTGTGACCGCAGAATGTCAGCAGGGTCTGTCACCGTCACCCAGATGCCCGCTGTCCTCAAAAGGGTGAGCTGGTGGGCCACACAGGCCCGTCCCAGCACCCCGTCCCTGCTGGAGCGCTGGCATCTACATGAACAACAGCACCTCGGGGCTTCCTTGCAGTGAGGTGACAGAAGTGGCAATGTCCCCAAAGGGAGCGCGTGTCCCTCCTCATCCCTTGTTTGCCCCTGGGTTCCTTTCCTCTCGTCCCTGCAACGTAAACCGGCCCTCGCGTCAGCCGGGGAGAGGACAGGCGACGCACAGTGCCGTTTAGAGGCCAGCCGGCTGGGCCAGGTGGCTTCTCCCTGTCCGCTCAGCACTGTCCCTGTGGAAAGCACAGGTCTGTCAGTTTTATGTGCCCCTTCCGGGTCAACAGTAATTTGGTCGTTGTGGTCAGTGTGTGGTCCCACGGGGAGCCACTCTTTGGGACTTTACGGTACTCCTTCATGTGGCCTGGTGTGTGGTCCTATGTGCGGCCCTTCAAGGAGTGGACCTTCCTCAACTCCCAGGGGTGACGTTCTGACCTGTTAGACCACTGCCACTAACGTGCACTCAGCCGGCCTCTCCGTCTTGGTAAAGTGTATCTGCCCCGATAGATGCGGGTGCATTTACTTCCTCGCTCCAGAGATGTGGAGGTCATGCCGTCCGGTTCACAGTCCATGACCGGCCCCCTCGGGGGGGACGCAAGGCTTTAGCATCACGCTGATGCCCCCTTTGCTCCGTCAGCCTTAAATGCCAGCGGGTTTCACATGAACGCTGCTGAGCTAACTCAGTCTGTCTCTTCTTAAACGCCAGCGGGTCCCACATGAACGCTGCTGAGCTAACTCAGTCTGTCTCTTCTTAAACACCAGCGGGTCTCACATGAACGCTGCTGAGCCAACTCAGTCTGTCTCTTCTTAAACGCCAGCGGGTCTCGCATGAACGCTGCTGAGCTAACTCAGTCTGTCTCTTCTTAAACGCCAGCGGGTCTCGCATGAACGCTGCTGAGCCAACTCAGTCTGTCTCTTCTTAAACGCCAGCGGGTCTCGCATGAACGCTGCTCGCTGCTGAGCTAACTCAGTCTGTCTCTTCTTAAACACCAGCGGGTCTCACATGAACGCTGCTGAGCTAACTCAGTCTGTCTCTTCTTAAACACCAGCGGGTCTCGCATGAACGCTGCTGAGCTAACTCAGTCTGTCTCTTCTTAAACGCCAGCGGGTCTCGCATGAACGCTGCTGAGCCAACTCAGTCTGTCTCTTCTTAAACACCAGCGGGTCTCGCATGAACGCTGCTGAGCTAACTCAGTCTGTCTCTTCTTAAACACCAGCGGGTCTCGCATGAACGCTGCTGAGCTAACTCAGTCTGTCTTTTCTGGCCGCGTCTGTGTTGTCTTGTTTTGTTTTCGGTTCTGATATTTCCTTAGAACACAGCCCTGAAGGTGAAATGACCTAATTGAAGAGTATTTTGCCTGACCGGTGGTGATGCAATAGATAGAGCGTCGACCAGGAACTCGGAGGTCCCCAGTTTGAAACCCCAGGGTCACTGGCTTGAACACAAAGGTCACTGGCATGAGCCCCAGGTCACTGGCATGAGCAAGGGCTCACTGGCTCAGCTGCAGCCCCCGGTCAGGACACATATGAGAAGCAATCACTGAACTGAACAACTATAGCGAAAGTAACTACAAGTTGATGCTTCTCATCCTCTCTCTCCCTCCCTGTCTCTCAAACAAACAAACAAACAAACAACAAAACCTAATAATAATAGCCTACTGCTGACCGAAGCCTTACCAATCACACCTAAGCCGTTAACACAGACTTTGTCTGTTATATATACTGCAGTTTTACAATAACTAAGGTAGGAAAAAGAAAATGTTATTAAGAAAACCACAAGGAAGGGAAAATACTTCTACAGTGTTCATGGGGAAGAGTGCCGGGTATAGGTGAACCCCTGTGGTTCAAACCTGGGTGGTTCAAGGGCCAGCTGGGTTTGTTTGCTTATTAAAAAATGATACGTGTCACAGCGTAGCTCAGGAGACTCCTAACACCCCTCTGAGGTGAGGACTTGTGGCCTGGGAATCCCAGTGCCTCCGCGGCCCCGCCCCGCTCACCTTCCCCCTCCTGCAGGGCGTTCTGGTCGCCCACCGCCTCGGGCACCAGCTTCCCGTAGGAGTGTCTCTCGCTGGACGCAAACTTCACCGTGTCGAAGTAGACGGACCCGTTCGAAGCGTAGCTGGAAGACAAAGCAGAGGCTGGGGATAGTGCGGCTGAGGCCGGGGACAGCGCGGCAGAGGCCAGGGAACATGTGGGCCAAGGCCGGGGACAGCACGACAGAGGCCGGGGATAGCACGGCCGAGGCCGGAGACAGTGCGGACGAGGCCGGGGACAGCGTGGCAGAAGCTGGGGACCATGTGGGCCAAGGCCGGGGACAGCACGGCAGAGGCCGGGGACAGTGTGG
The DNA here is from genome assembly GCF_036850765.1 of Saccopteryx bilineata. Taxonomy (NCBI): domain Eukaryota; kingdom Metazoa; phylum Chordata; class Mammalia; order Chiroptera; family Emballonuridae; genus Saccopteryx; species Saccopteryx bilineata. The sequence goes on along the minus strand of NC_089490.1, from coordinate 405,499,923 downwards.
GCCAAGGCCGGGGACAGCACGGCAGAGGCCGGGGACAGTGTGGGCCAAGGCCGGGGACAGCACGGCAGAGGCCGGGGACAGTGTGGGCCAAGGCCGGGGACAGTGTGGGCCAAGGCCGGGGACAGCACGGCAGAGGCCGGGGACAGTGTGGGCCAAGGCCGGGGACAGCACGGCAGAGGCCGGGGACAGTGTGGGCCGAGGCCGGAGACAGCGCGGACGAGGCCGGGGACAGCATGGCCGAGGCCGGAGACAGCGCAGACGAGGCCGGGGACAGTGTGGGCTGAGGCCGGAGACAGCGCAGACGAGGCCGGGGACAGTGTGGGCTGAGGCCAGGGACAGCGCGGCAGAGGCTGGGGACAGCGCGGCAGAGGCCGGGGACAGAGCGGACGAGGCCGGGGACAGTGTGGGCCGAGGCCGGGGACAGCGCGGCAGAGGCCGGGGACAGCGCGGACAAGGCCGGGGACAGTGTGGGCCGAGGCCGGGAACAGCGCAGACGAGGCCGGGGACAGCGCGGCAGAGGCCGGGAACAGCGCGGACGAGGCCGGGGATAGTGCGGACAAGGCCGGGGACAGTGTGGGCCGAGGCCGGGGACAGCGCGGCAGAGGCCGGGGACAGCGTGGCCGAGGCCGGGGACAGCGCAGACGAGGCCGGGGACAGTGTGGGCTGAGGCCGGGGACAGCGCGGCAGAGGCCGGGGACAGTGTGGGCCGAGGCCGGGGACAGCGCGGCAGAGGCCGGGGACAGTGTGGGCCGAGGCCGGGGACAGCGCGGACGAGGCCGGGGACAGTGTGGGCCGAGGCCGGGGACAGCGCGGACGAGGCCGGGGACAGTGTGGGCCGAGGCCGGGGACAGCGCGGACGAGGCCGGGGACAGTGTGGGCCGAGGCCGGAGACAGCGCGGACGAGGCCGGGGACAGTGTGGGCCGAGGCCGGAGACAGCGCGGACGAGGCCGGGGACAGTGTGGGCCGAGGCCGGAGACAGCGCGGACGAGGCCGGGGACAGTGTGGGCCGAGGCCGGGGACAGCGCGGCAGAGGCCGGGGACAGTGTGGGCCGAGGCCGGGGACAGCGCGGCAGAGGCCGGGGACAGCGCGGACAAGGCTGGGGACAGTGTGGGCCGAGGCCGGGGACAGTGTGGGCCGAGGCCGGGGACAGTGTGGGCTGAGGCCGGGGACAGCGCGGCAGAGGCCGGGGACAGCGCGGCAGAGGCCGGGGACAGCGCGGACAAGGCTGGGGACAGTGTGGGCCGAGGCCGGGGATAGCGCGGCAGAGGCCGGGGACAGCGCGGACAAGGCTGGGGACAGTGTGGGCCGAGGCCGGGGATAGCGCGGCAGAGGCCGGGGACAGTGTGGGCCGAGGCCAGGGACAGCGCGGCAGAGGCCAGGGACAGAGTGGCCGAGGCCCAGTCAGCCCTGGGCCATCACAGCACAACCTGATCGGGCACAGGGCTGGCAGGCTGCAGCCAGCCCACCTCGTACCTCTGTGACACGATTTTCTAGGCCACGGAGCTGTGCAGGCTGAGCGGGGACGTGACAAGGACACCTCACACAGCAGAGGCAAAGTCCCCACGCCCTGGCAGGTGGCCTGCCACTGTTCACAGAACCTCCACCCCACGTCCTGTGAGCATGCTGCCCTGTGCTGGCCCACCTCGGTGACACTGCCATCCCGGGTGACATGCCCTTGCCTCTCTCTGTGTTCTGCCAACCCGCAGGGCCCGGCCAGGAATGCCCTGCCTGCTCTCACCCTGGCGTGGCACACACCACTCACCCCGGACAGGCCGTGTGCTGCCCTGCAGAGCCCATGTTCACGGGGGAGAGGGGTGGTGTGTCTAGAGAGGCTGCGCTGCCCAGGCCACACTGGGGCGCCTGCCCGCCTGCTCCCCAATGATGGGAGCACATCGTTGCCCGCGGCAGGGGCACAGCAAACAGGTGCCACACTGCAGACCATACCGGGTTCCTGTCTGTGCTTCCACTTGCAGGTGCGTTCTGAAAGTGCTAAGTTTCTGTGCAGAGAGGCACCCCTGGGGCGGGGCTGCCAGCTCACCGGCACCTTGAGGACACGGCCTCTCCAGTGCCCGCACCATGATGCCAACACTGCCAAGGACCAGCAGTGTCCTGCATGCCAGCGCGCTGCTTTGGGCCCGTGACTGACGGTCCGCACTGTGGGCTTCCCAGGGGACCGTGGGCCAGGTGCTGCCTGCACCTCTCAGCCTCGCCACAGTGCCCAGGGCAGGCTTCGGCAGAGCGGAGGCGCTGGTCGGCCACTTGGGTGGGGGTGGCCCTGAGCTGTGTGAGCGAGCCCGCTGGGGCTCAGGGGCAGGCCGGGGGCAGCCAGTGCCAGCCTCTTGCCCAGGGGTCCCCAAACTTTTTACACAGGGGGCCAGTTCATTGTCCCTCAGACCGTTGGAAGGCCGGACTATAAAAAAAACTACAAACAAATCCCTATGCACACTGCACATGTTTTAAAGTAAAAAAAAAACAGGAACAAATACAGTATTTAAAATAAAGAACAAGTAAATTTAAATCAACAAACTGACCAGTATTTCAATGGGAATTATGGGCCTGCTTTTGGCTAATGGGATGGTCAATGTGCTCCTCTCACTGACCACCAATGAAAGAGGTGCCCCTTCCGGAAGTGCGGTGGGGGCCGGATAAATGGCCTCTGGGGGCCGCATGCGGCCTGCGGGTCATAGTTTGGGGATCCCTGCTCTTGCCCCTCCTCCCTTCCTTGAACAAAGACGGGGTGTCTGCATAGCTAGGTGCCTGTGTGCATGGCAGCCAGCACCAGGGAACCCCCAAGAGAAGAGTCCTCTTGTGTGGCGCCCCAAGGCTGAGCCTCCGTGCCAGCAGGGGAGGGGTGTGAGTGTGAACAGGGCGCACGGTGTGCCCAGGCCCGCAGGGCGCAGGGCTGGCCCCCAGTAACTCAGACTGTGCGCTGGGCTCTTTCTAGAGGTCGTAAGGTAAAACAAGGCAGTCAGTGTGGGCCCCGACCTGGTACAACGGGTGTCCTTACACGAGGAGACGCGGGGCCCACGTGTGCAGAGGAACTGCGTGTGCAGAGGAACCGTGCGTGCAGAGGAACCGCGTGTGCAGAGGAACTCCGTGCGCAGAGGAACCGCGTGTGCAGAGGAACTCCGTGCGCAGAGGAACCGCGTGTGCAGAGGAACCGCGTGTGCAGAGGAACCGCGTGTGCAGAGGAACTCCGTGCGCAGAGGAACTGTGTGCAGAGGAACTCCGTGCGCAGAGGAACTGTGTGCAGAGGAACTGTGTGCAGAGGAACCGCGTGTGCAGAGGAACCGCGTGTGCAGAGGAACTCCGTGTGCAGAGGAACCGCACGTGCAGAGGAACCGCGTGTGCAGAGGAACCGCACGTGCAGAGGAACTCCGTGTGCAGAGGAACCGCGTGTGCAAAGGAACCGCACGTGCAGAGGAACCGCGTGTGCAGAGGAACCGCACGTGCAGAGGAACTCCGTGTGCAGAGGAACCGCGCGTGCAGAGGAACCGTGTGTGCAGAGGCACCGCGTGTGCACAGGAACCGTGTGTGCAGAGGAACCGTGTGTGCAGAGGAACCGCGTGTGCACAGGAACCGTGTGTGCAGAGGAACTGCACGTGCAGAGGAACTCCGTGTGCAGAGGAACCGCGTGGGCAGAGGAACCGCGCGTGCAGAGGAACTCCGTGTGCAGAGGAACCGCACGTGCAGAGGAACTCCGTGTGCAGAGGAACCGTGTGTGCAGAGGAACCGCGTGTGCACAGGAACCGTGTGTGCAGAGGAACCGCGTGTGCAGAGGAACCGCGCGTGCAGAGGAACCGTGTGTGCAGAGGAACCGCGTGTGCACAGGAAACCGTGTGTGCAGAGGAACTGCGTGTGCAGAGGAACTGCGTGTGCAGACGCAGCGAGGGGCAGCCACCTGCAGCCCAAGGGGGGGTCCTGAAGCGGCCCCTCCCTCACGGCCCTGAGGGACCCGTGCTGCCAACACCATGATCTCCGGTCTCTGGCCTCCGGTGCTGTGAGCCCGCCCCTGGTCTCAGCTGCCCGGCCTGGGCCTCTGGGACGGCAGCCCCGGGCCCTCGTACCCGGCAGCCTCACGGGACCACCGTGGCCCGGCTCCCACGGCTCTCTCAGGTGGAGAGCCGCTCGCCCGGAAAACACCCCGGCATGCCGTGCGGCCGAGGAGGGCCTGGAGCTCACCCGTAACCGTTGTCCACAATCTTCTGGACGAAGTTCACGATCTCTGGCACATACTCACTGACCCGGGTCAGGACATCGGGAGGGAGAACCTGCGGACGACAGAGACAGCCGGTCCTGGTCCTTCCCCCTGTGCGCTGGCCCGGGAGCGCCCCGCCCCTCGCGCCTCTGGCCCGCGACCGCCGGGGCAGGACAGCCGCACTCACGTTCAGGGCTTCCATGTCTTTGTGGAACTCCTCCTCCCAGAACTTGGGCAGTTTGGAGAAAATGGAGTTGTCAGTCACCTCGCTGCCGAGGGTGGAGTCCAGCCAGTCGGAAAGCAAGTCCTTTGCCTCTTCCAACAGCACCTGAGAGAAGGGAACAGAGCCACACACGCTCCGGTTGTACGGGGTCCCTCCAGGGGGCCCTCTGCGCCATGTCAGCCTTGATCTGGGCGTTGCCACCCCCGGGGCCCGCAGTGCGCACGCGAATGGCTCAGCACTGAGACCCCATACACGGGAGGGTCAGAGGCACGGCACACGCGCGGTGCTCACCCCCACCCCCCGGGGCCCGCAGTGCGCACGCGAATGGCTCAGCACTGAGACCCCGTACATGGGAGGGTCAGAGGCACGGCACATGCGCGGTGCTCACCCCCGGCCCCGCAGTCGAGGGCTTATGAAAAGGATCACACTGGGAGACGGCCGAGGGTTAGATGAACAGATGTCAGTCCGGAGGGAGGTCTTTTCAAAGCCCACGCTGCCCTGAGGATGGTCAGAGGCCATGGACCGGAGATGCCAGCCCGTGCCACGCCCACCCCAGTGCGGCGCTGGCAGGAGACGCTGCCTGTCACCACGCGCTCACATCAGGGAGACGCGTCCCTCCGTGACCTCGCACAACACTGAGCAGGATGGGCACCAGACACGCTACACCTTGGCATACCATTTTCAATACAGGCAGGAAAGCAAAGGCAGAGAAAGAAACCCCCGGAAGGGAAGAGGTCAGAGGAAAAACAAGGTAAGGACTTCATCCGACAAACTCTCCGGACCCAGGCAAGCAAGAGGGGGGCACTGAAATACTTAAAGCGCTGAGAGAAATAAACCACCCACCTGAACCTCTGTGTTCTGTGAAACTGCCCTTCAGACGCGACTCTCCAGACAGACAAGAGTCGGGAGAGCCTGTCGCTAGCAGACCTGCCTCGAAAGAGACGTCAGAAGTTCTTTAGCGAGAAGGAAAACGACATGCCGGGAACCCGGACCTCCAGCTCGAGCAGAAGAGCACGAGAGACGGGACGTTTGACTCTGGTCCTTCCTCTCAACCAGTCAACAGCGGCAAGGATGGTCCTGCCGGGCCTGCACGCACGCATCCCGTGCACACCTGCGTGTCAGTGAGAGCCCGCAGGGCGGGCGGGGGACCTGCACTCACCGACGACAGACAGGGGCCAGCCGCACACGTGGCGGACATCGAACAACCGCGCCCACGACCACTCTGAGTGCCCGTGGTCCACACGCACCAAGGACAAGCCGGAGGTCGTCAGAGTGGACCAAAGCCCCGGACACAACTGTACGTTGTCCACGAGAAACCCACTGTCAACATCAAGACACGCTGAAATTGGAAAGTAAACGGAGGCAGGAGAACGCGCCGTGCCAACTCGAATCAAAGGAAAGCGGGCAGCCGCCACGAACTCCGAACGCTGCAGACGCCCAGGTGAGGAGCGTGGGCAGCGACGAGGAAGAACCACACACGATGAAGGAGGTTCACCGAGAGGAGCCAACCGTCCTCAGCGTGCACGCACCCAAAGCCAGCGCATCGGGCTCCGGGCGGCGAAGCCCAACGGGGCTCTGGGGAGAGAGACGGGCCCCCAAGCGCATCGGGCTCCGGGCGGCGAAGCCCAACGGGGCTCCGGGGAGAGAGACGGGCCCCCAAGCGCATCGGACTCCGGGCGGCGAAGCCCAACGGGGCTCCGGGGAGAGAGACGGGCCCCCAAGCGCATCGGGCTCCGGGCGGCGAAGCCCAACGGGGCTCCGGGGAGAGAGACGGGCCCCCAACCTCAACCCTCCACCCTCGGAGACGGACAGCTCCGCAGCAGGGACTCAACACCCCCGTCCGTCCACTGGAGATGACCTGACCCAACAACGGCGGGACACACCTTCTTCCCGAGCTCACGTGGACGTGGTCGGCAGGACCAGCCACCGGCGGGGCCGTGAACCACTGCCGAACAGGCTTACGGGAGAGAAATCGTCAGGTTCTGCTCTCACACCAAGTGGGATTAAACCAGAAGTCGACTACAGAGACAACTGGGAGATCCCGAAGTCCACGGAGATCAAACAACACACTGCAAAATGACACCAGGCTCGGCTAGCTCAAGAAAAGTTTCAAAAAAGAAAAAGAAAAGTCTCAAAATACTTTGAACGAGCCTGCCTGGGTGGTGGCACAGTGGATAGAGCACCGACCGGGACACAAGGTCCCAGGTTCAAAACCCCGAGGTCACCAGCCTGAGCGCGGGCTCACAGCTGGAAGGGCCTGCTGGCAGGGCTGCCCTCGGCTGTGTCGGGAACGGAACCGTCCCCTGGGCTGAGAGATGGCTCACCCCCCCACACACATACACACCAGCTTCCTGCGGCCGCTGTGGTGTTCTGCGCACGGCATGGCTTATGGGAACATAACCCTGCTCTCCTCCAAGGGCTGGGGGTGGTCCGTGCCAGGCGCCCAGGCTGCGACGGGCTCCACGTGCTGACACGCTGCACACCTGAGGCTGCCTTGTCTCTGGTGGGGGAGAGCAGGCTATGCCCCTCCCGGGATGGGGCAGGAGGGAGGGAGCTCTTCCAGAGTCAGCCCACGTCTTCTCCCAGGCTGTGTCCCTGGGACAAAGCTTAGACGTGAGGATGGCTCCATGCCAAGTCCCACACGAATCCTTCAGGAGAATCAGCGACCACGAGGGTGGTGTTGGGGACCCCGACAGTTAGCCAGAAACATCCCCTCCAGCCTGGCAATTCCAGCCCCCGGTATTCAGCCCCAGGTGCATCCAGAGCCAGTCAGGAACAACTCACAGCTCATGACCCAGGATCACCAGTCATCAGGGACACGCAGGCCCCAGCCACAGTGAGATAGCATCTCCCACCCTTCAGGACGACCACCCTGAGGAAGTCAGAAAGCAGCACGCGTCGGCAAAGACAGGGAGACACTGGGACCCTCGTGCTCCTGTGGAAGACAGCACGTGGGCCTCAGAGCAGGAAGACGGAAACCGCCACACGACCGGAGCATCCCACTTCCGGGAGCCCAGACACAAAGGCACTGAAAGCTGGGACTCGAACAGGTACGTGCACACCCCCATTCACAGCAGCGTCAGTCACGGCAGCCAAAGGCAGACACAGCTTGAGTGTCCATGGATGGAATGATGGATGAAGGAAGGAAGGAATAAGCAAAATGTCCATCGGCCCAGGCCTGTTGGCTCAGCGTGTGGAAGCCCCAGGTTCAATTCCCGGTCAGGGCACACAGGAGAAGCACTCATCTGCTTCTCCATCCTTCTCCCTCTCCTTTCTGTCTCTCTCTTCCCCTCCTGCAGCCAAGGCTCCACTGGAGCAAAGTTGGCCTGGGCACCGAGGATGGCTCCATGACCTCTGCCTCCGGTGCTAAAATAGCTCAGCTGCTGAGCAACGGAGCAACGCCCCAGATGGGCAGAGCATCGCCCCCCTGGTGGGCGTGCTGGGTGGGTCCTGGTTGGGTGCATGCGGGAGTCTGTCTCTCTGCCTCCCTGCTTCTTACTGAAGAAAAATTTTTTAAAAAGTGGTCCATCCACACCACAGAATACCACTCAGTCTTAAAAAGGGGGGGGGACACTCTGACACTCGCTGCAACATGGAGGGACCTTCAAGACCCTGTGGGGAGGGGACTGAGGCAAATGCAGGACCGACGCAGCACGATCCCCTTCCACGAGGTCCCCAAGTCCCCGAGTCCCCGAGGAGTCAGGTCGGTAGAGACGGAGAGTAGACAGCGGGGGCTGGGGCGCGGGGAGGGGACTGAGGGGTGTTTAATGGGGACGGAGTCTCAGTCTGGGAATGTGGAAGGAGCTCTGGGGGTGGATGACGGGGACAGCTGCACAGCAGGGTGAGTGTCCCCGACGTCCCTAACCTGTGCACTTAGAAATGGTTAACGTGGTACATTGTGCGTTCTATGCATTTTGCCACAATTAAAAATAAAGTGAAACACCTGGGATATTAGTGAAACAGCTGGGAGCAGACCCAGAGCAGCACCGCTGGTGACAAGGAAACAGGAGGGATAGTGGGCCGGGCCGGGCGTCCTCCGCAGTGTGGCCAGCCCACCGGCCAGGGCCCCTCCTCAGGAGCACACCACAGGGAAAGCATTCGCCCAAGACTGTGGGCGCCTGGCCCTTTCCATAAAGCCCAGAACGAGCACCCTCCAAGCCACCTGCTATGTGAGGACACCCAGGTGACACCAGAGGCAAGCAAGTTGGTGGCTCGGCAGCTGGCCCGGCTCCTGCTCCTCCGACAACCTGCAGCCTCACCACCCTTTCTGGGTTCCTGTTTGCCTGGGCTTTGAGGAGGCTGGCCAGCAGGGGGCGCCGGTGTAAAGCAGACTGATGGCCCGCGGCAGGGCAAGGGTGGCCGGGGACAGCCGCTGCGGGCAGGGCAGCTCAGGCAGGCAGAGTGCTGAAGAAGCCCAGGGCACCGGGCTGGCCCTGCCCTCACTCTGTCTGCAGGGAGGCCTTTCCAGAGGAAGAAGCGCCACCCTGGGGAGGGCCCACGTTCAGCGGGGCACCCACGGAGGCAGAAGAGCCACCCTGAGGAGGGCCCACATTCAGCGGGGCACCCACGGGCCCCACGGCCCAGGGAGTGCCCGAGTTCAGCAGGGCACCCACAGGCCCCACGGCCCAGGGAGGGCCCGAGTTCAGCGGGGCACCCACAGGCCCCACGGCCCAGGGAGGGCCCAAGTTCAGCGGGGCACCCACGGGCCCCACGGCCAGGGGAGGGCCCAAGTTTAGCAGGGCACCCATGGGCCCCACGGCCAGGGAAAGGCCCACGTTCAGCGGGGCACCCATGGGCCCCACAGCCCAGGGAGGGCCCATGTTCAGCGGGGCACCCACGGGCCCCACGGCCCAGGGGAAGGCCCACGTTCAGCGGGGTACCCACGGGCCCCACAGCCCAGGGAGGGCCCATGTTCAGCGGGGCACCCACGGGCCCCACACCAGGGGAAGGCCCACATTCAGCGGGGCACCCACGGGCCCCACGGCCAGGGAAAGGCCCACGTTCAGCGGGGCACCCACGGGCCCCACGGCCCAGGGGAAGGCCCACGTTCAGCGGGGTACCCACGGGCCCCACACCAGGGGAAGGCCCACGTTCAGCAGGGCACCCACGGGCCCCACGGCCAGGGAAAGGCCCACGTTCAGCGGGGCACCCATGGGCCCCACGGCCCAGGGGAAGGCCCACGTTCAGCGGGGTACCCACGGGCCCCACACCAGGGAAAGGCCCACGTTCAGTGGGGCACCCACGGGCCCCACGGCCAGGGAAAGGCCCACGTTCAGTGGGGCACCCTGAACTCTTTGCAACTGTAACCTCGCTCCTCTTCTCTCCAGGTGCCGGCATTAAGAAACACTGGGGAGTTACACGAATAACTGGAATAACTTCGAGAGAAGGCTGCTCCCCACACACTCCACGTGCACCTCCTGTTTACCTGAGGAACGCGGTGGGAAGGGGTGGGGGACCCCTGGTCTCACTCTAGGAAGCGGGGAGGGAGGATGTGGGACGAGAGGCGCAGGAACGCGGCCCCCGGGTCCGCTGCGCAGTGCTGCGCTCCGCTGGCCGGGGCCTGCTCACCTGCGCATGGCGGTGGATGTCCTCCTCCGCGGAGAGCTCGGACCGCACGGCTCTCTCCAGCGGCTCTGCGGCCAGCTGCACTGCCTGCTGGAGGCGCTCCAGCATCTGCTTCTTGTCGGGGTCCGTGGTCTGGCTCAGTTTCACCGAGAACGGCTGCAGTGGGACGGAGAGGGCAGGCCGTGAGCCCTGGCTAGCTCACAAACCCCGCCCACAAAGGCCACTCAGCCTGGAAAGCCCCCTCCCCCCTCTGCCTACGACGGCAATGAAGACGTGCCCTTCAGAGTGCCACCCTCGCTCTGCCCGGGCGGCACCAGGACTGCCCGGGCCGGGTCCTTGGTCTCTGAGCCTCAGCTCCGCCAGTCAGCGCACACGACCTGGGGCCACGCTCAGCCCGCGGCCTCGGCTTCTCTGATGTGGACCCAGCGTGAGAGTGGTTGTCCTGTGGTTGCCCCCGATGACACAGCTGTCACCTAGCGACTTCGGGTGCCACAGGCCACCTCCGTCAGGAAGGGCCCACAGCTAAGTGGGCCTCCCCCTTATTGGCCTAGAAGCTTGCTAAGCTCTGACTTCACTCAGGTTTTTACCCTGAGGTAAAATGCCACAAGCACGCCACTAACTAGTACTGTGACCACTAAGGTCAGTGATTATTAAGACAGTAAGACAACTTACGCTGATCTCACTAAGTAACACCATAATTTGTCGTACTGTTTATTCAAAGTGAAAATATCAGGTTGGGAAGACTCCAGCTCTTCAAACACCTGCCATGTCCGCACTACGACTAAGGGGTTGCGCTGTGTGCGCGTCTGGGTCAGAGCGCGGGGCGGGCCGTGTCCCGGCCATGGAAGAGTCGACAGTGACATCAGAAGCATTTACAGGTAAGTAGGTTAGCGGCACGGTGATGTATCCTGACTCATACGCTATTCCCTGTCCACACGTGTCTGTCCTGGCGACAAGAGTCTGGGGACCCCTGATGGGACCGCCACTCTCCTGGCCCAGTGACCTGTGAACGGCCACGTGCCGTGACTAAGAGTTGAGGGGCTGACCGCGAGGGGCCCACCTGCAGGGCGGCGTGCACGTCCTCCAGGAGCTGGGCCGCGCGGGGCTGCCTCTCCCGATACTGCTCGAACAGGTGGTTCTGCCGGGCCCTCCTGATGATCTGCAGAGGGAGAGGGACAGGCGGAGAGGGGGGCAGACGCTCAGAGCCCACGTCCACCCCCGCGCCACGGGCGACTCCGGGTGAGGACAGCCGTGAGCCCAGAGTGCACGCCCCCAGTGACTGCACACACTGCCCCACCCCCAGCCGCCCACGCGAGCCTGTTCCACTGTGGCCTTCCTGTTGCCCAGAAAACAAGCCGGCCCCAGTGTCCCCCGCAGGGGCCCTCCGTGACCAGGGGGCCAGTCTGGTCCCTGAACACGTGGCTTTCAACCAGCACCCACACATCTGAATACATCAGTTGTTTGCATGAACTAATGCTAATTCATCAAGGGGATTTGGGTCAGGTCACCCAGGTCAAGACCTGAGCTGGCTCAAGCCTGCCTTATTCTGTTTACTCATCTCAAAGTCATTTCCTTAAAATGCAGTCTGGAAGCCTAACCTGTGGTGGTGCAGTGGATAAAGCATCGACCTGGAAATGCTGAGGTCGCCGGTTCGAAACCCTGGGCTTGCCTGGTCAAGGCACATATGGGAGTTGATGCTTCCAGCTCTTCCCCCCTTCTGTCTCTCTGTCTCTCCTCTCTCTCTCTCTCTCTGTCTCTCTCTTTCTCTCTGTCTCTCCCTCTCCTCTCTAAAATGAATAAATTAAAAAAAAATGCAGTCTGGAAGCCTGGCCTGTGGTGGCACAGTGCATAGAGCATCAGCCTGGGACACTGAGGTCCCAGGTTCAAAACCCTGAGGTCGCTGGCTTGAGTGTGGGATCATCAGCGTAATCCCATGGTTGCTGGCTTGACCCCAAAGGTCGCTGGCTTGAACCCAAGGTTACTGGGTTGAGCAAGAGGTCACTGGCTCGGCTGGAGCCCCTGGTCAAGGCACATATGAGAAGCAATCAATGAACAACGAAGGTGCTGCAGCTATGAGTTGATGCTTCTCAACTCTCTCCCTTCCTGTCTGTTGTTCCATCTCTCAAAGAAATAAAAGGCAACCTTTAAAACCCTTTACCTTGTCGTCGATGTCCGTGATGTTCATGCAATAAAAGACATCAAACTTGAAGTAGTCCTGCAGCACCCTCCTCAGGATGTCGAAGGAGATGTAGGACCTGGGGAAAGGCCAGCCTTTCCGACGAGGAGAAGGCTCCATCCGGGGCGCCCCCCACAGCCCACTGTGACTCCTCCGGGCCATAACCTGGGCGGGTGGCCGTGGGGCCCCGGGGTCTCGGGTCAGAGTGTCAGGGAAGCTCAGCTCGTGGGCCCTCCCACCAGAGCTGTGGGGCGTGGGGGACCTTTCCAGGTACCAGGGCCAGCAGCCCAGGCACCCGGCCCAGGGTGTTAACGGCGGGCTGCGGGGTGCTCTTGTTACCAGTGTTCTCTGATTTTTCTACAGTGACTGTGGATTGCTGATAGAAAGAAAGTTTTCATCTTAAAAATAAGAGAGGCCCTGGCTGAGTGGCTCTGTGGAGAGAGCGTCATTTTAGCTCACCAAGATGCTGGCTTTCTGGGTTTTTAAAAAATGTTTTTTAATTGATTGGTTTCAGAGACAGAGAGTGACAGACAGACAGAAACACAGGTCTGTTCCTGGATGTGCCCTGACCAGGAATCGAACCAGCAACCTCTGTGCTTTGGGATGAAGCTTTAACCAGTTGAGCCATCCAGTCAGGCGAGGCCCTGGGTCGGATCCCTGGCCAGGACTCCTGCCAGAAGCAGCCAGTGGGCGCACAACTAAATGGAATGAGTTGATGCTCCTCTCTCTCTCTCTCTCTCTCTCAAATCAATGGGAATTTTTTTAAAAAAGAGAAGAAAAGTTCAGGGTGGGTTTTCCACTCCGATGTCAGGGCTCTGGAGCAGAGCAGAGCCCCGCAGACCCGGGAGGCCCCGGGGGCCTGGCGTCCGGCAGTGGGTCCTACCTGGCGTGCCCCATGTGAGACGCATCGTAGACGGTGGGCCCGCAGCAGTACCACGTCACCCTCCTCCCGTGCTGAGGTATAAACACGTCCTTTGTGAGAAATGAAGAATGATGGTCACAGAAGTGCAGCGGTCTGGCAGGACGGCCCCGCGCGGCGGCAAGCAGCCTGCAAGCCGCTTCCAGCGAGGACTGTGGTGTGTGGGAAAGTCACCACGTCTGGAGCGGGGCAAGAGTCCAGACAGACTCCCGAAGCCCCGGGTGTCGGCCCCTTTCTCCCTGGACTCCACTCATCCCGGAGGCGGGAGGTAGAGGAGACGGACGCCTGGCTTTCCTGTTGAAACGCAGCTTCCCTGACGACAGTGGCTCACGGGTCTCAGCACCCACTCGTGCCAGGCGTGCGCTGAGCGCCTCAGAGGACCTAGGTCTGCCCCTGGGAGCAGTCTGGGCAGGGCGGGTGCTGCCAGTTTCCTGTCACGGCTGAAGCACCGGTTTCCAGCACTTGCCCGAGGTCCGCACTCCTGGAGGGACTGACCGGTAGGCCGACCGCCAGGATCAAGCCCTGTTCCAAGGGTTCCACCTGCACCTGCTGGAAAGTCCCACACTCTCGGACTGGTTCGGGGGGCCACGGTCTTCCCCCGGACCCACCCAGGAACCCCTGTCCACAGGTGTGCTCGCTGACGGAGACCCATCCGCCCACACCACTGGGGCCACGGGCCATGCCGAGCGGAACGCCTGCTCCCCTCCCAACACCACTGCCTGCGTCCAGCTTTGCCCGTTGTGCTGGTGTGCACTGTGACAACTGCTACCACCACAGGTCCTCTCTGAAAGCAGCCAGAGCCCTGGCCGGTTGGCTCATTGGTAGAGTGTAGGCCCGGCGGGTGAATGTCCCAGTTCAATTCCGGGTCAGGGCACACAGGAGAAGTGCCCATCTGCATCTTTCCCCTCCCCCTCCCCCTCTCTCTCTTCCTCTCCTGCAGCCATGGCTCAACTGATTCGAACACATCAGTCCCAGGTACTGAGATGGTTCCCTCGAGCCTCCACCTCAGGCACTAAAAATAGCTTGGTTGTGAGCATGGCCCCAGAGGGGCAGAGCACCGTCCCCAGACAGGAGTTCCTTGCTGAGTGGATCCCCATTGGGGCACATGCGGGAGTCTGTTTATTCCCCGTCCTCTCATTTGGAAAAAGAAGAAAAATAAGAAAGCGGCCAGCATTGGGCTTGGCTCTGAATGACCGTTAAGTGCCTATGTTCGCTCGGGCCAGGCCCAGAGCTAACTCCGCAGCTGCAGGCCACTGGGCAGGGCTCCCAGCCCGTGGTGCTGTGTACTGTGCCAGGTCTCGGAGCACGGCTGCGCCCAGCCACTCAGAGAGCACACGGGGACCCTCACACCTCCACTCATGGAACCCCAGAGCTGACAGACACACCGCAGTTCTGTGATTTGGCAGAGCCGTCTCTGCCCCCTCCCCAGGTGACCCCGCCTGACCTTATTCCGGGTGAGGCTGTTGTACAGGTGCAGTCTGCATGGCTCGGACCCAGCCGGAGGCGACCAGGCGGGCTGCACCCGCCGGCCTTTACCTGCGAGGCAGAGAGAGAGCGTTTGTTCATACAACGGAGACATTGTTTCTGACAGAAAGACACAATCTTGCTCCACCCGCCTACACAACCTACACAACCGCCTCGCCGGTCGGCTGTGCTCCCATCTGCGCCACGGTGAACCCTACGGCCACCCGGCTCCCCAGCAGGGCCAGGGACACCCAGTCCACCCCACTGCCCTTCACACACGTGTCCTCCCGCTCACACGTGCCACTGGACATGGCTCATGGGTCAGGGGGAGGCGTGGGTCACACTGCTGGACTGGATGGAGCACAGCACATAACTCAGGTGCCCCCTCCCCCGGGCGGCCAGCCCTCCCTTGGGGGGCACAGTGGAACCACTGCCAGGCACAGGAGAAGCCAGGCCAGGACAGATACAGCTGCTGGCCCCTGGCCTTGGAAAGTCAGCAGGAAGGGCCGTGACCCCGTCTCTGTCAGATGTGGTGAGTGAGTGGCAGGCTCCCCACTCTATCCTGGGCCCCGCCCTGTAGCGTGCTGGGGCGCCCTGATGCGGGCACTCGTGGCTTCCTGCTCCCATGGGTTCTTGACGACCTCGGAAACAGGTCAGGGTGTCCCTGTGCCCAGGCAGGGCTCACAGAGTAGCACCTCATCCAATAGCTTTCTTCTGGGCTCCCTGCTCTCCAGACTGTGGCCCCTTAGCGGTGTCCCGGGCCAGGCTGTGCTCATGACCCTTCCTCCAGGGTCCAGCTGCAGCTGCCGCCCTGCGGCCAGTCCCACGCTCCCGACACATCTGACCTGGGCTCTGAGAGCCTCACGGCAGCAGCTCCACCAGGGCCAGGAATCACCCCTGAGCTCAGTGACCACTCCCACCCCACTAGGGGCCTGGTCAGGGCCCGCCCACCCCCAGCTGCCCCTCAGTCCTCGTCCACAGCCGGCCTGTGCGGTGCCCCACCGTGTGTGTGCCACCCCTGAGACCAGCCCACGGGGGTGGGGGTCTGGGCACTGCCTGCCCCCCCTTCCTGACCAGGCCGTCTGCAGCCACCGAGCTGCCCTCTTCCCGCCCACTCCCGCCAGAGGGTTGTTGCTAAGGGTTCTCTGTGCTGCCGCCAGCCTGCCCTCGGTGATTCCTGGGCTGACCTCCCTCAAATCTGCAGGGAGAGGGGTCAGCGGGTCACTACACGCAGCTTCCCACGGAGAAGTCAGTCCTGGGCCCAGCACCTGAGGTCACAGCACGTGCACGGAGGATGTATCAGTGACAGGAGAAGGGGACAGGAGGAGGGCTGCTGTGTGTGTGTGTGTGTGTGTATGTGTGTGTGTGTGTGTGCAGGTGGGGAGGGGAGGGAGCAGACATGGACACAGACAGACAGACAGGCAGCGCTCAGCAGGAGCCCGTACTCTGGGCAGGGCCTCCCTCACGTCTCTCAGTCAGTCTAGAGCAGCCTCGTGGACCACAGGGTGACACTCACGTCCAGTGCCCTCCTTCCTGGCACTGAGGTCACAGGGACCCTCTGTCTCAGAAGGTGGACGATGTTCTGTGTCTGTCCCTGTCTCCACAAGCTCACTCAGCGGAACACCACACAGGCCATGCCTCTGGGGGGCTGGGGCCCAGGAGGACGCCTGATACCTGAGCCCTTGGGAGAAACTGTCCTGACCCCACAGATGTCACCTGGGTCACCATGCTGAACGTACAGGAACCAAACGACCTACAGAGCCACGCCCCTACCCCTCTGCTGAAGAACAGGTGTTTGCTGTAGGATGACCCCGAAGCCCCACACCCACACCATGCCTCGCCTCCACCTGTTACAGCGGGGGTTCCACAAAGGAGTCTGGGAAAGCGCCCAGCAGGGGCAGTGGGCAGCCTGACCGCCCGTGAACCAGGCAGGGAGCACCCAAAGCCACAGGAACAGCCAAGCCCCTTGGGAACATCAGGCAGCCTGGTCAGAGAGAGAGGCCGTGCAGGAACCGAGACCGGACTTGACGGGAGCGCCCAGAAATCACCGGGGCCATGCTGCCGCTGCCGTGGGAACAGCAACACGGCCGTGGGAACAGCAGCACGGCCGCGGGAACAGCAGCACGGCCGCGGGAACAGCAGCACGGCCGCGGGAACAGCAGCACAGCTGGGAACAGCAGCACGGCCGTGGGAACAGCAGCACGGACGCGGGAACAGCAGCACGGCCGTGGGAACAGCAGCACGGCCGCGGGAACAGCAGCGGGAACAGCAACACGGCCGCGGGAACAGCAGCGGGAACAGCAGCACGGCTGGGGGAACAGCAGCACGGCCGAGGGAACAGCAGCACAGCCGGGCGGGAGCGAACGCCACGCGTGGCTGGTTTCACCTCAAAGCCGACCGGTGATGCATTTCTGAGTTCCAACGAGAGGACTTGAGCACCCTAAGCCCGGTGGGCACACACACTGCCATCTCAGGGAAAGGAGAGAGAAAAAGCGCCAAGCCGAACGCGAGCCAGGCGAGGGACAGGCTGAGAATGGCGGGCCGGGACCCGGGGGCGCCCGCTCGCGGCTGTGTGTGGGGTGCACAGGGCCACGCACCAGGGACCAGGGAGATGCCAGGGCAGCCTGACTCCCCAGAGCCGACGGCGGGCAGGTTTCATCCTGATCTGCACTCAGGGAGCACTGGTGGGTCACCAGGCCAATCGCGCCCATGCGGTGACAGGAGCCAGCCTGTGGGCTCCTCCGGGGCACCATGGCCAACCAGCGCCACACACCGGGGCCCTGACCTCAGAGGTGGCCACTGTGGGGAGAGGTTCTAACACTGGGACCAGGCCTGCTACTCACTCGCGTGGAGCCCACTGGGCCCGCCTCCACCGCAGGGGACTCCCAGGACGGCCTCCACGTGCCTGAACCAGCGGGCCACGTGGAAGAGACGCGCGTCCGCAGGAGGGGCCGCGAGCTGCCTGAACACCTCCACGTCTGCCGGGGACAGGGAGTAGCCCTGGACGTAGCTACGCGTGCTCAGGTGCTCATTCAGGGCCCGCACCCTGGCTGCCCGGTCACTAATGCTCAGGATAGACCTGTAGTCGGGAGCTGCAAGACAGAGGCACGCGGCGTCAGCTGGGGGCGGGGGGGGGGGGGGGGGACAGACAGAAACGTCTCCCGGATACGAGGCGCCCAGAACAGGCACATTCACAGAGACAGGACGCTGCCCCGTGGCTGCCTGGGGTGGGGCGCGGCGAGGGGGTGTGGGAGTGACCGCTGACAGGGTTTCAGCTGGGGTCTGACACGTTTGAGACAGAGACGGAGCTGGTGTTGCCTAATACTGTAAGTGCACCACAGGCCACAGAATCACTCACTCGGGAATGGTTAATGTTATGTGGATTTGACCTCAACTAAAGAAAACTGCAAACCCCTTTTCTGCAGGGCACACCCCTCAGTCAGGTGCTGAGGGGGCTGGTGCCCAGTTCTCGGGCAGGCGAGGAGGGCTGGGTGAGAACTGCGGAGCTCGGTCCAGAGCCCTGCCCCGAGAGGTGACCCAATGCTACAGTGGCTTCTGGGAGGACGCAGCCCCCGAAATGTCTACCCGAGAAAGCTCAACCTTCCGGGGCCACTGCTGGCTCCGGCCAGCCCCTGACCCCATCCCTGCCCTCCTCCCTCTCTCAGAGCACTTGCCATGTCTCCCAGCCCCCCGTGTCCCTCGGGGCCTGAAGCCACTCTCTGGGATGGCACTGTCCCTGCCCGTGGGAGAACAGAACCCTAACGTCTGGAACTGGCAGCTGGCAGGCTGGGCTGGCTGTGGGGCGTGGACAGGGAGGGGCCAGCCCTCTGTGATCCCACTCCTGACAGTCACCTCCGTCACCTCCGCACAGGCCGGAGGGAGCTCAGCTCTTCCCTACTGTCACAGTCACTGAATGAAACCTGTTCTCACCACTCTAATGCCTGGCACTGTTCATCTCTAGTGTTGGGGGACCAGGCAGAACCAGGCCCCTTGGCCGAGGGGGGGAGCCTGGGGCGAAAAGGGGGGACAGGCTCATGCCTGCCCACTCAGAACCGACTCCCAGGCTTCCGGGGCTCTGCTGGGAGTAAACGAGCCCTGGTCCTTTCCAGACGATGCCGCCAGTTAACTAAAACGTGAAGAGCAGACCAGGTGGGTGTTGGCGGCAGTCCTGGTGGACGGGGCTCGGGAAATGGTACTTCGCTCTTTACCCCTCGTGGCTCCCATTTTCTACAGTGCATGCTATTGTCACGACAAGAAGAATGTGCCAAACGCGCTCAGCACCACATGGCTTCCCGGCACTGACCGGGTAGTTCGGGGAAGCCGGGCTGCTGACAACACGCTCGCAAAGCCAGTGCACACGGGCGGGCAACGCTCCACTTGCTCCGTGATTCCGCGCCGCCCAGGATGCCGCCCGCGCCCACAGCCAGAGGGTCATCAGCACGGCTACTGCCACCGCTCCTGTGTAATTACTATATTACGTTCACCACGGAGTGGTTAGGCAGGGACTCCACACACACACACACTGTCTGAGCCTCCAGGACCACCCAGAGGGCGGGAGGGGGGCGGGGCAGGGAGGGGAGCTGGGCGCCCAGAGGAGGGGGCGGGGCATGGAGGGGCGGGGCATGGGGGCGGGGCATGAAGGGGAGCTGGGCGCCCAAAGGAGGGGGCGGGGCAGGGAGGGGAGCTGGGCGCCCAGAGGAGGGGGGCAGGACAGGGAGGGGGGCCGGGCAGGGAGGGAGCTGGGCGCCCAGAGGAGGGGCCCCGACCGCTCCGGCTAGGACGCAGACAGCCACAGGGTAATTGTAGCCGCTGCACTCAGGGCGTCTGGAGGAAACCAATAAAGACAGGTCAGCTTTCAAGTGCTCAGGGATTTGGGTCAGCTTGTGGTCTGGCCACATGCCCACGATGCCAGGTCCGACAAGAGGCTCCCAAGCAGGGCACCCATTTGCGGCAGCCCCCACAGTGGAGCCTGAGACCAAACTACTGCCCACGTCTCTGGAGGGAACAGCCGGTCGGTTGGCACTTCTGTCCAGGACATGGCATAGGAAAGCCGCCTTGTGAAGGCGGGCGTGTCGGGAACATGGCCGCGCCCCTGGCTGAGAAACCCCATGTCCTTACAAAACACTCACTGAAATCACACCGCCGTGAGAACCGGGCAATCCCTCAGCAAGGCCATGGACCAAATTCACATCAAGCCCAGGCCGTCTTTGACCAAAGGACAGGACACTGCCTGGCTCCCCACCCCTCCCATCAGCTCTGAAAGCTGTGCCTTCAACCCCTGTGGCCACCTTCCCACTCTCTCCTTTGTCCCCACAGAGGCAGGTCCGAGCCCCTCAGCAGCGCTGGAGCTCTGGGGCGCCCCAGCACCCCACCCTGCCCTCAAAGGCTCCTCCAACTCCCCCTGAGTCCCCCACACGCAGCCTGTGGGGGTGCCCAGCGTGCCCAGGGGGCTCTGAAGGGAGGCTGGGAAAGGTGTGGAATGCACCCCTAGAGAGGCACCTGCACCCGGCCCCCCACCCCTGGGAGAGGACGGCCCTCTGGGACCCAGGACTCCTCCACAGGCCTCCCCCCCAATCACCTCTCCAGCCCCTCCCTCCTGAGCAGCAGCCCTGATGTCTAGTTGTCACGTGTCCACGGGGTGTCCCAGGCAGCGTGTCTCACCCCAAACCTGGACACGAGTCCCGGGAATGGATGGCATCTCCCTCCACCCCTGAGACTGACACTGAACCCCTCCACTTCTTACTCCCCTTCCTGAACCAGCACCAACCCCGGTCCTCCCACCTCTGCCCACTGCGGCCACGGACCCAGGCCACCATGTCCTCACTGGTCTCCCTGCCTCCCTCCATTCCTCCACGGGAGAGGGGCTGCTGATCCTTCCAAAACCCAAAGGCCAGACCTAAGCTCCCTCCATGTGCACAAGGCCCTTGCAGACCCGGCCAGAGGCCCAGCTCCAGCCTCCCCAGCCTCCCCGACCCGCAGCCTCAGGGCCTTCTGCAAAGCAGTGCAGTCTGTCTCCAGCCTCAGGGCCTATGCTGCTCCCTGCCCACCCCTCCTCCTGCTCCTCTGGGCTCAGCCCACCTGCCCTCCCTGCCAGCCCCCCTTCCTCAGGAGCCCAGTGCTGGGGGCTCAGACTCAGGTCCGAGTCTACGGCTCCCGCCTTGGGACCAAGCTTGGCCAGCCTGCTGTCTGCCCACCCAGAGGAGCTCCTGGGGCCCTCCGCAGGGCACCCCACGTAAGGAATACCGGCTGGAAGGACGCAGCCAAGGTCCTGGCAGACTGTGCAGCCCAGAGGGAAGGAACCCAGGCTCCGAACCACCCGGTGGGCTGCGGCTCACCCAGCAGCGTGTGCAGAGGGTGGCGAGCGACCAAGAGGAAGCACTCGAGTGACACTTCAGGCTTTGGGGCTGTGTGTTCCAGCTGTCAGCCCACCTGACAGTCACACAGATGAATGTCCCCATTCACTGTCATGGCCTGTCCCTCGCCACCGCCCAGCCTGAGACAGCTGCACCTTGCTGCTGGGGGGTACCAGGGGCCCGGCGAGTCTGGCAAAGCAGGTGTTCCATGTATGCTTACTGAGTAGTGACTCAATTAAAGTGACAGACCACCTAAGTAACCGTCCCCCCCCCTCCGAGGGACAGCTTCCCACTGCGGTCCAGGGCCTGATGCTTCCGCCTGGGGTGTCTCTTCTCCAGTGTCGCTCACACACCTTCGCTCATACGGGTTCCGGATTCCCTCACAACCTCCTGCCCAGTGACACGTGGGTGGTCGGACGGCACCAATGCCACGACGGTGGCTTAGCTCTGCCCCAGGGGCACCATCTCATATGACTCTGATGAGAAAGTAAGTCCCAGAGATATGAGTTCACAGGTGGGCAAGTGTCTGCAGCCTAGAGATACGTACATTTTATTCTCCTTTGGAAACGCAGCGAAGCGTCCTGGCATTATCCCTGGTCAGCCTTGACACCCGGAAATGGTGGCCATTCTGCAGACAGTCCCCTGAGCTGCACAGGGCGGCACTCAGGGTCCCTGCTTTAGTCACACTGCCCGGGCTGCAGGCCTGGCTCCACCTCTGACTCTGGACAAATCACGGAGCTTCTCTGGACCCCAGGAGTCGGACTGCCCAGGAAGACAGGGCAGCGGCTACACGAAGGGTTGCTCTGAGGATCACCGGCCGTGGCCGATGCACAGACCAGAGCTGACACAGACTCACGCTGACAGAAATGCCAGCCACATTATCACCGTGAGACCGGTGAATTAAACGGTATCAAAAACCAAGCTGGGTGCCTGACCTGTGGTGGTGCAGTGGATAAAGCATGGGCCTGGAACGCTGAGGTCGCTGGTTCGAGTCCTGGGCTTGCCCAGTCAAGGCACATCCAAGAAGAAACTACAAGTTGCTACCTGCTTCCCCTTCACCCTTTCTCTCTCTTTTTCTCTAAAAATTAATAAATAAAATCTTTAAAAAAAAATCGCCCTGGCCGGTTGGCTCAGCGGTAGAGCGTCGGCCTAGCGTGCGGAGGACCCGGGTTCGATTCCTGGCCAGGGCACACAGGAGAAGCGCCCATTTGCTTCTCCACCCCTCCGCCGCGCTTTCCTCTCTGTCTCTCTCGTCCCCTCCCGCAGCCGAGGCTCCATTGGAGCAAAGATGGCCCGGGCGCTGGGGATGGCTCTGTGGCCTCTGCCCCAGGCGCTAGAGTGGCTCTGGTCGCAACATGGCGACGCCCAGGATGGGCAGAGCATCGCCCCCTGGTGGGCAGAGCGTCGCCCCTGGTGGGCGTGCCGGGTGGATCCCGGTCGGGCGCATGCGGGAGTCTGTCTGACTGTCTCTCCCTGTTTCCAGCTTCAGAAAAATGGGAAAAAAAAAAAAAAAAAAAAAATCAGGCTGGGCCCTGGCCGGTTGGCTCGGTGCATAGAGCACTGGCCCTGTGTGCGGCCCGGGTTCGATTCCCTGTCAGGGCACACAGGAGAAGTGACCAACTGCTTCTCTTCCCCCCTCTCCCCTTCTTGCTCCTCCTCTGTCACAGCCAGTGGACCAGACTGCTCTGAGAGCTCGCCCTGGATGCTGCGGATAGCTCAGTTGAGTCGAGCATGCATGTGGAAGTCTATCTCCCCTCCTCTCACTTAAGAAAATAAAATAAAGCCAAGATGTATGTCTGACCTAAGCGGAGGCCACCAGAGTGCCTGAGTCTGCAGGCAAGGCTTTGGAGAGCGGCGCCGTCCCCCTGGGGTCCTCAGAGATGAGCCTCCTCTCCCTGACCGGCTGCAGGCACCTGCAAGCTACAGGGAGACGCTGTGCAGCCGGTGTCATCACAGGGGACCCGACATCAGGAGTCAGTGCAGGAGAAGTGACCAGAAAGGGGAGACTATTCTAGACGAGGGCCTCCCTCCCTGAAGAGTCTGGGGAGGGGGTCACTTTTGATGAATGCAAGCTTGCAAACAAAAGGCAACCAGACACTGGACACCAAGACCATCCAGAACTCAGGTAGTTCTGTGAAGCCTTTTCCATGTCACTGAAGATGTGTGGTCTTTGAGGGGAAGCCTGGGGACAGGTGTGTGGGGGTGGCAGAGAGCAGGGGGCTGTGTCCTAGGACAGGGCTGTGGCTGGTGGAGGCGTATGGTGAAGGACCAGGCACCTGTCAGCCATCCAGACATCCTGGGCGGTTAAACCCAACCTAAGTATCGGTTGTCAAGACGGGGCCATTCTCTCTCTCTCTCTCTCTCTCTCTCTCTCTCTCTCTTTCACAGAGAGATAGAGACATAGAGACAAAGAAATACTGATTTGTTGTTCCATTTATTTCTACATTCAATGGTTGATTCTATTTTTTTTAACGTATACTTTTAAAAATTGTTTTGAGAGAGAGACAGGAAGGGAGGGAGATGAGAAACATCAGCTGGTTGTTGCATCACTTTAGTTGTTGTTCATTGACTGCTTCTCATACATGGCTTGACTGGGGGCTCAAGTCAAGCCAGTGACTGCTTGCTCAAGCTGACCTTTGGGATCAGACCAGCAACCACGGGATCACATCGATGATTCCACTCTCAAGCTGATGACCTTAGGGTTTTGAGCCTAGGATCTCAGTGTCTCAGGTCGACGCTCTACCCCCTGTGCCACCAATGCTCAGGCTCATTAGTTGATTCATGTGTGCATTCTCCATGTCCTAACAGGGGATTAAATCTGCAACCTTGCATATCTGAACAATGCTCCTACCAACTGAGCTACCCAGCCCCAATTCTTACTAAGACTCTGAAACCTCAAGTTCTAAAGCAATGAAAAAAAATAAAACAATGTCATTTATATTACAAAATGGACCAAGAACACACTTTCATTTAAAAGACTATGAGACCCCTTCTCTCTCTCTTCCTCTCCCACAGCCACGGCTCGATTGATTCCAGCGAGTTGGCCCCATGCTGAGGACGGCTCCTGGGGGAGCCTCCACGTCAGGTGCTAAAAACAGCTTATTTGCCAAGCAGCCCTACATGGGCAAAGCATCGCCAGTAGGGGGCTTGCCTGGTGGATCTCACTGGGGTACATGTGGGAGTCTCGCTGCCTCTCTCTCACTTAAAAAAAAAACCAAAAAGACAATGAGAGCCGGGCCAGATAGCTTAGTTAGTTAGAGCATCATCCAGAAGTGCAAAGGTTGCTGGTTCAATTCCCAATCAGGGCACATACAGAAACAGCTCAATGTTCCTGTGTCCCACCACCTGCTTTGGTGAAATCATTAAGTAGAAAAAAATTTTAATTAATAATAATAATAAAAGACACGAAAACCAAGCTGCACTTTTCTGCCTGGTCAGCACCTATTCTGGGCCAAATGCCCCCTAAGGTCTTTACATCCACTGCCCCTCACCCCTGCACATTGGGAGGAAGGAGTGTTTCCAATGGACCCCAAGGAAGGGGCAGAGATGGGAACTCTGAGTCCAAGATATGAACCACGGGAGGGAGGCCTGGCTTTGGGGTGGGTAGAGACTGACCTGGAATCCAGGCACACCTGTGGGTGGCATGTGGAGGGCCTGGAAGGCGGGCACTAGTGTTGCCCATCAGCCCTGCCATCTGGGTGCTCCCCACCAGGAATCCCAGCCCGTACTGGGGGGGGGGAGCAGGGGCACCATGGGGCGCTCAGGGAGCCTGGCACAGCTTGAACTGTGGGCAGGTGCGGTGTCTCAGAAGAACAGGCATCTAATTTTCTCCAGCCAGGAGTACACACTGCACACTGCGCTTTTCCCCAGGAAACTGGCTCCAGACTGTCAGGAATCGGCCCGCACTCTGATCTTTCCAGCACCTGCAGCGTGACTCTTCAGATGTCCACCAGTGGACGCCCTTGTCTGCCCCCCGAGGACAGCAGGGGCTCGGGAGGCAGACTGGAGCTGCTGGGGGGGGGGGACCTCTCCGGGGGCAATAAAGCGGGTAACGACGCCCTGGCCAGGCTGACCCCAAAGGCCACTCTGTTATCCGCGATGATGCCCCGTCCTGTGCCTGTCTCCCTGGCGTCCCCGCCGGAGTTGCTTGAGTACCAAACCTACGCGTTCGCCGCCCACCCCGGGTACTGCCCGGTCTGGAGCACAATCCTCGGGCTCGGCCTGTCCCTTAAATCCAGCTGGGGTAGGAGCGGGGCTGCCGGCGGGGGAAGCACGGGGTCACCTCGGGCGTGGGCAGGCGACCCCCTGTCAATTTCCAAGGGAGCTGGAGGGTGGGCAAGCGGTTAACTCGGCGGGGCCCAGGCAGGGGCGGTCCCAACAGGGTGCGACCAGCGCAGGCCCAGCCCGCTGGGGTCCCGAGGTCGCCGGCGCCCGGCCAGGGTCTCTCCTCCATCCCGCCGACCGGGGCCCCCTGCGTCTAGCCCCGGCACTGCCCGGGGACCCGCCCCTCGCGTCCAAGGACCCGGCCTCTCAGACCTGGGCTCACCCCTCTCTCGGCCTGGAGACCCGCCCCTCAGACCTGGGGTCACCGTCAGCCCCGCTGCGCACTCACCCTGCTCCCCGAAGGAACCTGCCATCCTACGAATCCCTGATCAGCACCCGCAGAGAGAGCTCCCCAGAATCTGATGCAACCGCCGACCCGGAAGTTCCGCCCTACACTGGGCTAGTCTTCCGAGACAAGCCGGTCGCCAGGCAACCGGAGACGCCGTCAGCCCGGAGCATTCTGGGAGTTGTAGTCCTTAGCTTCGGCGAGCTCACAGCAGGTAAGCCTTAGGACCTGGTCCCTTTTGAGGAAGAGGCTGGAGACCAGGACCCGCATGGGACGCGTGGGGGAATTACAGTCTAGCCACGAGTTGGGTGGGGCACTTTAAACACAAATCATGTCATGCATGTGTGTCTAAGCTGTGACCCAAATGGCCTGTGAACAAATTGCGGTCAGATGGTCAGAGAGGGCCTCTCCGGGCTGGAATGGGCTCCTCGGGGTGAATGGCTGCTTCAGAGGAGACTTAGAAAAAGGGGATGGGGATGAACGGGGCGTGCATTCCAGGCAGAGGGGACTGGCCTGCACGTGGACCCAGCAAAAAGCAAGGCACTGAGAGATTCAGCGTGACCACAGGACACGGGGCTTAAGGCACAGGCTGAGGCTGACACCTCCTCCAATGTCAACCCTGGGGGAGCTCCACCCTGGGTGTGACAGGAGGGCGTGCAGAGCTGTGTGCTTTGATGTTCATTCCAACTGCCCAGGGCAGGCAGCGTGGATTCAGGAAAGCCCACAGGGAGCAAGACTGATCAGTGGTCAGCAGGGGAGTGAACTGGCCCCGTGGGGTGAGCACAGCTGTGGAAGGACCACAGAAGGCCACTGATGCTGATTCCAGTGGCGTCAGGTGGGAGGTGGGTGGAGATGGTGCCCAGGTTCCTGGACAAGAGGGTGGGTGGTGTGGTATTTACGTCATTGATGGACTAACTGGAGTTGAACATGCTTGGTGCTCGAGGGGAAGGAGTGGCCGAGTTGTGACTGTTGCCAAGGACTGGGGAAGTTGGGGTGAGTGAGGAGGGCGCAGGGTGGGGCCCCCATTTTGAGCTGAGCCCTGGAAGGACTGTGCTGTCCTTTCCTGAGACAGAGACCCTCGGGAAGGCCACAAACCAGGCAAGAGGCTTCTCTGGGCTTTGATCTCTACTCCAGAGCCCCTGCACCCCCAGGGCACATCCCTGGTGTCTGTGACGTTCTCTGGGCAGGACACCACCTTCCAACGACATCACACCCAAGAGTATGTACCCAACAGGAATGACAAAAACAAACAAACAAACATTACTTAAGATACAATTTTATTACAGAAAGAAATATTATAACAGCATGTGAAATACTGTCTTCCTGGTTAAAGAAAACTTATACGAGCATGTAAAAAGTCTATTTAAGATATAAATTTAAGTACATAAAGAAAAATATAAAAGCATGTATTAAGCACTACATTCATTGGCTAAAACAATATCTTTGGAATTGATTGTTAAACAGTGTAAGGCACTTGACAAATGTCTCCGTAACTGTTACTGTCACCCACACCTCCGCCCCCCAGATAGTGTAATGACCACTCAGAGCGCTTATAGGGCTCCGTGTCACTGACTTGCTCACACATTTCACCCAGTTCAGGCCACACTGTTCCAGGTCATGGGGACATCACAGTAACTTGGAGATCAAGGAGTTGGTGGGAACAGAAGACAACCATCAACCCCCCCTGCTCACACAGCCTAGAAGAGGGTCTGTGGAACGTGAGCCCACCACGTACAATAAGGGGGTCCATTCCCGAGCAGCTCGGGGACCTAGGATAACCCGAGGACCTGCCACAGGTCAGCCACACTGGCCACAAGGAGTCCCGGACGGGCCGTGTCCAGCAGAGAAGCTCTCTTGCTGCACGGACCTCCCACTGGAAGCTTCACACGGAATCCATTCAGACGAGAAAGGGGCTGAGCCCTGTCTGGGATTCATGAAGCTTCCAATGGGATCAGACCCAGGAAAGAAGATCACCCCTCCCCATTCAGGATGCTGCTTAAAGTCACACCCTGTGTCCAGAGTTTACTCTAATATGGGGTCTCTGCATGCCTACCTAAGATATTTTCAGCAACCAAGTGGTTTATAATATTGTGCAATTCCTCGTGGAGCTCCATTTTATGAAGGGCCGCCATGAGTGTGAACGGGAACGCGTCCTTTCCCAGCCTGTTCTTCCAGCGGACGAGCATCTTGTAACATTGTTCCGTCAGATTCCCTGGGTTCTCGTGTTCACAAATATCAATGTCATTTTCTCCGAGTCCGACAAGCCTCATGAACATCTTCCAGTCTTTCGCTGGAACCTTACGTACAAATTCATAACAGATCTTATTCTTGGCTGAGAAAACAGAAATCAGAAAGGAAGACTTGGTTAAAATTCCGGAAGGCTCACGGAGCGTCGCTGTAACCGTTCCCACCTTCCTCCAGGCCCGGCCACGCCGGCACACCATGACACCGGGGCCGACCTGGAAGAAGTGCAGGGGCTATGGGACCAGGTGACCGTGGTTAGCCCTGACCTGCCATGGCTCTCGACCTGCCTGTTCCTCATTCACTCTGCAGCCAGTGAGCCGGTATCCCGGAATGCCGAACAGGGCGGGATAAGGAGTCTGCTGGGGTCGGCCCCGCCCTTCCTCCCCACCTCACCAGAGCGGCCGTGAGGCATCAGGACAGAAGGCTGATGCCAGGGGTCCGAGTATAGGATCTGACACCTGGGGCTGAGTTCTGTGGCCTCGCTGGGCTGTGGACCATCTGATATCTAAGTCTATAAAGAGGGTGAATCCCCACTGCTGTCAGAGAGGATGAGATGAGAAATAGCACCAGGCTATTTACATAATTCCCCTTTCCAGAATTCAAACTTTAGACCTTGACATTCACACCAAACAAGAAAGAGTTACACCTCATCAGTCACTGTAACTGAAGAATTTGAATGACTTACCATCACAGGATATGTCCTTCAGAAAATACTGTTGTTTATATTCCTGCAGAGAAAAGACAATGAAATTGTACCAGGAGAAGACACCTGTGTGAACACTTGCAGGAAATTCACAGAAAACTAAAGTGTCATTGGGTCTGTGTGGCAGCAGTGGGTGGGGACAGGACGGCCTTTGTAACCACACTCCAGAAGTCACCAGCTGTCCCCCCAGGGGGAGCAGGGAGCTCACAGCCACCTGCCTCTGTGTCACACTCCCCCAGGACACGGCCTGGGCCTGGGGACAACACTGCATTGTCCCTCTGCCCCAGCTCTGGAGGGCAAGGGACCAGGGCCCGGATGCTCTGAGTGCCCCCTGACTCCTCCCAGACCCGGGCCCAGGGGAGACGCCTGGACCAGAACCTCCCTCACGGCCTCGGATGGAACCAGCCCTGCCGACACCTCAACCTTGGACATCCTGTCTCCCGAACTGGGACAGTGACCTTGTGGTGTTTACACTGCCTGGTCTGTGTGCTCTGCCGTGTGACCCCAGGAAACCCAGACAAGAACTGACGAGAGCGCAGAGGGAGCAGTTACCACAGCCCTGCACACAGTAGGTGCTCTATAAGCGCAGGCTGCACTGTTACGCAGACCCTCCCAGGGAGCTCACTCACCTGTTCCAGGTGCCTGAGGGAGGCTGCCGCCTCGGCCTGACCCTGCAGCCCCGGGGCCGGGGGAGCAGCAGTTTGCAGCTCCTGCTCTGGGGCTGCCTGGCTTTCTCTGGCCACCACCTCCTGCAGCTCAGTGTCCTCCCCACGCTCCTCTGAGGGTCCTGGGCGGGTCCCGGCCCCGGGTGCCAGTGCCGAGTCCCCCTCCTGCAGCAGCGGTGTTGTGGGCTCACCCAGGGGAGGTGGGCCCCTCTCAGGGTCCGTAGCCAGCAGTGTGCTGAACTGGATGCTATCGAGTGACTAAAAAACAAAGTCATGCTTTTGGTGACAGGATTCAGTAGCACAGTCTGATACAAGCCAGTTTGAGGGGACAGAAATGACAAGGTGTCTGGTAGACCAGCCAGGGCCGTGTACTTTCACTGAAGGGTGCTACATGGGGTCAGGGTCCAGCTCTGTTCCCAGTTCCCTGGGGGATCCCCAAACGAGTCTCTTATGGGCTGAATGGTGACCCCAAAAGAGATGTCCACATCCTATACCCTAGCCGGGACCTGAGAAGGGGCCTTATTTGGGATGGAGTCTGTGCAGATGAGGCCACATGGGATGACAGTGGCCCTAAGCCCAGTGACGAGGGAGTGTCCTCAGAGACAGCTACTCAGAGACACAGATACACTGGGGAGGAGGCCAGGTGAGGACGGAGGCAGAGACAGGAGTGACCTGTCCACAGCCAAGGAACAGCAGGACTGCTGGCAGCCAGCAGAAAAGGTGAGGGAGGGGCGGGAAGGACCCCCCAGGGCCTGGGAAGGAGCCAACCCCCTGACACCCGGATTACAGACTTCTGGCCTCCACATCGGGCAGACAGGGAGGCCCTGTGTTTTAAGCCCCATGTTTGGGGTCATTTGTTTCGACAGCCCTGGGGAACCTGGGCACAGCCCTGTGCCCCCAGTGCCTCAGTTTCCACTCCATGGTCTAGACCAGCAGAGATGAAGTCGTGTCCAGCACAACGTTTAGGATCTGCTGAGGGGGTGCGGACGGCTCCACAAACGCTGAGTCATGTACATGGGGGGGACCCCGGCTGCCTCCTGCCACCCTGGGGACTCTCTGCGGTCCTCAAGGTCTGACGACCCGACCGCAACACTCTCAGGAATACTCACACGGCTGCCTGGCTCACTCGACTTTTCTGAAAATCAAAAAGAAAAGGAAATGAAAATGCTGTCATGCGCCACATAACAACGTTTCAGTCAATGACAGGCCACATGCCTGACCGGGCGACAGAGCAGTGGATAGAGCGTTGGCCTTGTATGCTCAAGACCAGGTTTGAAACCCAAAGGTCACTGGCGTTAGCACGGCCACACCAGCTCAAGTGCGGGCCACTGTCTTGACCATTGGATCATAGACATGACCCCATGGTGGCTAGTTTTAGCCCAAAGGACGCTGGCTTGAGCAAGGGGACATTGGCTCGGCGAGAGTCCTCCCGGTCAAGGCACATGCGAGAAAACAATCAATGCACAAGTCGAGTTGCAATGAAGACTTGACACTTCTCATCTTTCTATTGTACCTTCCTGTCTGTCTGTCTGTCTGTCTCTCTGCCTCTCTATCTCTCCCTCTGTCTCTCTCTCTCTCTCTCAGTAAAATAAATAAATAAATAGGCCTTCCTAGCACTCTCTAGCAAAGAAAAACATTTAAGAACAATAAAAAACGAAAGGCCACACAGATAGCTGAGCACCCACCAGAATACAATGGAGCTGAAACCATCCTATCACCTGGTGACATGGTCCTGCCATGGGGCCACATGTCATTTCTCCCAAGGCTGGGGAGACTCAGGTGTGAACAAACCTACCTAGTTGCCAGCGGCACTGAAATGTAGCAGATACGATTACGTACAGTAGCCATGCCGAACAATACAGAGCAACTATGTTACTGCTTTATGGACGCACTAGACTCAGCTCATGAGATGAAGCTGCCCTGTGTGATTTAATCTGCTCTCTGCACAGTAACGTGCTTGCAGGTCTGAAGCCCAGGTGCGACGGGCTACACCACACAGCCTGGTACAGGCTCTACCCTCCAGGTGCCCGGGCCCTAAGTCATGTTTACACAAAGATGAAATCGCCTAGGGACACGCTGATCAGAGCATGTCCCGTCATCACGCAGCAGATGACTATGACTGATGTAACTGCACAAGGACTTCTACGGAGGAAATGCCTGCATTCAAAACAAAGGAAATGTACTTACTTTTCCAGAAAGTGGCCAAGCAGTGCAAAGCCTTCAGCCCTGCACACAAGGGGGAGTACCCAGTGAGTGAGCACGCTCAGTGCTCTCACCTCCCCGACCCCCTGTGGGGAGCTCCAGCCTCCTCCAGCTTCCTGGCCAGGAAACCCGGACACCCTGCCCCTGCCCGCTGCCCTGGGGTGCTGGTCTGAGCCCTGAGCCTGGTCCAGGCACATGGCACACGGCGCCCTGCCCAGAGCACCAGCTCAGGCACGAGGACCCCTGAGTGAGGAAGTGAGCGAAACTCTGTTTTAAATGAAGAACGCCCCGCCTAGCACCTCCTGGGGTTCCTGACCTGGTTGCTGACCTGTGTCCCCTGCGGGGCAGCTCGGACTCTACTCTACCTGGTCTACTACAGTAGCGGATGCCGATGCCGATGCCGATGAAGAGGCAGATGACAGAGATGATGGGCACCCCCACTTTTACAAAGGAGGAGGAGCTCTCAGCAGAACCACTGGCTGGGTTTCCTGGAAGGGGGCAGACAGAGAGAGCCGTAGTCAGGTAAGCATGTCACCCCCCAAGGGACACGTTAGAGAAGGAAACGCCTGCTTTCGGAGCTGGAACGGTTCTCCACGTCCAGGCCCCGAGTCTCTCTGGGTGGAGGCAGGACAGGCTCATCTGTCCGGCTCGCAGATGAGGACCCAAATGTGAAGGCAGTACCAAGTCAGTCCCACAAGAGTGGCCAAGATTGTGGTGTCCCATTAAAGGGCTCTAGTTTGAGTGGTCACTTCCTCCTGGGCCGGCAGGAGGCAAAGCCTGGCGGCCGGAGAGAGGGGGACGACAGCTGGTCCTGAGTAGAGCAGAGCCCGGCCACAGCGGCCCAGGGGACAGGCCAGAGCCCACCCCCAGGGGAGGTCTGTTGAGACCACTCTGGTGCCCTGTCCTCACGCTGGTGACATTACAGCACCAACAGGAGGCACAGACAGAAAAGCTACAGGCCAATCGGAGCGTGGACACGTGGCCACCCCACGAGAACAGAGGGACGTAGGACTCATCCACATGAAGCCACTGATGCTCCAATGGCTTCTCTTTAGAATCAGATCAGGCCCTAACGAATATATCTTATTTTGGCATTAAGATATTCTTTAAATGGATGATTTCAAATCATTTTATGGAAATCGACAAGCTAATTCAGAACTATAAATTGATACCCCAAAGTACAAGAGCAGCTCCGAGAATACTGTGGAAATATGGTGTCATGTCCAAGGACAGATAGAAAGTCCCAGATGGACGTACTCAGGTGCTTGGTTTACGACCAGGTGACACCGAGACTGGGGGAAGGGTCGATGTTCCCCACACGGTGCTCCGTCATCTGTGTGTGTGTGCACAAACCACATGGAGCCACAACACCTGCCTCATACCACGAACACACCAATGCCAGCGTCATTGTCAAATGAAATAAGAAAGATTCTGCGATCATATGAGCAACATCTTGGGATAAGGAAAGACTTCTCACAGGGGATCAGAGAGCAGCAAACATAGGAAAGTGGGGACAGACCAGACCACGTTACCAGGAGGAAGCTCGGTCTACCACAACCCCCCACAAACTGGTACAGAGGTACCCTGACTGGGAGGAGACATTTCTAGAATAAAGGGTCTGCATCCTGAGTTATAAATGAGAAACAATCCCAGATACAACCATGAAACCCACATAAAAATGGGCACGGGTCTTGCCCAGACTTAACCCAAGAGGCACAGGCTTTCGGGCCCCCTGCACCCCCGTCCCCGCCTGGGCCCTGGAGCGGCTTCCTACCTGGCTCTGGGTTTCTGTCCGTGGCACACACAGTATCCATGGTGGCATTGCATGTCTGGAGGGTGGCACCTTTACATCTGACCAGAAAGAGGGAGGAAATCTGAGTGTGATCTCCGGGCTCAGGCCCCGCCCAGGCCCCGGGACCTCCCCCCGCCCTGGGCTCTCGGTGCCTGGCATTCCCCAGCTATCTGGCCCAGTGTGCTCCAAAGAGAGCAGAACCTGGGAATGCTCGGTGGTTCCCGGGGAAGGGGTCCCGCTCCACCTGCTCCTAGAAAAAGCTGTGTGGCTGCGAGTGTGGACCTGCGGTCACCATATCTCTTCCAAGAGGGAAGACTGTCCACAGCTGGAGCCCACGGAGAAGGGCACAGGCGAGCGAGTAGAGAGAAGCCAGAGCCCTGAGCAGACCAGACCCGCAGGCAGCTCTGACTGCACACTCGTCAGGCACATGAGTGAGCCCGCCGGTCAGCCTGGCCGGCGTGTACTAAGGGGCCTCCAATGCACCCCACAGACTGCACTGTTCTGCAAGTGCTCTATCCACCTCTGGGTTATCTCCCCGGAAGATTCCCCCAAGCCCAGGCCCACCCAGCATCTCAGGATGAAACCTTATTTGGAAGCAGGGTCTTTGTAGACATGCTCTAGTCAGGTGAGCTCATACCGGAGTAAGGCAGGTCTTAACCAATGACCATGGCCCTTCAAGACAGCAGTCTGTATGCAGAGAGCAGTCTATATGCAGAGAGCAGTCTGTATGCAGAGAGCAGTCCATATGCAGAGAGCAGTCTATATGCAGAGCGTTCTAGATGCAGAGAGGAGACGGCACACGGAGAGGGTGGTGTGCAGACAGAGGCAGAGGTTGGAGCAATGCGTCTAGGAGCACAGGGGCACCAAGGAGCGCCGGCCCCACCCAAAGCTGAGAGCCGCAGAGGCCGGAAGGATCCTCCCCAGAGCCTTCGGAGGGAGCGTGGCCCTGCCACACCTGGACGGCGGACTCCCGGTCTGCAGAACTGCAGGAGAGTCATTCCTGTTGGTTTTGAAAGTGTCCAGTTGTGGTGCTTTGATACAGATGGACCCGGGACACGCACGCAGTGACAATGGTCATTCACGGGACACAGTTCTGCCCTTCTCCCAGCCCAGAGCTCCCATCCTCTGGAACTTTGTATGGCTTTCGTCCTCCCTCCCTCCCCACTTCTGCTGGAGAGACCTGTCTGTAAAGGCAGCTCTGCGCCCTCTGCCCCTCATGGAACCGTCACTGTCCATGTGCTGACTGACTCCAGCACTGCTGGGGCTTGAACCCGCAGTTCCACCTGCAGACTGCAGGGGGCACTGTTGTCTGTGGAATCAGGGGATCTAGGAGTCAGTGGATGAACTGAGTCAGCCCTGCCATTTGCTTGATTTAATCTACAGAATGGCTCCTCCTGGTGGCTGGTGCTACCATTTCACAGATGGGGAAACCCAGGGGGCAGCTGCATAAGTGACCCACAGAGGACAAGTGGTGGATGGGGGAGCTGGACCCAGGTTGTTGGATGGCCCCGTGCCCCAAGGCTGACACACCTGGTACAGCGATTGCAGTTCTCTGTGCAGTCCTCGGAGTCGCAGTAGGTCCCGGTCTTACACTGACACCGCCGGTCTCTGCGCGGGTCGCAGTCACTCACCATCTCCTGGTCGTCTAGAGGGAAGGCAGGGGGTCAGTCACCAGGGCTGGGACTCTGTCCCTGGCTATGCTGGCATGTCTGGCCCCTTAGTCACCGGAACTGACCTGCTCACTCCGTCCTTTCTAACGTTTAGGGGCGAGGTAACAATCAGACCGGATTTCCTGCAAATGTGGTGACTGTGGAGGAGCAAGAAGGACCGAGCCACACCTCAGAGACACCCCAGATTATTCCTGTCTGCGCATTTGATATGAGTCCCTGCCAGCAGCACACAGAGAACGGACCGCAGAGAACCCCTTGCACCCACACCCACTGGGACAGCTCTGCGGTCACACTGATGACACCCTTCCAGGCACAGGGGCGACCGCCGCAGCACGCCAGACCTCCTCCCACGCTGACGCTTTACAGACAGGCAGGGTTTCCAAACACCTCTGTCCAGCTGCCTCGTCCTCCCTTCTGACCCACTGGAAGAACCATGAGCTACATGTGACATGAAATAAACATGAGAGGGACCACAGCCCAGTCTGAGACCAAGACCGTCACCCACACGCCTGGGGTCCCGACCCCACACCCCGAATCAGCCCTCTGTGAATTCTACCACTAGCCCCACGTCAGTGTGGCCGAAGGGACCATGCTGGGCACACCGCCCACTCCTTTGGGACTCAGTCCTGTTACAGGGTCCAGTCTTACTGGAGGACACTGTGCAAACTCACACGGGATTTATACCCACTCCTCTGTCAGTGGACACTGGGTGGCTCCTCATGATGCCATTACATACTGTCCCCAGTGTCAGCGGACATGGGGAAGAGCCAGCCCAGTGGGAGACTGAGACAGGGACGGGTGGTGGGCAGTGGCGTAGGTACCCTTTGAACTCGTGATACCGAGCTGAGCCGTCTTCTTGTCTCTTCAAATCTTAGTATGTGGGTACCCGGTGCTAGCTTGTGTTCATGCTGTCAGTGTATCAAGTTTCATGAATATTCCTGTTTTTTCCTTTTCCTCCCTCCTTTCCTCCTTCCCTCCCTCCTTCCCTCCCTCCCTCCCTCCTTCCTTCCTTCCTTCCTTCCTTCCTTCCTTCCTTCCTTCCTTCCTTCCTTCTTTCCTTCCTTCCTTCCTTTTTGTGACAGAGTCAGAGAGAGGGACATATAGGGACAGACAGACAGGAAGAGAGAGAGATGAGAAGCATCAATTCTTTGTTGTGGCACCTTAGTTATTGATTGCTTTCTCATATATGCCTTGACCAGATAGGGGGGCACAGCACATTGAATGAGCCCTTGCTCAAGCCAGCAACCTTGGGCTCAAGCTGGTGACCTCAGAGTTTCGAATCTGGGTCCTCCACTGTACCACTGCCTGGTCAGGCTTCCCATTTTTTCAGAAATAAAATGTATACGGCCCTGGCCAGATAGCAGAGGTTGCAGGTTCAATCCCTGGTCACAGCACAGACAGGAACAGCTTGATGTTCCTGTCTCTCTCTCTCTCTCTCTCTCTTTCCCTCCCTTACACTTTTACTGAAACCAATCAAAACTATTTTAAAATTTTTTTTATTTATCACGTTAGAGAAGAGAGAAAGAGAGATAAAGAGAGAGACAGAAGGGGGGGGAGGAACAGGAAGCATCAACTCCTATATGTGCCTTGACCGGGCAAGCCCAGGGTTTTGAACCAGCAACCTCAGCATTCCAGGTTGATGCTTGATCCACTGCACCACTACAGTGTCAGGCTAATCAATAAAATTTTTTAAAAATAAAAATAAGCCCTGGCTGGTTGGCTCAGTGGCAGAGCATCAGCCCAGTCTATGGGTGTGCTGGGTTCAATTCTTGGTCAAGGCACACAAGAGAAGTGCCCATCTGCTTCTCTCTCTACTCCCTCCCTCACTTCTCTCTCTCCACCTCCTACAGCCATGGCTGGATTGGAGCGAGTTGGCCCCGGGCACTGAGGATGGCTCCAAGGCCTCTGCCTCAGGCACTAAGAAGTGCTCGGTTACTGAGCAACGGAGCAACGCCCCAGATGGGCAGAACATAGCCCCCTAGAGGGCTTTCCGGATGGATCCTGGTGGTGGTGCATGCTGGAGTCTGTCTCTCTGCCTTCCCTCCTCTCACTGAATAAAAAAATAAAACATAAAATTGTCGGAATGAGGTGCACACCCTGTGCTGAGATTTTCCTTCAGAATGCACTGATCCTGACATTCTCTCCCTGTAACTGACATCTTTGAAACGTTGTATCTTCTTTCTCATCCTCTTATCCTCAGAGTTTTGAGATTTTCTTAAATGTTGTTTGCTCACATAAACACCCAACACATCCTCTGTTAGATTAATTCTAAAGTTATCTTCTTTTTTGCTTTTGTAAAAAATAATCATATCTTTTCTCTACAGTTATATATTTTAAATTTTTATTTATTTATTTTATTTTTTACACACAGAGAGTCAGAGAGAGGGATAGACAGGAACGAAGAGAGATGAGAAGCATCAATCATTAGTTTTTCATTGCGCATTGCAACACCTTAGTTGTTCATTGATTGCTCTCTCATACGTGCCTTGACCGCGGGCCTTCAGCAGACCGAGTAACTCCTTGCTGGAGCCAGCGACCGTGGGTTCAAGCTGGTGGGCTTTTCCTCAAACCAGATGAGCCTGCGCTCAAGCTGGCAACCTCGGGGTCTCGAACCCGGGTCCTCTGCATCCCAGTCCGACGCTCTATCCACTGCACCACCACCTGGTCAGGCTACAGTTATATTTTTAAAACCACTTTGTTGCTGATATATGGAACCTGAGGCAAACGTCTGT
Organism: Saccopteryx bilineata; assembly: GCF_036850765.1. NCBI lineage: Eukaryota > Metazoa > Chordata > Mammalia > Chiroptera > Emballonuridae > Saccopteryx > Saccopteryx bilineata. Next base: position 405,462,406 of record NC_089490.1, on the reverse strand, counting down.
GTGCTATTCTTGTAGACGGCAGCTCTGAAATCCTTCTAGCTACGTGGGTTCTTTAACTGCAGACACGTATTGTCCTGGTAAACATGCCCCTGTGATGGGGACCTGACAACCCCATCACCCTGCTCATCTGTAATGACTGCTCTTGGGGTGAGCTCTACAGCCTGGTAGAAGGGGTGTGTGCTTTAAAATCCAAAGAATGCCTGACCGGGTTGTGGTGCAGTGGATAGAGCATCAGACTGGGATGCAGAGGACCCAGGTTCGAGACCCGAGGTCACCAGCTTGAGCGTGGGCTCATCTGGTTTGAGCAAAAGCTCACCAGCTTGAACCCAAGATCGCTGGCTCTAGCAAGGGGTTACTCGGTCTGGTGAAGGCCCGCGGTCAAGGCACATTTGAGAAGGCAATCAATGAACAACTAAGGTGTTGCAATGCACAATGAAAAACTAATGATTGATGCTTCTCATCTCTCTGTTCCTGTCTGTCTGTCCCTGTCTATCCCTCTCTCTGACTCACGCTTTGTCTCTGTAAAAAATAAATAAATAAATAAACTCCAAAGGACCCCGCATGCCTGAGAACAGCGTACTTACCATGCCGGCACCGGGAACACCTTCGGCATTCGCTCTCCCTATTGTGGTAGGGCATGAAGGTGTCGGGTGGGCACGGACTGCACTGTGTGAGGTGCTCCATGTCACAGGGTTGGCTGACAAAGTAGCCTGTGGGAGGGGTGGGGACATACGTAAGATTGCGGCTTGAGAAACAGACTCACCTGGTCGCTGAGGCCTCTGCCCCAGGAGGTCCCTCAGCACCTGACGGCCAGTCCCCAGCACAGCGCCAACCCTCACCTCCTAGCTCCTCGGAATGTTCTGGACGGAAACCTGGCCCCAAGCATCCCAGGACCTGGGAACCTGAGTCAGCCCAGGTGTTCCCGATACCCTGCAGCTCGGGCAGGAGGGGTTCTCAGGGTGCACTGGGGCCCAGCTCAGGCAGGAGGGGTTCTCAGGGTGCACTGGAGCCCAGCTCGGGCAGGAGGGGTTCTCAGGGTGCACTGGGGCCCAGCTCGGGCAGGAGGGGTTCTCAGGGTGCACTGGAGCCCAGTTCAGGAAGGAGGGGTTCTCAGGGTGCACTGGGGCCCAGCTCGGGCAGGAGGGGTTCTCAGGGTGCACTGGGGCCCAGCTCGGGCAGGGGGGGTTCTCAGGGTGCACTGGGGCCCAGCTCGGGCAGGAGGGGTTCTCAGGGTGCACTGGGGCCCAGCTCGGGCAGGAGGGGTTCTCAGGGTGCACTGGGGCCCAGCTCGGGCAGGAGGGGTTCGCAGGGTGCACACTGGAGCCCAGCCGACCTCCTGTGCCTCTACCCACCTGGGGCCACTCAGCAACTTCCGGGACAGTTTCCTGTGGAGCCTGGAGACCTAGAAACAGGTGCTGGGCCCGCAGGAACCCGGAGGACTAGCTCCCGCCTTGTGCAAAGACTGTCCCTGAGGCTATAACAACGTGCCGTTTGCATGCATGTTGAGAGCTCAAAGGTTTCATGTTAGACAAACTGTGCCTTTTATTCATAGGTGTACATATGTGTGTGCAGTGTATTACAGGTGTGTGTGCACACGGGTGTGTGCCTGCATAGATACGCATACCTGTAGAAGTGTGTACTGTATGGACTGGTGGTGTGTGAGCAGCCGTGAGCAGTCTGGGTGTGGGGTTCAGTCCCTGAGCTGGGAGCCCCGTACGACTCAGATTCATGGCTAAAAGGAGGCGTGTGGCGGTGTGGGTGGGGCTCAGACAGCGGGGGTGCAGGTGTGTGGCTGTGTCTTTCTAAGAGGAGACCCTAGAAGGTAGGGGCACTGATAGTGTGTGCACAGCAGCCTGTGTGTGTAGAGGGGGTGCAGGGTGGGGGCCGTGGCCTGGACCACGTTCCACAGAAGGCCCAGGAGCCTGGTCCTGACCGACAATGAGGGGATGTGGTGGGAGGGAGGGCAGAGCAGGCCCTTGGAGCCTGGGGCCCCCGCTGCGTTACGGGATAATTCAGAGCATCTTCATGATTGTGAGTGAAACTTCGTGGATTAGCTGGGCGTGCAGGCAGCGGCAGCCACTCACTAGAGCTACCGACCACAGGTGTCCTTCACACTTCCCCTGAGAGGGGGGCGCTCCTGACAGGATGCTCAGGGGGAGTGTCCACCCTGGGCACGCACCCTACTTCTGTCCTCCAAGCCCTGTGAATGCACCTCACCAATGTCAGAGTAAGCACAGAGACCCCTCTGTTCACAACAGAGCCCTGCAGTGGGTGGGTGGGTAACTGCTCAGGTGAGGCCCGCCCACCTGGTCCTCCCCACCCAGGGCGGCCTGCAGCTCTGCACAAGGGGCTGAGCCCCCACTCCCAGGTCAGGTCTGCCCAGGGCCCAGGAAGACGTCCTGACACTCACCAGGGGGGCAGAGGTCACAGCAGCGGTTCCCCAGCTCATACTGGTTAGGTTCACATTGGTTCACGTTGGTTCCTATGATCACCTTCAATCACAAAGGGAGACTGGGTTAATCAAGAGAGGCCTCTGAGCCGGATGGACGTACATGTCCCCTGCATAGACACATGTCAGCCAAGGTGGACAGCCACCCACCAAGCACTGTGCCCATCACGGGAACACAGTCTTATATGCCTGTGTCCTTGCACTTGCTCTGTGGGGCAGGTGTAACGCGGGGCCATCTGTAGTTTCCTGAGGCACATGGTCGTGGATATTGCATCCCCTGCACCTTTAGAACCAGGGCCCGCCTGCTAGGCAGCCTCGGACCTGAGTCTTTGCTCCAGGACGCAGTTGGCTGTCTCAGCAGCTGCATGGGACCTCCCTTCCTGCCTGAGTCCCCTCGTGTCCCATTCTGAGAATGCCACTCCCGCCGTCCTTACGGGACAGTGCCCGTCACCTGTCTCCCCCTTCGTCTCCCACTTGCGTCACTCAGGGTGTCCTGTGTCCTTCCTTTGAGGCTTGGCTCTAAAAACACCCAACACTAAGTTTTTCTTCCTCATTCAGCCTGATAACCCACAGATGTGTCTAACCTATGTCTATGTACAGGTGTACGTCCTGGGTGGCTCCTGTATTTAGATTTCTGTCTACCCTCTTAATTGATGTTTTTAACACCCTACTTTCTTTTTCTTTTCTTCCTTCCTGATTCTGGCTTTTACTGTCCTTCTTTGCTGTCCCCAGATGCTTTTCTCCTCTTCACTGCAAATGAAAATAGAGTCTGCTGTCAGTTTACGCTGCATTTTTGTTTGGGGAAAATGAAGGAAACAATGGAGCAGAATGAGGTGGGTAGGGAGGTTCAAGAAGAAAATCCAGTTTGCAAACACCACGGGAGTAACAGAACCACAGGAATTAATGGTGAGGGATTCCGGCAAAGAGCACGTGAACTAAGTCATCACAGTCAACAAGCCAGTAAAGGGACACATCGATGTCATGAGCACTGTGTCTCTTGAGATGGTGCCTAGCTGAGACCTGACCATTGCTGGTGCAGTGGATAGAGCGTTGACCCGGGATGCTGAAGTCCCAGGTTTGAAACCCCAAGGTTGTTGGCTTGAATGTGGGATCACAGACAACATCCCATGGTCACTGGCTTGAAGCTCAAGGTCACTGGCTTGTGTTGAGCACCCCCCTTCGTTAAGGCACGTATGAGAAGCAATCAGTGACAAACTAAGGTGCCACAACTACGAGTTGATGCTTCTCATCTCTCTCTCTTCCTCTCTCTCTTGAAAAACAAAAACACACAAACACAAAAAAGCACATGCCTAACTGGGATTTATTTATTCACAAGAAACCATCAGGCAAACCCAAATTGGCAAGTATTCAATTAAATCATTGGCCGTGCTTTTCTTTTCCTTTTTTCTCTTTTTTAAGTGAGAGGAGAGGGATAGTGAGACAGACTCCTACATGTGCCTGGACCAGGATCCACCTGGCAACCCCGTCTGGGGCCGATGCTCGAATCAACTGAGCCATCCTCAGCGCCTGGGGCTGATGCTTGACACAATCATGCCACCGGCTGCTAGAGGGAGAGAGAGAGAAGCGGGAGAGAAGCAGATGGGTGTTTCTCCTGTGTGCCCTGACCAGGGATTGAACCTGGGTCTTCTGCACGCCAGGCCAATGCCCTATCCACTGAACCAACCAGCCATGGCTGGCTGTACATTTCAACAGTGTTATTATGGTCCCAGAAGGAAAGGCAGACTGAGGAAGGGCTCCAGTCTACTCAGGACACCATGGCAACAGCTGCCCAAATACGAAGGTGGCCTGCAGACCCAATCCCAGCAGGACCCTCACGTCACCTGATCCGATCACTGCACAGCCAGGGCCTGCGATGCTGTTACCTTTGTGGCATCTGAGCGGGAGCGACACAAGTCTGTGTGCTGGTTTATTTTATTGTTTTTTTTATGGAAGGTAATTTTTAAAAGTGGGTTCAAATTCAAGGCACTTGAAAGTGACTATTTCTAGGCCTGACTGGATAGTTCAGTTGGTTAGAGCATCGTCCTGACATGACAGGGTTGCAGGTTCGATCCCTGGTCAGGGCACATATAGGAACAGAAAGATGTTCCTCTCTCCGTCCCTCCCTCCCTCCCTTCCTCTCTCGCTAAATTCAATTAAAAAAATAAACGTGACCAGCGAATACAGCGGCATTTAGTACATTTGCATCATCGTGCAATCATTTGGATTATTTTGGTAATTTCTAGAGTTATTGCAGAATGAAACATTAAAATTAAAAGCGTTCTCAAAGAGGAAAAGAGGCTCAGACAAGAGGGCGTGTCTTTGCTTTCGGGCACCCGGCCAGGCCAAGAACAGGGAGGCTATCAATCCCGCCATCTCAGCCCACGCTGGTCCTGCCGGTCCCTCCGAGTCTGGAAGAACACTGAGGGCAGCTGTGTCCTGGCCTCCAGCACCCAGGGCCCCGCCCCAGCCCCACCTGGCTGCCCCTGAAGTCGCATTTCTGGTCCCTGCCCCTCCCCACACCGCCCATTCTCCCAGCTCCTGTCCTTCCTCAGCAGCTCCCACTCCAGCCCTCCCCCTCTGAGGGTGGCCTTTGAGGGCCGCTGCTCCCTTCAGCTGCGCTGTGGTCGGCACCCTGGCGCCCAAAAGGATGCGTCCTGCATTCCAACACCCCCTGACCTCCCAGGGCACGACATGGCAAAATGTAAGCCCTCTCCCCTCAAAATTCAGCAATGAAGATAAATGCTATGTGCTGGTCGGGTAGTTCAGTCGGCTGGAGCGCCGTCCCTATACCCCAAGGTTGCGGGTTTGATCCCCGGCCAGGGCACGTACAGGAAATAAACCACCGAACGCAGAAACGGGTTGATAACAAGTTGATGTTTCCCTCTCCCTTTCTCTCTCCTTCCCTCTCTCTCTAAAATCAATTAATAGATGAAAAAGAAAAGATAGATGCCATGTAATGCAAATAGTTTTAAAAGTAACAAATCGTCAAACTCTGGTTGCTTTTTTGTTTTTGGTGGGTTTTTTTGTTTTGTTTTGTTTTTGTATTTTTCTGAAGTTGGAAATGGGGAGGCAGTCAGACAGACTCCTGCACGCGCCCATCGGGGATCCACCCGCATGCCCACCAGGGGGCGATGCTCTGCCCATCTGGGGTGTTGCTCCATTGCAGTCAGAGGCATTCTAGCACCTGAGGCAGAGGCCACAGAGCCATCCTCAGTGCCTGGGCCAACTTTGCTCCAATGGAGCCTTGGCTGCGGAAGGGGAAGAGAGAGACAGAGAGGAAGGAGAGGGGGAGGGGTGGAGAAGCAGATGGGCGCTTCTCCTGTCTGTCCTGGCCAGGAATCAAACCCAGGACCCCTGCACGGCAGGCCGACGCTCTACCACTGAGCCAACCGGCCAGGGCCCCGGTTGCTTTTGTGAGTAAAGTTTTACTGGAACCAGCGCTGGGAGGCTCGGGCGTGAGGCTGGGAGCCGTTCAGGCCAAGTGCAGGGCTGCATTCCGAGTGAACACTGGCTAACGAGGAAAACCCCACTTTTTATTAAAAACAGTATCTTGCAGACCTAGTAGCTCAGCTGAGACCTTGTACCCGACACAGCCCGGGCAGGGTTCCATCCCTGGTCAGGGCACATAGATCCACCCCTGAATGCGCAGATAAGTGGAACAACAGATCCTCCTGTTCTTTCTCTCTACCTCAACCGCCTTCCCCTCTTTTTCAAATCAATAAATGAGAAAGACATCACCTCGCGTCCTAGGGCGGTGGGTTTCCAGGTTGTAGGTTTGAGCCCTCCCCCAGCGCTCCCGCCGCATACCAACGGCGCATGCGTCAACATCCGGTTTCATCACCCGCGGAACTTCTGGCAACCGAGAGACCGTCCAGTCCTGGGACAAAATCTCCACTCAACTTCCCTCAAAATAAAGGGGGCGACATCTCGGGCCCACGCGCACGCTGCGCCAGCGTGTCTCCCACCAGGGCGCCCGCCTTCGTGTTCCGGCTCCGCAGGATCGGGGCGGAGCCGGCCGGGGTGCGCCTGGGTTCGGGGGACCCCTTAGGTCCCTTAGCCTTCCCACCCGCGCCCGACTCCCTCGGCGGCCTTGAGACCCGCAGGAGTGGGGGTGGAGGGACTCCATCTAGTCCCGGAGGAGTGGGGGCGGGGGACCCCGTTCATTCCCAGAGGAGGGGGGACCCCGTCAAGTTTCGCGAAGTGGGGGCAGGGGACCCCGTTCATTCCCAGAGGAGGGGGGACCCTGTCCAGTCCCGGAGGAGTGGGGAGCGGGGGACTCCGTTCATTCCCAGAGGAGGGGGGACCCTGTCCAGTCCCGGAGGAGTGGGGAGCGGGGGACCCCGTTCATTCCCAGAGGAGGGGGGACCCTGTCCAGTCCCGGAGGAGTGGGGAGCGGGGGACCCCGTTCATTCCCAGAGGAGGGGGGACCCTGTCCAGTCCCGGAGGAGTGGGGAGCGGGGGACTCCGTTCAATCCCAGAGGAGGGGGGACCCCATCCAGTTTCGCGAAGTGGGGGCAGGGGACCCTATCCAGTCCCAGAGGAGTGGGGGCGGGGCACCCCGTTCATTCCCAGAGCGGGGAGGGGGGGCGACCAGTCCCGGAGGAGTGGGGAGCGGGGGACCCCGTTCATTCCCAGAGGAGGGGGGACTCCGTCAGTCCTGGAGGAGTGGGGGCGGGGGACCCCGTTCATTCCCAGAGGAGGGGGGACCCCGTCAGTCCCGCAGGAGTCGGGATGGGGAGGCCTCATCCGATCCAGAACCTACTCACTCACCTGGACGGGTAGCAGCAGAAGTAATCGCCACCAAGACATGGCGCCGACTGCGGAATGAATGGGGTGACGGCCTGGGTAGGTCAGCTGACTGATGTCCGCGGGCGGAGCCGCGGGGAACTGATTTGTAGGCTGTCCCGGTCCAAAGGTGGGCGGAGCCTCTGATCCGTTCGATTCCCGACAAAGGGACTTTCCTAGTCTGGGGGGGGAGAGAGGGGCAGGCAGGCCACCCGGAGGGACCCTGGGTCAGTTTGCCGGGGCGGCCCTGACAAAGCCCCACACCCCGCGGCTTAAACCACAGACGTGCAGGGAGGGCCTCACCGTCCCGGAGGCTGGAAGTCCCGCATCAAGGTGTCGCAGATGTTTCTCTGAGCGAGAGGGACTCTGCTTCAGCCTCTCCCCGCGCCTGGGGCTGCTGACAACCATGGCGGTCCTTGTACAAGCGTCACTGTGTCTCCCTCGCCTCCCTGTCTGTGCCCGAATCTCCCCATTGGGTAAGGACAGGAGTCGCCTCGGACAGAGCCCTCTAGTCCTCTATGGCCTCACCTTTCCCCTCAACGTCACGTTCATTCAGTCCCAGCAAGAATGTAGGAGCAGTCTAAAGAGACGCCTGCTGATGTCACTTGTAGGACAGAATTTTCTTTTCTTTTATTTTTTTTGAGAGAGGGTGACAGACAGACAGGAAGGGAGAGAAATCAGAAGCATCAACTCCTAGTTCAGACTCCTTAGTTGTTCACTGATTGCTTTCTCAGATGAGCCTGATTGAGAGGGGACTCCAGCCGAGCCAGTGACCCCTTGCTCAAGCCAGCGACCTTGGGTTTAAAGCCAGAGACCTTCGGGCTCAAGCCAGAGAGCATGGGATCATGTCTGTGATCCCACACTCAAACTGGTGACTTCCCAGGGTTCCAACCTGGGTCCTCAGCGTCCCACGTCCAGGCTCTATCCCCTGCACCACCACCTGGTCAGGCTCTTTTCAAATTTTTTTATTCATCTTTAGCATCATTCATGTCCATTCTTATTTCTCTGTCCGAATTTCTGAAAAATATTTCTTTCTTCTTTTCTTTCTTTTTCTTTTTTTATGCGCACACGAGAGGGGGGGGGGAGAGAGAGACAGAGAGAGAGAGAGACAGAGAGAGAGAGAGAGAGACAGAGAGAAGGAGCAAAGGAGCAGGAAGCATTGACTTTTCGTATGTGCCTTGACCAGGCAAGCCAAAGGTTTCGAACTGGCGACCTCAGAGTTCCAGGTTGAGGCTTTACCCACTGCGCCACCACAGGTCAGGAACCATTCACTTTTATTTTTTTAATGATTTAAAAAAAATTTTTTTTTTCTTGCCTGACCGAGCAGTGGTGCAGTGGATAGAGCGTCGGGCTGGAATGCAGAAGAACCAGGTTCGAGACCCCAAGGTTGCCAGTTTGAGCGCGGGCTCATCTGGTTTGAGCAACAGCTCACCAGCTTGGAACCAAACTCGCTGACTCGAGCAAGGGGTTACTCGGTCTGCTGAAGGCCCGCGGTCAAGGCACATATGAGAAAGCAATCAATGAACAACTAAGGTCTCGCAACAAAAAACTGATGATTGTTGCTTCTCATCTCTCTCCGTTCCTGTCTGTCTGTCCCTGTCTATCCCTCTCTCTGACTCTCTCTCTGTCCCTGAAAAAAAAACCCAAAAAACCAACAAACCAAAAAAACAACATTTTTTTCTTGCTTTTACACAGAGAAAGGGATAGTGGTGAAAGAAGTATCAACTCATAGTGGACACTCCATCCACTGAGCCAGCACAGGCCTGGCAGGCATCATTCACTTTTAAAAGTAATAATAAGCCTGACCAGGCGGTGGCACAGTGGATAGAGCGTATTGGACTGGGATGCGGAAGATCCAGGTTTGAGACCCCGAGGTCACCAGCTTGAGCACGGGCTCATCTGGTTTGAGCAAATTCTCACCAGCTTGAGTCCAAGGTCGGTGGCTCGAGCAAGGGTTTACTCCATCTGCTGAAGGCCTGCAGTCAAGGCACAGATGAAAAAGCAATCAGCTCTTGCATTTCAGCTGCCATGCCTTCCAGACTGAGGAAGACCCGGAAACTTCGGGGCCACGTGAGCCACGGCCACGGCCACCTCGGCAAACGCAGAAAGCACCCGGGAGGCCGAGGTAATGCTGGTGGCTTGCGTCATCACAGCATCAACTTCGACAAATATCACCCAGGTCACTTTGGGAAAGCTGGGATGAGTCATTACCACTTAAAGAGGAACCAGAGCTTCTGCCCAACTGTTAACCTTGATAAACTGTGGACGTTGGCCAGTGAGCAGATACGGGTAAATGCTGCCAAAAATAAGACTGGAGCTGCTCATTGATGTGGTGCGATCGGGCTACTACAGAGCCCTCGGGAAGGGAAGCTCCCAAAGCAGCCTGTCATTGTGAGAGCCAAATTCCTCAGCAGAAGAGCTGAGGAGATTAAGGGTGTTGGTGGGGCCTGTGTCCTAGCAGCTTGAAGCTACACAGAGGGAAGCCCATTAAATGCTAAGTGATTTTGAAAAAAAAGAAAAAAAAGAAAAAGCAATCAATGAACAACTAAGGTGTCACAACAAAAAACTGATAACTGATGCTTCTCATCTCTTTCCGTTCCTGTCTGTCTGTCCCTGTCTATCCCTCTCTCTGACTCACTCTCTGTCTCTGTTAAAAAAAAAAAAAAAAAAAAAGGGCAGCGGAATAATGGAGTTCACCTCATTTAAAGTGTGAAGCTTCTGCCTGGCCGGATAGCTTGGTGGGTTAGAGCGTCTTCACAATGTGCAGAGATTGCCGGTTCGATCCCCAGTCAGGGCACATGCAGGGACAGATTGAGGTTCCTGTCTCTCTGCCTATCTTTCTAAAACCGATAAATAAAATAAAAAACAAATAAAATATAAAGTTTTATTATTACTTTTATTTTATTTATTTATTTACTTATTTATTTATTTATTGTATTTTTTCTGAAGCTGGAAACGGGGAGAGACAGTCAGACAAACTCCCGCATGCGCCCAACCGGGATCCACCTGGCACGCCCACCAGGGGCGATGCTCTGCCCACCAGGGAGCGATGCTTAATTTATTTTATTTTATTTATTTTATTTTATTTTTTATTTTTTACAGAGAAAGAGAGAGTCAGAGAGAGGGCTAGACAGGGACAGACAGACCAGAACAGAGAGATGAGAAGCATCAATCATTAGTTTTTTGTTGCAGGTTGCAACACTTTAGTTGTTTTGTTTGTTTTACAGAGACAGAGAGAGAGAAAGGAACAGACAGACAGGAATGGAGAGATGAGAAGCAGTCAATCATCACTTTCTCATTGCACATTGTGACACCTTAGTTGTTCATTGATTGCTTTCTCATATGTGCCTTGACCGTGGGCCTTCAGCAGACCGAGTAACCCCTTGCTGGAGCCAGTGACCTTGGGTCCAAGCTGGTGAGCTTCGCTCAAACCAGATGAGCTCACACTCAAGCTGGCGACCTTGGGGTCTTGAACTTGGGTCTTCGCATCCCAGTCCGACGCTTTATCCACTGCGCCACCGCCTGGCCAGGCTACTCCGCTGTTCCTAATGCAGCCAGTGCAGGGGCTGTGTGGGGCCTTTGGTAAGCTGGCCCTGACCCCACGTAAGCCAGACGTCCACTGGGCAGCTCGCTCCCTACCTGCCATTATATAGGACCGGGCCGTCCACATGAATATCACATTATATACGGACCGGGCAGTCCACATGAATATCACATTATATACGGACCGGGCAGTCCACATGAATATCACATTATATACGGACCGGGCAGTCCACATGAATATCACATTATATACGGACCGGGCAGTCCACATGAATATCACATTATATACGGACCGGGCCGTCCACATGAATATCACATTATATACGGACCGGGCCGTCCACATGAATATCACATTATATACGGACCGGGCCGTCCACATGAATATCACATTATATACGGACCGGGCCGTCCACATGAATATCACATTATATACGGACCGGGCAGTCCACATGAATATCACATTATATACGGACCGGGCCGTCCACATGAATATCACATTATATACGGACCGGGCCGTCCACATGAATATCACATTATATACGGACCGGGCAGTCCACATGAATATCACATTATATACGGACCGGGCCGTCCACATGAATATCACATTATATAGGACCGGGCCGTCCACATGAATATCACATTATATAGTACCGGGCAGTCCACATGAATATCACATTATATACGGACCGGGCTGTCCACATGAATATCACATTATATACGGACCGGGCCGTCCACATGAATATCACACGCAAATGAAAATCATGAAGCTAAACATGGAAACGTAGGACAATGTATTTGATCTCGTCCCCCTTCCCCCTTTCCTCTGACTGCTGTCCATCTCTTCCTGTGTCCCTGCCTCTGTTTCTATCTTGTTCCTCAGTTTACTGTGTTTGTAAGACCTCACACATAGGGAGATCCTATGGTATTTGTCTTTCTCTACCTGGTTTGTCTCACTTAGCACAATAATCCTCAGGACTATCCGAAAGGTAAGATTTCCTTTTTCATAGCTGTGTAGTATTCCATTGTGTAAACGTACCAGTGCTGGGTATTTGGGGTTTTTGTTTGTTTGTTTGTTTGTGACAAAGACAGAGTCAGAGAGATGAGAAGCCTCAATTTTTTGTTGCGGCACCTTAGTTGTTCATTGATTGATTTTTATTTTTTTAATTTTTTAATTAATTTTAATGGGGTGACATTAATAAATCAGGTTACATATGTTCACAGAAAACATCTCCAGATCATTTTGACATTTAATTATGTTGCATTCCCATCACTCGAAGTAAATTGTCTACCGTCACCTTCTATCTGGTTTTCTTTGTGCCCCTCCCCTCCACCCTCTCCTCCCCCCCACCCACCGTAACCACCATACTCTTCTCCATGTCTCTTAGTCTCGTTTTCATGTCCCATCAATGTTTGGAATCAAGCAGTTCTTAGTTTTTCCTGATTTACTTATTTCACTCCGTATAATGTTATCAAGATCCATCCATGTTGATGTAAATGATCCAATGTCATTTCTTATGGCTGAGTAGTATTCCGTAGTATATATGTACCAAAGCTTCTTTATTCAGTCACATTGATTGCTTTCCCATATGTGCCTTGACCAGGGGACCACAGCAGACTGAGTGACCCCTTGCTGGAGCCAGTGACCTTGGCCTCAAGATGGTGAGCCCTGCTCAAACCAGGTGAGCCCGTGCTCAAGCCGGCGACTTCGAGGTTTCAAACCTGGGTCCTCTGCATCCCAGTTCACGCACTATCCGCTGCGCACTGCTAGGTCAGGCATGCTGGGTTTTTTTTTCTTTTTTTAAATTAAAGTTTTATTTATTGATTTTAAAGGAGAGAGAGAGAGAGAGAGAGAGAGAGAGAGACTTGGAAGGGGTGGGAACCATCAACTCATAGTAGCTCTCATATGTGTCTTGACTGGGCAAGCCCTGGGTTTCGAATACGTGACCTCAGCATTCCAGGTCAACACTTTATCCACCGCACCACCACTGGTCAGGCTGCACCACAGGTTTTTCTCGGATCGCCCACTGAGGGGCACTTGCGCTGTTTCCGGATCCTGACTATTGCACACAACGCTGCAGTGACCGTGGGGGTGCATGTCGTGTTTCTCATTAGGGTTTTGGAACCCACAACTCCTAAGGTGACAATGGATGGAGCTGCCCCAGGACTGCACACACCACGTGTTCCCTTCCGTCCCCGCTCCCTGTGAGGACAGACAGGGACTGTGGTTAACGGGAGAGGCCAGGAGATGCCTCCGTGCCACCTTCCGTGTTGTGCAGCAGGAGGAGTCCAGAGACGGGGTCCCCCAGGGAGTTCGGGGCGGAGTTCCAGTCTGGCCACTGCGGGGTTGCTTCAAGCACAGATCTTCTCAGGCATGGGTGTCTAAGTTAGCAGTGACCCAAATGGCCTGGGACACACTGCGGCCCAGTGGTCAGAGAGGGCCTCTCCAGGCTGGATCGGGCTCCTCGGGGGGAATGGCTGCTTCCGAGGAGACTGAGAGGAAGGGGTTGGGATGGACGGGGCGTGCATTCCAGGAAGAGGGGACTGGCCTGCACGTGGCCCCAGCAAAAAGCAAGGCACTGAGACTCAGCGTGACCACAGGACACGGGGCTTAAGGCACAGGCTGAGGCTGACACCTCCTCCAATGTCAACCCTGGGGGAGCTCCACCCTGGGTGTGACAGCAGGGCATGGCCAGCTGTGTGCTTTGATGTTCATTCCAACTGCCCAGTGCAGGCAGCGTGGATTCAGGCGAGCCCACAGGGGAGCAAGACTGATCAGTGGTCAGCAGGGGAGTGAACTGGCCCCGTGGGGTGAGCACAGCTGTGGAAGGACCACAGAAGGCCACTGATGCTGGTTCCAGTGGCGTCAGGTGGGAGGTGGGTGGAGATGGTGCCCAGGTTCCTGGACAAGAGGGTGGGTGGTGTGGCATTTACGTCATTGATGGACTAACTGGAGTTGAAGGTGCTTGGTGCTCGAGGGGAAGGAGTGGCCGAGTTGTGACTGTTGCCAAGGACTGGGGAAGTTGGGGTGAGTGAGGAGGGCGCAGGGTGGGGCCCCCATTTTGAGCTGAGCCCTGGAAGGACTGTGCTGTCTTTTCCTGAGACAGAGACCCTCGGGAAGGCCACAAACCAGGAAGAGGCTTCTCTGGCCTTTGATCTCTACTCCAGAGCCCCTGCACCCCCAGGGCACATCCCTGGTGTCTGTGACGTTCTCTGGGCAGGACACCACCTTCCAAGGACATCACACCCAAGAGTATGCACCCAACAGGAATGACACACAAAAAACACAACTGCTGAAAATACGTTTTTTATTATGCAAAGAATAATTTTTTTTTTTTTGTATCTTTCTGAAGCTGGAAACAGGGAGAGACAGTCAGACAGACTCCCGCATGCGCCCAACAGGGATCCACCCGGCACGCCCACCAGGGGCGAGGCTCTGCCCACCAGGGGGTGATGCTCTACCCCTCAGGGGCGTCGCTCTGCCGGGACCAGAGCCACTCTAGCACCTGGGGCAGAGGCCAAGGAGCCATCCCCAGTGCCCGGGCCATCTTTGCTCCAATGGAGCCTTGGCTGCGGGAGGGGAAGAGAGAGACAGAGAGGAAGGAGGGGCAGGGGGTGGAGAAGCAAATGGGCGCTTCTCCTATGTGCCCTGGCCGGGAATCGAACCTGGGTCCCCCGCATGCCAGGCCGACGCTCTACCGCTGAGCCAACCGGCCAGGGCCTGCAAAGAATAAATTTAAAACATATATTAAATAGCACCAATATCTTACGCGTCAAGATGTTTAAATATAAGGCACTTAAGAAATGGCTGTATAGACCTGGGGTGGCACAGAGGATAAAGTGTCGGCCTAGAACACTGATTGCTGGTTGGAAACCCCGGGCTTGCCTGGTCAAGGTCAAGGCACATATGGGAGTTGATCCTTCCTGCTCCTCCCCCCGTTCTCTTTCTCCTCTCTAAAATGTTAAATAGACTTACACATTTTTCTAAAAAAATAAAAAATTTAAAAAATGTAAAATCCTAAAAATTATTTTTCTAAAATGGCTCTGTAAACTGTCCCCCATGCCTCACCTGAGATGATCTAGTGCTAGCCCAGGACAGCTGCAGGCTTGCCTGTCACTGAACTGATCGTACATTTCACCCACTTAATGTCACATTCTGTTCAGGGCATGCGGACAACACAGTAACTCGGAGATCAAGGAGTTGGTGGGGACAGAAGACAACCATCAACCCCTCCTGCCCACAGTGCCTAGAAGAGGGTCTGTGGAATGGGACTCCACCCCGCACAATAAGGGGGTCCATTCCCGAGCAGATTAGGGACCCTGGGTAACCTTAGGACCTGCTACAGGTCAGCCACACTGGCCACAAGGAGTCCCGGACGGGCCGTGTCCAGCAAAGAAGCTCTCTTGGTGCACGGACCTCCCACTGGAAGCTTCACACGAAATCCATGCAGACAAGAAAGGGGCTGAGCCCCGTCTGGGATTCATGAAGCTTCCAATGGGATCAGACCCAGGAGAGAAGATCACCCCTCCCCATTCAGGATGCTGCTTAAAGTCACACCCTGTGCCCAGAGGTTACTCTACTTTGGGGTCTCTGCATGCCTCCCTAAGATATTTTCAGCAACCAAGTGGTTTATAATATTGTGCAATTCCTCATGGAGCTCCATTTTATGAAGGGCCGCCATGAGTGTGAACGGGGACGCGTCCCTTCCCAGCCTGTTCTTCCAGCGGACGAGCATCTTGTAACATTGTTCCGTCAGATTCCCTGGGTTCTCGTGTTCACAAATATCAATGTCATTTTCTCCGAGTCCGACAAGCCTCATGAACATCTTCCAGTCTTTCGCTGGAACCTTACGTACAAATTCATAACAGATCTTATTCTTAGCTGAGAAAACAGAAATGAGAAAGGAAGACTTGGTTACAATTCTGGAAGGCTCACGGAGCGTCGCTGTAACCGTTCCCACCTTCCTCCAGGCCTGGCTCCGCCGGCACACCATGGCACCGGGGAGGGAGGCCCTGGGCCACCCAGGCTGACCTAGAAGAAATGCAGGGGCTATGGGACCAGGTGACCGTGGTTAGCCCTGACCTGCCATGGCTCTCGACCTGCCTGTTCCTCATTCACTCTGCAGCCAGTGAGCCGGTATCCCGGAATGCCGAACAGGGCGGGATAAGGAGTCTGCTGGGGTCGGCCCCGCCCTTCCTCCCACCTCACCAGAGTGGCCGTGAGGCGTCAGGACAGAAGGCTGATGCCAGGGGCCCAGTATAGGATCTGACACCTGGGGCTGAGTTCTGTGGCCTCACTGGGCTGTGGACCGTCCGATATCTAAGTCTATAAAGAGGGTGGATCCCCACAGCTGTCAGAGAGGATGAGATGAGAAATAGCACCAGGCTATTTACATAATTCCCCTTTCCAGAATTCAGACATTATATCTTGACATTCACACCAAACAAGAAAGAGTTACACCTCATCAGTCACTATAACTGAAGAATTTGAATGACTTACCATCACAGGACGTGTCCTTCAGAAAATATTGTTGTTTATATTGCTGCAGAGAAAAGACAATGAAATTGTACCGGGAGAAGACACCTGTGTGAACACTTGCAGGAAATTCACAGAAAACTAAAGTGTCATTGGGTCTGTGTGGCAGCAGTGGGTGGGGACAGGGCAGCCTTTGTGACCACACTCCAGAAGTCACCAGCTGTCCCCCCAGGGGGAGCAGGGAGCTCACAGCCACCTGCCTCTGTGTCACACTCCCCCAGGACACGGCCTGGGCCTGGGGCAACACTGCGTTGTCCCTCTGCCCCAGCTCTGGAGGGCGAGGGTCCAGGGCCCGGATGCTCTGAGTGTCCCCCTGACCCCTCCCAGACCCGGGCCCAGGGGAGACGCCTGGACCAGAACCTCCCTCACGGCCTCGGATGGAACCAGCCCTGCCGACACCTCGACCTTGGACATCCTGTCTCCCGAACTGGGACAGTGAACTTGTGGTGTTTACGCTGCCTGGTCTGTGTGCTCTGCCGTGGTCGCCCCAGGAAACCCAGACAAGAACAGACGAGAGCACAGAGGGAGCAGTTACCACAGCCCTGCACACAGTAGGTGCTCTATAAACGCAGGCCGCACTGTTACGCAGACCCTCCCAGGGAGCTCACTCACCTGCTCCAGGTGCCTGAGGGAGGCTGCCGCCTCGGCCTGACCCTGCAGCCCCGGGGCCGGGGGAGCAGCAGTTTGCAGCTCCTGCTCTGGGGCTGCCTGGCTTCCTCCGGCCACCACCTCCTGCAGCTCAGTGTCCTCCCCAGGCTCCTCTGAGGGTCCTGGGCGAGTCCCGGCCCCAGGTGCCAGGGCTGAGTCCCCCTCCTGCAGCAGTGGTGTTGTGGCCTCGCCCGGGGCAGGTGGGCCCCTCTCAGGGTCCGTAGCCGGCAGTGTGCTGAGCTGGATGGTACCCAGTGACTAAAAAACAAA
Organism: Saccopteryx bilineata; assembly: GCF_036850765.1. Classification (NCBI taxonomy): domain Eukaryota; kingdom Metazoa; phylum Chordata; class Mammalia; order Chiroptera; family Emballonuridae; genus Saccopteryx; species Saccopteryx bilineata. Next base: position 405,445,178 of record NC_089490.1, on the reverse strand, counting down.
GTCATGCTTTTTGTGACAGGATTCAGTAGCACAGTCTGATACAAGCCAGTTTAGGGGGACAGAAATGACAAGGTGTCTGGTAGACCACCAGGGCCGTGCACTTTCACTGAAGAGTGCTTCACGGGGTCAGGGTCCAGCTCTGTCCCCAGCTCCCTGGGGGTTCCCCAAACGTGTCTCTCTTTTTTTTTTTTCCCAAACGTGTCTCTTATGGGCTGAATGGTGACTCCAAAAGGGATGTCCACATCCTAAACCCTAGCCGGGACCTGAGAAGGGGTCTTATTTGGAATGGAGTCTATGCAGATGAGGCCACACGGGATGACAGTGTCCCTAATCCCTGTGATGAGGGAGTGTCCCCAGAGAGAGCTACTCAGAGACACAGAGTCACTCGGGGGAGGGGGCCAGGTGAGGACGGAGGCGGAGACCAGAGTGATGTGTCCACAGCCAAGGAACAGCAGGACTGCTGGCAGCCAGCAGAAGAGGTGAGGGGAGGGGCGGGAAGGACCCCCCAGGGCCTGGGAAGGAGCCAACTCCCCCACATGGATTGCAGACTTCTGGCCTCCACAGTGGGCAGACAGGGAGGCCCTGTGTTTAAAGCCACACGTTTGGGGTTATCTGTTTCGACAGCCCTGGGGAACCCGGACACAGCCCTGTGCCCTCAGTGTCTCAGTTTCCACTCCGGGGTCTAGACCAGCAGAGATGAAGTCGTCTCTAGCACAACGTTTAGGATCTGCTGAGGGGGTGCAGATGGTTCCGCAAATGCTGAGGTGTGTATATGGGGGGACCCCGGCTGCCTCCTGCCACCCTGGGGACTCTCTGCGGTCCTCAAGGTCTGACGACCCGACCGCAACACTCTCAGGAATACTCACACGGCTGCCTGGCTCACTCGACTTTTCTGAAAATCAAAAAGAAAAGGAAATGAAAATGCTGTCATGCACCACATAACAACGTTTCAGTCAATGACAGGCCACATGCCTGACCGGGTGACAGAGCAGTGGATAGAGCGTTGGCCTTGTATGCTCAAGACCAGGTTTGAAACCCAAAGGTCACTGGCGTTAGCACGGGCACACCAGCTCAAGTGCGGGCCACTGTCTTGACCATTGGATCATAGACATGACCCCATGGTGGCTGGTTTAAGCCCAAAGAACGCTGGCTTGAGCAAGGGGACATTGGCTCGGCGAGAGTCCTCCCGGTCAAGGCACATGCGAGAAAACAATCAATGCACAAGTCAAGAGTTGCAATGAAGACTTGACATTTCTCATCTTTCTATTGTACCTTCCTGTCTGTCTGTCTGTCTGTCTCTCTGCCTCTCTATCTCTCCCTCTGTCTCTCTCTCTCTCTCTCAGTAAAATAAATAAATAAATAAATAGGCCTTCCTAGCACTCTCTAGCAAAGAAAAACATTTAAGAACAATAAAAAACGAAAGGCCACACAGATAACTGAGCAAGCACTGGAATACAATGGAGCTGAAACCATCCTATCACCTGGTGACATGGTCCTGCCATGGGGCCACATGTCATTTCTCCCAAGGTTGGGGAGACTCAGGTGTGAACAAACCTACCTAGTTGCCAGCAGCACTGAAATGTAGCAGATACGATTATATACAGTAGCCATGCCGAACAATACAGAGCAACTATGTTACTGCTTTATGGACGCACTAGACTCAGCTCATGAGATGAAGCTGCCCTGTGTGATTTAATCTGCTGTCTGCACAGTAACGTGCTTGCAGGTCTGAAGCCCAGGTGCGACGGGCTACACCACACAGCCTGGTACAGGCTCTACCCTCCAGGTGCCCGGGCCCTATGTCATGTTTACACAAAGATGAAATCGCCTAGGGACACGCTGATCAGAGCATGTCCCGTCATCACGCAGCAGATGACTATGACTGATGTAACTGGACAAGGACTTCTACGGAGGAAATGCCTGCATTCAAAACAAAGGAAATGTACTTACTTTTCCAGAAAGTGGCCAAGCAGTGCAAAGCCTTCAGCCCTGCACACAAGGGGGAGTACCCAGTGAGTGAGCACGCTCAGTGCTCTCACCTCCCCGACCCCCTGTGGGGAGCTCCAGCCTCCTCCAGCTTCCTGGCCAGGAAACCCGGACACCCTGCCCCTGCCCGCTGCCCTGGGATGCTGGTCTGAGCCCTGAGCCTGGTCCAGGCACATGGCACACGGCGCCCTGCCCAGAGCACCAGCTCAGGCACGAGGACCCCTGAGTGAGGAAGTGAGCGCAGCTCTGTTTTAAATGAAGAACGCCCCGCCTAGCACCTCCTGCGGTTCCTGACCTGGTTGCTGACCTGTGTCCCCTGCGGGGCAGCGCGGACTCTACTCTACCTGGTCTTCTACAGCAGCGGATGCCGATGCCGATGCCGATGCCGATGCCGATGAGGAGGCAGATGACAGAGATGATGGGCACCCCCACTTTTACAAAGGAGGAGGAGCTCTCAGCAGAACCACTGGCTGGGTTTCCTGGAAGGGGGCAGACAGAGAGAGCCGTAGTCAGGTAAGCATGTCACCCCCCAAGGGACACGTTAGACAAGGAAATGCCTGCTTTCGGAGCTGGAACGGTTCTCCACGTCCAGGCCCCGAGTCTCTCTGGGTGGAGGCAGGACAGGCTCATCTGTCCGGCTCGCAGATGAGGACCCAAATGTGAAGGCAGTACCAAGTCAGTCCCACAAGAGTGGCCAAGATTGTGGTGTCCCATTAAAGGGCTCTAGTTTGAGTGGTCACTTCCTCCTGGGCCGGCAGGAGGCAAAGCCTGGCGGCCGGAGAGAGGGGGACGACAGCTGGTCCTGAGTAGAGCAGAGCCCGGCCACAGCGGCCCAGGGGACAGGCCAGAGCCCACCCCCAGGGGAGGTCTGTTGAGACCACTCTGGTGCCCTGTCCTCACGCTGGTGACATTACAGCACCAACAGGAGGCACAGACAGAAAAGCTACAGGCCAATCGGAGCGTGGACACGTGGCCACCCCACGAGAACAGAGGGACGTAGGACTCTTCCACATGAAGCCACTGATGCTCCAATGGCTTCTCTTTAGAATCAGATCAGGCCCTAACGAATATATCTTATTTTGGCATTAAGATATTCTTTAAATGGATGATTTCAAATCATTTTATGGAAATCGACAAGCTAATTCAGAACTATAAATTGATACCCCAAAGTACAAGAGCAGCTCCGAGAATACTGTGGAAATATGGTGTCATGTCCAAGGACAGATAGAAAGTCCCAGATGGACGTACTCAGGCGCTTGGTTTACGACCAGGTGACACCGAGACTGGGGGAAGGGTCGATGTTCCCCACACGGTGCTCCGTCATCTGTGTGTGTGTGCACAAACCACATGGAGCCACAACACCTGCCTCACACCACGAACACACCAATGCCAGCGTCATTGTCAGATGAAATAAGAAAGATTCTGCGATCATATGAGCAACATCTTGGGATAAGGAAAGACTTCTCACAGGGGATCAGAGAGCAGCAAACATAGGAAAGTGGGGACAGACCAGACCATGTTACCAGGAGGAACCTCGGTCTATCACAACCCCCCACAAACTGGTACAGAGGTACCCTGACTGGGAGGAGACATTTCTAGAATAAAGGGTCTGCATCCTGAGTTATAAATGAGAAACAATCCCTGATACAACCATGAAACCCACATAAAAATGGGCACGGGCCTTGCCCAGACTTAACCCAAGAGGCACAGGCTTTCGGGCCCCCTGCACCCCCGTCCCCGCCTGGGCCCTGGAGCGGCTTCCTACCTGGCTCTGGGTTTCTGTCCGTGGCACACACAGTATCCATGGTGGCATTGCATGTCTGGAGGGTGGCACCTTTACATCTGACCAGAAAGAGGGAGGAAACCTGAGTGTGATCTCCGGGCTCAGGCCCCGCCCAGGCCCCGGGACCTCCCCCCGCCCTGGGCTCTCGGTGCCTGGCATTCCCCAGCTATCTGGCCCAGTGTGCTCCAAAGAGAGCAGAACCTGGGAATGCTCGGTGGTTCCCGGGGAAGGGGTCCCGCTCCACCTGCTCCTAGAAAAAGCTGTGTGGTGCGAGTGTGGACCTGCGGTCACCACATCTCTTCCAAGAGGGAAGACGGTCCACAGCTGGAGCCCACGGAGAAGGGCACAGGCGAGCGAGTAGAGAGAAGCCAGAGCCCTGAGCAGACCAGACCTGCAGGCAGCTCTGACTGTACACTTGTCAGGCACATGAGTGAGCCCGCCGGTCAGCCTGGCCGACGTGTACTACGGGGCCTCCAATGCACCCCACAGACTGCACTGTTCTGCAAGTGCTCTCTCCACCTCTGGGTTATCTCCCTGGAAGATTCCCCCAAGCCCAGGCCCACCCAGCATCTCAGGATGAAACCTTATTTGGAAGCAGGGTCTTTGTAGACATGCTCTAGTCAGGTGAGCTCATACCGGAGTAAGGCAGGTCTTAACCAATGACCATGGCCCTTCAAGACAGCAGTCTGTATGCAGAGAGCAGTCTGTATGCAGAGAGCAGTCCATATGCAGAGAGCAGTCTATATGCATAGATCAGTCCATATACAGAGAGCAGTCTATATGCAGAGAGCAGTCTATATGCAGAGAGCAGTCCATATACAGAGAGCAGTCCATATGCATAGATCAGTCCATATACAGAGAGCAGTCTATATGCAGAGAGCAGTCCATATACAGAGAGCAGTCTATATGCAGAGAGCAGTCTATATGCAGAGCGTTCTAGATGCAGAGAGCAGTCTATATGCAGAGAGCAGTCTATATGCAGAGCGTTCTAGATGCAGAGAGCAGTCTATATGCAGAGAGCAGTCTATATGCAGAGGTCAGTCTATATGCAGAGAGCAGTCTATATGCAGAGCGTTCTAGATGCAGAGAGCAGTCTATATGCAGAGAGCAGTCTATATGCAGAGAGCAGTCTATATGCAGAGAGCAGTCTATATGCAGAGCGTTCTAGATGCAGAGAGGAGACAGCACACGGAGAGGGTGACGTGCAGACAGAGGCAGAGGTCAGAGCAATGCGTCTAGGAGCACAGGGGCACCAAGGAGCGCTGGCCCCACCCAAAGCTGAGAGCCGCAGAGGCCGGAAGGATCCTCCCCAGAGCCTTCGGAGGGAGCGTGGCCCTGCCACACCTGGACGGCGGACTCCCGGTCTGCAGAACTGCAGGAGAGTCATTCCTGTTGGTTTTGAAAGTGTCCAGTTGTGGTGCTTTGATACAGATGGACCCGGGACACGCACGCAGTGACAATGGTCATTCCTGGGACACAGTTCTGCCTTTCTCCCAGCCCAGAGCTCCCATCCTCTGGAACTTTGTATGGCTTTCGTCCTCCCTCCCTCCCCACCTTGCTGCAGAGACCTGTCTGTAAAGGCAGCTCTGCGCCCTCTGCCCCTCATGGAACCGTCACTGTCCATGTGCTGACTGACTCCAGCACTGCTGGGGCTTGAGCCCGCAGTTCCACCTGCAGACTGCAGGGGGCACTGTTGTCTGTGGAATCAGGGGATCTAGGAGTCAGTGGATGAACTGAGTCAGCCCTGCCATTTGCTTGATTTAATCTACAGAATGGCTCCTCCTGGTGGCTGGTGCTACCATTTCACAGATGGGGAAACCCAGGGGGCAGCTGCATAAGTGACCCACAGAGGACAAGTGGTGGATGGGGGAGCTGGACCCAGGTTGTTGGATGGCCCCGTGCCCCAAGGCTGACACACCTGGTACAGCGATTGCAGTTCTCTGTGCAGTCCTCGGAGTCGCAGTAGGTCCCGGTCTTACACTGACACCGCCGGTCTCTGCGCGGGTCGCAGTCACTCACCATCTCCTGGTCGTCTAGAGGGAAGGCAGGGGGTCAGTCACCAGGGCTGGGACTCTGTCCCTGGCTATGCTGGCATGTCTGGCCCCTTAGTCACCGGAACTGACCTGCTCACTCCGTCCTTTCTAACGTTTAGGGACGAGGTAACAATCAGGCTGGATTTCCTGCAACTGGGGTGACTGTGGAGGAGCAAGAAGGACCGAGCCACACCTCAGAGACACCCCAGATTATTCCTGTCTGCTCCTTTGCTATGAGTATTGCCAGCAGCACACAGAGAACGGACCGCAGAGAACCCCTTGCACCCACACCCACTGGGACAGCTCTGCGGTCACACTGATGACACCCTTCCAGGCACAGGGGCGACCGCCGCAGCACGCCAGACCTCCTCCCACGCTGACGCTTTACAGACAGGCAGGGTTTCCAAACACCTCTGTCCAGCTGCCTCGTCCTCCCTTCTGACCCACTGGAAGAACCATGAGCTACATGTGACATGAAATAAACATGAGAGGGACCACAGCCCAGTCTGAGACCAAGACCGTCACCCACACGCCTGGGGTCCCGACCCCACACCCCGAATCAGCCCTCTGTGAATTCTACCACTAGCCCCACGTCAGTGTGGCCGAAGGGACCATGCTGGGCACACCGCCCACTCCTTTGGGACTCAGTCCTGTTACAGGGTCCAGTCTTACTGGAGGACACTGTGCAAACTCACACGGGATTTATACCCACTCCTCTGTCAGTGGACACTGGGTGGCTCCTCATGATGCCATTACATACTGTCCCCAGTGTCAGCGGACATGGGGAAGAGCCAGCCCAGTGGGAGACTGAGACAGGGACGGGTGGTGGGCAGTGGCGTAGGTACCCTTTGAACTCGTGATACCGAGCTGAGCCGTCTTCTTGTCTCTTCAAATCTTAGTATGTGGGTACCCGGTGCTAGCTTGTGTTCATGCTGTCAGTGTATCAAGTTTCATGAATATTCCTGTTTTTTCCTTTTCCTCCCTCCTTTCCTCCTTCCCTCCCTCCTTCCCTCCCTCCCTCCCTCCTTCCTTCCTTCCTTCCTTCCTTCCTTCCTTCCTTCCTTCCTTCCTTCCTTCTTTCCTTCCTTCCTTCCTTTTTGTGACAGAGTCAGAGAGAGGGACATATAGGGACAGACAGACAGGAAGAGAGAGAGATGAGAAGCATCAATTCTTTGTTGTGGCACCTTAGTTATTGATTGCTTTCTCATATATGCCTTGACCAGATAGGGGGGCACAGCACATTGAATGAGCCCTTGCTCAAGCCAGCAACCTTGGGCTCAAGCTGGTGACCTCAGAGTTTCGAATCTGGGTCCTCCACTGTACCACTGCCTGGTCAGGCTTCCCATTTTTTCAGAAATAAAATGTATACGGCCCTGGCCAGATAGCAGAGGTTGCAGGTTCAATCCCTGGTCACAGCACAGACAGGAACAGCTTGATGTTCCTGTCTCTCTCTCTCTCTCTCTCTCTTTCCCTCCCTTACACTTTTACTGAAACCAATCAAAACTATTTTAAAATTTTTTTTATTTATCACGTTAGAGAAGAGAGAAAGAGAGATAAAGAGAGAGACAGAAGGGGGGGGAGGAACAGGAAGCATCAACTCCTATATGTGCCTTGACCGGGCAAGCCCAGGGTTTTGAACCAGCAACCTCAGCATTCCAGGTTGATGCTTGATCCACTGCACCACTACAGTGTCAGGCTAATCAATAAATATTTTTTAAAAATAAAAATAAGCCCTGGCTGGTTGGCTCAGTGGCAGAGCATCAGCCCAGTCTATGGGTGTGCTGGGTTCAATTCTTGGTCAAGGCACACAAGAGAAGTGCCCATCTGCTTCTCTCTCTACTCCCTCCCTCACTTCTCTCTCTCCACCTCCTACACCCATGGCTGGATTGGAGCGAGTTGGCCCCGGGCACTGAGGATGGCTCCAAGGCCTCTGCCTCAGGCACTAAGAAGTGCTCGGTTACTGAGCAACGGAGCAACGCCCCAGATGGGCAGAACATAGCCCCGTAGAGGGCTTGCCGGATGGATCCTGGTGGTGGTGCATGCTGGAGTCTGTCTCTCTGCCTTCCCTCCTCTCACTGAATAAAGAAATAAAACATAAAATTGTCGGAATGAGGTGCACACCCTGTGCTGAGATTTTCCTTCAGAATGCACTGATCCTGACATTCTCTCCCTGTAACTGACATCTTTGAAACGTTGTATCTTCTTTCTCATCCTCTTATCCTCAGAGTTTTGAGATTTTCTTAAATGTTGTTTGCTCACATAAACACCCAACACATCCTCTGTTAGATTAATTCTAAAGTTATCTTATTTTTTGCTTTTGTAAAAAATAATCATATCTTTTCTCTACAGTTATATATTTTAAATTTTTATTTATTTATTTTATTTTTTACACACAGAGAGTCAGAGAGAGGGATAGACAGGAACGAAGAGAGATGAGAAGCATCAATCATTAGTTTTTCATTGCGCATTGCAACACCTTAGTTGTTCATTGATTGCTCTCTCATACGTGCCTTGACCGCGGGCCTTCAGCAGACCGAGTAACTCCTTGCTGGAGCCAGCGACCGTGGGTTCAAGCTGGTGGGCTTTTCCTCAAACCAGATGAGCCTGCGCTCAAGCTGGCAACCTCGGGGTCTCGAACCCGGGTCCTCTGCATCCCAGTCCGACGCTCTATCCACTGCACCACCACCTGGTCAGGCTACAGTTATATTTTTAAAACCACTTTGTTGCTGATATATGGAACCTGAGGCAAACGTCTGTGTGCTATTCTTGTAGACGGCAGCTCTGAAATCCTTCTAGCTACGTGGGTTCTTTAACTGCAGACACGTATTGTCCTGGTAAACATGCCCCTGTGATGGGGACCTGACAACCCCATCACCCTGCTCATCTGTAATGACTGCTCTTGGGGTGAGCTCTACAGCCTGGTAGAAGGGGTGTGTGCTTTAAAATCCAAAGAATGCCTGACCGGGTTGTGGTGCAGTGGATAGAGCATCAGACTGGGATGCAGAGGACCCAGGTTCGAGACCCGAGGTCACCAGCTTGAGCGTGGGCTCATCTGGTTTGAGCAAAAGCTCACCAGCTTGAACCCAAGATCGCTGGCTCTAGCAAGGGGTTACTCGGTCTGGTGAAGGCCCGCGGTCAAGGCACATTTGAGAAGGCAATCAATGAACAACTAAGGTGTTGCAATGCACAATGAAAAACTAATGATTGATGCTTCTCATCTCTCTGTTCCTGTCTGTCTGTCCCTGTCTATCCCTCTCTCTGACTCACGCTTTGTCTCTGTAAAAAATAAATAAATAAATAAACTCCAAAGGACCCCGCATGCCTGAGAACAGCGTACTTACCATGCCGGCACCGGGAACACCTTCGGCATTCGCTCTCCCTATTGTGGTAGGGCATGAAGGTGTCGGGTGGGCACGGACTGCACTGTGTGAGGTGCTCCATGTCACAGGGTTGGCTGACAAAGTAGCCTGTGGGAGGGGTGGGGACATACGTAAGATTGCGGCTTGAGAAACAGACTCACCTGGTCGCTGAGGCCTCTGCCCCAGGAGGTCCCTCAGCACCTGACGGCCAGTCCCCAGCACAGCGCCAACCCTCACCTCCTAGCTCCTCGGAATGTTCTGGACGGAAACCTGGCCCCAAGCATCCCAGGACCTGGGAACCTGAGTCAGCCCAGGTGTTCCCGATACCCTGCAGCTCGGGCAGGAGGGGTTCTCAGGGTGCACTGGGGCCCAGCTCAGGCAGGAGGGGTTCTCAGGGTGCACTGGAGCCCAGCTCGGGCAGGAGGGGTTCTCAGGGTGCACTGGGGCCCAGCTCGGATAGGAGGGGTTCTCAGGGTGCACTGGAGCCCAGTTCAGGAAGGAGGGGTTCTCAGGGTGCACTGGGGCCCAGCTCGGGCAGGAGGGGTTCTCAGGGTGCACTGGGGCCCAGCTCGGGCAGGAGGGGTTCTCAGGGTGCACTGGGGCCCAGCTCGGGCAGGAGGGGTTCTCAGGGTGCACTGGGGCCCAGCTCGGGCAGGAGGGGTTCTCAGGGTGCACTGAAGCCCAGCTCGGGCAGGAGGGGTTCTCAGGTTGCACTGGGGCCCAGCTCGGGCAGGAGGGGTTCTCAGGGTGCACTGGAGCCCAGCTCGGGCAGGAGGGGTTCTCAGGGTGCACTGGAGCCCAGCTCGGGCAGGAGGGGTTCTCAGGGTGCACTGGGGCCCAGCTCGGGCAGGAGGGGTTCTCAGGGTGCACTGGGGCCCAGCTCGGGCAGGAGGGGTTCTCAGGGTGCACTGAAGCCCAGCTCGGGCAGGAGGGGTTCTCAGGGTGCACTGGGGCCCAGCTCGGGCAGGAGGGGTTCTCAGGGTGCACTGGAGCCCAGCTCGGGCAGGGGGGGTTCTCAGGGTGCACTGGGGCCCAGCTCGGGCAGGAGGGGTTCTCAGGGTGCACTGGGGCCCAGCTCGGGCAGGAGGGGTTCTCAGGGTGCACTGGGGCCCAGCTCGGGCAGGAGGGGTTCGCAGGGAGCACACTGGATCCCAGCCGACCTCCTGTGCCTCTACCCACCTGGGGCCACTCAGCAACTTCCGGGACAGTTTCCTGTGGAGCCTGGAGACCTAGAAACAGGTGCTGGGCCCGCAGGAACCCGGAGGACTAGCTCCCGCCTTGTGCAAAGACTGTCCCTGAGGCTATAACAACGTGCCGTTTGCATGCATGTTGAGAGCTCAAAGGTTTCATGTTAGACAAACTGTGCCTTTTATTCATAGGTGTACATACGTGTGTGCAGTGTATTACAGGTATGTGTGCACACGGGTGTGTGCCTGCATAGATACGCATACCTGTAGAAGTGTGTACTGTATGGACTGGTGGTGTGTGAGCAGCCGTGAGCAGTCTGGGTGTGGGGTTCAGTCCCTGAGCTGGGAGCCCCGTACGGCTCAGATTCATGGCTAAAAGGAGGCGTGTGGCGGTGTGGGTGGGGCTCAGACAGCGGGGGTGCAGGTGTGTGGCTGTGTCTTTCTAAGAGGAGACCCTAGAAGGTAGGGGCACTGATAGTGTGTGCACAGCAGCCTGTGTGTGTAGAGGGGGTGCAGGGTGGGGGCCGTGGCCTGTACCACGTTCCACAGAAGGCCCAGGAGCCTGGTCCTGACCGACAATGAGGGGATGTGGTGGGAGGGAGGGCAGAGCAGGCCCTTGGAGCCTGGGGCCCCCGCTGCGTTACGGGATAATTCAGAGCATCTTCATGATTGTGAGTGAAACTTCGTGGATTAGCTGGGCGTGCAGGCAGCGGCAGCCACTCACTAGAGCTACCGACCACAGGTGTCCTTCACACTTCCCCTGAGAGGGGGGCGCTCCTGACAGGATGCTCAGGGGGAGTGTCCACCCTGGGCACGCACCCCACTTCTGTCCTCCAAGCCCTGTGAATGCACCTCACCAATGTCAGAGTAAGCACAGAGACCCCTCTGTTCACAACAGAGCCCTGCAGTGGGTGGGTGGGTAACTGCTCAGGTGAGGCCCGCCCACCTGGTCCTCCCCACCCAGGGCGGCCTGCAGCTCTGCACAAGGGGCTGAGCCCCCACTCCCAGGTCAGGTCTGCCCAGGGCCCAGGAAGACGTCCTGACACTCACCAGGGGGGCAGAGGTCACAGCAGCGGTTCCCCAGCTCATACTGGTTAGGTTTACATTGGTTCACGTTGGTTCCTATGATCACCTTCAATCACAAAGGGAGACTGGGTTAATCAAGAGAGGCCTCTGAGCCGGATGGACGTACATGTCCCCTGCATAGACACATGTCAGCCAAGGTGGACAGCCACCCACCAAGCACTGTGCCCATCACGGGAACACAGTCTTACATGCCTGTGTCCTTGCACTTGCTCTGTGGGGCAGGTGTAACGCGGGGCCATCTGTAGTTTCCTGAGGCACATGGTCGTGGATATCGCATCCCCTGCACCTTTAGAACCAGGGCCCGCCTGCTAGGCAGCCTCGGACCTGAGTCTTTGCTCCAGGACGCAGTTGGCTGTCTCAGCAGCTGCATGGGACCTCCCTTCCTGCCTGAGTCCCCTCGTGTCCCATTCTGAGAATGCCACTCCCGCCGTCCTTACGGGACAGTGCCCGTCACCTGTCTCCCCCTTCGTCTCCCACTTGCGTCACTCAGGGTGTCCTGTGTCCTTCCTTTGAGGCTTGGCTCTAAAAACACCCAACACTAAGTTTTTCTTCCTCATTCAGCCTGATAACCCACAGATGTGTCTAACCTATGTCTATGTACAGGTGTACGTCCTGGGTGGCTCCTGTATTTAGATTTCTGTCTACCCTCTTAATTGATGTTTTTAACACCCTACTTTCTTTTTCTTTTCTTCCTTCCTGATTCTGGCTTTTACTGTCCTTCTTTGCTGTCCCCAGATGCTTTTCTCCTCTTCACTGCAAATGAAAATAGAGTCTGCTGTCAGTTTACGCTGCATTTTTGTTTGGGGAAAATGAAGGAAACAATGGAGCAGAATGAGGTGGGTAGGGAGGTTCAAGAAGAAATCCAGTTTGCAAACACCACGGGAGTAACAGAATCACAGGAATTAATGGTGAGGGATTCCGGCAAAGAGCACGTGAACTAAGTCATCACAGTCAACAAGCCAGTAAAGGGACACATCGATGTCATGAGCACTGTGTCTCTTGAGATGGTGCCTAGCTGAGACCTGACCATTGCTGGTGCAGTGGATAGAGCGTTGACCCGGGATGCTGAAGTCCCAGGTTTGAAACCCCAAGGTTGTTGGCTTGAATGTGGGATCACAGACAACATCCCATGGTCACTGGCTTGAAGCTCAAGGTCACTGGCTTGTGTTGAGCACCCCCCTTCGTTAAGGCACGTATGAGAAGCAATCAGTGACAAACTAAGGTGCCACAACTACGAGTTGATGCTTCTCATCTCTCTCTCTTCCTCTCTCTCTTGAAAAACAAAAACACACAAACACAAAAAAGCACATGCCTAACTGGGATTTATTTATTCACAAGAAACCATCAGGCAAACCCAAATTGGCAAGTATTCAATTAAATCATTGGCCGTGCTTTTCTTTTCCTTTTTTCTCTTTTTTAAGTGAGAGGAGAGGGATAGTGAGACAGACTCCTACATGTGCCTGGACCAGGATCCACCTGGCAACCCCGTCTGGGGCCGATGCTCGAATCAACTGAGCCATCCTCAGCGCCTGGGGCTGATGCTTGACACAATCATGCCTCCGGCTGCTAGAGGGAGAGAGAGAGAAGCGGGAGAGAAGCAGATGGGTGTTTCTCCTGTGTGCCCTGACCAGGGATTGAACCTGGGTCTTCTGCACGCCAGGCCAATGCCCTATCCACTGAACCAACCAGCCATGGCTGGCTGTACATTTCAACAGTGTTATTATGGTCCCAGAAGGAAAGGCAGACTGAGGAAGGGCTCCAGTCTACTCAGGACACCATGGCAACAGCTGCCCAAATACGAAGGTGGCCTGCAGACCCAATCCCAGCAGGACCCTCACGTCACCTGATCCGATCACTGCACAGCCAGGGCCTGCGATGCTGTTACCTTTGTGGCATCTGAGCGGGAGCGACACAAGTCTGTGTGCTGGTTTATTTTATTGTTTTTTTTATGGAAGGTAATTTTTAAAAGTGGGTTCAAATTCAAGGCACTTGAAAGTGACTATTTCTAGGCCTGACTGGATAGTTCAGTTGGTTAGAGCATCGTCCTGACATGACAGGGTTGCAGGTTCGATCCCTGGTCAGGGCACATATAGGAACAGAAAGATGTTCCTCTCTCCGTCCCTCCCTCCCTCCCTTCCTCTCTCGCTAAATTCAATTAAAAAAATAAACGTGACCAGCGAATACAGTGGCATTTAGTACATTTGCATCATCGTGCAATCATTTGGATTATTTTGGTAATTTCTAGAGTTATTGCAGAATGAAACATTAAAATTAAAAGCGTTCTCAAAGAGGAAAAGAGGCTCAGACAAGAGGGCGTGTCTTTGCTTTCGGGCACCCGGCCAGGCCAAGAACAGGGAGGCTATCAATCCCGCCATCTCAGCCCACGCTGGTCCTGCCGGTCCCTCCGAGTCTGGAAGAACACTGAGGGCAGCTGTGTCCTGGCCTCCAGCACCCAGGGCCCCGCCCCAGCCCCACCTGGCTGCCCCTGAAGTCGCATTTCTGGTCCCTGCCCCTCCCCACACCGCCCATTCTCCCAGCTCCTGTCCTTCCTCAGCAGCTCCCACTCCAGCCCTCCCCCTCTGAGGGTGGCCTTTGAGGGCCGCTGCTCCCTTCAGCTGCGCTGTGGTCGGCACCCTGGCGCCCAAAAGGATGCGTCCTGCATTCCAACACCCCCTGACCTCCCAGGGCACGACATGGCAAAATGTAAGCCCTCTCCCCTCAAAATTCAGCAATGAAGATAAATGCTATGTGCTGGTCGGGTAGTTCAGTCGGCTGGAGCGCCGTCCCTATACCCCAAGGTTGCGGGTTTGATCCCCGGCCAGGGCACGTACAGGAAATAAACCACCGAACGCAGAAACGGGTTGATAACAAGTTGATGTTTCCCTCTCCCTTTCTCTCTCCTTCCCTCTCTCTCTAAAATCAATTAATAGATGAAAAAGAAAAGATAGATGCCATGTAATGCAAATAGTTTTAAAAGTAACAAATCGTCAAACTCCGGTTGCTTTTTTGTTTTTGGTGGGTTTTTTTTGTTTTGTTTTGTTTTTGTATTTTTCTGAAGTTGGAAATGGGGAGGCAGTCAGACAGACTCCTGCACGCGCCCATCGGGGATCCACCCGCATGCCCACCAGGGGGCGATGCTCTGCCCATCTGGGGTGTTGCTCCATTGCAGTCAGAGGCATTCTAGCACCTGAGGCAGAGGCCACAGAGCCATCCTCAGTGCCTGGGCCAACTTTGCTCCAATGGAGCCTTGGCTGCGGAAGGGGAAGAGAGAGACAGAGAGGAAGGAGAGGGGGAGGGGTGGAGAAGCAGATGGGCGCTTCTCCTGTCTGTCCTGGCCAGGAATCAAACCCAGGACCCCTGCACGGCAGGCCGACGCTCTACCACTGAGCCAACCGGCCAGGGCCCCGGTTGCTTTTGTGAGTAAAGTTTTACTGGAACCAGCGCTGGGAGGCTCGGGCGTGAGGCTGGGAGCCGTTCAGGCCAAGTGCAGGGCTGCATTCCGAGTGAACACTGGCTAACGAGGAAAACCCCACTTTTTATTAAAAACAGTATCTTGCAGACCTAGTAGCTCAGCTGAGACCTTGTACCCGACACAGCCCGGGCAGGGTTCCATCCCTGGTCAGGGCACATAGATCCACCCCTGAATGCGCAGATAAGTGGAACAACAGATCCTCCTGTTCTTTCTCTCTACCTCAACCGCCTTCCCCTCTTTTTCAAATCAATAAATGAGAAAGACATCACCTCGCGTCCTAGGGCGGTGGGTTTCCAGGTTGTAGGTTTGAGCCCTCCCCCAGCGCTCCCGCCGCATACCAACGGCGCATGCGTCAACATCCGATTTCATCACCCGCGGAACTTCTGGCAACCGAGAGACCGTCCAGTCCTGGGACAAAATCTCCACTCAACTTCCCTCAAAATAAAGGGGGCGACATCTCGGGCCCACGCGCACGCTGCGCCAGCGTGTCTCCCACCAGGGCGCCCGCCTTCGTGTTCCGGCTCCGCAGGATCGGGGCGGAGCCGGCCGGGGTGCGCCTGGGTTCGGGGGACCCCTTAGGTCCCTTAGCCTTCCCACCCGCGCCCGACTCCCTCGGCGGCCTTGAGACCCGCAGGAGTGGGGGTGGAGGGACTCCATCTAGTCCCGGAGGAGTGGGGGCGGGGGACCCCGTTCATTCCCAGAGGAGGGGGGACCCCGTCAAGTTTCGCGAAGTGGGGGCAGGGGACCCCGTTCATTCCCAGAGGAGGGGGGACCCTGTCCAGTCCCGGAGGAGTGGGGAGCGGGGGACTCCGTTCATTCCCAGAGGAGGGGGGACCCTGTTCAGTCCCGGAGGAGTGGGGGCGGGGGACCCCGTTCATTCCCAGAGGAGGGGGGACCCCGTCAGTCCCGCAGGAGTCGGGATGGGGAGGCCTCATCCAATCCAGAACCTACTCACTCACCTGGACGGGTAGCAGCAGAAGTAATCGCCACCAAGACATGGCGCCGACTGCGGAATGAATGGGGTGACGGCCTGGGTAGGTCAGCTGACTGATGTCCGCGGGCGGAGCCGCGGGGAACTGATTTGTAGGCTGTCCCGGTCCAAAGGTGGGCGGAGCCTCTGATCCGTTCGATTCCCGACAAAGGGACTTTCCTAGTCTGGGGGGGGAGAGAGGGGCAGGCAGGCCACCCGGAGGGACCCTGGGTCAGTTTGCCGGGGCGGCCCTGACAAAGCCCCACACCCCGCGGCTTAAACCACAGACGTGCAGGGAGGGCCTCACCGTCCCGGAGGCTGGAAGTCCTGCATCAAGGTGTCGCAGATGTTTCTCTGAGCGAGAGGGACTCTGCTTCAGCCTCTCCCCGCGCCTGGGGCTGCTGACAACCATGGCGGTCCTTGTACAAGCGTCACTGTGTCTCCCTCGCCTCCCTGTCTGTGCCCGAATCTCCCCATTGGGTAAGGACAGGAGTCGCCTCGGACAGAGCCCTCTAGTCCTCTATGGCCTCACCTTTCCCCTCAACGTCACGTTCATTCAGTCCCAGCAAGAATGTAGGAGCAGTCTAAAGAGACGCCTGCTGATGTCACTTGTAGGACAGAATTTTCTTTTCTTTTTTTTTTTTTTGAGAGAGGGTGACAGACAGACAGGAAGGGAGAGAAATCAGAAGCATCAACTCCTAGTTCAGGCTCCTTAGTTGTTCACTGATTGCTTTCTCAGATGAGCCTGATTGAGAGGGGACTCCAGCCGAGCCAGTGACCCCTTGCTCAAGCCAGCGACCTTGGGTTTAAAGCCAGAGACCTTCGGGCTCAAGCCAGAGAGCATGGGATCATGTCTGTGATCCCACACTCAAACTGGTGACTTCCCAGGGTTCCAACCTGGGTCCTCAGCGTCCCACGTCCAGGCTCTATCTCCTGCACCACCACCTGGTCAGGCTCTTTTCAAATTTTTTTATTCATCTTTAGCATCATTCATGTCCATTCTTATTTCTCTGTCCGAATTTCTGAAAAATATTTCTTTCTTCTTTTCTTTCTTTTTCTTTTTTTATGCGCACACGAGAGGGGGGGGGAGAGAGAGACAGAGAGAGAGAGAGAGAGAGAGAGACAGAGAGAAGGAGCAAAGGAGCAGGAAGCATTGACTTTTCGTATGTGCCTTGACCAGGCAAGCCAAAGGTTTCGAACTGGCGACCTCAGAGTTCCAGGTTGAGGCTTTACCCACTGCGCCACCACAGGTCAGGAACCATTCACTTTTATTTTTTTAATGATTTAAAAAAAATTTTTTTTTTCTTGCCTGACCGAGCAGTGGTGCAGTGGATAGAGCGTCGGGCTGGAATGCAGAAGAACCAGGTTCGAGACCCCAAGGTTGCCAGTTTGAGCGCGGGCTCATCTGGTTTGAGCAACAGCTCACCAGCTTGGAACCAAACTCGCTGACTCGAGCAAGGGGTTACTCGGTCTGCTGAAGGCCCGCGGTCAAGGCACATATGAGAAAGCAATCAATGAACAACTAAGGTCTCGCAACAAAAAAACTGATGATTGTTGCTTCTCATCTCTCTCCGTTCCTGTCTGTCTGTCCCTGTCTATCCCTCTCTCTGACTCTCTCTCTGCCCCTGAAAAAAAAACCCCAAAAAACCAACAAACCAAAAAAACAACATTTTTTTCTTGCTTTTACACAGAGAAAGGGATGGTGGTGAAAGAAGTATCAACTCATAGTGGACACTCCATCCACTGAGCCAGCACAGGCCTGGCAGGCATCATTCACTTTTTTTTTTTTTTTTTTGATGGGCTGTCATCTTTAATTCTAGCTTGCACCCGGAAGGCAAGTAAAACACACACTGGGCACCAATACCCACTCACATTCATTTTCACAAAGCTACTGACCTTTTTGAGTTTCCTAGAATCAAAGGTTTCTAGCTCACCAGCCTTATTCACCTCTGTTCCCCATCTCCTTCCTTCTTTCTGCAACTGGCTTCTCACTCAACACTCCACCATCTTGGCTGCTTCTCCTGGCCTACTCCATGTGGCCTCCTTCTGCTCTCTGCTCTGCTCTCTCCTCTAATGATAATCTCAGGAACCAAGAGAGAAAGCTCTCGTTCTGCCCCTATTTTATAATGTAGAAATCAAAAACTTAATCCAATATACAAAATAAGGAAGTCTCTAATACAAAGTCACTTATCTGGGGCATAATGGGATTGCACCACCCCACATCTAAAAGGGTGGGAAAGGCTTAATCCCAAAACCAAGCCCCAGACTATAAGGATTTGCCTGCCCACATCCTTCCCCCAACAAACATTAATATCATTTGGGTAATGGCCTCCACGTGGGCACCGCCATCTTTAACAAAGTGAGCATAATATATTTTATCTGCCCAACAATGTGAAATAAAAGAAAAGAGGGAAGAAAGCCTAAGAGCTAGAGCCAGACAGGATGAGAAAGTAGGGAAGAGTTTGTGCTCACCCCATCTTGCAGGAGGGGACTGTCAGGGAGCAGGTCAAAGGTATTGTTGGAATCCATGAGAGTCCAAAAGACCAGACTAACAGGCTTTATTGAAAGAAAGAAAGGAACCCTGCTGGGCACTTCTCCCAGGGAGAAGAGCGCCAGTTACAGACTAGGGGCAAATTATATAGTGTTCAGGAGAGCCTGAGGGGATACTGAGGCAAAAGTTCTGGTATGTCTGGAATACTCCTCCTTGGGGGTCTTGCCAGCTTCTTGGAATTCCTCTGTCTCAGGGGCAATACTCCAGTCAGTATGAGGTCTGACAGATAAGCAGAACATCAAGAGGGCAGTTTGGAATTCACGTATCTGTTATTTCTCAACTCTGTGGTTACATATCAAAGAAAGGCAGTTATTAATTTTATAATATATGGTGACGGGTGATGAGAAGAAAGAGGAGAGAAAAATTGGAAAATTATTGCTTTTTCATGAGATAATTCAAGAAAAGAACCTTGCCATCCAGTTAAGGAGGTTGTCAATTTCTGTGCTATCAGGTCTGAACCAGGTGATGTCTTTGAAAACCTGAGTTAGGAAATAAAACAAAATTTTGTGAGGTAATAATTGTGAATTGCTTGCTGCAAGTTCTGCGTGGACAGAGTGACAGGGTGATACATGGCCTCCTGGATGAGACTCACGAGACATGCTGGTCTGGGTCCTCTCAAATGGGAGAACATGTCAAGATTTGTAGAGACAGGGAACCTGTTGTTGTAAGTTTTTAGAAGGACTGAATATGTGAGGTTAAAAGGAAGGTGGTTTGGAGAACATTCATGAGGGACCTTTTCAGGCTGAGGGACCGTTTCTTCCTGCTGTCATCTCTACCAGTTTGATATTTCCCTCATGAAGTTCTCCTTGGGGTACTGGGGAATAGGAGTGTAGGAGCATTTGATTGTAGGTAATTCTAGAGATCTCCCTCATCTGGGCCTATAGGAACTTGATAAAGAAGGGGGGCAAGCATTAAAATTAGGCACAGAATTAGGATTGGTCTTGTAATTGGTGCTAGCATGGAGAACAAGGTTTTTTTTTTACCATTTTTAAGAGTAGGGATCAGTACTTGCCTGGCCACTGTAAATTTGTTCTTAAAGTTTTCAGAGAGAGTTGATATTCTCCTCAACCAGGCCAGAGTTGTTGATGTAATAGCAACACTGTTTCTGTAAAAAGAGACAAGTACCAGCTTTCTTGGCTGTTAGTATATCTAAAGCCCTCTGGTTTTGTAGGGTGACCTGAGCTAGAGATGTCAGTTGTCTCTGGAGGAAGGCTAGAGAGAATAGAAAATGGAGGAAGAAAGAGGTGTTTAAGGTTTTTAGAATGGTTACATTGCACCAGAAATGAGTTCCATTAAGGCTGGTTAGAGAAGTTTTGATTGGGATAGTCTTACTACATAATGTGGTAGGCCAATTGAGAGGGTTGAGGTGGGGTCTTCTTGGAAGAGAGGAACTCAGGCTCTGGAAAAGAGAAAAAGGGTCTGGATTTTTTGGTAAGGTTGAGTGGGTAGGGTAAAGGAACCGCAGTGTGATGGGAGGCCTTATTAGAAACGCACAGAGAAAGTCAGTAAGAAGTGTGTATACAGAAGTGAGGTTGAGAATTTAGATGCCCTGTTTGATGAGTCCTAGCCATGGCAAAGTTTTGGGAAGTAAGGGTGTATTTATAGGGTTTTTGATATTTTCTGTTTCGTGAGGGCAGGTTTTAGGGTTGGTGTGTAGGGTTAGGTAGCTTTTTTTTTTAATTTTCTGATTGGCGAATGTCTACATGCGTTTCTGCAAGAAATTAGTGAACAAACATACAAGGAAGGGTCCAAAAGTTAGAAAAATAAATAGGAGTGAGTGGACTAATGAAAGGCAATAGTCAATGTAAGGTCAGTGAATAATGGAGGATGGTCACATGGGGAACCCAGACCCACGAACTTTGGCTAGGACTGCCCACAAGCAAGCACGCCAAAAGAAGTTTCACAGGAACCCTTTGGAAAAAAAGCGACCGTATGTCATTCAGTGAGATTTCGCTATGTCATATTAGCCCGACTTCCCTAGAGGACCCCTTTAAATATCTCCCATGCGGTTTAATCCTTGCAACTTCCCTGGCCTCCATCTCCTCTATTTTTCTTTCTTTGAGGCCAGGGAACCTTGTTGGGCAAGATGAGCTGTACTCAATAAAGCCTTTTGTTATTCCACACCTCGTGGCTCCGGCCCCTTCCTTCTCGGCAGGGAAAAATACCTTACATTTTGGTGCCAAAAACCCGGGAGGAGTTAGAAGTCTGCAAGGACCACTCCTCTTCCTCATCTCCTCTGAGAAAGAACCAGGATCTTTGACCTTCCACCCACTTCGGCTCACCGTGTGGTAAGTACCCCACCTCCAACCTCCCCCTGCCTCAATTCTTTCCTCCAAGAATCCCTGTCCAAACCGTAGCTACATCAGGGAAGTCTTTCCATTTGACGTGCGGTGCTTGTGGAGACATCCTGAGCATATCCACTTTAACTTGTCCTCCGTGGCCAGACCTTGAGTTTTAGCACGCTAATATTCTAAATCTGACCACTCCAAGGACTGAGGGTGGCTGGGGGGGGCACAGAAATCTCTCTTCCTAAAGAAGAAGAAACTGTTCTTCTCAGCTGTGACCAGGCCACAGAACCCACTGAACTAGCCTCCTGAAGGGACTTTTGGTTTTACCACTCTTACTAATTTAACTATCACCAAAAAAACCTGAGAACTGATTGGAGATCTCTTACATTTATGGCTTCTAATTATTGGTGCACCCGTCCTGAATCTCTGTACGGCCTATTTCACCGCGCAGGCCTTTTTCTGGCCAGAGAAACCTCACCTAAAACCTCCACTCCTGATCTTTCCTTCTCCGTGGACTCTCAACTCTCTCCCTCCTATCTGACCTCCAGGGCATCCCCTCTCTTGGGCCTTTTCTCTGGTCCCTCTGTTGACCTCTTTTGTGCTCAGGTCTCTTCCCTCTGAGAGCTCCCTCCCCTCCCTTTGCAAAAACCTGTTTCATATCCACCACTACCATCTCTTTTTCTCCTCCCCTGCTGGCCAGGGGCCCTTCCCTGCTCCACTGTGTTCTTAAACCCCTCCTCCATCAGGCCATTCTCAGCCTGGCATTGGCTCTTACACTGGTTTTCAGGATGTCCAACCCCAATTTTATGGCAGGAAGTTCTGGCCTTGTACTGCCTTTGGCTCCAGCGTTTCCTGCAGGATCTGGGTGCCAGGCTCCACACAAGCCCTCCTCCTCTTATTCTCAACCCCCCCCCAAAACCCTATCCAGGACCTGTGAACATGGCATTTAAAGTTTGTAACAGTCCCAACTAGTAGAAACTGGCCAAGGTTATTCACCAGGCCTGCATGCAGAAGGTAATGCACCAAACCTCAGCTCTGGTGGCAATCCTGACGCCAGTAGAACAGAAGCAAGGCACAGAAAGTGCCCGACCCAAATCCAAAGTATAAATAAAAACCACACCAACAGCTTGCTTTAAGTATAGCAAGCAGGACCACTGGTCCCAGCAGTGCCCCTGCCAGTGGCTGCCCACTGAGCCCTGCCCTGACTGCAAGCAGTCCAGTCACAGGTGGAGTGATTGGCCCTTTGTGTAAAAGGTTTTTCCTCAATGCCTCTATGTGGAGGCCAAGCCTCCCGAACGGCAAGACCAATGCAGCCAAATGGATGAATCGCTCAAACTCCTAGGACACGGCCTGGACTCAGAGAACCCAGGGTATGCTGCAACTAGTGGGTAAGTCCATCTCATTTCTTGTGGACACTGGGTTACCTTCTCTGTTTTGCCATTACACTCTGGACCTCTAGTTCCCTCACAACTCTCAGTTATGGGAGTGGGCAGGACCCCATCCTTTCCTCCCCTTTTTTAAATTTACTAAATTTAAGGCAGTGACATTGATAAATAAGGTACATATGTTGAGAGAAAACATCTCTAGATTATTTTGACACTTGTGTTGTATACCACTCCCCCAAAGTTAAATTGTCTTCTGTCACCTTCTATCTGGTTTTCTTTGTTCCCCTCCCCTCCCCCAACCCCTCTCTCCTTCTTCACCCCATCCACCCTCCCCCCACCCCCACCCCTGTTGCCATTACATTCTTGTTCATGTCTCTGAGTCTCATTTTTATGTCCCTTCTATGTATGGATTCATATAGTTCTTATCCTTTCCCCTTTTTACACCACTCCTGACATGCAGTTTTGCCTCCTTACAGGACCACTGGCAGTCGGAACCACTGGACTCCATCCATCTCCAGCTCACAAAAATACTGGACCCTACAAATCCCCCTATTACTCCTCTTTTTTTAAATCTTTACAGGACCGCTTCCGTGAAGTTTCTCAACTCACGGCCACACAAATGTTCCTCCTGACAGCCCTCAAAACCACTACCTTCTGATCTCCCCATCCCCATGATGCCCATAATCAGCAGGAAGTAGCCAGATTTAACACAAAAGGTCAGAATGTAAGGTCAAAGAATAATGGGGGATGGTAACGTGAGGAACTCAGACCCACGAACTTTGGCTAGGACCACTCACAACCAAGCATGCCAAAAGAAGCTTCACAGGAGCCCTTTGGAAAAAAGCAACCATCTCTCAGCCAGTGAGATTTTGCTACATCATATTAGCCCGACTTCCCTAGAGGACCTCTTTAAATATCTCCCATGCAGTTTAATCCTTGTGACTTCCCTGGCCTCCATCTCCTCCATTTTTCTTTCTTTGGGGCCAGGGAACCTTGCCAGGTGAGATGCGCTGTACTCAATAAAGCCTTTTGTTATTTCACACTTCGTGGCTCTGGCCCCTTCCCTCCTTCTTGGTGGGGAAAAATACCTTACAGTCAGGATGCCCAGTTTGTGTGAAACCACTGATTCCATGTATATAAATTTGCTGGTCTTCAGAGAGAGAGAGAGAGAAAGAGAGAGAGAGAGAGTAGGAATAAGACAGGAAAGTGGCAAGTCCCCTTGTCCCTAGACCAATTTTTTTAGAGATGTTTAAAGCAACAAGCAGAGGGATTACCTGTACAGCTTGTTTTGTCCTTAGATTGATGGGTAGTGTACTAGGAATTAAAAGAGGCTCATGGGGTGAGATTAGGTTGATACTTGGTGTGAGATAGATTAGGGTACAGGTTTCTGTCCAATTAGTAGGGAGATACATAGATGCTGGTCCCACATGAGTAGAAAGCCCCTGATTGGATGAGGCAGGCTGAGAGGTGAATAGAGAATAGAAGGACAAGGGGTCGGTTTTATGTCTCTGTTTCTGAGCTCCAGATGGTCAGGGTGGAGGAAAGAGTCATCTCAATAAGTGGGCAGAGTAAAAGATTGTTAGTTAGGATGAGTAGTTAAACATTCTTGGAAAACCCGTTTTCTGATTGTTCAAATTCTTTTTTCTTGGTACAAAGCTCCTACAACCTGCACAAACTTTATAAACCTTCAACTTTCATAAACTTTCTTATAACAACTTGCTTTTCCTTTTCCTTTTAAAAGTACATACTATTATCAAAACCATATATATCTTTTCTAGTCAGAACTCTTGATTTAAAAATCTTTAACCTTTAGTGATAATTACGTTGACTTTCTTTTTACCCTAGTTTCCCTTTTCCCAAAGTCTCACTAGAAGAGTCCTTAGTTTTTCATATATCCACCATTCAGACCAACCAGCTTCCAGTGTGTGGTAAGGCATGGCATATTTCTATTTTAGTAGCAGTGAGAGTTGTCAGGATCATGGTGTGGACCTGTCCATGTGAAAATTAGTTTTTGGGTGATGTAATGCTGGAATCACCTTTTGGACAGTCTTTAAACAGTTTGCTGAGTAACCTGTAAATCCTGCAAGTGCTTAGGGAAAGGATGGTTACATTTCTACACTTTGCCGCTAGAGTTTAAGACCTAGTGACCACTGCTTCTAGCTGAAATTAGCAGCAGGGAATGGGGCATTGAGATAAGAGAAATAACAAAGATATTATACATTAAATAAAGCAACAAAACCACACTGTCAATACCCACAGTAGAGATCTTTGAGAGATAAATAAAACTCAAATATTCAAGCAAGGCATAGTAGATGGCCCTTGTGTTTACAAGAAATGAGATCAGCTTGCTACTTGGAAGAAATACCTTAGGCTCGTGAACAATGTCCTTGGGCCTTCAGTGGCAACTCTCAGCATGCTGGGAAAGGTCAGGTAAGAGGTAGCTTGAGCAGGGCTAGAAGAGACTGAACCCTCCCTCCATGGAGCAAGGGGGCAGCTTACTTTCTCATGCCCCTCTTTCCACAGCAAAGGTGTGTCAACCAGTGGGGCCAGGAAGCCTCACAGTCTTCAATTCAATGAGCATTCTTTCTACTCTGAAGCAGAGCCCTGATGAAATCCTATGAAGCCCTTTGGGGTGCTGGAGCCTTTAAGAGTGTATGTCAAAAGCTGGTATTTCCTGACTTCTTTTGGGCCTTATTTGCCTTTACTGTTACTTCCTTGCCCATTATAGACCTTAAAAACCATGCTCAGAAGACCTCACTGAGGGGCTTGACTAAGAGAGCAAAATTGGGAATCCAGTTTTAAAAAGCCTATTAGGCCAAGGAAAGAAAGGTTTTAATTTGCAGTGGTAGTTGGTTGGAGACAGTGGAGGGTCTGAGTTTGATCTAGGGTGAGACTTCACATGGTGGGGGTTAAGGCGATGCTTAGATATGCTACAGACTAAGTCAAGTTGAGCCTTAGCAGAGAAGACGCAATATCCTTTCACAGTGAGGAAGTTAAGAAGGGTGGTGGTGTGTCTCCTTGAGGCAGGCAGGGAGGGGCCTCAAAGAAGTAGGTTATTTACATATTGTAAGAGAGTACTAGTTTTGAGATTGCATGCTGCTAAATCCTGAGCTAATGCTTGCCCAAACAGGTGTGGGCTGTTTTTGAACCCCTGGTGTTAGACAGTCCATGTAAGTTGCTGGGCTATATTAGTGTCTGGGTCAGTTTAAATAAAAGTAAATGCAAACAGAAAGTAAGAGTCAGGGTGTAGAGGAATGGTAAAGAAGGCATTCTTGAGATATCATTCACTTTTAAAAGTAATAATAAGCCTGACCAGGCGGTGGCACAGTGGATAGAGCGTATTGGACTGGGATGCGGAAGATCCAGGTTTGAGACCCCGAGGTCACCAGCTTGAGCACGGGCTCATCTGGTTTGAGCAAATTCTCACCAGCTTGAGTCCAAGGTCGGTGGCTCGAGCAAGGGTTTACTCCATCTGCTGAAGGCCTGCAGTCAAGGCACAGATGAAAAAGCAATCAGCTCTTGCATTTCAGCTGCCATGCCTTCCAGACTGAGGAAGACCCGGAAACTTCGGGGCCACGTGAGCCACGGCCACGGCCACCTCGGCAAACGCAGAAAGCACCCGGGAGGCCGAGGTAATGCTGGTGGCCTGCGTCATCACAGCATCAACTTCGACAAATATCACCCAGGTCACTTTGGGAAAGCTGGGATGAGTCATTACCACTTAAAGAGGAACCAGAGCTTCTGCCCAACTGTTAACCTTGATAAACTGTGGACGTTGGCCAGTGAGCAGATACGGGTAAATGCTGCCAAAAATAAGACTGGAGCTGCTCCTGTCATTGATGTGGTGCGATCGGGCTACTACAGAGCCCTCGGGAAGGGAAGCTCCCAAAGCAGCCTGTCATTGTGAGAGCCAAATTCCTCAGCAGAAGAGCTGAGGAGATTAAGGGTGTTGGTGGGGCCTGTGTCCTAGCAGCTTGAAGCTACACAGAGGGAAGCCCATTAAATGCTAAGTGATTTTGAAAAAAAAGAAAAAAAAGAAAAAGCAATCAATGAACAACTAAGGTGTCACAACAAAAAAATGATAACTGATGCTTCTCATCTCTTTCCGTTCCTGTCTGTCTGTCCCTGTCTATCCCTCTCTCTGACTCACTCTCTGTCTCTGTTAAAAAAAAAAAAAAAAAAGGGCCAGCGGAATAATGGAGTTCACCTCATTTAAAGTGTGAAGCTTCTGCCTGGCCGGATAGCTTGGTGGGTTAGAGCGTCTTCACAATGTGCAGAGATTGCCGGTTCGATCCCCAGTCAGGGCACATGCAGGGACAGATTGAGGTTCCTGTCTCTCTGCCTATCTTTCTAAAACCGATAAATAAAATAAAAAACAAATAAAATGTAAAGTTTTATTATTACTTTTATTTTATTTATTTATTTATTTATTTATTTATTTATTGTATTTTTTCTGAAGCTGGAAACGGGGAGAGACAGTCAGACAAACTCCCGCATGCGCCCAACCGGGATCCACCTGGCACGCCCACCAGGGGCGATGCTCTGCCCACCAGGGAGCGATGCTTATTTTATTTTATTTTATTTATTTTATTTAATTTTATTTTTTATTTTTTACAGAGAAAGAGAGAGTCAGAGAGAGGGCTAGACAGGGACAGACAGACCAGAACAGAGAGATGAGAAGCATCAATCATTAGTTTTTCGTTGCAGGTTGCAACACTTTAGTTGTTTTGTTTGTTTTACAGAGACAGAGAGAGAGAAAGGAACAGACAGACAGGAATGGAGAGATGAGAAGCAGTCAATCATCACTTTCTCATTGCACATTGTGACACCTTAGTTGTTCATTGATTGCTTTCTCATATGTGCCTTGACCGTGGGCCTTCAGCAGACCGAGTAACCCGTTGCTCGAGCCAGCGACCTTGGGTCCAAGCTGGTGAGCTTTGCTCAAACCAGATGAGCTCACACTCAAGCTGGCGACCTTGGGGTCTTGAACTTGGGTCTTCGCATCCCAGTCCGACGCTTTATCCACTGCGCCACCGCCTGGCCAGGCTACTCCGCTGTTCCTAATTCAGCCAGTGCAGGGGCTGTGTGGGGCCTTTGGTAAGTTGGCCCTGACTCCACGTAAGCCAGACGTCCACTGGGCAGCTCGCTCCCTACCTGCCATTATATAGGACCGGGCCGTCCACATGAATATCACATTATATACGGACCGGGCAGTCCACATGAATATCACATTATATACGGACCGGGCAGTCCACATGAATATCACATTATATACGGACCGGGCCGTCCACATGAATATCACATTATATACGGACCGGGCCGTCCACATGAATATCACATTATATACGGACCGGGCAGTCCACATGAATATCACATTATATAGGACCGGGCCGTCCACATGAATATCACATTATATACGGACCGGGCCGTCCACATGAATATCACATTATATACGGACCGGGCCGTCCACATGAATATCACATTATATAGGACCGGGCAGTCCACATGAATATCACATTATATACGGACCGGGCAGTCCACATGAATATCACATTATATACGGACCGGGCCGTCCACATGAATATCACATTATATACGGACCGGGCCGTCCACATGAATATCACATTATATAGGACCGGGCCGTCCACATGAATATCACATTATATACGGACCGGGCAGTCCACATGAATATCACATTATATACGGACCGGGCAGTCCACATGAATATCACATTATATACGGACCGGGCCGTCCACATGAATATCACATTATATACGGACCGGGCCGTCCACATGAATATCACATTATATAGGACCGGGCCGTCCACATGAATATCACATTATATACGGACCGGGCCGTCCACATGAATATCACATTATATAGGACCGGGCCGTCCACATGAATATCACATTATATACGGACCGGGCAGTCCACATGAATATCACATTATATACGGACCGGGCAGTCCACATGAATATCACATTATATACGGACCGGGCCGTCCACATGAATATCACATTATATACGGACCGGGCAGTCCACATGAATATCACATTATATACGGACCGGGCAGTCCACATGAATATCACATTATATACGGACCGGGCCGTCCACATGAATATCACATTATATACGGACCGGGCAGTCCACATGAATATCACATTATATACGGACCGGGCCGTCCACATGAATATCACACGCAAATGAAAATCATGAAGCTAAACATGGAAACGTAGGACAATGTATTTGATCTCGTCCCCCTTCCCCCTTTCCTCTGACTGCTGTCCATCTCTTCCTGTGTCCCTGCCTCTGTTTCTATCTTGTTCCTCAGTTTACTGTGTTTGTAAGACCTCACACATAGGGAGATCATATGGTATTTGTCTTTCTCTACCTGGTTTGTCTCACTTAGCACAATAATCCTCAGGACTATCCGAAAGGTAAGATTTCCTTTTTCATAGCTGTGTAGTATTCCATTGTGTAAACGTACCAGTGCTGGGTATTTGGGGTTTTTGTTTGTTTGTTTGTTTGTGACAAAGACAGAGTCAGAGAGATGAGAAGCCTCAATTTTTTGTTGCGGCACCTTAGTTGTTCATTGATTGATTTTTATTTTTTTAATTTTTTAATTAATTTTAATGGGGTGACATGAATAAATCAGGTTACATATGTTCACAGAAAACATCTCCAGATCATTTTGACATTTAATTATGTTGCATTCCCATCACTCGAAGTAAATTGTCTACCGTCACCTTCTATCTGGTTTTCTTTGTGCCCCTCCCCTCCACCCTCTCCTCCCCCCCACCCACCGTAACCACCATACTCTTCTCCATGTCTCTTAGTCTCGTTTTCATGTCCCATCAATGTTTGGAATCAAGCAGTTCTTAGTTTTTCCTGATTTACTTATTTCACTCCGTATAATGTTATCAAGATCCATCCATGTTGATGTAAATGATCCAATGTCATTTCTTATGGCTGAGTAGTATTCCGTAGTATATATGTACCAAAGCTTCTTTATTCAGTCACATTGATTGCTTTCCCATATGTGCCTTGACCAGGGGACCACAGCAGACTGAGTGACCCCTTGCTGGAGCCAGTGACCTTGGCCTCAAGATGGTGAGCCCTGCTCAAACCAGGTGAGCCCGTGCTCAAGCCGGCGACTTCGAGGTTTCAAACCTGGGTCCTCTGCATCCCAGTTCACGCACTATCCGCTGCGCACTGCTAGGTCAGGCATGCTGGTTTTTTTTCTTTTTTTAAATTAAAGTTTTATTTATTGATTTTAAAGGAGAGAGAGAGAGAGAGACTTGGAAGGGGTGGGAACCATCAACTCATAGTAGCTCTCATATGTGTCTTGATTGGGCAAGCCCTGGGTTTCGAATACGTGACCTCAGCATTCCAGGTCAACACTTTATCCACCGCACCACCACTGGTCAGGCTGCACCACAGGTTTTTCTCGGATCGCCCACTGAGGGGCACTTGCGCTGTTTCCGGATCCTGACTATTGCACACAACGCTGCAGTGACCGTGGGGGTGCATGTCGTGTTTCTCATTAGGGTTTTGGAACCCACAACTCCTAAAGTGACAATGGATGGAGCTGCCCCAGGACTGCACACACCACGTGTTCCCTTCCGTCCCCGCTCCCTGTGAGGACAGACAGGGACTGTGGTTAACGGGAGAGGCCAGGAGACGCCTCCGTGCCACCTTCCGTGTTGTGCAGCAGGAGGAGTCCAGAGACGGGGTCCCCCAGGGAGTTCGGGGCGGAGTTCCAGTCTGGCCACTGCGGGGTTGCTTCAAGCACAGATCTTCTCAGGCATGGGTGTCTTAAGTCAGCAGTGACCCAAATGGCCTGGGACACACTGCGGCCCGGTGGTCAGAGGGCCTCTCCGGGCTGGATCGGGCTCCTCGGAGGGAATGGCTGCTTCCGAGGAGACTGAGAGGAAGGGGTTGGGATGGACGGGGCGTGCATTCCAGGAAGAGGGGACTGGCCTGCACGTGGCCCCAGCAAAAAGCAAGGCACTGAGACTCAGCGTGACCACAGGACACGGGGCTTAAGGCACAGGCTGAGGCTGGCACCTCCTCCAATGTCAACCCTAGGGGAGCTCCACCCTTGGTGTGACAGGAGGGCATGGCCAGCTGTGTGCTTTGATGTTCATTCCAACTGCCCAGTGCAGGCAGCGTGGATTCAGGAGAGCCCACAGGGAGCAAGACTGATCAGTGGTCAGCAGGGAGTGAACTGGCCCCGTGGGGTGAGCACAGCTGTGGAAGGACCACAGAAGGCCACTGATGCTGATTCCAGTGGCGTCAGGTGGGAGGTGGGTGGAGATGGTGCCCAGGTTCCTGGACAAGAGGGTGGGTGGTGTGGCATTTACGTCATTGATGGACTAATGGAGTTGAACATGCTTGGTGCTCGAGGGGAAGGAGTGGCCGAGTTGTGACTGTTGCCAAGGACTGGGGAAGTTGGGGTGAGTGAGGAGGGCGCAGGGTGGGGCCCCCATTTTGAGCTGAGCCCTGGAAGGACTGTGCTGTCCTTTCCTGAGACAGAGACCCTCGGGAAGGCCACAAACCAGGCAAGAGGCTTCTCTGGCCTTTGATCTCTACTCCAGAGCCCCTGCACCCCCAGGGCACATCCCTGGTGTCTGTGACGTTCTCTGGGCAGGACACCACCTTCCAAGGACATCACACCCAAGAGTATGCACCCAACAGGAATGACACACAAAAAACACAACTGCTGAAAATACGTTTTTTATTATGCAAAGAATAATTTTTTTTTTTTTTGTATCTTTCTGAAGCTGGAAACAGGGAGAGACAGTCAGACAGACTCCCGCATGCGCCCAACAGGGATCCACCCGGCACGCCCACCAGGGGCGAGGCTCTGCCCACCAGGGGGTGATGCTCTACCCCTCAGGGGCGTCGCTCTGCCGGGACCAGAGCCACTCTAGCACCTGGGGCAGAGGCCAAGGAGCCATCCCCAGCGCCCGGGCCATCTTTGCTCCAATGGAGCCTTGGCTGCGGGAGGGGAAGAGAGAGACAGAGAGGAAGGAGGGGGAGGGGTGGAGAAGCAAATGGGCGCTTCTCCTATGTGCCCTGTTCGGGAATCGAACCTGGGTCCCCCGCATGCCAGGCCGACGCTCTACCGCTGAGCCAACCGGCCAGGGCCTGCAAAGAATAAATTTAAAACATATATTAAATAGCACCAATATCTTACGCGTCAAGATGTTTAAATATAAGGCACTTAAGAAATGGCTGTATAGACCTGGGGTGGCACAGAGGATAAAGTGTCGGCCTAGAACACTGATTGCTGGTTGGAAACCCCGGGCTTGCCTGGTCAAGGTCAAGGCACATATGGGAGTTGATCCTTCCTGCTCCTCCCCCCGTTCTCTTTCTCCTCTCTAAAATGTTAAATAGACTTACACATTTTTCTAAAAAAAATAAAAAATTTAAAAAATGTAAAATCCTAAAAATTATTTTTCTAAAATGGCTCTGTAAACTGTCCCCCATGCCTCACCTGAGATGATCTAGTGCTAGCCCAGGACAGCTGCAGGCTTGCCTGTCACTGAACTGATCGTACATTTCACCCACTTAATAATGTCACATTCTGTTCAGGGCATGTGGACAACACAGTAACTCGGAGATCAAGGAGTTGGTGGGGACAGAAGACAACCATCAACCCCTCCTGCCCACAGTGCCTAGAAGAGGGTCTGTGGAATGGGACTCCACCCCGCACAATAAGGGGGTCCATTCCCGAGCAGATTAGGGACCCTGGGTAACCTTAGGACCTGCTACAGGTCAGCCACACTGGCCACAAGGAGTCCCGGATGGGCCGTGTCCAGCAAAGAAGCTCTCTTGGTGCACGGACCTCCCACTGGAAGCTTCACACGAAATCCATGCAGACAAGAAAGGGGCTGAGCCCCGTCTGGGATTCATGAAGCTTCCAATGGGATCAGACCCAGGAGAGAAGATCACCCCTCCCCATTCAGGATGCTGCTTAAAGTCACACCCTGTGCCCAGAGGTTACTCTACTTTGGGGTCTCTGCATGCCTCCCTAAGATATTTTCAGCAACCAAGTGGTTTATAATATTGTGCAATTCCTCATGGAGCTCCATTTTATGGAGGGCCGCCATGAGTGTTCGGGGACGCGTCCCTTCCCAGCCTGTTCTTCCAGCGGACGAGCATCTTGTAACATTGTTCCCTCAGATTCCCTGGGTTCTCGTGTTCACAAATATCAATGTCATTTTCTCCGAGTCCGACAAGCCTCATGAACATCTTCCAGTCTTTCGCTGGAACCTTACGTACAAATTCATAACAGATCTTATTCTTGGCTGAGAAAACAGAAATCAGAAAGGAAGACTTGGTTACAATTCCGGAAGGCTCACGGAGCGTCGCTGTAACCGTTCCCACCTTCCTCCAGGCCTGGCTCCGCCGGCACACCATGGCACCGGGGAGGGGGGCCCTGGGCCACCCAGGCTGACCTGGAAGAAGTGCAGGGGCTATGGGACCAGGTGACCGTGGTTAGCCCTGACCTGCCATGGCTCTCGACCTGCCTGTTCCTCACTCTGCAGCCAGTGAGCCGTGAAGGGACCCGGTATCCCAGGAATGCAGGACTGGGCGGGATAACGAGTCTGCTGGGGTCGGCCCCGCCCTTCCTCCCACCTCACCAGAGTGGCCATGAGGCGTCAGGACAGAAGGCTGATGCCAGGGGCCCAGTATAGGATCTGACACCTGGGGCTGAGTTCTGTGGCCTCACTGGGCTGTGGACCATCTGATATCTAAGTCTATAAAGAGGGTGGATCCCCACAGCTGTCAGAGAGGATGAGATGAGAAATAGCACCAGGCTATTTACATAATTCCCCTTTCCAGAATTCAGACATTATATCTTGACATTCACACCAAACAAGAAAGAGTTACACCTCATCAGTCACTATAACTGAAGAATTTGAATGACTTACCATCACAGGACGTGTCCTTCAGAAAATATTGTTGTTTATATTGCTGCAGAGAAAAGACAATGAAATTGTACCGGGAGAAGACACCTGTGTGAACACTTGCAGGAAATTCACAGAAAACTAAAGTGTCATTGGGTCTGTGTGGCAGCAGTGGGTGGGGACAGGGCAGCCTTTGTGACCACACTCCAGAAGTCACCAGCTGTCCCCCCAGGGGGAGCAGGGAGCTCACAGCCACCTGCCTCTGTGTCACACTCCCCCAGGATACAGCCTGGGCCTGGGGCAACACTGCGTTGTCCCTCTGCCCCAGCTCTGGAGGGCGAGGGTCCAGGGCCCGGATGCTCTGAGTGTCCCCCTGACCCCTCCCAGACCCGGTCCCAGGGGAGACGCCTGGACCAGAACCTCCCTCACGGCCTCGGATGGAACCAGCCCTGCCGACACCTCGACCTTGGACATCCTGTCTCCCGAACTGGGACAGTGAACTTGTGGTGTTTACGCTGCCTGGTCTGTGTGCTCTGCCGTGGTCGCCCCAGGAAACCCAGACAAGAACAGACGAGAGCACAGAGGGAGCAGTTACCACAGCCCTGCACACAGTAGGTGCTCTATAAACGCAGGCCGCACTGTTACGCAGACCCTCCCAGGGAGCTCACTCACCTGCTCCAGGTGCCTGAGGGAGGCTGCCGCCTGGGCCTGAGCCTGCAGCCCCGGGGCCGGGGGAGCAGCAGTTTGCAGCTCCTGCTCTGGGGCTGCCTGGCTTCCTCCGGCCACCACCTCCTGCAGCTCAGTGTCCTCCCCACGCTCCTCTGAGGGTCCTGGGCGGGTCCCGGCCCCAGGTGTCAGGGCTGAGTCCCCCTCCTGCAGCAGTGGTGTTGTGGGCTCGCCCGGGGCAGGTGGGCCCCTCTCAGGGTCCGTAGCCGGCAGTGTGCTGAGCTGGATGGTACCCAGTGACTAAAAAACAAAGTCATGCTTTTTGTGACAGGATTCAGTAGCACAGTCTGATACAAGCCAGTTTAGGGGGACAGAAATGACAAGGTGTCTGGTAGACCACCAGGGCCGTGCACTTTCACTGAAGAGTGCTTCACGGGGTCAGGGTCCAGCTCTGTCCCCAGCTCCCTGGGGGTTCCCCAAACGTGTCTCTCTTTTTTTTTTTTCCCAAACGTGTCTCTTATGGGCTGAATGGTGACTCCAAAAGGGATGTCCACATCCTAAACCCTAGCCGGGACCTGAGAAGGGGTCTTATTTGGAATGGAGTCTATGCAGATGAGGCCACACGGGATGACAGTGTCCCTAATCCCTGTGATGAGGGAGTGTCCCCAGAGAGAGCTACTCAGAGACACAGAGTCACTCGGGGGAGGGGGCCAGGTGAGGACGGAGGCGGAGACCAGAGTGATGTGTCCACAGCCAAGGAACAGCAGGACTGCTGGCAGCCAGCAGAAGAGGTGAGGGGAGGGGCGGGAAGGACCCCCCAGGGCCTGGGAAGGAGCCAACTCCCCCACATGGATTGCAGACTTCTGGCCTCCACAGCGGGCAGACAGGGAGGCCCTGTGTTTAAAGCCACACGTTTGGGGTCATCTGTTTCGACAGCCCTGGGGAACCCGGACACAGCCCTGTGCCCTCAGTGTCTCAGTTTCCACTCCGGGGTCTAGACCAGCAGAGATGAAGTCGTCTCTAGCACAACGTTTAGGATCTGCTGAGGGGGTGCAGATGGTTCCGCAAATGCTGAGGTGTGTATATGGGGGGACCCCGGCTGCCTCCTGCCACCCTGGGGACTCTCTGCGGTCCTCAAGGCCTGACGACCCGACCGCAACACTCTCAGGAATACTCACACGGCTGCTTGGCTCACTCGACTTTTCTGAAAATCAAAAAGAAAAGGAAATGAAAATGCTGTCATGCACCACATAACAACGTTTCAGTCAATGACAGGCCACATGCCTGACCGGGCGACAGAGCAGTGGATAGAGCGTTGGCCTTGTATGCTCAAGACCAGGTTTGAAACCCAAAGGTCACTGGCTTGAGCACGGGCACACCAGCTCAAGTGCGGGCCACTGTCTTGACCATTGGATCATAGACATGACCCCATGGTGGCTGGTTTAAGCCCAAAGAACGCTGGCTTGAGCAAGGGGACATTGGCTCGGCGAGAGTCCTCCCGGTCAAGGCACATGCGAGAAAACAATCAATGCACAAGTCAAGAGTTGCAATGAAGACTTGACATTTCTCATCTTTCTATTGTACCTTCCTGTCTGTCTGTCTGTCTGTCTCTCTGCCTCTCTATCTCTCCCTCTGCATCTCTCTCTCTCTCTCTCAGTAAAATAAATAAATAAATAGGCCTTCCTAGCACTCTCTAGCAAAGAAAAACATTTAAGAACAATAAAAAACGAAAGGCCACACAGATAACTGAGCAAGCACTGGAATACAATGGAGCTGAAACCATCCTATCACCTGGTGACATGGTCCTGCCATGGGGCCACATGTCATTTCTCCCAAGGCTGGGGAGACTCAGGTGTGAACAAACCTACCTAGTTGCCAGCGGCACTGAAATGTAGCAGATACGATTACGTACAGTAGCCATGCCGAACAATACAGAGCAACTATGTTACTGCTTTATGGACGCACTAGACTCAGCTCATGAGATGAAGCTGCCCTGTGTGATTTAATCTCCTGCTGTCTGCACAGTAACGTGCTTGCAGGTCTGAAG
Organism: Saccopteryx bilineata; assembly: GCF_036850765.1. Lineage (NCBI taxonomy): Eukaryota > Metazoa > Chordata > Mammalia > Chiroptera > Emballonuridae > Saccopteryx > Saccopteryx bilineata. Next base: position 405,409,449 of record NC_089490.1, on the reverse strand, counting down.
CCCAGGTGCGACGGGCTACACCACACAGCCTGGTACAGGCTCTACCCTCCAGGTGCCCGGGCCCTAAGTCATGTTTACACAAAGATGAAATCGCCTAGGGACACGCTGATCAGAGCGTGTCCCGTCATCACGCAGCAGATGACTATGACTGATGTAACTGGACAAGGACTTCTACGGAGGAAATGCCTGCATTCATGACAAAGGAAATGTACTTACTTTTCCAGAAAGTGGCCAAGCAGTGCAAAGCCTTCAGCCCTGCACACAAGGGGGAGTACCCAGTGAGTGAGCACGCTCAGTGCTCTCACCTCCCCGACCCCCTGTGGGAAGCTCCAGCCTCCTCCAGCTTCCTGGCCAGGAAACCCGGACACCCTGCCCCTGCCCGCTGCCCTGGGGTGCTGGTCTGAGCCCTGAGCCTGGTCCAGGCACATGGCACACGGCGCCCTGCCCAGAGCACCAGCTCAGGCACGAGGACCCCTGAGTGAGGAAGTGAGCGCAGCTCTGTTTTAAATGAAGAACGCCCCGCCTAGCACCTCCTGCGGTTCCTGACCTGGTTGCTGACCTGTGTCCCCTGCGGGGCAGCGCGGACTCTACTCTACCTGGTCTTCTACAGCAGCGGATGCCGATGCCGATGCCGATGCCGATGAGGAGGCAGATGACAAAGATGATGGGCACCCCCACTTTTACAAAGGAGGAGGAGCTCTCAGCAGAACCACTGGCTGGGTTTCCTGGAAGGGGGCAGACAGAGAGAGCCGTAGTCAGGTAAGCATGTCACCCCCCAAGGGACACGTTAGAGAAGGAAATGCCTGCTTTCGGAGCTGGAACGGTTCTCCACGTCCAGGCCCCAAGTCTCTCTGGGTGGAGGCAGGACAGGCTCATCTGTCCGGCTCGCAGATGAGGACCCAAATGTGAAGGCAGTACCAAGTCAGTCCCACAAGAGTGGCCAAGATTGTGGTGTCCCATTAAAGGGCTCTAGTTTGAGTGGTCACTTCCTCCTGGGCTGGCAGGAGGCAAAGCCTGGCGGCCGGAGAGAGGGGGACGACAGCTGGTCCTGAGTAGAGCAGAGCCCGGCCACAGCGGCCCAGGGGACAGGCCAGAGCCCACCCCCAGGGGAGGTCTGTTGAGACCACTCTGGTGCCCTGTCCTCACGCTGGTGACATTACAGCACCAACAGGAGGCACAGACGGAAAAGCTACAGGCCAATCGGAGCGTGGACACGTGGCCACCCCACGAGAACAGAGGGACGTAGGACTCTTCCACATGAAGCCACTGATGCTCCAATGGCTTCTCTTTAGAATCAGATCAGGCCCTAACGAATATATCTTATTTTGGCATTAAGATATTCTTTAAATGGATGATTTCAAATCATTTTATGGAAATCGACAAGCTAATTCAGAACTATAAATTGATACCCCAAAGTACAAGAGCAGCTCCGAGAATACTGTGGAAATATGGTGTCATGTCCAAGGACAGATAGAAAGTCCCAGATGGATGTACTCAGGCGCTTGGTTTACGACCAGGTGACACCGAGACTGGGGGAAGGGTCGATGTTCCCCACACGGTGCTCCGTCATCTGTGTGTGTGTGCACAAACCACATGGAGCCACAACACCTGCCTCACACCACGAACACACCAATGCCAGCGTCATTGTCAGATGAAATAAGAAAGATTCTGCGATCATATGAGCAACATCTTGGGATAAGGAAAGACTTCTCACAGGGGATCAGAGAGCAGCAAACATAGGAAAGTGGGGACAGACCAGACCATGTTACCAGGAGGAACCTCGGTCTACCACAACCCCCCACAAACTGGTACAGAGGTACCCTGACTGGGAGGAGACATTTCTAGAATAAAGGGTCTGCATCCTGAGTTATAAATGAGAAAGAATCCCAGATACAACCATGAAACCCACATAAAAATGGGCACGGGCCTTGCCCAGACTTAACCCAAGAGGCACAGGCTTTCGGGCCCCCTGCACCCCCGTCCCCGCCTGGGCCCTGGAGCGGCTTCCTACCTGGCTCTGGGTTTCTGTCCGTGGCACACACAGTATCCATGGTGGCATTGCATGTCTGGAGGGTGGCACCTTTACATCTGACCAGAAAGAGGGAGGAAACCTGAGTGTGATCTCCGGGCTCAGGCCCCGCCCAGGCCCCGGGACCTCCCCCCGCCCTGGGCTCTCGGTGCCTGGCATTCCCCAGCTATCTGGCCCAGTGTGCTCCAAAGAGAGCAGAACCTGGGAATGCTCGGTGGTTCCCGGGGAAGGGGTCCCGCTCCACCTGCTCCTAGAAAAAGCTGTGTGGTGCGAGTGTGGACCTGCGGTCGCCACATCTCTTCCAAGAGGGAAGACGGTCCACAGCTGGAGCCCACGGAGAAGGGCACAGGCGAGCGAGTAGAGAGAAGCCAGAGCCCTGAGCAGACCAGACCCGCAGGCAGCTCTGACTGCCCACTCGTCAGGCACATGAGTGAGCCCACCGGTCAGCCTGGCCGGCGTGTACTAAGGGGCCTCCAATGCACCCCACAGACTGCACTGTTCTGCAAGTGCTCTCTCCACCTCTGGGTTATCTCCCTGGAAGATTCCCCCAAGCCCAGGCCCACCCAGCATCTCAGGATGAAACCTTATTTGGAAGCAGGGTCTTTGTAGACATGCTCTAGTCAGGTGAGCTCATACCGGAGTAAGGCAGGTCTTAACCAATGACCATGGCCCTTAAAGACAGCAGTCTATATGCAGAGAGCAGTCTATATGCAGAGAGCAGTCTGTATGCAGAGAGCAGTCTGTATGCAGAGAGCAGTCTATATGCAGAGGTCAGTCTATATGCAGAGAGCAGTCCATATACAGAGAGCAGTCTATATGCAGAGAGCAGTCTATATGCAGAGCGTTCTAGATGCAGAGAGCAGTCTATATGCAGAGAGCAGTCTATATGCAGAGCGTTCTAGATGCAGAGAGCAGTCTATATGCAGAGGTCAGTCTATATGCAGAGAGCAGTCTATATGCAGAGAGCAGTCTATATGCAGAGAGCAGTCCATATGCTGAGAGCAGTCTATATGCAGAGATCAGTCTATATGCAGAGAGCAGTCTATATGCAGAGGTCAGTCTATATGCAGAGAGCAGTCTATATGCAGAGCGTTCTAGATGCAGAGAGGAGACAGCACACGGAGAGGGTGACGTGCAGACAGAGGCAGAGGTCGGAGCAATGCGTCTAGGAGCACAGGGGCACCAAGGAGCGCTGGCCCCACCCAAAGCTGAGAGCCGCAGAGGCCGGAAGGATCCTCCCCAGAGCCTTCGGAGGGAGCGTGGCCCTGCCACACCTGGACGGCGGACTCCCGGTCTGCAGAACTGCAGGAGAGTCATTCCTGTTGGTTTTGAAAGTGTCCAGTTGTGGTGCTTTGATACAGATGGACCCGGGACACGCACGCAGTGACAATGGTCATTCCTGGGACACAGTTCTGCCTTTCTCCCAGCCCAGAGCTCCCATCCTCTGGAACTTTGTATGGCTTTCGTCCTCCCTCCCTCCCCACCTTGCTGCAGAGACCTGTCTGTAAAGGCAGCTCTGCGCCCTCTGCCCCTCATGGAACCGTCACTGTCCATGTGCTGACTGACTCCAGCACTGCTGGGGCTTGAACCCGCAGTTCCACCTGCAGACTGCAGGGGGCACTGTTGTCTGTGGAATCAGGGGATCTAGGAGTCAGTGGATGAACTGAGTCAGCCCTGCCATTTGCTTAATTTAATCTACAGAATGGCTCCTCCTGGTGGCTGGTGCTACCATTTCACAGATGGGGAAACCCAGGGGGCAGCTGCATAAGTGACCCACAGAGGACAAGTGGTGGATGGGGGAGCTGGACCCAGGTTATTGGATGGCCCCGTGCCCCAAGGCTGACACACCTGGTACAGCGATTGCAGTTCTCTGTGCAGTCCTCGGAGTCGCAGTAGGTCCCGGTCTTACACTGACACCGCCGGTCTCTGTACCGGTCGCAGTCACTCACCATCTCCTGGTCGTCTAGAGGGAAGGCAGGGGGTCAGTCACCAGGGCTGGGACTCTGTCCCTGGCTATGCTGGCATGTCTGGCCCCTTAGTCACCGGAACTGACCTGCTCACTCCGTCCTTTCTAACGTTTAGGGGCGAGGTAACAATCAGACCGGATTTCCTGCAACTGGGGTGACTGTGGAGGAGCAAGAAGGACCGAGCCACACCTCAGAGACACCCCAGATTATTCCTGTCTGCTCCTTTGCTATGAGTATTGCCAGCAGCACACAGAGAACGGACCGCAGAGAACCCCTTGCACCCACACCCACTGGGACAGCTCTGCGGTCACACTGATGACACCCTTCCGGGCACAGGGGCGACCGCCGCAGCCCGCCAGACCTCCTCCCACGCTGATGCTTTACAGACAGGCAGGGTTTCCAAACACCTCTGTCCAGCTGTCCCGTCTTCCCTTCTGACCCACTGGAAGAACCATGAGCTACATGTGACATGAAATAAACATGAGAGGGACCACAGCCCAGTCTGAGACCAAGACCGTCACCCACACCCCTGGGGCCCCGACCCCACACCCCCGAGTCAGCCCTCTGTGATTTTACCTCCAGCCCCACGTCAGTGCAGCCGAACGTACCATGCTGGGCAACTGTCCACTCCTTTGGGGCTCAGTCCTGTTGTCATGGTCTAGTGTCACTGGGGGACACTATGCAAACTCACACAGGATTTATACCCACTCCTCTGTCAGTGGACACTGGGTGGCTCCTTGTGATGCCATTACATACTGTCCCCAGTGTCAGCGGACATGGGGAAGAGCCAGCCCAGGGGGAGACAGGCAGGGACGGGTGGTGGGCAGCGGCGTAGGCACCCTTTGAACTCGTGATACCGAGCTGAGCCGTCTTCTTGTCTCTTCAAATCTTAGTATGTGGGTACCCGGAGCTAGCTTGTGTTCATGCTGTCAGTGTATCAAGTTTCATGAATATTCCTGTTTTTTCCTTTTCCTTCCTTCCTCCCTCCCTCCCTTCTTCCTTCTTTCCTTCCTTCCTTCCTTCCTTCCTCCCTCCCTCCCTCCATCCCTCCTCCCTCCTTTCTTCCTTCCTTCTTTTTTGTGACAGAGTCAGAGAGAGGGACATATAGGGACAGACAGACAGAAAGAGAGAGAGATGAGAAGCATCAATTCTTTGTTGTGGCACCTTAGTTATTGATTGCTTTCTCATATATGCCTTGACCAGAGAGGGGGCACAGCACATTGAATGAGCCCTTGCTCAAGCCAGCAACCTTGGGCTCAAGCTGGTGACCTCGGAGTTTCAAATCTGGGTCCTCCACTGTACCACTGCCTGGTAAGGCTTCTTGTTTTTTCAGAAATAAAATGTATACGGCCCTGGCAGATAGCAGAGGTTGCAGGTTCAATCCCTGGTCACAGCACAGACAGGAACAGCTTGATGTTCCTGTCTCTCTCTCTCTCTTTCCCTCCCTTACACTTTTACTGAAACCAATCAAAAATATTTTTTAATTATTTTTATTTACTCACGTTAGAGAAGAGAGAAAGAGAGAGAGAGATAAAGAGAGAGACAGAAGGGGGGGAGGAACAGGAAGCATCAACTCCCATATGTGCCTTGACCGGGCAAGCCCAGGGTTTTGAACCAGCAACCTCAGCATTCCAGATTGATGCTTGATCCACTGCACCACTACAGTGTCAGGCCAATCAATAAATATTTTTAAAAAATAAAAATAAGCCCTGGCTGGTTGGCTCAGTGGTAGAGCATCAGCCCAGTCTATGGATGTGCTGGGTTCAATTCTTGGTCAAGGCACACAAGAGAAGCACCCATCTGCTTCTATCTCTCCACCTCCTGCAGCCATGGCTGGATTGGAGTGAGTTGGCCCCGGGAACTGAGGATGGCTCCAAGGCCTCTGCCTCAGGCACTAAGAAGTGCTCGGTTACTGAGCAACGGAGCAACGCCCCAGATGGGCAGAACATAGCCCCCTAGAGGGCTTGCCGGATGGATCCTGGTGGTGGTGCATGCTGGAGTCTGTCTCTCTGCCTTCCCTCCTCTCACTGAATAAAAAAATAAAACATAAAATTGTCGGAATGAGGTGCACACCCTGTGCTGAGATTTTCCTTCAGAATGCACTGATCCTGAGATTCTTTCCCTGTAACTGACATCTTTGAAACGTTGTATCTTCTTTCTCATCCTCTTATCCTCAGAGCTTTCAGGTTTTCTTAAATGTTGTTTGCTCACATAAACACCCAACACATCCTCTGTTAGATTAATTCTAAAGTTATCTTCTTTTTTGCTTTTGTAAAAAATAATGGTATCTTTTCTCTACAGTTATATATTTTTTAATTTTTATTTATTTATTTATTTTATTTTTTACAGAGACAGACAGAGAGTCAGAGAGAGGGATAGACAGGGCAGACAGACAGGAATGGAGAGAGATGAGAAGAATCGATCATTAGTTTTTCATTGTGCATTGCAACACCTTAGTTGTTCATTGATTGCTCTCTCATACGTGCCTTGACCGCGGGCCTTCAGCAGACCAAGTAACCCCTTGCTGGAGCCAGCGACCGTGGGTTCAAGCTGGTGGGCTTTTCCTCAAACCTGATGAGCCCGCGCTCAAGCTGGCGACCTCGGGGTCTCGAACCCGGGTCCTCTGCATCCCAGTCCCATGCTCTATCCACTGCGCCACCGCCTGGTCAGGCTACAGTTATATTTTTAAAACCACTTTGTTGCTGATATATGGAACCTGAGGCAAACGTCTGTGTGCTATTCTTGTAGACGGCAGCTCTGAAATCCTTCTAGCTAAGAGGATTCTTTAACTGCAGACACGTTTTGTCCTGGTAAACGTGCCCCTGTGATGGGGACCTGGCAACCCCATCACCCTGCTCATCTGTAATGACTGCTCTTGGGGTGAGCTCTACAGCCTGGTAGAAGGGGTGTGTGCTTTAAAATCCAAAGAATGTGTGACCGGGTGGTGGTGCAGTGGATAGAGCATCAGACTGGGATGCAGAGGACCCAGGTTCGAGACCCGAGGTCACCAGCTTAAGCGTGGGCTCATCTGGTTTGAGCAAAAGCTCACCAGCTTGAACCCAAGATCGCTGGCTCCAGCAAGGGGTTACTCGGTCTGCTGAACGCCCGCGGTCAAGGCACATTTGAGAAGGCAATCAATGAACAACTAAGGTGTTGCTATGCACAATGAAAAACTAATGATTGATGCTTCTCATCTCTCTGTTCCTGTCTGTCTGCCCCTGTCTATCCCTCTCTGACTCAGTCTCTGTAAAAAATTAAAAAATTAAAAAAAAAATCCAAAGGACCCCGCATGCCTGAGAACAGCGTACTTACCATGACGGCACCGGGAACACTTTTTGCATTCGCTCTCCCTATTGTCGTAGGGCATGAAGGTGTCAGGTGGGCACGGACTACACTGTTTGAGGTGCTTCATGTCACAGGATCCACTGACAAAGTAGCCTGTGGGAGGGGTGGGGACATACGTAAGGTTGCGGCTTGAGAAACAGACTCACCTGGTCGCTGAGGCCTCTGTCCCAGGAGGTCCTTTAGCACCTGATGGCCAGTCCCCAGCACAGCGCCAACCCTCACCTCCTAGCTCCTCGGAATGTACTGGATGGTACCTGGCCTCAAGTATCCCAGGACCTGGAAACCTGAGTCAGCCCAGGTGTTCCCGATACCCTGCAGCTCGGGCAAGAGGGGTTCTCAGGGTGCACTGGGGTACACTGGGGCCCAGCTAGGGCAGGAGGGGTTCTCAGGGTGCACTGGGGCCCAGCTCAGGCAGGAGGGATTCTCAGGGTGCACTGGGGCCCAGCTCGGGCAGGAGGGGTTCTCAGGGTGCACTGGGGCCCAGCTCAGGCAGGAGGGGTTCTCAGGGTGCACTGGGGCCCAGCTCGGGCAGGAGGGGTTCGCAGGGTGCACACTGGAGCCCAGCCGACCTCCTGTGCCTCTACCCACCCGGGGCCGCTCAGCAGCTTCCGGGACAGTTTCCTGTGGAGCCTGGAGACCTAGAAACAGGTGCTGGGCCCGCAGGAACCCGGAGGACTAGCTCCCACCTTGTGCAAAGACTGTCCCTGAGGCTATAACAACGTGCCGTTTGCATGCATGTTGAGAGCTCAAAGGTTTCACGTTAGACAAACTGTGCCTTTTATTCATAGGTGTACATATGTGTGTGCAGTGTATTACAGGTGTGTGTGCACACGGGTGTGTGCCTGCATAGATACGCATACCTGTAGAAGTGTGTACTGTATGGACTGGTGGTGTGTGAGCAGCTGTGTGTGGGGTTCAGTCCCTGAGCTGGGAGCCCCGTACGGCTCAGACTCATGGCTAAAGGGAGGCATGTGGCGGTGTGGGTGGGGCTCAGACAGCGGGGGTGCAGGTGTGTGGCTGTGTCTTTCTAAGAGGAGACCCTAGAAGGTAGGGGCACTGATAGTGTGTGCGCAGCAGCCTGTGTGTGTAGATGGGGGTGCAGTGTGGGGGCCGTGGCCTTGATCACATTCCACAAAGGCCCAGGAGCCTGGTCCTGACCGACAATGAGGGGATGTGGTGGGAGGGAGGGCAGAGCAGGCCCTTGGAGCCTGGGGCCCCCGCTGCGTTACGGGATAATTCAGAGCATCTTCATGATTGTGAGTGAAACTCCGTGGATTAGCTGGGCGTGCTGGCAGCAGCAGCCACTCACTAGAGCTACCGACCACAGGTGTCCTTCACACTTCCCCTGAGAGGGGGACGCTCCTGACAGGATGCTCAGGGGGAGTGTCCACCCTGGGCACGCACCCCACTTCTGTCCTCCAAGCTCTGTGAATGCACCTCACCAATGTCAGAGTAAGCACAGAGACCCCTCTGATCACAACAGAGCCCTGCAGTGGGTGGGTGGGTAACTGCTCAGGTGAGGCCCGCCCACCTGGTACTCCCCACCCAGGGCGGCCTGCAGCTCTGCACAAGGGGCTGAGCCCCCACTCCCAGGTCAGGTCTGCCCAGGGCCCAGGAAGACGTCCTGACACTCACCAGGGGGGCAGAGGTCACAGCAGCGGTTCCCCAGCTCATACTGGTTAGGTTCACATTGGTTCACGTTGGTTCCTATGATCACCTTCAATCACAAAGGGAGACTGGGTTAATCAAGAGAGGCCTCTGAGCCGGATGGACGTACACGTCCCCTGCATAGACACATGTCAGCCAAGGTGGACGGCCACCCACCAGGCACTGTGCCCATCACGGGAACACAGTCTTACATGCCTGTGTCCTTGCACTTGCTCTGTGGGGCAGGTGTAACGCGGGGCCATCTGTAGTTTCCTGAGGCACATGGTCGTGGATATCGCATCCCCTGCACCTTTAGAACCAGGGCCCGCCTGCTAGGCAGCCTCGGACCTGAGTCTTTGCTCCAGGACGCAGTTGGCTGTCTCAGCAGCTGCATGGGACCTCCCTTCCTGCCTGAGTCCCCTCGTGTCCCATTCTGAGAATGCCACTCCCGCCGTCCTTACGGGACAGTGCCCGTCACCTGTCTCCCCCTTCGTCTCCCACTTGCGTCACTCAGGGTGTCCTGTGTCCTTCCTTTGAGGCTTGGCTCTAAAAACACCCAACACTAAGTTTTTCTTCCTCATTCAGCCTGATAACCCACAGATGTGTCTAACCTATGTCTATGTACAGGTGTACGTCCTGGGTGGCTCCTGTATTTAGATTTCTGTCTACCCTCTTAATTGATGTTTTTAACACCCTACTTTCTTTTTCTTTTCTTCCTTCCTGATTCTGGCTTTTACTGTCCTTCTTTGCTGTCCCCAGATGCTTTTCTCCTCTTCACTGCAAATGAAAATAGAGTCTGCTGTCAGTTTACGCTGCATTTTTGTTTGGGGAAAATGAAGGAAACAATGGAGCAGAATGAGGTGGGTAGGGAGGTTCAAGAAGAAAATCCAGTTTGCAAACACCACGGGAGTAACAGAACCACAGGAATTAATGGTGAGGGATTCCGGCAAAGAGCACGTGAACTAAGTCATCACAGTCAACAAGCCAGTAAAGGGACACATCGATGTCATGAGCACTGTGTCTCTTGAGATGGTGCCTAGCTGAGACCTGACCATTGCTGGTGCAGTGGATAGAGCGTTGACCCGGGATGCTGAAGTCCCAGGTTTGAAACCCCAAGGTTGTTGGCTTGAATGTGGGATCACAGACAACATCCCATGGTCACTGGCTTGAAGCTCAAGGTCACTGGCTTGTGTTGAGCACCCCCCTTCGTTAAGGCACGTATGAGAAGCAATCAGTGACAAACTAAGGTGCCACAACTACGAGTTGATGCTTCTCATCTCTCTCTCTTCCTCTCTCTCTTGAAAAACAAAAACACACAAACACAAAAAAGCACATGCCTAACTGGGATTTATTTATTCACAAGAAACCATCAGGCAAACCCAAATTGGCAAGTATTCAATTAAATCATTGGCCGTGCTTTTCTTTTCCTTTTTTCTCTTTTTTAAGTGAGAGGAGAGGGATAGTGAGACAGACTCCTACATGTGCCTGGACCAGGATCCACCTGGCAACCCCGTCTGGGGCCGATGCTCGAATCAACTGAGCCATCCTCAGCGCCTGGGGCTGATGCTTGACACAATCATGCCACCGGCTGCTAGAGGGAGAGAGAGAGAAGCGGGAGAGAAGCAGATGGGTGTTTCTCCTGTGTGCCCTGACCAGGGATTGAACCTGGGTCTTCTGCACGCCAGGCCAATGCCCTATCCACTGAACCAACCAGCCATGGCTGGCTGTACATTTCAACAGTGTTATTATGGTCCCAGAAGGAAAGGCAGACTGAGGAAGGGCTCCAGTCTACTCAGGACACCATGGCAACAGCTGCCCAAATACGAAGGTGGCCTGCAGACCCAATCCCAGCATGACCCTCACGTCACCTGATCCGATCACTGCACAGCCAGGGCCTGCGATGCTGTTACCTTTGTGGCATCTGAGCGGGAGCGACACAAGTCTGTGTGCTGGTTTATTTTATTGTTTTCTTTATGGAAGGTAATTTTTAAAAGTGGGTTCAAATTCAAGGCACTTGAAAGTGACTATTTCTAGGCCTGACTGGATAGTTCAGTTGGTTAGAGCATCGTCCTGACATGACAGGGTTGCAGGTTCGATCCCTGGTCAGGGCACATATAGGAACAGAAAGATGTTCCTCTCTCCGTCCCTCCCTCCCTCCCTTCCTCTCTCGCTAAATTCAATTAAAAAAATAAACGTGACCAGCGAATACAGCGGCATTTAGTACATTTGCATCATCGTGCAATCATTTGGATTATTTTGGTAATTTCTAGAGTTATTGCAGAATGAAACGTTAAAATTAAAAGCGTTCTCAAAGAGGAAAAGAGGCTCAGACAAGAGGGCGTGTCTTTGCTTTTGGGCACCCGGCCAGGCCAAGAACAGGGAGGCTATCAATCCCGCCATCTCAGCCCACGCTGGTCCTGCCGGTCCCTCCGAGTCTGGAAGAACACTGAGGGCAGCTGTGTCCTGGCCTCCAGCACCCAGGGCCCCGCCCCAGCCCCACCTGGCTGCCCCTGAAGTCGCATTTCTGGTCCCTGCCCCTCCCCACACCGCCCATTCTCCCAGCTCCTGTCCTTCCTCAGCAGCTCCCCCTCCAGCCCTCCCCCTCTGAGGGTGGCCTTTGAGGGCCGCTGCTCCCTTCAGCTGCGCTGTGGTCGGCACCCTGGCGCCCAAAAGGATGCGTCCTGCATTCCAACACCCCCTGACCTCCCAGGGCACGACATGGCAAAATGTAAGCCCTCTCCCCTCAAAATTCAGCAATGAAGATAAATGCTATGTGCTGGTCGGGTAGTTCAGTCGGCTGGAGCGCCGTCCCTATACCCCAAGGTTGCGGGTTTGATCCCCGGCCAGGGCACGTACAGGAAATAAACCACCGAACGCAGAAATGGGTTGATAACAAGTTGATGTTTCCCTCTCCCTTTCTCTCTCCTTCCCTCTCTCTCTAAAATCAATTAATAGATGAAAAAGAAAAGATAGATGCCATGTAATGCAAATAGTTTTAAAAGTAACAAATCGTCAAACTCCGGTTGCTTTTTTGTTTTTGGTGGTTTTTTTTGTTTTGTTTTGTTTTTGTATTTTTCTGAAGTTGGAAATGGGGAGGCAGTCAGACAGACTCCTGCACGCGCCCATCGGGGATCCACCCGCATGCCCACCAGGGGGCGATGCTCTGCCCATCTGGGGTGTTGCTCCATTGCAGTCAGAGGCATTCTAGCACCTGAGGCAGAGGCCACAGAGCCATCCTCAGTGCCTGGGCCAACTTTGCTCCAATGGAGCCTTGGCTGCGGAAGGGGAAGAGAGAGACAGAGAGGAAGGAGAGGGGGAGGGGTGGAGAAGCAGATGGGCGCTTCTCCTGTGTGTCCTGGCCAGGAATCAAACCCAGGACCCCTGCACGGCAGGCCGACGCTCTACCACTGAGCCAACCGGCCAGGACCCCGGTTGCTTTTGTGAGTAAAGTTTTACTGGAACCAGCGCTGGGAGGCTCGGGCGTGAGGCTGGGAGCCGTTCAGGCCAAGTGCAGGGCTGCATTCCGAGTGAACACTGGCTAACGAGGAAAACCCCACTTTTTATTAAAAACAGTATCTTGCAGACCTAGTAGCTCAGCTGAGACCTTGTACCCGACACAGCCCGGCCAGGGTTCCATCCCTGGTCAGGGCACATAGATCCACCCCTGAATGCGCAGATAAGTGGAACAACAGATCCTCCTGTTCTTTCTCTCTACCTCAACCGCCTTCCCCTCTTTTTCAAATCAATAAATGAGAAAGACATCACCTCGCGTCCTAGGGCGGTGGGTTTCCAGGTTGTAGGTTTGAGCCCTCCCCCAGCGCTCCCGCCGCATACCAACGGCGCATGCGTCAACATCCGATTTCATCACCCGCGGAACTTCTGGCAACCGAGAGACCGTCTAGTCCTGGGACAAAATCTCCACTCAACTTCCCTCAAAATAAAGGGGGCGACATCTCGGGCCCACGCGCACGCTGCGCCAGCGTGTCTCCCACCAGGGCGCCCGCCTTCGTGTTCCGGCTCCGCAGGATCGGGGCGGAGCCGGCCGGGGTGCGCCTGGGTTCGGGGGACCCCTTAGGTCCCTTAGCCTTCCCACCCGCGCCCGACTCCCTCGGCGGCCTTGAGACCCGCAGGAGTGGGGGTGGAGGGACTCCATCTAGTCCCGGAGGAGTGGGGGCGGGAGACCCCGTTCATTCCCAGAGGAGGGGGGACCCCGTCCAGTCCCGGAGGAGTGGGGGCGGGGGACCCCGTTCATTCCCAGAGGAGGGGGGACCCCGTCCAGTCCCGGAGGAGTGGGGAGCGGGGGACCCCGTTCATTCCCAGAGGAGGGGGGACTCCGTCAGTCCTGGAGGAGTGGGGGCGGGGGACCCCGTTCATTCCCAGAGGAGGGGGGACCCCGTCAGTCCCGCAGGAGTCGGGATGGGGAGGCCTCATCCAATCCAGAACCTACTCACTCACCTGGACGGGTAGCAGCAGAAGTAATCGCCACCAAGACATGGCGCCGACTGCGGAATGAATGGGGTGATGGCCTGGGTAGGTCAGCTGACTGATGTCCGCGGGCGGAGCCGCGGGGAACTGATTTGTAGGCTGTCCCGGTCCAAAGGTGGGCGGAGCCTCTGATCCGTTCGATTCCCGACAAAGGGACTTTCCTAGTCTGGGGGGGGAGAGAGGGGCAGGCAGGCCACCCGGAGGGACCCTGGGTCAGTTGGCCGGGGCGGCCCTGACAAAGCCCCACACCCCGCGGCTTAAACCACAGACGTGCAGGGAGGGCCTCACCGTCCCGGAGGCTGGAAGTCCTGCATCAAGGTGTCGCAGATGTTTCTCTGAGCGAGAGGGACTCTGCTTCAGCCTCTCCCCGCGCCTGGGGCTGCTGACAACCATGGCGGTCCTTGTACAAGCGTCACTGTGTCTCCCTCGCCTCCCTGTCTGTGCCCGAATCTCCCCATTGGGTAAGGACAGGAGTCGCCTCGGACAGAGCCCTCTAGTCCTCTATGGCCTCACCTTTCCCCTCAACGTCACGTTCTTTCAGTCCCAGCAAGAATGTAGGAGCAGTCTAAAGAGACGCCTGCTGATGTCACTTGTAGGACAGAATTTTCTTTTCTTTTTTTTTTTTTTGAGAGAGGGTGACAGACAGACAGGAAGGGAGAGAAATCAGAAGCATCAACTCCTAGTTCAGGCTCCTTAGTTGTTCACTGATTGCTTTCTCAGATGAGCCTGATTGAGAGGGGACTCCAGCCGAGCCAGTGACCCCTTGCTCAAGCCAGCGACCTTGGGTTTAAAGCCAGAGACCTTCGGGCTCAAGCCAGAGAGCATGGGATCATGTCTGTGATCCCACACTCAAACTGGTGACTTCCCAGGGTTCCAACCTGAGTCCTCAGCGTCCCACGTCCAGGCTCTATCCCCTGCACCACCACCTGGTCAGGCTCTTTTCAAATTTTTTTATTCATCTTTAGCATCATTCATGTCCATTCTTATTTCTCTGTCCGAATTTCTGAAAAATATTTCTTTCTTCTTTTCTTTCTTTTTCTTTTTTTATGCGCACACGAGAGGGGGGGGGAGAGAGAGACAGAGAGAGAGAGAGACAGAGAGAGAGAGAGAGAGAGACAGAGAGAAGGAGCAAAGGAGCAGGAAGCATTGACTTTTCGTATGTGCCTTGACCAGGCAAGCCAAAGGTTTCGAACTGGCGACCTCAGAGTTCCAGGTTGAGGCTTTACCCACTGCGCCACCACAGGTCAGGAGCCATTCACTTTTATTTTTTTAATGATTTAAAAAAAATTTTTTTTTTCTTGCCTGACCGAGCAGTGGTGCAGTGGATAGAGCATCGGGCTGGAATGCAGAAGAACCAGGTTCGAGACCCCAAGGTTGCCAGTTTGAGCGCGGGCTCATCTGGTTTGAGCAACAGCTCACCAGCTTGGAACCAAACTCGCTGACTCGAGCAAGGGGTTACTCGGTCTGCTGAAGGCCCGCGGTCAAGGCACATATGAGAAAGCAATCAATGAACAACTAAGGTCTCGCAACAAAAAACTGATGATTGTTGCTTCTCATCTCTCTCCGTTCCTGTCTGTCTGTCCCTGTCTATCCCTCTCTCTGACTCTCTCTCTGTCCCTGAAAAAAAAACCCAAAAAACCAACAAACCAAAAAAACAACATTTTTTTCTTGCTTTTACACAGAGAAAGGGATGGTGGTGAAAGAAGTATCAACTCATAGTGGACACTCCATCCACTGAGCCAGCACAGGCCTGGCAGGCATCATTCACTTTTTTTTTTTTTTTTTTTTTTTTTTTTTTTTTTGATGGGCTGTCATCTTTAATTCTAGCTTGCACCTGGAAGGCAAGTAAAACACACACTGGGCACCAATACCCACTCACATTCATTTTCACAAAGCTACTGACCTTTTTGAGTTTCCTAGAATCAAAGGTTTCTAGCTCACCAGCCTTATTCACCTCTGTTCCCCATCTCCTTCCTTCTTTCTGCAACTGGCTTCTCACTCAACACTCCACCATCTTGGCTGCTTCTCCTGGCCTACTCCATGTGGCCTCCTTCTGCTCTCTGCTCTGCTCTCTCCTCTAATGATAATCTCAGGAACCAAGAGAGAAAGCTCTCGTTCTGCCCCTATTTTATAATGTAGAAATCAAAAACTTAATCCAATATACAAAATAAGGAAGTCTCTAATACAAAGTCACTTATCTGGGGCATAATGGGATTGCACCACCCCACATCTAAAAGGGTGGGAAAGGCTTAATCCCAAAACCAAGCCCCAGACTACAAGGATTTGCCTGCCCACATCCTTCCCCCAACAAACATTAATATCACTTGGGTAATGGCCTCCACGTGGGCAGCGCCATCTTTAACAAAGTGAGCATAATATATTTTATCTGCCCAACAATGTGAAATAAAAGAAAGGAGGGAAGAAAGCCTAAGAGCTAGAGCCAGACAGGATGAGAAAGTAGGGAAGAGTTTGTGCTCACCCCATCTTGCAGGAGGGGACTGTCAGGGGGCAGGTCAAAGGTATTGTTGGAATCCATGAGAGTCCAAAAGACCAGATTAGCAGGCTTTATTGAAAGAAAGAAAGGAACCCTGCTGGGCACTTCTCCCAGGGAGAAGAGCGCCAGTTACAGACTAGGGGCAAATTATATAGTGTTCAGGAGAGCCTGAGGGGATACTGAGGCAAAAGTTCTGGTATGTCCGGAATACTCCTCCTTGGGGGTCTTGCCAGCTTCTTGGAATTCCTCTGTCTCAGGGGCAATACTCCAGTCAGTATGAGGTCTGACAGATAAGCAGAACATCAAGAGGGCAGTTTGGAATTCACGTATCTGTTATTTCTCAACTCTGTGGTTACATATCAAAGAAAGGCAGTTATTAATTTTATAATATATGGTGACGGGTGATGAGAAGAAAGAGGAGAGAAAAATTGGAAAATTATTGCTTTTTCATGAGATAATTCAAGAAAAGAACCTTGCCATCCAGTTAAGGAGGTTGTCAATTTCTGTGCTATCAGGTCTGAACCAGGTGATGTCTTTGAAAACCTGAGTTAGGAAATAAAACAAAATTTTGTGAGGTAATAATTGTGAATTGCTTGCTGCAAGTTCTGCGTGGACAGAGTGACAGGGTGATCCATGGCCTCCTGGATGAGATTCACGAGACATGCTGGTCTGGGTCCTCTCAAATGGGAGGACATGTCGAGATTTGTAGAGACAGGGAACCTGTTGTTGTAAGTTTTTAGAAGGACTGAATATGTGAGGTTAAAAGGAAGGTGGTTTGGAGAACATTCATGAGGGACCTTTTCAGGCTGAGGGACCGTTTCTTCCTGCTGTCATCTCTACTGATTTGATATTTCCCTCATGAAGTTCTCCTTGGGGTACTGGGGAATAGGAGTGTAGGAGCATTTGATTGTAGGTAATTCTAGAGATCTCCCTCATCTGGGCCTATAGGAACTTGATAAAGAAGGGGGCAAGCATTAAAATTAGGCACAGAATTAGGATTGGTCTTGTAATTGGTGCTAGCATGGAGAACAAGAGTTTTTTTTTACCATTTTTAAGAGTAGGGATCAGTACTTGCCTGGCCACTGTAAATTTGTTCTTAAAGTTTTCAGAGAGAGTTGATATTCTCCTCAACCAGGCCAGAGTTGTTGATGTAATAGCAACACTGTTTCTGTAAAAAGAGACAAGTACCAGCTTTCTTGGCTGTTAGTATATCTAAAGCCCTCTGGTTTTGTAGGGTGACCTGAGCTAGAGATGTCAGTTGTCTCTGGAGGAAGGCTAGAGAGAATAGAAAATGGAGGAAGAAAGAGGTGTTTAAGGTTTTTAGAATGGTTACATTGCACCAGAAATGAGTTCCATTAAGGCTGGTTAGAGAAGTTTTGATTGGGATAGCCTTACTACATAATGGGGTAGACCAATTGAGAGGGTTGAGGTGGGGTCTTCTTGGAAGAGAGGAACTCCAGAAAGAGAAAAAGGGTTGGATTTTTGGTAAGGTTGAGTGGGTAGGGTAAAGGAACCGCAGTGATGGGAGGCTTATTAAGAAAAGCACAGAGAAAGTAGTAAGAAGTGTTGTATACAGAAGTGAGGTTGAGAATTTAGATGCCCTGTTTGATGAGTCCTAGCCATGGCAAAGTTTGGGAGTAAGGGTGTATTTATAGGGTTTTTGATTTTTTCTGTTTCGTGAGGGCAGGTTTTAGGGTTGGTGTGTAGGGTTAGGTAGCTTTTTTTTTAATTTTCTGATTGGCGAATGTCTACATGCGTTTCTGCAAGAAATTAGTGAACAAACATACAAGGAAGGGTCCAAAAGTTAGAAAAATAAATAGGAGTGAGTGGACTAATGAAAGGCAATAGTCAATGTAAGGTCAGTGAATAATGGAGGATGGTCACATGGGGAACCCAGACCCACGAACTTTGGCTAGGACTGCCCACAAGCAAGCAAGCCAAAAGAAGTTTCACAGGAACCCTTTGGAAAAAAGCGACTGTAATCCAGTGAGATTTCGCTATGTCATATTAGCCCGACTTCCCTAGAGGACCCCTTTAAATATCTCCTATGTGGTTTAATCCTTGCAACTTCCCTGGCCTCCATCTCCTCTATCTTTCTTTGAGGCCAGGGAACCTTGTTGGGCAAGATGAGCTGTACTCAATAAAGCCTTTTGTTATTCCACACCTCGTTGCTCCGGCCCCTTCCTTCCTTCTCGGCAGGGAAAAATACCTTACATTTTGGTGCCAAAAACCCGGGAAGAGTTAGAAGTCTGCAAGGACCACTCCTCTTCCTCATCTCCTCTGAGAAAGAACCAGGATCTTTGACCTTCCACCCACTTCGGCTCATGGTGTGGTAAGTACCCCACCTCCAACCTCCCCCTGCCTCAATTCTTTCCTCCAAGAATCCCTGTCCAAAACCGTAGCTACATCAGGGAAGTCTTTCCATTTGAGTGCGTGTGCTTGTGGAGACATCCTGAGCATATCCACTTTAACTTGTCCATCCGTGGCCAGACCTTGAGTTTTAGGACGCTAATATTCAAATCTGACCACTCCAAGGACTGAGGGTGGCTGTGGGGGCACAGAAATCTCTCTTCCTAAAGAAGAAGAAACTGTTCTTCTCAGCTGTGACCAGGCCACAGAACCCACTGAACTAGCCTCCTGAAGGGACTTTTGGTTTTACCACTCTTACTAATTTAACTATCACCAAAAAACCTGAGAACTGATTGGAGATCTCTTACATTTATGGCTTCTAATTATTGGTGCACCCGTCCTGAATCTCTGTACGGCCTATTTCACCGTGCAGGCCTTTTTCTGGCCAGAGAAACCTCACCTAAAACCTCCACTCCTGATCTTTTCTTCTCCGTGGACTCTCAACTCTCTCCCTCCTATCTGACCTCCAGGGCATCCCCTCTCTTGGGCCTTTTCTCTGGTCCCTCTGTTGACCTCTTTTGTGCTCAGGTCTCTTCCCTCTGAGAGCTCCCTCCCCTCCCTTTGCAAAAACCTGTTTCATATCCACCACTACCATCTCTTTTTCTCCTCCCCTGCTGGCCAGGGGCCCTTCCCTGCTCCACTGTGTTCTTAAACCCCTCCTCCATCAGGCCATTCTCAGCCTGGCATTGGCTCTTACACTGGTTTTCAGGATGTCCAACCCCAATTTTATGGCAGGAAGTTCTGGCCTTGTCCTGCCTTTGGCTCCAGCATTTCCTGCAGGATCTGGGTGCCAGGCTCCACACAAGCCCTCCTCCTCTTATTCTCAACCCCCCCCCCAAAACCCTATCCAGGACCTGTGAACATGGCATTTAAAGTTTTTAACAGTCCCAACTAGTAGAAACTGGCCAAGGTTATTCACCAGGCCTGCATGCAGCAGAAGGTAATGCACCAAACCTCAGCTCTGGTGGCAATCCTGACGCCAGTAGAACAGAAGCAAGGCACAGAAAGTGCCCGACCCAAATCCAAAGTATAAATAGAAACCACACCAGCAGCTTGCTTTAAGTATAGCAAGCAGGACCACTGGTCCCAGCAGTGCCCCTGCCAGCGGCTGCCCACTGAGCCCTGCCCTGACTGCAAGCAGTCCAGTCACAGGTGGAGTGATTGGCCCTTTGTGTAACAGGTTTTTCCTCAATGCCTCTATGTGGAGGCCAAGCCTCCCGAACGGCAAGACCAATGCAGCCAAATGGATGAATCGCTCAAACTCCTAGGACACGGCCTGGACTCAGAGAACCCAGGGTATGCTGCAACTAGTGGATAAGTCCATCTCATTTCTTGTGGACACCGGGTTACCTTCTCTGTTTTGCCATCACACTCTGGACCTCTAGTTCCCTCACAACTCTCAGTTATGGGAGTGGGCAGGACCCCATCCTTTCCTCCCCTTTTTTAAATTTACTAAATTTAATGCAGTGACATTGATAAATAAGGTACATATGTTGAGAGAAAACATCTCTAGATTATTTTGACACTTGTGTTGTATACCACTCCCCCAAAGTTAAATTGTCTTCTGTCACCTTCTATCTGGTTTTCTTTGTTCCCCTCCCCTCCCCCAACCCCTCTCTCCTTCTTCACCCCATCCACCCTCCCCCACACCCACCCCTGTTGCCATTACATTCTTGTTCATGTCTCTGAGTCTCATTTTTATGTCCCTTCTATGTATGGATTCATATAGTTCTTATCCTTTCCCCTTTTTACACCACTCCTGACATGCAGTTTTGCCTCCTTACAGGACCACTGGCAGTCGGAACCACTGGACTCCATCCATCTCCAGCTCACAAAAATACTGGACCCTACAAATCCCCCTATTACTCCTCTTTTTTTAAATCTTTACAGGACCGCTTCCGTGAAGTTTCTCAACTCACGGCCACACAAATGTTCCTCCTGACAGCCCTCAAAACCACTACCTTCTGATCTCCCCGTCCCCATCATGCCCATAATCAGCAGGAAGTAGCCAGATTTAACACAAAAGGTCAGAATGTAAGGTCAAAGAATAATGGGGGATGGTAACGTGAGGAACTCAGACCCACGAACTTTGGCTAGGACCACTCACAACCAAGCATGCCAAAAGAAGCTTCACAGGAGCCCTTTGGAAAAAAGCAACCATCTCTCAGCCAGTGAGATTTTGCTACATCATATTAGCCCGACTTCCCTAGAGGACCTCTTTAAATATCTCCCATGCAGTTTAATCCTTGTGACTTCCCTGGCCTCCATCTCCTCCATTTTTCTTTCTTTGGGGCCAGGGAACCTTGCCAGGTGAGATGCGCCGTACTCAATAAAGCCTTTTGTTATTTCACACTTCGTGGCTCTGGCCCCTTCCCTCCTTCTTGGTGGGGAAAAATACCTTACAGTCAGGATGCCCAGTTTGTGTGAAACCACTGATTCCATGTATATAAATTTGCTGGTCTTCAGAGAGAGAGAGAGAGAGAAAGAGAGAGAGAGAGAGTAGGAATAAGACAGGAAAGTGGCAAGTCCCCTTGTCCCTAGACCAATTTTTTTAGAGATGTTTAAAGCAACAAGCAGAGGGATTACCTGTACAGCTTGTTTTGTCCTTAGATTGATGGGTAGTGTACTAGGAATTAAAAGAGACTCATGGGGTGAGATTAGGTTGATACTTGGTGTGAGATAGATTAGGGTACAGGTTTCTGTCCAATTAGTAGGGAGATACATAGATGCTGGTCCCACATGAGTAGAAAGCCCCTGATTGGATGAGGCAGGCTGAAAGGTGAATAGAGAATAGAAGGACAAGGGGTCGGTTTTATGTCTCTGTTTCTGAGCTCCAGATGGTCAGGGTGGAGGAAAGAGTCATCCCAATAAGTGGGCAGAGTAAAAGATTGTTAGTTAGGATGAGTAGTTAAACATTCTTGGAAAACCCGTTTTCTGATTGTTCAAATTCTTTTTTCTTGGTACAAAGCTCCTACAACCTGCACAAACTTTATAAACCTTCAACTTTCATAAACTTTCTTATAACAACTTGCTTTTCCTTTTCCTTTTAAAAGTACATACTATTATCAAAACCATATATATCTTTTCTAGTCAGAACTCTTGATTTAAAAATCTTTAACCTTTAGTGATAATTAAGTTGACTTTCTTTTTACCCTAGTTTCCCTTTTCCCAAAGTCTCATTAGAAGAGTCCTTAGTTTTTCATATATCCACCATTCAGACCCAACCAGCTTCCAGTGTGTGGTAAGGCATGGCATATTTCTATTTTAGTAGCAGTGAGAGTTGTCAGGATCATGGTGTGGACCTGTCCATGTGAAAATTAGTTTTTGGGTGATGTAATGCTGGAATCACCTTTTGGACAGTCTTTAAACAGTTTGCTGAGTAACCTGTAAATCCTGCAAGTGCTTAGGGAAAGGATGGTTACATTTCTACACTTTGCCGCTAGAGTTTAAGACCTAGTGACCACTGCTTCTAGCTGAAATTAGCAGCAGGGAATGGGGCATTGAGATAAGAGAAATAACAAAGATATTATACATTAAATAAAGCAACAAAGCCACACTGTCAATACCCACAGTAGAGATCTTTGAGAGATAAATAAAACTCAAATATTCAAGCAAGGCATAGTAGATGGCCCTTGTGTTTACAAGAAATGAGATCAGCTTGCTACTTGGAAGAAATACCTTAGGTTCATGAACAATGTCCTTGGGCCTTCAGAGGCAACTCTCAGCATGCTGGGAAAGGTCAGGTAAGAGGTAGCTTGAGCAGGGATAGAAGAGACTGAACCCTCCCTCCATGGAGCAAGGGGGCAACTTACTTTCTCATGTCCCTCTTTCCACAGCAAAGGTGTGTCAACCAGTGGGGCCAGGAAGCCTCACAGTCTTCAATTCAATGAGCATTCTTTCTACTCTGAAGCAGGGCCCTGATGAAATCCTATGAAGCCCTTTGGGGTGCTGGAGCCTTTAAGAGTGTATGTCAAAAGCTGGTATTTCCTGACTTCTTTTGGGCCTTATTTGCCTTTACTGTTACTTCCTTAGCCATTATAGACCTTAAAAACCATGCTCAGAAGACCTCACTGAGGGGCTTGACTAAGAGAGCAAAATTGGGAATCCAGTTTTAAAAAGCCTATTAGGCCAAGGAAAGAAAGGTTTTAATTTGCAGTGGTAGTTGGTTGGAGACAGTGGAGGGTCTGAGTTTGATCTAGGGTGAGACTTCACATGGTGGGGGTTAAGGCGATGCTTAGATATGCTACAGACTAAGTCAAGTTGAACCTTAGCAGAGAAGACGCAATATCCTTTCACAGTGAGGAAGTTAAGAAGGGTGGTGGTGTGTCTCCTTGATGCAGGCAGGGAGGGGCCTCAAAGAAGTAGGTTATTTACATATTGTAAGAGAGTACTAGTTTTGAGATTGCATGCTGCTAAATCCTGAGCTAATGCTTGCCAAAACAGGTGTGGGCTGTTTTTGAACCCCTGGTGTTAGACAGTCCATGTAAGTTGCTGGGCTATATTAGTGTCTGGGTCAGTTTAAATAAAAGTAAATGCAAACAGAAAGTAAGAGTCAGGGTGTAGAGGAATGGTAAAGAAGGCATTCTTGAGATATCATTCACTTTTAAAAGTAATAATAGGCCTGACCAGGCGGTGGCACAGTGGATAGAGCGTATTGGACTGGGATGCGGAAGATCCAGGTTTGAGACCCCGAGGTCACCAGCTTGAGCACGGGCTCATCTGGTTTGAGCAAATTCTCACCAGCTTGAGTCCAAGGTCAGTGGCTCGAGCAAGGGTTTACTCCATCTGCTGAAGGCCTGCAGTCAAGGCACAGATGAAAAAGCAATCAGCTCTTGCATTTCAGCTGCCATGCCTTCCAGACTGAGGAAGACCCGGAAACTTCGGGGCCACGTGAGCCACGGCCACGGCCACCTCGGCAAACGCAGAAAGCACCCGGGAGGCCGAGGTAATGCTGGTGGCCTGCGTCATCACAGCATCAACTTCGACAAATATCACCCAGGTCACTTTGGGAAAGCTGGGATGAGTCATTACCACTTAAAGAGGAACCAGAGCTTCTGCCCAACTGTTAACCTTGATAAACTGTGGACGTTGGCCAGTGAGCAGATACGGGTAAATGCTGCCAAAAATAAGACTGGAGCTGCTCCTGTCATTGATGTGGTGCGATCGGGCTACTACAGAGCCCTCGGGAAGGGAAGCTCCCAAAGCAGCCTGTCATTGTGAGAGCCAAATTCCTCAGCAGAAGAGCTGAGGAGATTAAGGGTGTTGGTGGGGCCTGTGTCCTAGCAGCTTGAAGCTACACAGAGGGAAGCCCATTAAATGCTAAGTGATTTTGAAAAAAAAGAAAAAAAAGAAAAAAGAAAAAGCAATCAATGAACAACTAAGGTGTCACAACAAAAAACTGATAACTGATGCTTCTCATCTCTTTCCGTTCCTGTCTGTCTGTCCCTGTCTATCCCTTTCTCTGACTCACTCTCTGTCTCTGTTAAAAAAAAAAAAAAAAAAAGGGCAGCGGAATAATGGAGTTCACCTCATTTAAAGTGTGAAGCTTCTGCCTGGCCGGATAGCTTGGTGGGTTAGAGCGTCTTCACAATGTGCAGAGATTGCCGGTTCGATCCCCAGTCAGGGCACATGCAGGGACAGATTGAGGTTCCTGTCTCTCTGCCTATCTTTCTAAAACCGATAAATAAAATAAAAAACAAATAAAATGTAAAGTTTTATTATTACTTTTATTTTATTTATTTATTTACTTATTTATTTATTTATTGTATTTTTCTGAAGCTGGAAACGGGGAGAGACAGTCAGACAAACTCCCGCATGCGCCCAACCGGGATCCACCTGGCACGCCCACCAGGGGCGATGCTCTGCCCACCAGGGAGCGATGCTTATTTTATTTTATTTTATTTATTTTATTTAATTTTATTTTTTATTTTTTACAGAGAAAGAGAGAGTCAGAGAGAGGGCTAGACAGGGACAGACAGACCGGAACAGAGAGATGAGAAGCATCAATCATTAGTTTTTCGTTGCAGGTTGCAACACTTTAGTTGTTTTGTTTGTTTTACAGAGACAGAGAGAGAGAAAGGAACAGACAGACAGGAATGGAGAGATGAGAAGCAGTCAATCATCACTTTCTCATTGCACATTGTGACACCTTAGTTGTTCATTGATTGCTTTCTCATATGTGCCTTGACCGTGGGCCTTCAGCAGACCGAGTGACCCCTTGCTGGAGCCAGTGACCTTGGGTCCAAGCTGGTGAGCTTTGCTCAAACCAGATGAGCTCGCACTCAAGCTGGCGACCTTGGGGTCTTGAACCTGGGTCTTCGCATCCCAGTCCGACGCTTTATCCACTGCGCCACCGCCTGGCCAGGCTACTCCGCTGTTCCTAATGCAGCCAGTGCAGGGGCTGTGTGGGGCCTTTGGTAAGCTGGCCCTGACCCCATGTAAGCCAGACGTCCACTGGGCAGCTCGCTCCCTACCTGCCATTATATAGGACCGGGCCGTCCACATGAATATCACATTATATACGGACCGGGCAGTCCACATGAATATCACATTATATACGGACCGGGCAGTCCACATGAATATCACATTATATACGGACCGGGCCGTCCACATGAATATCACATTATATACGGACCGGGCCGTCCACATGAATATCACATTATATACGGACCGGGCAGTCCACATGAATATCACATTATATACGGACCGGGCCGTCCACATGAATATCACATTATATACGGACCGGGCAGTCCACATGAATATCACATTATATACAGACCGGGCAGTCCACATGAATATCACATTATATAGGACCGGGCCGTCCACATGAATATCACATTATATACGGACCGGGCAGTCCACATGAATATCACATTATATACGGACCGGGCAGTCCACATGAATATCACATTATATACAGACCGGGCAGTCCACATGAATATCACATTATATACGGACCGGGCAGTCCACATGAATATCACATTATATACAGACCGGGCAGTCCACATGAATATCACATTATATACGGACCGGGCAGTCCACATGAATATCACATTATATACAGACCGGGCAGTCCACATGAATATCACATTATATACGGACCGGGCAGTCCACATGAATATCACATTATATACGGACCGGGCAGTCCACATGAATATCACATTATATACGGACCGGGCAGTCCACATGAATATCACATTATATACAGACCGGGCAGTCCACATGAATATCACATTATATACAGACCGGGCAGTCCACATGAATATCACATTATATACGGACCGGGCCGTCCACATGAATATCACATTATATAGGACCGGGCAGTCCACATGAATATCACATTATATACGGACCGGGCAGTCCACATGAATATCACACGCAAATGAAAATCATGAAGCTAACATGGAAACGTAGGACAATGTATTTGATCCCGTCCCCCTTCCCCTTTCCTCTGACTGCTGTCCATCTCTTCCTGTGTCCCTGCCTCTGTTTCTATCTTGTTCCTCAGTTTACTGTGTTTGTAAGACCTCACACATAGGGAGATCATATGGTATTTGTCTTTCTCTACCTGGTTTGTCTCACTTAGCACAATAATCCTCAGGACTATCCGAAAGGTAAGATTTCCTTTTTCATAGCTGTGTAGTATTCCATTGTGTAAACGTACCAGTGCTGGGTATTTGGGGTTTTTGTTTGTTTGTTTGTTTGTGACAAAGACAGAGTCAGAGAGATGAGAAGCCTCAATTTTTTGTTGCGGCACCTTAGTTGTTCATTGATTGATTTTTATTTTTTTAATTTTTTAATTAATTTTAATGGGGGTGACATGAATAAATCAGGTTACATATGTTCACAGAAAACATCTCCAGATCATTTTGACATTTAATTATGTTGCATTCCCATCACTCGAAGTAAATTGTCTACCGTCACCTTCTATCTGGTTTTCTTTGTGCCCCTCCCCTCCACCCTCTCCTCCCCCCCACCCACCGTAACCACCATACTCTTCTCCATGTCTCTTAGTCTCGTTTTCATGTCCCATCAATGTTTGGAATCAAGCAGTTCTTAGTTTTTCCTGATTTACTTATTTCACTCCGTATAATGTTATCAAGATCCATCCATGTTGATGTAAATGATCCAATGTCATTTCTTATGGCTGAGTAGTATTCCGTAGTATATATGTACCAAAGCTTCTTTATTCAGTCACATTGATTGCTTTCCCATATGTGCCTTGACCAGGGGACCACAGCAGACTGAGTGACCCCTTGCTGGAGCCAGTGACCTTGGCCTCAAGATGGTGAGCCCTGCTCAAACCAGGTGAGCCCGTGCTCAAGCCGGCGACTTCGAGGTTTCAAACCTGGGTCCTCTGCATCCCAGTTCACGCACTATCCGCTGCGCACTGCTAGGTCAGGCATGCTGGGTTTTTTTTCTTTTTTTAAATTAAAGTTTTATTTATTGATTTTAAAGGAGAGAGAGAGAGAGACTTGGAAGGGGTGGGAACCATCAACTCATAGTAGCTCTCATATGTGTCTTGATTGGGCAAGCCCTGGGTTTCGAATACGTGACCTCAGCATTCCAGGTCAACACTTTATCCACCGCACCACCACTGGTCAGGCTGCACCACAGGTTTTTCTCGGATCGCCCACTGAGGGGCACTTGCGCTGTTTCCGGATCCTGACTATTGCACACAACGCTGCAGTGACCGTGGGGGTGCATGTCGTGTTTCTCATTAGGGTTTTGGAACCCACAACTCCTAAGGTGACAATGGATGGAGCTGCCCCAGGACTGCACACACCACGTGTTCCCTTCCGTCCCCGCTCCCTGTGAGGACAGACAGGGACTGTGGTTAACGGGAGAGGCCAGGAGACGCCTCCGTGCCACCTTCCGTGTTGTGCAGCAGGAGGAGTCCAGAGACGGGGTCCCCCAGGGAGTTCGGGGCGGAGTTCCAGTCTGGCCACTGCGGGGTGGCTTCAAGCACAGATCTTCTCAGGCATGGGTGTCTAAGTTAGCAGTGACCCAAATGGCCTGGGACACACTGCGGCCCGGTGGTCAGAGAGGGCCTCTCCAGGCTGGATCGGGCTCCTCGGGGGGAATGGCTGCTTCCGAGGAGACTGAGAGGAAGGGGTTGGGATGGACGGGGCGTGCATTCCAGGAAGAGGGGACTGGCCTGCACGTGGCCCCAGCAAAAAGCAAGGCACTGAGACTCAGCGTGACCACAGGACACGGGGCTTAAGGCACAGGCTGAGGCTGACACCTCCTCCAATGTCAACCCTGGGGGAGCTCCACCCTGGGTGTGACAGGAGGGCATGGCCAGCTGTGTGCTTTGATGTTCATTCCAACTGCCCAGTGCAGGCAGCGTGGATTCAGGCGAGCCCACAGTGGAGCAAGACTGATCAGTGGTCAGCAGGGGAGTGAACTGGCCCCGTGGGGTGAGCACAGCTGTGGAAGGACCACAGAAGGCCACTGATGCTGATTCCAGTGGCGTCAGGTGGGAGGTGGGTGGAGATGGTGCCCAGGTTCCTGGACAAGAGGGTGGGTGGTGTGGCATTTACGTCATTGATGGACTAACTGGAGTTGAACATGCTTGGTGCTCGAGGGGAAGGAGTGGCCGAGTTGTGACTGTTGCCAAGGACTGGGGAAGTTGGGGTGAGTGAGGAGGGCGCAGGGTGGGGCCCCCATTTTGAGCTGAGCCCTGGAAGGACTGTGCTGTCCTTTCCTGAGACAGAGACCCTCGGGAAGGCCACAAACCAGGCAAGAGGCTTCTCTGGCCTTTGATCTCTACTCCAGAGCCCCTGCACCCCCAGGGCACATCCCTGGTGTCTGTGACGTTCTCTGGGCAGGACACCACCTTCCAAGGACATCACACCCAAGAGTATGCACCCAACAGGAATGACACACAAAAAACACAACTGCTGAAAATACGTTTTTTATTATGCAAAGAATAACTTTTTTTTTTTTGTATCTTTCTGAAGCTGGAAACAGGGAGAGACAGTCAGACAGACTCCCGCATGCGCCCAACAGGGATCCACCCGGCACGCCCACCAGGGGCGAGGCTCTGCCCACCAGGGGGTGATGCTCTACCCCTCAGGGGCGTCGCTCTGCCGGGACCAGAGCCACTCTAGCACCTGGGGCAGAGGCCAAGGAGCCATCCCCAGCGCCCGGGCCATCTTTGCTCCAATGGAGCCTTGGCTGCGGGAGGGGAAGAGAGAGACAGAGAGGAAGGAGGGGGAGGGGGTGGAGAAGCAAATGGGCGCTTCTCCTATGTGCCCTGGCTGGGAATCGAACCTGGGTCCCCCGCATGCCAGGCCGACGCTCTACCGCTGAGCCAACCGGCCAGGGCCTGCAAAGAATAAATTTAAAACATATATTAAATAGCACCAATATCTTACGCGTCAAGATGTTTAAATATAAGGCACTTAAGAAATAGCTGTATAGACCTGGGGTGGCACAGAGGATAAAGTGTCGGCCTAGAACACTGATTGCTGGTTGGAAACCCCGGGCTTGCCTGGTCAAGGTCAAGGCACATATGGGAGTTGATCCTTCCTGCTCCTCCCCCCGTTCTCTTTCTCCTCTCTAAAATGTTAAATAGACTTACACATTTTTCTAAAAAAAATAAAAAATTTAAAAAATGTAAAATCCTAAAAATTATTTTTCTAAAATGGCTCTGTAAACTGTCCCCCATGCCTCACCTGAGATGATCTAGTGCTAGCCCAGGACAGCTGCAGGCTTGCCTGTCACTGAACTGATCGTACATTTCACCCACTTAATAATGTCACATTCTGTTCAGGGCATGCGGACAACACAGTAACTCGGAGATCAAGGAGTTGGTGGGGACAGAAGACAACCATCAACCCCTCCTGCCCACAGTGCCTAGAAGAGGGTCTGTGGAATGTGACTCCACCCCGCACAATAAGGGGGTCCATTCCCGAGCAGATTAGGGACCCTGGGTAACCTTAGGACCTGCTACAGGTCAGCCACACTGGCCACAAGGAGTCCCGGACGGGCCGTGTCCAGCAAAGAAGCTCTCTTGGTGCACGGACCTCCCACTGGAAGCTTCACACGAAATCCATGCAGACAAGAAAGGGGCTGAGCCCCGTCTGGGATTCATGAAGCTTCCAATGGGATCAGACCCAGGAAAGAAGATCACCCCTCCCCATTCAGGATGCTGCTTAAAGTCACACCCTGTGCCCAGAGGTTACTCTACTTTGGGGTCTCTGCATGCCTCCCTAAGATATTTTCAGCAACCAAGTGGTTTATAATATTGTGCAATTCCTCATGGAGCTCCATTTTATGGAGGGCCGCCATGAGTGTGAACGGGGACGCGTCCCTTCCCAGCCTGTTCTTCCAGCGGACGAGCATCTTGTAACATTGTTCCCTCAGATTCCCTGGGTTCTCGTGTTCACAAATATCAATGTCATTTTCTCCGAGTCCGACAAGCCTCATGAACATCTTCCAGTCTTTCGCTGGAACCTTACGTACAAATTCATAACAGATCTTATTCTTAGCTGAGAAAACAGAAATGAGAAAGGAAGACTTGGTTACAATTCCGGAAGGCTCACGGAGCGTCGCTGTAACCGTTCCCACCTTCCTCCAGGCCTGGCTCCGCCGGCACACCATGGCACCGGGGAGGGGGGCCCTGGGCCACCCAGGCTGACCTAGAAGAAATGCAGGGGCTATGGGACCAGGTGACCGTGGTTAGCCCTGACCTGCCATGGGTCTCGACCTGCCTGTTCCTCATTCACTCTGCAGCCAGTGAGCCGTGAAGGGACCCGGTATCCCAGGAATGCAGGACTGGGCGGGATAACGAGTCTGCTGGGGTCGGCCCCGCCCTTCCTCCTACCTCACCAGAGTGGCCGTGAGGCGTCAGGACAGAAGGCTGATGCCAGGGGCCCAGTATAGGATCTGACACCTGGGGCTGAGTTCTGTGGCCTCACTGGGCTGTGGACCGTCCGATATCTAAGTCTATAAAGAGGGTGGATCCCCACAGCTGTCAGAGAGGATGAGATGAGAAATAGCACCAGGCTATTTACATAATTCCCCTTTCCAGAATTCAGACATTATATCTTGACATTCACACCAAACAAGAAAGAGTTACACCTCATCAGTCACTATAACTGAAGAATTTGAATGACTTACCATCACAGGACGTGTCCTTCAGAAAATATTATTGTTTATATTGCTGCAGAGAAAAGACAATGAAATTGTACCGGGAGAAGACACCTGTGTGAACACTTGCAGGAAATTCACAGAAAACTAAAGTGTCATTGGGTCTGTGTGGCAGCAGTGGGTGGGGACAGGGCAGCCTTTGTGACCACACTCCAGAAGTCACCAGCTGTCCCCCCAGGGGGAGCAGGGAGCTCACAGCCACCTGCCTCTGTGTCACACTCCCCCAGGACACAGCCTGGGCCTGGGGCAACACTGCGTTGTCCCTCTGCCCCAGCTCTGGAGGGCGAGGGTCCAGGGCCCGGATGCTCTGAGTGTCCCCCTGACCCCTCCCAGACCTGGGCCCAGGGGAGACGCCTGGACCAGAACCTCCCTCACGGCCTCGGATGGAACCAGCCCTGCCGACACCTCGACCTTGGACATCCTGTCTCCCGAACTGGGACAGTGAACTTGTGGTGTTTACGCTGCCTGGTCTGTGTGCTCTGCCGTGGTCGCCCCAGGAAACCCAGACAAGAACAGACGAGAGCACAGAGGGAGCAGTTACCACAGCCCTGCACACAGTAGGTGCTCTATAAACGCAGGCCGCACTGTTACGCAGACCCTCCCAGGGAGCTCACTCACCTGCTCCAGGTGCCTGAGGGAGGCTGCCGCCTCGGCCTGAGCCTGCAGCCCCGGGGCCGGGGGAGCAGCAGTTTGCAGCTCCTGCTCTGGGGCTGCCTGGCTTCCTCCGGCCACCACCTCCTGCAGCTCAGTGTCCTCCCCAGGCTCCTCTGAGGGTCCTGGGCGAGTCCCGGCCCCAGGTGCCAGGGCTGAGTCCCCCTCCTGCAGCAGTGGTGTTGTGGCCTCGCCCGGGGCAGGTGGGCCCCTCTCAGGGTCCGTAGCCGGCAGTGTGCTGAGCTGGATGGTACCCAGTGACTAAAAAACAAAGTCATGCTTTTTGTGACAGGATTCAGTAGCACAGTCTGATACAAGCCAGTTTAGGGGGACAGAAATGACAAGGTGTCTGGTAGACCACCAGGGCCGTGCACTTTCACTGAAGAGTGCTTCACGGGGTCAGGGTCCAGCTCTGTCCCCAGCTCCCTGGGGGTTCCCCAAACGTGTCTCTCTTTTTTTTTTCCCCAAACGTGTCTCTTATGGGCTGAATGGTGACTCCAAAAGGGATGTCCACATCCTAAACCCTAGCCGGGACCTGAGAAAGGGTCTTATTTGGAATGGAGTCTATGCAGATGAGGCCACACGGGATGACAGTGTCCCTAATCCCTGTGATGAGGGAGTGTCCCCAGAGAGAGCTACTCAGAGACACAGAGTCACTCGGGGGAGGGGGCCAGGTGAGGACGGAGGCGGAGACCAGAGTGATGTGTCCACAGCCAAGGAACAGCAGGACTGCTGGCAGCCAGCAGAAGAGGTGAGGGGAGGGGCGGGAAGGACCCCCCAGGGCCTGGGAAGGAGCCAACTCCCCCACATGGATTGCAGACTTCTGGCCTCCACAGTGGGCAGACAGGGAGGCCCTGTGTTTAAAGCCACACGTTTGGGGTTATCTGTTTCGACAGCCCTGGGGAACCCGGACAAAGCCCTGTGCCCTCAGTGTCTCAGTTTCCACTCCGGGGTCTAGACCAGCAGAGATGAAGTCGTCTCTAGCACAACGTTTAGGATCTGCTGAGGGGGTGCAGATGGTTCCGCAAATGCTGAGGTGTGTATATGGGGGGGACCCCGGCTGCCTCCTGCCACCCTGGGGACTCTCTGCGGTCCTCAAGGCCTGACGACCCGACCGCAACACTCTCAGGAATACTCACACGGCTGCTTGGCTCACTCGACTTTTCTGAAAATCAAAAAGAAAAGGAAATGAAAATGCTGTCATGCACCACATAACAACGTTTCAGTCAATGACAGGCCACATGCCTGACCGGGCGACAGAGCAGTGGATAGAGCGTTGGCCTTGTATGCTCAAGACCAGGTTTGAAACCCAAAGGTCACTGGCGTTAGCACGGGCACACCAGCTCAAGTGCGGGCCACTGTCTTGACCATTGGATCATAGACATGACCCCATGGTGGCTAGTTTTAGCCCAAAGGACGCTGGCTTGAGCAAGGGGACATTGGCTCGGCGAGAGTCCTCCCGGTCAAGGCACATGCGAGAAAACAATCAATGCACAAGTCAAGAGTTGCAATGAAGACTTGACATTTCTCCTCTTTCTATTGTACCTTCCTGTCTGTCTGTCTGTCTGTCTCTCTGCCTCTCTATCTCTCCCTCTGCATCTCTCTCTCTCTCTCTCAGTAAAATAAATAAATAAATAGGCCTTCCTAGCACTCTCTAGCAAAGAAAAACATTTAAGAACAATAAAAAACGAAAGGCCACACAGATAACTGAGCAAGCACTGGAATACAATGGAGCTGAAACCATCCTATCACCTGGTGACATGGTCCTGCCATGGGGCCACATGTCATTTCTCCCAAGGCTGGGGAGACTCAGGTGTGAACAAACCTACCTAGTTGCCAGCGGCACTGAAATGTAGCAGATACGATTATGTACAGTAGCCATGCCGAACAATACAGAGCAACTATGTTACTGCTTTATGGACGCACTAGACTCAGCTCATGAGATGAAGCTGCCCTGTGTGATTTAATCTGCTGTCTGCACAGTAACGTGCTTGCAGGTCTGAAGCCCAGGTGCGACGGGCTACACCACACAGCCTGGTACAGGCTCTACCCTCCAGGTGCCCGGGCCCTAAGTCATGTTTACACAAAGATGAAATCGCCTAGGGACACGCTGATCAGAGCATGTCCTGTCATTACGCGACAGATGACTATGACTGATGTAACTGGACAAGGACTTCTACGGAGGAAATGCCTGCATTCAAAACAAAGGAAAAGTACTTACTTTTCCACAACATGCCCAAGGTGTGCAAAGCCTTCAGTCCTGCACACAAGGGGGAGTACCCAGTGAGTGAGCACGCTCAGTGCTCTCACCTCCCCGACCCCCTGTGGGGAGCTCCAGCCTCCTCCAGCTTCCTGGCCAGGAAACCCGGACACCCTGCCCCTGCCCGCTGCCCTGGGGTGCTGGTCTGAGCCCTGAGCCTGGTCCAGGCACATGGCACACGGCGCCCTGCCCAGAGCACCAGCTCAGGCACGAGGACCCCTGAGTGAGGAAGTGAGCGCAGCTCTGTTTTAAATGAAGAACGCCCCGCCTAGCACCTCCTGCGGTTCCTGACCTGGTTGCTGACCTGTGTCCCCTGCGGGGCAGCGCGGACTCTACTCTACCTGGTCTTCTACAGCAGCGGATGCCGATGCCGATGCCGATGCCGATGAGGAGGCAGATGACAGAGATGATGGGCACCCCCACTTTTACAAAGGAGGAGGAGCTCTCAGCAGAACCACTGGCTGGGTTTCCTGGAAGGGGGCAGACAGAGAGAGCCATAGTCAGGTAAGCATGTCACCCCCCAAGGGACACGTTAGAGAAGGAAATGCCTGCTTTCAGAGCTGGAACGGTTCTCCACGTCCAGGCCCCGAGTCTCTCTGGGTGGAGGCAGGACAGGCTCATCTGTCCGGCTCGCAGATGAGGACCCAAATGTGAAGGCAGTACCAAGTCAGTCCCACAAGAGTGGCCAAGATTGTGGTGTCCCATTAAAGGGCTCTAGTTTGAGTGGTCACTTCCTCCTGGGCCGGCAGGAGGCAAAGCCTGGCGGCCGGAGAGAGGGGGACGACAGCTGGTCCTGAGTAGAGCAGAGCCCGGCCACAGCGGCCCAGGGGACAGGCCAGAGCCCACCCCCAGGGGAGGTCTGTTGAGACCACTCTGGTGCCCTGTCCTCACGCTGGTGACATTACAGCACCAACAGGAGGCACAGACAGAAAAGCTACAGGCCAATCGGAGCGTGGACACGTGGCCACCCCACGAGAACAGAGGGACGTAGGACTCTTCCACATGAAGCCACTGATGCTCCAATGGCTTCTCTTTAGAATCAGATCAGGCCCTAACGAATATATCTTATTTTGGCATTAAGATATTCTTTAAATGGATGATTTCAAATCATTTTATGGAAATCGACAAGCTAATTCAGAACTATAAATTGATACCCCAAAGTACAAGAGCAGCTCCGAGAATACTGTGGAAATATGGTGTCATGTCCAAGGACAGATAGAAAGTCCCAGATGGACGTACTCAGGTGCTTGGTTTACGACCAGGTGACACCGAGACTGGGGGAAGGGTCGATGTTCCCCACACGGTGCTCCGTCATCTGTGTGTGTGTGCACAAACCACATGGAGCCACAACACCTGCCTCACACCACGAACACACCAATGCCAGCGTCATTGTCAGATGAAATAAGAAAGATTCTGCGATCATATGAGCAACATCTTGGGATAAGGAAAGACTTCTCACAGGGGATCAGAGAGCAGCAAACATAGGAAAGTGGGGACAGACCAGACCATGTTACCAGGAGGAACCTCGGTCTATCACAACCCCCCACAAACTGGTACAGAGGTACCCTGACTGGGAGGAGACATTTCTAGAATAAAGGGTCTGCATCCTGAGTTATAAATGAGAAACAATCCCAGATACAACCATGAAACCCACATAAAAATGGGCACGGGCCTTGCCCAGACTTAACCCAAGAGGCACAGGCTTTCGGGCCCCCTGCACCCCCGTCCCCGCCTGGGCCCTGGAGCGGCTTCCTACCTGGCTCTGGGTTTCTGTCCGTGGCACACACAGTATCCATGCTGGCATTGCATGTCTGGAGGGTGGCACCTTTACATCTGACCAGAAAGAGGGAGGAAATCTGAGTGTGATCTCCGGGCTCAGGCCCCGCCCAGGCCCCGGGACCTCCCCCCGCCCTGGGCTCTCGGTGCCTGGCATTCCCCAGCTATCTGGCCCAGTGTGCTCCAAAGAGAGCAGAACCTGGGAATGCTCGGTGGTTCCCGGGGAAGGGGTCCCGCTCCACCTGCTCCTAGAAAAAGCTGTGTGGTGCGAGTGTGGACCTGCGGTCACCACATCTCTTCCAAGAGGGAAGACGGTCCACAGCTGGAGCCCACGGAGAAGGGCACAGGCGAGCGAGTAGAGAGAAGCCAGAGCCCTGAGCAGACCAGACCTGCAGGCAGCTCTGACTGTACACTCGTCAGGCACATGAGTGAGCCCGCCGGTCAGCCTGGCCGGCGTGTACTAAGGGGCCTCCAATGCACCCCACAGACTGCACTGTTCTGCAAGTGCTCTATCCACCTCTGGGTTATCTCCCTGGAAGATTCCCCCAAGCCCAGGCCCACCCAGCATCTCAGGATGAAACCTTATTTGGAAGCAGGGTCTTTGTAGACATGCTCTAGTCAGGTGAGCTCATACCGGAGTAAGGCAGGTCTTAACCAATGACCATGGCCCTTCAAGACAGCAGTCTGTATGCAGAGAGCAGTCTGTATGCAGAGAGCAGTCCATATGCAGAGAGCAGTCTATATGCATAGATCAGTCCATATACAGAGAGCAGTCTATATGCAGAGAGCAGTCTATATGCAGAGAGCAGTCCATATACAGAGAGCAGTCCATATGCATAGATCAGTCCATATACAGAGAGCAGTCTATATGCAGAGAGCAGTCCATATACAGAGAGCAGTCTATATGCAGAGAGCAGTCTATATGCAGAGCGTTCTAGATGCAGAGAGCAGTCTATATGCAGAGAGCAGTCTATATGCAGAGCGTTCTAGATGCAGAGAGCAGTCTATATGCAGAGAGCAGTCTATATGCAGAGGTCAGTCTATATGCAGAGAGCAGTCTATATGCAGAGCGTTCTAGATGCAGAGAGGAGACAGCACACGGAGAGGGTGACGTGCAGACAGAGGCAGAGGTCAGAGCAATGCGTCTAGGAGCACAGGGGCACCAAGGAGCGCTGGCCCCACCCAAAGCTGAGAGCCGCAGAGGCCGGAAGGATCCTCCCCAGAGCCTTCGGAGGGAGCGTGGCCCTGCCACACCTGGACGGCGGACTCCCGGTCTGCAGAACTGCAGGAGAGTCATTCCTGTTGGTTTTGAAAGTGTCCCGTTGTGGTGCTTTGATACAGATGGACCCGGGACACGCACGCAGTGACAATGGTCATTCCTGGGACACAGTTCTGCCCTTCTCCCAGCCCAGAGCTCCCATCCTCTGGAACTTTGTATGGCTTTCGTCCTCCCTCCCTCCCCACCTTGCTGCAGAGACCTGTCTGTAAAGGCAGCTCTGCGCCCTCTGCCCCTCATGGAACCGTCACTGTCCATGTGCTGACTGACTCCAGCACTGCTGGGCCTTGAGCCCGCAGTTCCACCTGCAGACTGCAGGGGGCACTGTTGTCTGTGGAATGAGGGGATCTAGGAGTCAGTGGATGAACTGAGTCAGCCCTGCCATTTGCTTGATTTAATCTACAGAATGGCTCCTCCTGGTGGCTGGTGCTACCATTTCACAGATGGGGAAACCCAGGGGGCAGCTGCATAAGTGACCCACAGAGGACAAGTGGTGGATGGGGGAGCTGGACCCAGGTTGTTGGATGGCCCCGTGCCCCAAGGCTGACACACCTGGTACAGCGATTGCAGTTCTCTGTGCAGTCCTCGGAGTCGCAGTAGGTCCCGGTCTTACACTGACACCGCCGGTCTCTGTACCGGTCGCAGTCACTCACCATCTCCTGGTCGTCTAGAGGGAAGGCAGGGGGTCAGTCACCAGGGCTGGGACTCTGTCCCTGGCTATGCTGGCATGTCTGGCCCCTTAGTCACCGGAACTGACCTGCTCACTCCGTCCTTTCTAACGTTTAGGGACGAGGTAACAATCAGGCTGGATTTCCTGCAACTGGGGTGACTGTGGAGGAGCAAGAAGGACCGAGCCACACCTCAGAGACACCCCAGATTATTCCTGTCTGCTCCTTTGCTATGAGTATTGCCAGCAGCACACAGAGAACGGACCGCAGAGAACCCCTTGCACCCACACCCACTGGGACAGCTCTGCGGTCACACTGATGACACCCTTCCGGGCACAGGGGCGACCACCGCAGCCCGCCAGACCTCCTCCCACGCTGATGCTTTACAGACAGGCAGGGTTTCCAAACACCTCTGTCCAGCTGTCCCGTCTTCCCTTCTGACCCACTGGAAGAACCATGAGCTACATGTGACATGAAATAAACATGAGAGGGACCACAGCCCAGTCTGAGACCAAGACCGTCACCCACACCCCTGGGGCCCCGACCCCACACCCCCGAGTCAGCCCTCTGTGATTTTACCTCCAGCCCCACGTCAGTGCAGCCGAACGTACCATGCTGGGCAACTGTCCACTCCTTTGGGGCTCAGTCCTGTTGTCATGGTCTAGTGTCACTGGGGGACACTATGCAAACTCACACAGGATTTATACCCACTCCTCTGTCAGTGGACACTGGGTGGCTCCTTGTGATGCCATTACATACTGTCCCCAGTGTCAGCGGACATGGGGAAGAGCCAGCCCCGGGGGAGACAGGCAGGGACGGGTGGTGGGCAGCGGCGTAGGCACCCTTTGAACTCGTGATACCGAGCTGAGCCGTCTTCTTGTCTCTTCAAATCTTAGTATGTGGGTACCCGGAGCTAGCTTGTGTTCATGCTGTCAGTGTATCAAGTTTCATGAATATTCCTGTTTTTTCCTTTTCCTTTCTTCCTCCCTCCCTCCCTTCTTCCTTCTTTCCTTCCTTCCTTCCTTCCTTCCTTCCTTCCTTCCTCCCTCCCTCCATCCCTCCTCCCTCCTTCCTTCCTTCCTTCTTTTTTGTGACAGAGTCAGAGAGAGGGACATATAGGGACAGACAGACAGAAAGAGAGAGAGATGAGAAGCATCAATTCTTTGTTGTGGCACCTTAGTTATTGATTGCTTTCTCATATATTCCTTGACCAGAGAGGGGGCACAGCACATTGAATGAGCCCTTGCTCAAGCCAGCAACCTTGGGCTCAAGCTGGTGACCTCGGAGTTTCAAATCTGGGTCCTCCACTGTACCACTGCCTGGTCAGGCTTCTTGTTTTTTCAGAAATAAAATGTATACGGCCCTGGCAGATAGCAGAGGTTGCAGGTTCAATCCCTGGTCACAGCACAGACAGGAACAGCTTGATGTTCCTGTCTCTCTCTCTCTCTTTCCCTCCCTTACACTTTTACTGAAACCAATCAAAAATATTTTTTAATTATTTTTATTTACTCACGTTAGAGAAGAGAGAAAGAGAGAGAGAGATAAAGAGAGAGACAGAAGGGGGGGAGGAACAGGAAGCATCAACTCCCATATGTGCCTTGACCGGGCAAGCCCAGGGTTTTGAACCAGCAACCTCAGCATTCCAGATTGATGCTTGATCCACTGCACCACTACAGTGTCAGGCCAATCAATAAATATTTTTAAAAAATAAAAATAAGCCCTGGCTGGTTGGCTCAGTGGTAGAGCATCAGCCCAGTCTATGGATGTGCTGGGTTCAATTCTTGGTCAAGGCACACAAGAGAAGCACCCATCTGCTTCTATCTCTCCACCTCCTGCAGCCATGGCTGGATTGGAGCGAGTTGGCCCTGGGCACTGAGGATGGCTCCAAGGCCTCTGCCTCAGGCACTAAGAAGTGCTCGGTTACTGAGCAACGGAGCAACGCCCCAGATGGGCAGAACATAGCCCCCTAGAGGGCTTTCCGGATGGATCCTGGTGGTGGTGCATGCTGGAGTCTGTCTCTCTGCCTTCCCTCCTCTCACTGAATAAAAAAATAAAACATAAAATTGTCGGAATGAGGTGCACACCCTGTGCTGAGATTTTCCTTCAGAATGCACTGATCCTGAGATTCTTTCCCTATAACTGACATCTTTGAAACGTTGTATCTTCTTTCTCATCCTCTTATCCTCAGAGCTTTCAGGTTTTCTTAAATGTTGTTTGCTCACATAAACACCCAACACATCCTCTGTTAGATTAATTCTAAAGTTATCTTCTTTTTTGCTTTTGTAAAAAATAATGGTATCTTTTCTCTACAGTTATATATTTTTTAATTTTTATTTATTTATTTATTTTATTTTTTACAGAGACAGACAGAGAGTCAGAGAGAGGGATAGACAGGGCAGACAGACAGGAATGGAGAGAGATGAGAAGAATCAATCATTAGTTTTTCATTGTGCATTGCAACACCTTAGTTGTTCATTGATTGCTCTCTCATACGTGCCTTGACCCCGGGCCTTCAGCAGACCAAGTAACCCCTTGCTGGAGCCAGCGACCGTGGGTTCAAGCTGGTGGGCTTTTCCTCAAACCTGATGAGCCCGCGCTCAAGCTGGCGACCTCGGGGTCTCGAACCCGGGTCCTCTGCATCCCAGTCCCATGCTCTATCCACTGCGCCACCGCCTGGTCAGGCTACAGTTATATTTTTAAAACCACTTTGTTGCTGATATATGGAACCTGAGGCAAACGTCTGTGTGCTATTCTTGTAGACGGCAGCTCTGAAATCCTACTAGCTAAGAGGATTCTTTAACTGCAGACACGTTTTGTCCTGGTAAACGTGCCCCTGTGATGGGGACCTGGCAACCCCATCACCCTGCTCATCTGTAATGACTGCTCTTGGGGTGAGCTCTACAGCCTGGTAGAAGGGGTGTGTGCTTTAAAATCCAAAGAATGCGTGACCGGGTGGTGGTGCAGTGGATAGAGCATCAGACTGGGATGCAGAGGACCCAGGTTCGAGACCCGAGGTCACCAGCTTAAGCGTGGGCTCATCTGGTTTGAGCAAAAGCTCACCAGCTTGAACCCAAGATCGCTGGCTCCAGCAAGGGGTTACTCGGTCTGCTGAACGCCCGCGGTCAAGGCACATTTGAGAAGGCAATCAATGAACAACTAAGGTGTTGCAATGCACAATGAAAAACTAATGATTGATGCTTCTCATCTCTCTGTTCCTGTCTGTCTGCCCCTGTCTATCCCTCTCTGACTCAGTCTCTGTAAAAAATTAAAAAATTAAAAAAAAAATCCAAAGGACCCCGCATGCCTGAGAACAGCGTACTTACCCTGCCGGCACCGGGAACACTTTTTGCATTCGCTCTCCCTATTGTCGTAGGGCATGAAGGTGTCAGGTGGGCATGGACTGCACTGTTTGAGGTGCTTCATGTCACAGGGTCCACTGACAAAGTAGCCTGTGGGAGGGGTGGGGACATACGTAAGGTTGCGGCTTGAGAAACAGACTCACCTGGTCGCTGAGGCCTCTGCCCCAGGAGGTCCCTCAGCACCTGACGGCCAGTCCCCAGCACAGCGCCAACCCTCACCTCCTAGCTCCTTGGAATGTTCTGGATGGTACCTGGCCCCAAGTATCCCAGGACCTGGGAACCTGAGTCAGCCCAGGTGTTCCCGATACCCTGCAGCTCGGGCAAGAGGGGTTCTCAGGGTGCACTGGGGTACACTGGGGCCCAGCTAGGGCAGGAGGGGTTCTCAGGGTGCACTGGGGCCCAGCTCAGGCGGGAGGGATTCTCAGGGTGCACTGGGGCCCAGCTCGGGCAAGAGGGGTTCTCAGGGTGCACTGGGGCCCAGCTCGGGCAGGAGGGGTTCTCAGGGTGAGCACTGGAGCCCAGCCGACCTCCTGTGCCTCTACCCACCCGGGGCCGCTCAGCAGCTTCCGGGACAGTTTCCTGTGGAGCCTAGAGACCTAGAAACAGGTGCTGGGCCCGCAGGAACCCGGTGGACTAGCTCCTGCATTGTGCAAAGACTGTCCCTGAGGCTATAACAACGTGCCGTTTGCATGCATGTTGAGAGCTCAAAGGTTTCATGTTAGACAAACTGTGCCTTTTATTCATAGGTGTACATATGTGTGTGCAGTGTATTACAGGTGTGTGTGCACACGGGTGTGTGCCTGCATAGATACGCATACCTGTAGAAGTGTGTACTGTATGGACTGGTGGTGTGTGAGCAGCTGTGTGTGGGGTTCAGTCCCTGAGCTGGGAGCCCCGTACGGCTCAGACTCATGGCTAAAGGGAGGCATGTGGCGGTGTGGGTGGGGCTCAGACAGCGGGGGTGCAGGTGTGTGGCTGTGTCTTTCTAAGAGGAGACCCTAGAAGGTAGGGGCACTGATAGTGTGTGCGCAGCAGCCTGTGTGTGTAGATGGGGGTGCAGTGTGGGGGCCGTGGCCTTGATCACATTCCACAGAAGGCCCAGGAGCCTGGTCCTGACTGACAATGAGGGGATGTGGTGGGAGGGAGGGCAGAGCAGGCCCTTGGAGCCTGGGGCCCCCGCTGCGTTACGGGATAATTCAGAGCATCTTCATGATTGTGAGTGAAACTCCGTGGATTAGCTGGGCGTGCTGGCAGCAGCAGCCACTCACTAGAGCTACCGACCACAGGTGTCCTTCACACTTCCCCTGAGAGGGGGACGCTCCTGACAGGATGCTCAGGGGGAGTGTCCACCCTGGGCACGCACCCCACTTCTGTCCTCCAAGCTCTATGAATGCACCTCACCAATGTCAGAGTAAGCACAGAGACCCCTCTGATCACAACAGAGCCCTGCAGTGGGTGGGTGGGTAACTGCTCAGGTGAGGCCCGCCCACCTGGTACTCCCCACCCAGGGCGGCCTGCAGCTCTGCACAAGGGGCTGAGCCCCCACTCCCAGGTCAGGTCTGCCCAGGGCCCAGGAAGACGTCCTGACACTCACCAGGGGGGCAGAGGTCACAGCAGCGGCTCCCCAGCTCATACTGGTTAGGTTTATATTGGGTCACGTTGGTTGCCAGGATCACCTTCAATCACAAAGGGAGACTGGGTTAATCAAGAGAGGCCTCTGAGCCGGATGGACGTACATGTCCCCTGCATAGACACATGTCAGCCAAGGTGGACGGCCACCCACCAAGCACTGTGCCCATCACGGGGAAAAGGGTCTTATATGCCTGTGTCCTTGCACTTGCTCTGTGGGGCAGGTGTAACGCGGGGCCATCTGTAGTTTCCTGAGGCACATGGTCGTGGATATCGCATCCCCTGCACCTTTAGAACCAGGGCCCGCCTGCTAGGCAGCCTCGGACCTG
Source organism: Saccopteryx bilineata (assembly GCF_036850765.1). Classification (NCBI taxonomy): domain Eukaryota; kingdom Metazoa; phylum Chordata; class Mammalia; order Chiroptera; family Emballonuridae; genus Saccopteryx; species Saccopteryx bilineata. The sequence goes on along the minus strand of NC_089490.1, from coordinate 405,366,969 downwards.
AGTCTTTGCTCCAGGACGCAGTTGGCTGTCTCAGCAGCTGCATGGGACCTCCCTTCCTGCCTGAGTCCCCTCGTGTCCCATTCTGAGAATGCCACTCCCGCCGTCCTTACGGGACAGTGCCCGTCACCTGTCTCCCCCTTCGTCTCCCACTTGTGTCACTCAGGGTGTCCTGTGTCCTTCCTTTGAGGCTTGGCTCTAAAAACACCCAACACTAAGTTTTTCTTCCTCATTCAGCCTGATAACCCACAGATGTGTCTAACCTATGTCTATGTACAGGTGTACGTCCTGGGTGGCTCCTGTATTTAGATTCTGTCTACCCTCTTAATTAGAAGTTTGATATCTTACTTTCTGCTTGACTATTTCCTTCTTTTCTTCTGGCTTTTACTTTCTTTATTTTCTGTTCCCCAGATCCTTTTCCCCCTTCACTGCAAATTCGATTCTATTGTAAGAATTTACTGATTTATGCTGTATGTTTGGTTGGGGAAAATGAAACTGATACAGATAGGTTTACAGACAAAAACTCAGTTTGCAAACACCATAGGAGTAACAACAACAACAAAAATAATAGTAACTTAGCCTGACCAGGTGGTGGCGCAGTGGATAGAGCGTCGGACTGGGATGTGGAGGACCCGGGTTCGAGACCCCGAGGTTGCCAGCTTGAGCGCGGGCTCATCTGGTTGAGCAAAAGCTCACCGGCTTGGACCCAAGGTCGCTGGCTTGAGCAAGGGGTTACTCGGTCTGCTGACGGCCCGCGGTCAAGGCACATATGAGAAAGCAATCAATGAACAACTAAGGTGTTTGCAACAAAAAACTGATGATTGATGCTTCTCATCTCTCCTCGTTCCTGTCTGTCTGTCCCTATCTATCCCTCTCTCTGACTCTGTAAAAAAATAATAATAATAAAAAATAATAGTAACTTAAAGATGATGGATTCCGGCAAACAGGGCTTGAGCTAAGTCATCACAGTCAACAAGCCAGGAAAGGGACAAAGCGATGTCACAGGTGCTGTCTCTTTAGATGATGCAGCTAAAATGACACATCACTTCTGTGGTATTTTTGTCGAGAACACCTAACTGGGCTTTATTCACAAGAAACCATGAGAAGGGCCTGACCAGGTGGTGGCGCAGTGGATAGAGCGTCGGACTGGGATGCGGAGGATCCAGGTTCTAAACTCCAAGGTCACTGGCTTGAGCACAGGCTAACCAGCTTGAGCATGGGGTTGCTGGCTTGAGTGTGCGATCATTGAAATGACCCCATGGTTGCTGAGCTTGAGCCCAAAGGTCGCTGGCTTGAAGCACAAGGTCGCTGCCTTGAGCAAGAGGTCACTAGCTCTGCTGTAGCCCCCCGATACCCGTCAAGGCACATACGAGGAAGCAATTAATGAACAACTAAGGAGCTGCAACGAAGAATTGATGCTTCTCATCTCTCTTTCTTCCTGCCTGTCTGTCTCTGTCCCTCTCTCTGACTCTATAACTCTGTAAAAAAAAAAGGCCCCAGCCGATTGGCTCAGTGGTAGAGCTTCGGCCCTGGATGTGGAAGTCCCAGGTTTGATCCCCAGTCAGGGCACACAGGAGAAGCACTCATCTGCTTCTCCACCCTTCCCTCTTTCTTTCCTCTCTATCTCTTTTCTCCTCCCGCAGCCAAGGCTCCATTGGTGCAAAGTTGACCCAGGTGCTGAGTTCCATGGCCTCCGCCTCAGGTGCTAGAATGGCTCTAATTACCAAGGAGCAACAGCCCAGATGGGCAGAGCATCACCCTCTGGTAGGCATGCCGGGTGGATCCCAGTTGGGCTCATGCAAGAGTCTGTCTGACTGCCTCCCGCTTCTCACTTTGGAGGGGGGGGAGGAAAGAAAGAAAGAAAGAAAAAAGGAACAAAACCATCAGACAAACCCAAATTGGGAAGCACTCTATGCAATCACGGGCCGTGCTTCTAAACGGTATTATGGTCGCGGAAGGAAAGGCAGACTGAGGAAGGGCTCCAGCCTGCTCAGGACACCATGGCAACAGCTGCCCAAATATGAAGGTGGCCTGCAGACCCAATGCCACCCTGACCCGGATGTCACCCGATCTGGTCACTGCACAGCAGGGACCTGGGATGCCGTTACCTTTGCAACATCTGGGTGGGAGCAAAGCAAGTCTGTGGTCTGGTTTATTTTAAATTTTTCTTTTCTGGAAACTAATTTTTATAATTGGTTTCAAATTCACATTTGTTAAGCCCGTAGGCACGGCCACCATCACAGCCACCTGGCCCATGCATTGGATTCGGACAGTCAGTAAAGAAACAACAGAGCCAAGAACTGGTGGGCCATTATCTTTAATCCTAGCTTGCACCCAGCGGGCAAGTAAAACACACACTGGGAAAACACTTCCCTTTTCATTCAGGGCTCCCAAAGCCACGGACTTATCCGAGTTTCCTAGAATCAAAGTTTCTACCTCACCAGCCTTATTCACCTCTGTTCCCCATCTCCTTCTCTCTGCACAAACTCTGCACAAACCGGCTTGTCCTTCAGCACTACACCATGTTGGCTGCTTCTCCTCTCCTCCACATGGCCTTTCTCTGCTCTCCTCCTAGAACACAATCACTTTTCCCCTAGAACATAATCCCTCATCTTTTAAAACCCTTTTGGCGCGAAAGCCCTCCCTCAACACACATTAATATAATCACGCCCATCCCAAGCAAGAAGGGCAACTAATATCATCACCTGGGAGGCAGGCTTCCACGTGGGCAGCGCCATCTTTAACAACGTGAGCATAATATATTTTATCTGTCCAACAACATCACTAAAAAGTGACCATTGGAAAGAGCGGCATTTGGTACCTACACACCATTGTGCAACCATCAGACTTATTTGGGTAATTACAAAGTGGGAAGTTAATGCAAAAGGAAACTTTAAAAAAATCAAAAACCTTTTCAAAGAGGAAAAGAGGCTGAGACAAGAGGATGAGTCTTTCCTGTCGGGCACCCGGCCGGGCCAAGAACAGGGAGGCTATCAATCCCACACCGACCCGGAGAGCCATCTCAGCCCAGGCTGGTCCCACCGAGTCTGGAAGAACACTGAGGGCAGCTGTGTCCTGGACTCCAGCCCCACCTGGCTGCCCCTGAAGTCTCATTTCTAGCACCTGCCCCTCCCAACACCGCCCATTCTCCCAGCTCCTGTCCTTCCTCCACCTGACCAGGCAGTGGCGCAGTGGATACAATGTCGAACAGGGATGTGGAGGACCCAGGTTCGAGACCCTGAGGTCACCAGCATGAGTGCGAGCTCATCTGGTTTGAGCAGGACAAACCAGCTTAAGTCCAAGGTTGCTGGCTCGAGCAAGGGGTCCCTCGGTCTGCTGGAACACCCCCTACCCCCGGTCAAGGCACATATGATATGAGAAAGCAATCAATGAACTAAGGAACCACACGAATTAATTGAAGTTTCTCATTTCTCTCCCTTTCCTGACTGTCTGTTCCTTTCTGTCTCTCTCTCTGACACAAAAAAAAAGAAAAAAGAAGAAGCTCCCTCTCCAACCATCCCCCTTCGAAGGTGGCCAGGGAGAGTGCAGAATTTTAGTAACTCCTTTACGTGTGCCAAGAGATGAAAAGGGTTGAAAACAGCTATGCTATTATGACAATGTAATTACGGGAACTTACACTTGAAAAATGTTACTGAGCCTGACCAGGAGATAGAGCCTTGTACTGTGATGTAGAAAGCCCAGGTTCAAAGTCTCAAGGTCACCGGCTTGAGTGCAGGCTCGCTGGCTTGAGCGTGGGGTCATAGACATGACCCCGTGGTCTCTAGCTTGAGCCCAAAAGTCGCTGGCTTGAGTCCATAGTCACTGGCTTGAGAAAGGGGTCACTCACTCTGCTGTAGCCCCCACCCTCTCCCCTCAAGGCACATATGAGAGAGCAGTCAATGAACAACTAAGGAGACTAAGGAGCCACAATGAAGAACTGATGCTTCTTATTTCATTTCTCTCCTTTCCTGTCTTTATGGGAGGGAGGGAGGGAGGGAGGGAGGGAGGGAGGGAGGGAGGGAGGGAGGAAGGAAGGAAGGAAGGAAGGAAGGAAGGAAGGAAGGAAGGAAGGAAGGAAGGAAGGAAGAGAAAACTGTTACCGATATTCAGAAAATAGTGAAACATCCGGCCTGTGGTGGCGTGTTGGAGAGAGAGACCTAAAATGTTCAGGTCGCCAGTTGGAAACTATGGGATTGCCTGGTCAAGGGACATAGGACAAGCAACAAGCCAGCAGTGAACAACTAAAGTGAACCAAGCATGACTTGATACTTTGCGCTGCCACCCCCACCTGTAAATAAATCAATAAATAAAATCTTTTAAAAAAATAATGCAACAGAGTATCTGTAGGAAACCATTTCCGAGTGAATGCTAGCAGTAGACAAAACTCACTTTATTTATAAGAAAAAAGCCCCCCTCTCCAACCCTGGCAGGATAGCGCCCCAAAGCACAGAGGTTGCTAATTCCATCTATGTTCCTCTCTCCTTGTCTCTGCTCCTTCTTCCTTCTCTAAAATCAATTTAAAAAAAAAATGGACCAGACCAGTGGTGGCGTAGTAGACAAGGCGTGCACCTGGAATGCTGAGGACTGGGGTTTGAAACCAGAGGCACATTGAGAAGCAACTACTAAGAGTTGGTGCTCCCACCCCTTCTCTCTCTTTTCTCTCTAAAATCAATGAGTAACATCTAAAAAGAAAAAAAACAACCTCTCCTCCTCCTCCGTAGGCGATGGTTCTTCGAGCAGCTGGGTTTGCCACCCTGGATGGCGGGGAAGCGACACTCGCTGTCACGCGCACACAGCGCCCGCGGTTAACGCCTGAGACCGCCACCGACAGCGGCGTGGCGGGGTCGGGGTGGCGGGGAGGATGTGGACGGCACTCCTGAGACGTCTGGAACTTGGACAGTCTCCAGCTGCCCGCAGAACCTGGGCGCCACCTCGGGCCCACCCTGCAACCCCGTGTCCCCCAGCAGGGCGCCCGCACTCCGTGTCCGAGCGCCGAGCGCGCGGGCAGCTCCCGCTCCGGGCATCAGCCGAACCCGCAGCTCCAGGCTGCGCTCCGCCCTCGGCTCCGCAGGATCGGGGACAAAGCGGCCAGGGAGCGCCTGGGGCCCGGGGACCCCTTAGATTCCTTAGTCTCCCCGCCTGCACCCGAATCCCGGCGCCCCCGGAGGTCCTGAGACCCGCAGGCGTTGGGGGAGGGGGACCCCATTCAATCCCCGCGTCCTCGCAACTCCCCGGAGCAGATCTGGTCCCGGCACGAGTTGGGGGAGGGGGACACCATCCAGTCCCCTTAGGCCTTGTCGCATGGTCGTACCCCGGATTCCCCATCTCGCGCCCGGCTCCACGCGCACCCACCACGGCGAGAAGCTACTCACCGAGACCGGTAACAACAGGAGAAGCTGCAGCGACCAAGCCATGGCGCCGACAGCCAGGAGGGCGGGCCTGAAGTCCAGATATAGGTCTGCTGGCTCGAGCGGGGCGGGGCGGGGCGGGGCGGGGCGCGGTTCCGGCTGCCGGGCCGCTTCCTTTCTGAACTCGCCTTGGGCGCAGCTGCGGGAAAGAGATTTGTAGGCGGTCTCGGTCCAAAGGTGGGCGGAGCCTCTGATCCGTTCGATTCCCCACAGTGAAGGGCAGCTATCTAAAGGGAATGTCCTAGTCTGGGGGGGGCCAGGCAGGCCACCCGGAGGGACCCTGGGTCAGTTTGCCGGGGCGGCCCTGACAAAGCCCCACACCCCGCGGCTTAAACCACAGACGTGCAGGGAGGGCCTCACCGTCCCGGAGGCTGGAAGTCCCGCATCAAGGTGTCCAGGTGTTTCTCTGAGCGAGAGGGACTCTGCTTCAGCCTCTCCCCGCTCCTGGGGCTGCTGACAACCATGGCGGTCCTTGTACAAGCGTCACTGTGTCTCCCTCGCCTCCCTGTCTGTGCCCCAATCTCCCCGTTGGGTAAGGACAGGAGTCGCCTCGGACAGAGCCCTCTAGTCCTCTATGGCCTCACCTTTCCCCTCAACGTCACGTTCATTCAGTCCCAGCAAGAATGTAGGAACAGTCTAAAGAGACGCCTGCTGATGTCACTTGTAGGACAGAGTTTCTTTTTAATTTAATTTATTTATTTATTTATTTTTCTGAGAGAGAGGGTGAGACAGGGAGAGAAATCAGAAGCATCAACTCATAGTTCTGGCTCCTTAGTTGTTCACTGATTGCTTTCTCAGATGAGCCTGATTGAGGAGGGGGGACTCCAGCAGAGCAAGTGACCCCTTGCTCAAGCCAGCGACCTTGGGCTTCAAGCAAGAGACCTTTGGGCTCAAGCCAGAGAGCATGGGATCATGTCTGTGATTCCACACTCAAACTGGTGACTTCCCAGGGTTCCAACCTGGGTCCTCAGCATCGGATGCCGATGCTCTAACCACTGCACCACCACCTGGTCAGGCTCTTTTCAAATTTTTTAATTCATCTTTAATGTCATTCACATTCATCCTTATTTCTTTGTTCGTGTTTCTGGAAATTAAAAAAAAAATTTCTTTTCTTTTGCTATTTTTATTTATTTATTTTTTTTTGCAAGAGAGAAAGAGAGAGAGTGACAGAGACAGAGACAGACAGAAGGGGCAAAGAGCAGGAAGCATCTCGACTTCCCCTATGTGCCTTGACCAGGCAAGCCCAGGGTTTCACAGTGGTGACCTCAAAGCTCCAGGTTGAGGCTTTATCCACTGCGCCACCACAGTTCAGGAACCATTCACTTTTATTTTTAATGATTTTTTTTTTTTTTAATTTCTGGAGAGAGAGGGATAGATAGGGACAGACAGACAGGAATGGAAAGAGATGAGAAGCATCAATAATTAGTTTTTTGTTGCGACACCTTAGTTGTTCATTGATTGCTTTCTCATATGTGCCTTGACCATGGGGCTACAGCAGACTGAGTAACCCCTTGCTCTAGCCAGCAACCTTGGGTCCAGGCTGGTGAGCTTTGCTCAAACCAGATGAGCCCATGCTCAAGCTGAGCTGACGACCTCGGGGTCTCCATCCTGGGTCCTACACATTCCAGTCTGATGCTCTATCCACTGCACAACTGCCTGGTCAGGCTATTTTTAATGATTTTTTTAAAAAGGATATTTTTCTTCCTTTTACAGAGAGAAGAGGATGGTGGTGAAAGAAGTATCAACTTATTTATTTATTTATTGTATTTTTCTGAAGTTGGAAACGGGGAGGCAGTCAGACAGACTCCTGCATGCGCCCGACCGGGATCCACCCGGCACGCCCACCAGGGGGTGATGCTCTGCTGCGACCAGAGCCATTCTAGCACCTGAGGCAGAGGCCACGGAGCCATCCTCAGCACCCGGGCCAACTTTGCTCCAATGGAGCCTTGGCTGCGGGAGGGGAAGAGAGAGACAGAGAGGAAGGAGAGGGGGAGGGGTGGAGAAGCAGATGGGCGCTTTTCCTGTGTACCCTGGCCGGGAATCGAACCCGGGACTCCCGCACGCCAGGCCGACGCTCTACCACTGAGCCAACTGGCCAGGGTGAAGTATCAACTTATTTAGGACACTCCATCCACTGAGCCAACACAGGCCTGGCAGGCATCTTTTACTTTTAAAAATAATAATAGAATATTATATATATATATTTTTTAATTTTTTATTTATTTATTTATTCATTTTTAGAGAGGAGAGAGACAGAGAGGGAGAGAGAGGAGAGAGAGAAGGGGGGAGGAGCTGGAAGCATCAACTCCCATACGTGCCTTGACTAGGCAAGCCCAGGGTTTCAAACCGGCGACCTCAGCATTTCCAGGTCGACGCTTTATCCACTGCGCCACCACAGGTCAGAATATTATATATTTTTAAATTGATTTATTGACTTTAGAAAGAGGGGAAGGAAGAGAGACAGAAACATCAATCTGTTCCTGTACGTGCCCTGACTGGGGATCGAACCAGCAATCTCTGCTTATTGTGACCATGCTCTAACCCACCGAGCTATCTGGCCAGGTAGAAGCTTCATGCTTTGAATGTGGTGAACTCCATTACTCTGCTGTTCTTAATGCAGCCAGTGCAGGGGCTGTGTGGGGCCTTTGGTAAGCTGGCCCTGACCCCACGTAAGCCAGACGTCCACTGGGCAGCTCGCTCCCTACCTGCCATTATATACGGACCGGGCAGTCCACATGAATATCACATTATATACGGACCGGGCCGTCCACATGAATATCACATTATATACGGACCGGGCCGTCCACATGAATATCACACGCAAATGAAAATCATGAAGCTAAACATGGAAACGTAGGACAATGTATTTGATCCCGTCCCCCTTCCCCCTTTCCTCTGACTGCTGTCCATCTGTTCCTGTGTCCCTGCCTCTGTTTCTATTTTGTTCATCAGGGGTTTTTTGGGGTTTTTTTGTGGGGTTTTTTTTTTGTATTTTTCTGAAACTGGAAATGGGGAGACAGTCAGACAGACTCCCACATGTGCCCGACCGGGATCCACCAGCATGCCCACCAGGGTGCAATGCTCTGCCCATCCGGGGCGTCGCTCTGCTGAGACCAGAGCTATTCTAGCACCTGAGGCAGAGGCCATGGAGCCATCCTCAGCACCCGGGCCAACTTTGCTCCAATGGAGCCTTGGCTGCGGGAGGGGAAGAGAGAGACAGAGAGGAAGGAGAGGGGGAGGGGTGGAGAAGCAGATGGGTGCTTCTCCTGTGTGCCCTGGCCGGGAATCGAACCCGGGACTCATGCACGCCAGGCCGACGCTCTATCACTGAGCCAACCGGCCAGGGCTTGTTCCTCAGTTTACTGTGTTTGTTAGACCCCACACATAGGGAGATCATATGGTATTTTGCCGGGGTCCAGCCCCGGGGGGAATCCAGGGGTCCCACAGGAAGAGACGGCATTGGCACAAATCGAGTGAGAGAGCCGAATTCTTTTCTTTCTCTTTATTCTCTAGTTAGCATTTATTGCCAGGCATCTCCGCCAAATGCTGGTCTAGCTTTCTTTTTATGCACACACACTAAGTTACAATCACATGGTATTTTGTTTCACTATGGTTACATATTCCAGATAACAGTTAATTCATATCTATAAGCTACAAATCAGGTGGTAAGTCATTCAAAGTACAGATATACAATAACTTGAATAGCAATAACAATATCAGTACAAACTTCTAAAAGATTAGTACTAATTAATAACTCTACTGTTGTTGTGAGTCAAGGGCGCAGAGAGAGAGATTAACAGACGAAATCATCAAGGACTAGCAAAGGACCACCGCTTGCTCAGGCAAATGGCCTTGAGTTCATGCAGTGTCCTAATTTTTCTCACAAAACTTCAAAAGGCTTGCTTATTAAGAAATTGGCATAACATCAAAAGTAATTTTTGCTTAAAGATATATAGAGTGCACCTGCAAGATAGCTTAGTAGCAACATAATATCAGAAGGCATTAATTGCTATTGCTTCTACGGATCCCCCCATATTCCTCTTTATTATCTGAATGAAAAACCTTGGAAAGTATATAAATCTCATGAGAATGTCTCACTGAGAAAGCCCAGCAACTGCCTTCAGTCATAAAACAAGTCTCTTAGCAAAGCATTCTTTTCTTGCTGACTGCGCTCCCATCCCAGGCCACGCAACGGGCCATTCCATAACACCTTACCTAAGATTCTATTGTCCAGTCAAATCTTATTTATTTACTATATTCACACACTAGTTAAGTTCTAACTATATTCTTCTCAGAGTGTTCCACCATCTGCAGGTCAGGTGAGCAAGAAGAAAGGAAAGTTTCTCTACTCTATCACATGAAAAGCATAGGGAGGAAAGATGATGAATTAAGTGAAGGCCGAAAGGTGCTCTGTGCACAGCCACTGCCTCCTATCCATTTACAAGTCACAATCTATTCTTTCTAACATGATTAATAAGAAGAAATTCTCCTACAAACTTAACCCTTTACGAGGAATATCATAGCCAGTCTCTTATGTTTATGAGCCCAGTTCAAGGGGCTGGCTTACAGGCTTTTCTGTGGAACTCACACCCTCTGTCTCATTTCCAAAGAAATCACTACGAATCTACAGGGAAAGCACGGTACTATTATCCCTGTGCCACAAATAATAGCACACAACCAGAAAAGGGGAGATATAAGGCCAGATTAATTCAAAAAGTCAAAGGGGGAAGTATCGTTGTGCCTTTCCTTTGCGGTGACTTTGTCAACCCGCAGCCATTGGTCTTCTCTGCTGTGACTTTGTCAACCAGCAGCCGTTGGTCTTCTCTGCTGTGACCTTGTCAGCCAGCAGTTGTGGGTCTTCTCCTGCTGTGACCTTGTCAGCCAGCAGTTGTGGGTCTTCTCCTGCTGTGACCTTGCCAGCCAGCAGTTGTTGATCAGCTCCCGACAGTATTTGTCTTTCTCTACCTGGTTTATCTCACTTAGCATAATAATCCTGAGGACTATCCAAAAGGTAAGATTTCCTTATTTTTTCATAGCTGTGTAAATGTACCAGATCTGGGTGTTTTTTTTAATTAAAATTTTATTTATTGATTTCAGGAGACAGAGAGAGAGAGAGAGAGAAAGGGAGTAGGGAAGAGTGGGAAGCATCCACGTTTAGTTGCTTTTCGTATGTTTATTGACCGAGCAAGCCCTGAATTTTGAACTGGCGACCTCAGCCTTCCAGATGAACGCTTTATGCTCTGCGTCACCACAGGTCAGGCTATAGCAAGGGTTTTATCTGCTAGTCCACTGATGGGCACTTGGGCTGATCCAGATCCTGACTTGCACACAATGCTGCTGTGACCGTGGGGTGCATGTCCTGTTTTTAATTCGTGTTTTGGAACCCACAACTCCTAAGGTGACAGTTGGTGGACTTGCTCCAGGACTACGCACAACACAAGTTCCCTTCCGTCCCCGCTCCCTGTGAGGACAGACAGAAGACAGTGGTTAGTGGCAGGTGACAGGAGACACCTCTGTGGTGAGAAGACGGGAAGAGTGGTCGTCCCCTCCCCAGGCAGGAATCACATCGGGGAAGCTGCAGCCCACCTGCTTTCTCCACTGACCCACCGGACACCCTGCCCTGGCCCAGGTCTGCCTCTGAGATGGGGCTGGCACCCCAGTCACCATGCACGAGGGCCCCGAAGCTAGCCAGGCCCCTCCTTCAGCCCAGAGGCCGGGACGTCATGGAGAGGGCACTGTGATGCCACCCAGAGTGTTCTCCCTTCCGGCCACTCGTGGGCAGGAGGAGCCCCCGCTGGTGATAACCAGGGACTGAGGACAACAGCCCCGCCCGTCGAAACTCAGGCTCCCCGGGACCCGCCCCGCAGCCCAGGTCCTCACTCACCCTCATCCAGTGGCTCTAACTCGATGTTCACAATGTTTGGGCGACCATGATGTGAGGCCTGGGGTCTTCTGTCTCTTATTTTCTCAATGCAGAAATAGACAAAGGGCATCAAAAATGGCAACACAGCAGCAGCAAGGACAGGAATCCCGAGGACAATGAACAGGTGCCCGCTCTCTGAAACTGGGAATACAGACAAGGTCCCAGAGAGGTCAACTCTGAGCGTTCCCTCAGCAGCCACGGGACGCAGGACGGCAGCCCAGTGACGCCCGATGGGACACACCCGGAGAAAACACAAACACGGGTGAGATGTCTGCACCCCGTGATCAGGGAGCAGTGCTCAGAAGGACCAGACACGGAACCACGGAAGTGTCCGAGGAAGGAGGGAGGGATAGAGACATTGTGTGAGTACACACATGCAAACACATGTACATGCGTGCACACACAAACACACATGGACACTCACATGCACACACATGAACACTTGCATGTACACACATTCACACACAAACGCATATGCACATGCACACACATGGACACTCACACGCACACATATGTACACGCATGCACACACACATTGACACAAAAACACATATGCACACGCACACACACATGGACACTCACATGCACACACACCGGGATATTATTCCCCATAACAAAGATGGAAATCCTGCCACGTGTAAGGACAGGGAAGGACCTTGAGGACAAGGATGTATGAGTCACAGGGGAAGGGGACAGGAGGAGGGCTGCTGTGTGTATGTGTGTGTGTGTGTGTGTGTGCAGGCGGGGAGGGGAGGGAACAGACGTGGACACAGACAGACAGACAGACAGCGCTCAGCAGGAGCCCGTACTCTGGGCAGGGCCTCCCTCACGTCTCTCAGTCAGTCTAGAGCAGCCTCGTGGACCACAGGGTGACACTCACGTCCAGTGCCCTCCTTCCCGGCACTGAGGTCACAGGGACCCCTCTGTCTCACAAGGTGGACGATGTCCTGTGTCTGTCCCTTTCTCAACAAGCTCGCTCAGCGGAACACCACACAGGCCGTGACTCGAGAGAATGGGGCCCAAGGGGCCACCTGATAAACGAGGCCTTGGGAGAAACTCACTTGACACCACAGATGTCACCTGGGTCACTGTGTAGGACCAGGCAACCCTCAGCAAAGACATGGACCAAATTCACATGAAGCCCAGGCCATCCTGACGGAAGGACAGGACACTGCCTGGCTGCCCACCCCTCCCATCAGCTCTGAAAGCTGTGCCTTCAACCCCTGTGGTCACTTCCACTGCCTCCGTCCTCTGTCCCCACTGAGGCAGGTCCCAGCCCCTCCGCAGCACTGGAATCTGGTGCACCCAGCACCCCGCCCTGTTCTATGAACACCCTGCCCTCAGAGACTCCTCCAGCTCCCCCTTGAGTCCCCCCACACCCTGTGGGGGCTCCGGGCCTGCCCAGGGGGCTCTGAAAGGGGGCTGGGAAAGATGTGGAATGCACCCCTAGAGAGGCACCGGCACCCGGCCCCCCACCCCTGGGGGAGGGCGGCGCTCTGGGACCCAGGACTCCTCCACAGGCCTCCCCCCTCAATCACCTCTCCAGCCCCTCCCTCCTGAGCAGCAGCCCTGATGTATAGTTGTCACGTGTCCACGGGGTGTCCCAGGCAGCATGTCTAACCCCAAACCTGGACACGAATCCCGGGAACGGATGGCATCTCCCTCCACCCCCGGGGCTGAAGCTGAACCCCTCCAGTTCTTACTCCCCTTCCTGAACCAGCACCAACCCCGGTCCTCCCACGTCTGCCCACTGCAGCCACGGGCCCAGGCCACCATGTCTTGGGGCCTCCCTGGTCTCCCTGCCTCCCTCCATTCCTCCACGGGAGAGGGGCTGCTGATCCTTCCAAAACTCAAAGGCCAGACCTAAGCTCCCTCCATGTGCACAAGGCCCTTGCAGACCCGGCCAGAGGCCCAGCTCCAGCCTCCCCAGCCTCCCCAGCCTCCCCGACCCGCGGCCCCAGGGCCTTCTGCAAAGCAGTGCAGTCTGTCTCCAGCCTCAGGGCCTATGCTGCTCCCTGCCCACCCCTCCTCCTGCTCCTCTGGGCTCAGCCCACCTGCCCTCCCTGCCAGCCGTCTTCCTCAGGAGCCCAGTGCTGGGGGCTCAGACTCAGGTCCGAGTCTACGGCTCCCGCCTTGGGACCAGGCTTGGCCAGCCTGCTGTCTGCCCAGCGGAGCTCCTGTGGCCCTCCGCAAGGCACCCCACCTAAGGAATACCGGCTGGAAGGACGCAGCCAAGGTCCTGGCAGACTGTGCAGCCCAGAGGGAAGGAACCCGGGCTCCGAACCACCCGGTGGGCTGCGGCTCACCCAGCAGCGTGTGCAGAGGGTGGCGAGCGACCCAGAGGAAGCACTCGAGTGACACTTCAGGCTTTGGGGCTGTGTGTTCCAGCTGTCAGCCCACCTGACAGTCACACAGATGAATGTCCCCCTTCACTGTCATGGCCTGTCCCCCGCCACCGCCCAGCCTGAGACAGCTGCACCTTGCTGCTGGGGGGTACCAGGGGCCTGGCGAGTCTGGCAAAGCAGGTGTTCCATGCACGCTTACTGAGTAGTGACTCAATTAAAGTGACAGACCAACCTAAGTAACCGTCCCCCCCCCCCCCTCCGAGGGACAGCTTCCCACTGCGGTCGAGGGCCTGATGCTTCCGCCTGGGGTGTCTCTTCTCCAGTGTCGCTGACACACCTCCGCTCATACGGGTTCCGGATTCCCTCACAACCTCCTGCCCAGTGACACGTGGGTGGTCGGACGGCACCAATGCCAAGACGGTGGCTTAGCTCTGCCCCAGGGGCACCATCTCATATGACTCTGATGAGAAAGTAAGTCCCAGAGATATGAGTTCACAGATGGGCAAGTGTCTGCAGCCTAGAGATACATACATTTTATTCTCCTTTGGAAACGCAGCGAAGCGTCCTGGCATGATCCCTGGTCCGCCTTGACACCCGGGAATGGTGGCCATTCTGCAGACAGTCCCCTGAGCTGCACAGGGCGGCACTCAGGGTCCCTGCTTTAGTCACACTGCCCGGGCTGCAGGCCTGGCTCCACCTCTGACTCTGGACAAATCACGGAGCTTCTCTGGACCCCAGGAGTCAGGCTGCCCAGGAAGACAGGGCAGCGGCTACACGAAGGGTTGCTCTGAGGATCACCGGCCATGGCCGATGCACAGACCAGAGCTGACACAGACTCGCGCTGACAGAAATGCCAGCCACATTATCACCGTGAGACCGGTGCATTAAACGGTATCAAAAATCAAGCTGGGTGCCTGACCTGTGGTGGTGCAGTGGATAAAGCATCAGCCTGGAACGCTGAGGTCGCTGGTTCGAGTCCTGGGCTTGCCCGGTCAAGGCACATCCAAGAAGAAACTACAAGTTGCTGCCTGCTTCCCCTTCACCCTTTCTCTCTCTTTTTCTCTAAAAATTAATAAATAAAATCTTTAAAAAAAAAAGCAGGCTGGGCCCTGGCCGGTTGGCTTGGTGCATAGAGCATTGGCCCTGTGTGTGGCCCGGGTTCGATTCCCTGTCAGGGCACACAGGAGAAGTGACCAACTGCTTCTCTTCCCCCCCGCTCCCCTTCTTGCTCCTCCTCTGTCACAGCCAGTGGACCAGACTGCTCTGAGAGCTCGCCCTGGATGCTGCGGATAGCTCAGTTGAGTCGAGCATGCATGTGGAAGTCTATCTCCCCTCCTCTCACTTAAGAAAATAAAATAAAGCCAAGATGTATGTCTGACCTAAGCGGAGGCCACCAGAGTGCCTGAGTCTGCAGGCAAGGCTTTGGAGAGTGGCGCCGTCCCCCTGGGGTCCTCAGAGATGAGCCTCCTCTCCCTGACCGGCTGCAGGCACCTGCAAGCTACAGGGAGACGCTGTGCAGCCGGTGTCATCACAGGGGACCCGACATCTGAGTCAGTGCAGAAGTGACCAGAAAGGGGAGACTATTCTAGACGAGGGCCTCCCTCCCTGAAGAGTCTGGGGAGGGGGTCACTTTTGATGAATGCAAGCTTGCAAACAAAAGGCAACCAGACACTGGACACCAAGACCATCCAGAACTCAGGTAGTTCTGTGAAGCCTTTTCCATGTCACTGAAGATGTGTGGTCTTTGAGGGGAAGCCTGGGGACAGGTGTGTGGGGGTGGCAGAGAGCAGGGGGGCTGTGTCCCAGGACAGGGCTGCGGCTGGTGGAGGCGTACGGTGAAGGACCAGGCACCTGTCAGCCATCCAGACATCCTGGGCGGTTAAACCCAACCTAAGTATCGGTTGTCAAGACGGGGCCATTCTCTCTCTCTCTCTCTCTCTCTCTCTCTCTCTCTCTCTCTCTCTCTTTCACAGAGAGATAGAGACATAGAGACAAAGAAACACTGATTTGTTGTTCCATTTATTTCTACATTCAATGGTTGATTCTATTTTTTTTAACGTATACTTTTAAAAATTGTTTTGAGAGAGAGACAGGAAGGGAGGGAGCTGAGAAACATCAGCTGGTTGTTGCATCACTTTAGTTGTTGTTCATTGACTGCTTCTCATACATGGCTTGACTGGGGGCTCAAGTCAAGCCAGTGACCGCTTGCTCAAGCTGACTTTTGGGATCAGACCAGCAACCACGGGATCACATCGATGATTCCACTCTCAAGCTGATGACCTTAGGGTTTTGAACCTAGGATCTCAGTGTCTCAGGTCGACGCTCTACCCCATGTGCCACCAATGCTCAGGCTCATTAGTTGATTCATGTGTGCATTCTCCATGTCCTAACAGGAGATTAAATCTGCAACCTTGCATATCCAAACAATGCTCCTACCAACTGAGCTACCCAGCCCCGATTCTTACTAAGACTCTGAAACCTCAAGTTCTAAAGCAATGAAAAAAAAAAAAAAAATGTCATTTATATTACAAAATGGACCAAGAACACACTTTCATTTAAAAGACCATGAGACCCCTTCTCTCTCTCTTCCTCTCCCACAGCCACGGCTCGATTGATTCCAGCGAGTTGGCCCCATGCTGAGGACGGCTCCTGGGGGAGCCTCCACACTTCAGGTGCTAAAAACAGCTTGTTTGCCAAACAGCAGCCCTACATGGGCAAAGCATCGCCAGTAGGGGGCTTGCCTGGTGGATCTCACTGGGGTACATGTGGGAGTCTCTCTGTCTCCCTCTCACTTAAAAAAAAAAAAAAAAAAAAAAAGACAATGAGAGCCTGGCCAGATAGCTTAGTTAGTTAGAGCATCATCCAGAAGTGCAAAGGTTGCTGGTTCAATTCCCAATCAGGGCACATACAGAAACAGCTCAATGTTCCTGTGTCCCACCACCTGCTTTGGTGAAATCAATAAATAGAAAAAAATTTTAATTAATAATAACAATAAAAGACACGAAAACCAAGCTGCACTTTTCTGCCTGGTCAGCACCTATTCTGGGCCAAGTGCCCCCTAAAGGTCTTGACATCCACTGCCCCTCACCCCTGCACATTGGAGGAAGGAGTGTTCCCAATGGACCCCAAGGAAGGGGCAGAAATGGGAACTCTGAGTCCGAGATATGAACCACGGGAGGGAGGCCTGGCTCTGGGGTGGGTGGAGACTGACCTGGAATCCAGGCACACCTGTGGGTGGCATGTGGAGGGCCTAGAAGGCGGGCACTAGTGTTGCCCATCAGCCCTGCCATCTGGGTGCTCCCCACCAGGAATCCCAGCCCGTACTGGGTCGGGGGGGGGGGGAGCAGGGGCACCATGGGGCGCCCAGGGAGCCTGGCACAGCTTGAACTGTGGGCAGGTGCAGTGTCTCAGAAGAACAGGCATCTAATTTTCTCCAGCCAGGAGTACACACTGCACACTGCGCTTTTCCCCAGGAAACTGGCTCCAGACTGTCAGGAATCGGCCCGCCCTCTGATCTTTCCAGCACCTGCAGCGTGACTCTTCAGATGTCCACCAGTGGACGCCCTTGTCTGCCCCCGAGGACAGCAGGGGCTCGGGAGGCAGAGCCGGAGCTGCTCGGGGGGAACCTCTCCGGGGGCAATAAAGCGGGTAACGACGCCCTGGCCAGGCTGACCCCAAAGGCCACTCTGTTATCCGCGATGACGCCCCGTCCTGTGCCTGTCTCCCTGGCGTCCCCGCCGCAGTTGCTTGAGTGCCAAACCTACGCGTTCGCCGCCCACCCCGGGTACTGCCCGGTCTGGAGCACAATCCTCGGGCTCGGCCTGTCCCTTAAATCCAGCTGGGGTAGGAGCGGGGCCGCCGGCGGGGGAAGCACGGGGTCACCTCGGGCGTGGGCAGGCGACCCCCTGTCAATTTCCAAGGGAGCTGGAGGGTGGGCAAGCGGTTAACTCGGCGGGGCCCAGGCAGGGGCGGTCCCAACAGGGTGCGACCAGCGCAGGCCCAGCCCGCTGGGGTCCCGAGGTCGCCGGCGCCCGGCCAGGGTCTCTCCTCCATCCCGCCGACCGGAGCCCCCAGCGTCTAGCCCCGGCACTGCCCGGGGACCCGCCCCTCGCGTCCAAGGACCCGGCCTCTCAGACCTGGGGTCACCCCTCTCTCGGCCTGGAGACCCGCCCCTCAGACTCGGGGTCACCCACCGCCCCGCCGCGCACTCACCCTGCTTCCAGAAGGAACCTGCCATCATCCTACGAATCCCGGACCAGCACCTGCAGAGAGATGTCCGCAGAATCTTATGCAACCGCCAACCCGGAAGTTCCGCCCTACACTGGGCTAGTCTTCCGAGACAAGCCGGTCGCCGAGCAACCGAAAGACACCACCAGCCCGGAGCATTCTGGGAGTTGTAGTCCTTGACTTTGGCGAGCTCTCAGCAGTTCAGCCTCAGGACCTGGTCCCTTTTGGGGAAGAGGCTGGAGACCAGGACCCGCATGGGACGCGTGGGGGAATTACAGTCTAGCCACGAGTTGGGTGGGGCACGTTAAACACAAATCATGTCATGCATGTGTGCCTAAGCCGTGACCCAAATGGCCTGGGGACAAACTGCAGCCAGGTGGTCAGAGAGGGCCTCTCCGGGCTGGAATGGGCTCCTCGGGGTGAATGGCTGCTTCAGAGGAGACTTAGAAAAAGGGGATGGGGATGAACGTGGCGTGCATTCCAGGAAGAGGGGACTGGCCTGCACGTGGACCCAGCAAAAAGCAAGGCACTTAGAGATTCAGTGTGACCACAGGACACGGGGCTTAAGGCACAGGCTGAGGCTGACACCTCCTCCAATGTCAACCCTGGGGGAGCTCCACCCTGGGTGTGACAGGAGGGCATGGCCAGCTGTGTGCTTTGATGTTCATTCCAACTGCCCAGTGCAGGCAGCGTGGATTCAGGAAAGCCTACAGGGGAGCAAGACTGATCAGTGGTCAGCAGGGGAGTGAACTGGCCCCGTGGGGTGAGCACAGCTGTGGAAGGACCACAGAAGGCCACTGATGCTGATTCCAGTGGCGTCAGGTGGGAGGTGGGTGGAGATGATGCCCAGGTTCCTGGACAAGAGGGTGGGTGGTGTGGCATTTACGTCATTGATGGACTAACTGGAGTTGAAGGTGCTTGGTGCTCCAGGGGAATGAGTGGCCGAGTTGTGACTGTTGCCAAGGACTGGTGAAGTTTGGGTGAGTGAGGGTGGGGCCCCCATTTTGAGCTGAGCCCTGGAAGGACTGTGCTGTCCTTTCCTGAGACAGAGACCCGTGGGAAGGCCACAAACCAGGAAGAGGCTTCTCTGGGCTTTGATCTCTACTCCGGAGCCCCTGCACCCCCAGGGCACATCCCTGGTGTCTGTGACGTTCTCTGGGCAAGACACCACCTTCCAAGGACATCACACCCAAGAGTATGTACCCAACAGGAATGACAAAAACAAACAAACAAACATTACTTAAGATACAATTTTATTACAGAAAGAAATATTATAACAGCATGTGAAATACTGTCTTCCTGGTTAAAGAAAACTTATACGAGCATGTAAAAAGTTTATTTAAGATATAAATTTAGGCCTGACCGGTGGTGGTGCAGTGGATAAAGCATCGACCTGGAAATGCTGAGGTCGCCGGTTCGAAACCCTGGGCTTGCCTGGTCAAGGCACATATGGGAGTTGATGCTTCCAGCTCCTCCCCCCTTCTCTCTCTCTCTCTCTGTCTCTCTCTCCTCTCTCTCCCTCTCTGTCTCTCTCTCTCTCTCTCTCCTCTCTAAAAATGAATAAATAAAATTTAAAAAATAAATTAAAAAAAAAAAGATATAAATTTAAGTACATAAAGAAAAATATAAAAGCATGTATTAAGCACTACATTCATTGGCTAAAACAATATCTTTGGAATTGATTGTTAAACAGTGTAAGGCACTTGACAAATGTCTCCGTAACTGTTACTGTCACCCACGCCTCCGCCCCCCAGATAGTGTAATGACCACTCAGAGCGCTTATAGGGCTCCGTGTCACTGACTTGCTCACACATTTCACCCAGTTCAGGCCACACTGTTCCAGGTCATGGGGACATCACAGTAACTTGGAGATCAAGGAGTTGGTGGGGACAGAAGACAACCATCAACCCCCCCCCTGCTCACACAGCCTAGAAGAGGGTCTGTGGAACGTGAGCCCACCCCGCACAATAAAAGGGTCAATTCCCAAGCAGCTTGGGGACCCTGAATAACCTAAGGACCTGCCACAGGTCAGCCACACTGGCCACAGGGAGCCCTGGACGGGCCGTGTCCAGCAGAGAAGCTCTCTTGCTGCACGGACCTCCCACTGGAAGCTTCACAGGGAATCCAGACAAAAAAGGGGCTGAGCCCCGTCTGGGATTCATGAAGCTTCCAATGGGATCAGACCCAGGAAAGAAGATCACCCCTCCCCATTCAGGATGCTGCTTAAAGTCACACCCTGTGCCCAGAGTCTACTCTAATATGGGGTCTCTGCATGCCTACCTAAGATATTTTCAGCAACCAAGTGGTTTATAATATTGTGCAATTCCTCGTGGAGCTCCATTTTATGAAGGGCCGCCATGAGTGTGAACGGGAACGCGTCCCTTCCCAGCCTGTTCTTCCAGCGGACGAGCATCTTGTAACATTGTTCCCTCAGATTCCCTGGGTTCTCGTGTTCACAAATATCAATGTCATTTTCTCCGAGTCCGACAAGCCTCATGAACATCTTCCAGTCTTTCGCCGGAACATTACGTACAAATTCATAACAGATCTTATTCTTGGCTGAGAAAACAGAAATCAGAAAGGAAGACTTGGTTACAATTCCGGAAGGCTCACGAAGCGTCGCTGTAACCATTCTCACCTTCCTCCAGGCCCGGCTCCTGCATGGCCCCGGGGAGGGGGGCCCTGGGCCACCCAGGCTGACCTGGAAGAAGTGCAGGGGCTATGGGACCAGGTGACCGTGGTTAGCCCTGACCTGCCATGGCTCTCGACCTGCCTGTTCCTCATTCACTCTGCAGCCAGTGAGCTGTGAAGGGACCTTGTATCCTGGGAATGCCGGACCGGGGCGGGATAAGGAGTCTGCTGGGGTCGGCCCCGCCCTTCCTCCCCACCTCACCAGAGCGGCCATGAGGCGTCAGGACAGCAGGCTGATGCCAGGGGGCCGAGTATAGGATCTGACACCTGGGGCTGAATTCTGTGGCCTCGCTGGGCTGTGGACCGTCTGATATCTAAGTCTATAAAGAGGGTGGATCCCCACAGCTGTCAGAGAGGATGAGATGAGAAATAGCACCAGGCTATTTACATAATTCCCCTTTCCAGAATTCAGACATTAGACCTTCACACCAAACAAGAAAGAGTTACACCTCATCAGTCACTGTAACTGAAGAATTTGAATGACTTACCATCACAGGACGTGTCCTGCAGAAAATACTGTTGTTTATATTCCTGCAGAGAAAAGACAATGAAATTGTACCAGGAGAAGACACCTATGTGAACACTTGCAGGAAATTCACAGAAAACTAAAGTGTCATTGGGTCTGTGTGGCAGCAGTGGGTGGGGGCAGGGCGGCCTTTGTAACCACACTCCAGAAGTCACTAGCTGTCCCCCCCAGGGGGAGCAGGGAGTTCACAGCCACCTGCCTCTGTGTCACACTCCCCCAGAACACGGCCTGGGCCTGGGGACAACACTGCGTTGTCCCACTGCCCCAGCTCTGGAGGGCGAGAGTCCAGGGCCTGGATGCTCTGAGTGTTCACCTGACCCCTCCCAGAACCGGGCCCAGGGGAGACGCCTGGACCAGAACCTCCCTCACGGCCTCGGATGGAACCAGCCCTGCCGACACCTCGACCTTGGACATCCTGTCTCCCGAACTGGGACAGTGAACTTGTGGTGTTTACGCTGCCTGGTCTGTGTGCTCTGCCGTGGTCGCCCCAGGAAACCCAGACAAGAACTGACGAGAGCGCAGAGGGAGCAGTTACCACAGCCCTGCACACAGTAGGTGCTCTATAAGCGCAGGCTGCACTGTTACGCAGACCCTCCCAGGGAGCTCACTCACCTGCTCCAGGTGCCTGAGAGAGGCTGCCGCCTCAGCCTGAGCCTGCAGCCCCGGGGCCGGGGGAGCAGCAGTTTGCAGCTCCTGCTCTGGGGCTGCCTGGCTTTCTCTGGCCACCACCTCCTGCAGCTCAGTGTCCTCCCCAGGCTCCTCTGAGGGTCCTGGGCGGGTCCCGGCCCTGGGTGCCAGGGCTGAGTCCCCCTCCTGCAGCAAAGTTTCTACCTCACCAGCCTTATTCACCTCTGTTCCCCATCTCCTTCTCTCTGCACAAACCGGCTTGTCCTTCAGCACTACACCATCTTGGCTGCTTCTCCTCTCCTCCACATGGCCTTTCTCTGCCCTCCTCCTAGAACACAATCACTCTTCCCCTAGAAGGTAATCTCTCATCTTTTTTTTTTTAATTTTTTAAAATTTATTTATTTATTTTTTACAGAGACAGAGAGTGAGTCAGAGAGAGGGATAGACAGGGACAGACAGACAGGAATGGAGAGAGATGAGAAGCATCAATCATTAGTTTTTCATTGCCCGTTGCAACACCTTAGTTGTTCATTGATTGCTTTCTCATATGTGCCTTGACCGCTAGGCCTTCAGCAGACCGAGTAGCCCCTTGCTGGAGCCAGCGACCTTGGGTTCAAGCTGGTGGGCTTTTCCTCAAACCAGATGAGCCTGCACTCAAGCTGGTGACCTGGTCTCGAATCCGGGTCCTCTGCATCCCAGTCCGACGCTCTATCCACTGCGCCACCGCTGGTCAGGCAATCCCTCATCTTTTAAAAACCCTTTGAGCCTGACCTGTGGTGGCGCAGTGGATAAAGCATTGACCTGGAAATGCTAAGGTCGCCGGTTCGAAACCCTGGGCTTGCCTGGTCAAGGCGCATATGGGAGTTGATGCTTCCAGCTCCTCCCCCTTCTCTCTCTCTCTCTCTCTCTCTCTCTCTCTCCCCCCCCTCTCTCTCTCCTCTCTAAAATGAATAAATAAAATAAAAATAAAAAAAATTAAAAAAAAAAAAAAAATAAAAAATAAAAACCCTTTGATGCGAAAGCCCTCCCTCAACACACTTTAATATAATCACGCCCATCCCAAGCAAGAAGGGCAACTAATATCATCACCTGGGAGGCAGGCTTCCACGTGGGCAGCGCCATCTTTAACAAAGTGAGCATAATATATTTTATCTGCCCAACAACATCACTGAAAAGTGTCCATTGGAAAGAGCGGCATTTGGTACCTACACACCATTGTGCAACCATCAGACTTATTTTGGTAATTACAAAGTTGGAAGTTATTGCAAAGGAAACTTAAAAAAAAATCAAAAACCTTTTCAAAGAGGAAAAGAGGCTGAGACAAGAGAATGCGTCTTTCCGGTCGGGCACCCGGCCGGGCCAAGAACAGGGAGGCTATCAATCCCACACCGACCCAGCTGCCATCTCAGCCCACGCTGGTCCCACCGAGTCTGGAAGAACACTGAGGGCAGCTGTGTCCTGGACTCCAGCACCCAGGGCCCCGCCCCAGCCCCACCTGGCTGCCCCTGAAGTCTCATTTCCTGCACCTGCCCCTCCCAACACCGCCCATTCTCCCAGCTCCCGGAGGCTGGAAGTCCCGCATCAAGGTGTCGCAGGTGTTTCTCTGAGCGAGAGGGACTCTGCTTCAGCCTTTCCCCCGCGCCTGGGGCTGCTGACAATCATGGCGGTCCTTGTACAAGCGTCACTGTCTCTCCCTCTGCCTCCCTGTCTGTGCCCCAATCTCCCCGTTGGGTAAGGACAGGAGTCGCCTCGGACAGAGCCCTCTAGTCCTCTATGGCCTCACCTTTCCCCTCAACTCACGTTCATTCAGTCCCAGCAAGAATGTAGGAACAGTCTAAAAAGACACAATTTCTTTTTAATTTTATTTATATATATTTTTTCTGAGAGAGAGGGTGACAGACAGACAGGAAGGGAGAGAAATTAGAAGCATCAACTCCTAGTTCAGGCTCCTGACTTGTTCACTGATTGCTTTCTCAGATGAGCCTGATTGAGTGACCCCTTGCTCAAGCCAGCGACTTTGGGCTTCAATCAAGAGACCTTTGGGCTCAAGCCAGAGAGCATGGGATCATGTCTGTGATCCCACACTCAAACTGGTGCCCTCCCGGGGTTCTAACATGGGTCCTCAGCGTCCCACATCCAGGCTCTATACACTGCACCACCACCTGGTCAGGCGACCTCAGCATTTCCAGGTCGACGCTTTATCCACTGCGCCACCACAGATCAGGCCTTGACAGTCCAGCTTCCCCTTTAAACCCCCCCACGCCCTGTGGGGGCTCCCGGCCTGCCCAGGGGGCTCTGAAAGGGGGCTGAGAAAGGTGTGGAATGCACCCCTAGAGAGGCACCTGCACCCGGACACCCACCCCTGGGGGAGGGCGGCCCTCTGGGACCCAGGACTCCTCCACAGGCCTCCCCCTCCCAACAACCTCTCCAGCCCCTCCCTCCAGAGCAGCAGCCCTGATGTCTAGCTGTCACGTGTCCACGGGGTGTCCCGGGCAGCCTGTCTTACCCCCAAACCTGGACACGAGTTCCGGGAACGGATGGCATCTCCCTCCACCCCCAGGACTGAAGCTGAACCCCTCCAGTTCTTACTCCCCTTCCTGAACCAGCACTAACCCCGGTCCTCCCACGTCTGCCCACTGCGGCCACGGGCCCAGGACACCATCTCCTCACTGGTCTCCCTGCCTCCCTCCATTCCTCCACGGGAGAGGGGCTGCTGATCCTTCCAAAACTAAAAGGCCAGACCTAAGCTCCCTCCATGTGCACAAGGCCCTGGCAGACCTGGCCCGAGGCCCAGCTCCAGCCTCCTCAGCCTCCCTGACCTGTAGCCTCAGGGCCTTCTGCAAAGCAGTGCAGTCTGTCTCCAGCCTGAAGATCCGTGGTGCTCCCTGCCCGGACCCCTCCTCCTACTCCTCTGGGCTCAGCCCATCCCGCCCTCCCTGCCAGCCTGCCTTTCTCAGGAGCCCAGTGCTGGGGGCTCAGGCACAGGTCCGAGTCTCCGGCTCTTGCTTGGGTCTGGCTTGGCCAGCAGGCTCTCTGCCCAGCGGAGCTCCTGGGGCCCTCCCTCCACATGGCAGTCTGTCCGAGAGAACATTGGCTTGCATGGTAGCAGCCGAGACCCTGGAAGACTGTGCCGGCAGAATGAGATCCCGGGCTCCGAACCAGCTGACAGGACGTGTCACACCCAGCAGTGTGGGCTAGAAAATGCCCTACTCCTTCTGGAAGTCAGTCTCAGCCGCCCCTTAGAGCAGCCGGCTCCTACAGCTCCTGAACTTGCCCGCAATGCACGAGAGGGAGACATTGGTGTAAAGCCAGTAGGCACAGCCACCATCACAACCGCCTGGCCCTTGCAGGTTCGCATTGGATTTGGACAGACAGTAATGAAACAACGGAGCCAAGAACTGGTGGGCCATTACCTTTAATCCTAGCTTGCACCTGGTGGGCAAGAAATACACACAGTGGGAAAATTCTTCCCTTTCCATTCACGGCTCCCAAAGCCATTGACTTAGCCGAGTTTCCTAGAATTAAATGTTTCTAGCTCACCAGCCTTATTCACCTCTGTTCCCCATCTCCTCCTCTCTGCACAAACTCTGCTAGAACTGGCTTCTCCTTCAGCACTTCACCATCTTGGCTGCTTCTCCTCTCTTCCACATGGCCTTTCTCTGCTCTCCTCTCTGCTCTCTCCTCTAATGCTAATCTCAGGAACAGAGAGCAAGCTCCTGGTCTGCCCCACTTTATAGTGTAGATCAGTGGTAATCAACCTCTTCCCTACCGCCCAGTAGTGGACGTTCCAGCTTTCATGGTGGGCAATAGAGGAGCAACCAAATTATAAATAAAAAGATAGATTTAACAATAGTAAGTTGTTTTATAAAGATTTATTCTGCCAAACTTAGCGAAAATCCAACATAAAGTACTTGTTAAGTAATTATTATTATATGCTTTAACTTGCTGTAACTCTGCTTTATAAATTTTGTAAAGTAAAGTTACTTCCCTACTTTATAAATCACCATTACTGTGGAACTGGTGGGTGGTAGAAAATTTTACTACTAACAGAGATACGAAAGTGGGCGGTAGATTTAAAAAGGTTGACTACCTATAGTGTAGATTCAAAACCTTTAATCCGATATACAAACAATGAAGTCTCTGATACAAAGTCACTTATCTAAGGCATAATGGGATTCCTCATGAGAGTGCACCACCCCACATCAAAAAGGGTGGGAAAGGCTTAGTCCTAAAACCAAGCCCCAGGCTACAAGAATCCTGCCTGCCCACAGCCCGCCACCAACACACATTAATATAATCACGCCCATTCCAAGCAAGAAGGGCAACTAATAATCTGACTTCTGGTGGCGCAGTGGATAAAGCATCGACCTAGGAGGAACACTGAGGTTGCCGGTTCAAAACCCTGCACTTGTCTGCTCAAGGCATATATGGGAGTTGATGCTTCCTGTTCCTCCCCCCTTTCTCTCTTTCTCTCTCTCCCTCACTCCTCTCTAAAAATGAATAAATAAAAATTTAAAAAGGGGAAATTAATATATATTATCACCTCGGTGATGGGCTTCCACATGGGCAGCGCCATCTTTAACAAAGTGAGCATAATATATATATATATACTAGAAAGCCCGGTGGTCATACGAAATGACCGCTGTTCTAGATATTATAAATTGTAATTAAAATGATTTGTGCAAAGGTGTCTGCTAATTCAAACTGAATTACCCAGGGCAGGCGGCGAGGACGCCCCTTTGCTTACTGCCCCATGGGGTTTCCCCCTTCTACTTGCTTAATTGCTTAAAGTAGAGTGCAATGAAGGAAACCACTGGCGGTACATTTCTTAAGAGCCACCTCCGCTAGCTCAATAAAGGTGATTTAAATAATAAAATGTTAATTCACATGTCAAAGATCTCTTTGTACACAACATTTCTTGTGTAGATCTTTCCATCATTTTTAAGCTCGCCTTGCAGAGGACCATCAATTATTTTTAATTTTACGTCCGCTCTTTCATGAAATCTTGAACAGGCAACATAAAGTTGACCGTGTCCAAATGCAGGCTCAGGTAAAAAAATGCCAACACGCTTAAGCGTTTGGCCCTGAGACTTATTGATGGTCATAGCAAAGGCAAGTTTTACAGGAAATTGTCTACGTCTCAATTGAAACGGCAACCCTGTTTGAGATGGAGCCAAATCAATTCTTGGAATGACGTGTATTTCACCTTTAGAGGAGCCAGTCAAAGACTTAGCTATTATGACATTATTTTTCAATTGGAGAACCTCTAGTCTTGTACCATTGCAAAGACCCCTTCTGGTGTTAAGATTTCTTAACAGCATAATAATTGCTCCAATCTTTAACCTCAATTTGTGAGGTGGCATGCCAGAAGGCGGGACTATTTGAATGCAGTGGCAACTTCACCTCATTGGCTAGTACAGTTACGCAAGCAACCAATAAGCTATCGGCGACAAACAGACACTTAAACCGCATATAATAAAGATGTTTTTTGATTAATTTTAATGAGGTGACATTGGTAAATCAGGGTACATATGTTCAGAGAAAACATCTCTAGGTTATTTTGACATTTGATTATGCTGCATTCCCATTTCCCAAAGTTCAATTGTCTTCCGTCAACTTCTAACTGGCTTTCTTTATGCCCCTCCCTTCCTCCAACCCCTTTCCTCTCCTCCCCCTGACCCTGTAAGCCCCACAATCTTGTCCATGTCTCTGAGTCTCATTTTTATGTCCCACCTATGTATGGAATCATACAGTTCTTAGTTTTTTCTGATTTACTTATTTCGCTCAGTATAATGTATCAATGTCCATCCATGTCGTTGTAAATGACCCGATGTCATCATTTCTTATGGCTGAGTAGTATTCTATAGTATATATGTACCAAAGCTTTTTAATCCACTCGTCCACTGACGGACACTTGGGCTGTTTCCAGATCTTCGCTATTGTGAACAATGCTGCCATAAACATGGGGGTGATTTCTTCTTTTCAAACAGTGCTATGGTGTTCTTGGGGTATATTCCTAACAGTGGTATAGCTGGGTCAAAAGGCAGTTTGATTTTTAATTTCTTGAGGAATCTTCATACTGTTTTCCACAGTGGCTGCACCAGTCTGCATTCCCACCAGCAGTGCAGGAATTCCCTTTTCTCCACATCCTCGCCAGCACTTATTCTGTATTGTTTTGTTGATGAGCGCCATTCTGACTGGTGTGAGGTGATATCTCATTGTGGTTTTAATTTGCATTTCTCTAATGGTTAGTGATGTTGAGCATTTTTTGATATGCCTATTGGCAATCTGTATGTCCTCTTTGGAGAAGTGTCTATTCATTTCTTTTGCCCATTTTTGGATTGGATTGTTTGTCTTCCTGGTATTAAGTTTTACAAGTTCTTTATAAATTTTGGTTATTAACCCCCTATCAGATGTATTGTCAAATATATTTTCCCATTATGTATCAATAGTTTGTCTTTTTATTCTGTTCTTATTGTCTTTAGCTGTGCAGAAGCTTTTTAGTTTGATAAAGTCCCATTTGTTTATCCTGTCTTTTATTTCACTTGCCTGTGGAGACAAATTGGCAAATATATTGCTGGGAGAGATGTCAGAGAACTTACTGCCTATGTTTTCTTCTAAGGTGCTTATGGTTTTATGGCTTATGTTTAAGTCTTTTATCCATTTTGAGTTTATTTTTCTGAATGGTGTAAGTTGGTGGTCTAGTTTCATTTTTTTGCAGGTAGCTGTCCAATTTTCCCAACACCATTTGTTGAAAAGTCTGTCTTTACTTCAATGTATGCTCTTACCTCCTTTGTCAAATATCAGTTGTCCATAAAGGTGTGGGTTTATTTCTGGGTTCTCAATTCTGTTCCATTGATCTATATGCATGTTCTTATGCCAGTACCAGGCTGTTTTGAGTACAATGGCCTTATAATATAACTTGATATCCGGAAGTGTGATATCTCCCACTTTATTCTTCCTTTTCAAGATTGCTGAGGCTATTTGTGTTCACTTTTGGTTCCATATAAATTTTTGGAATATGTGTTCTATATCTTTGAAGTAAGTCATTGGTATTTTAATCGGTATTGCATTGAATTTATAAATTGCTTTGGGTAATATAGACATTTTAATGATGTTTATTCTTCCTAACCATGAGCACGGTATATGCTTCCACTTGTTTGTATCTTCCCTGATTTCTTTGATCAATGTTTTATAATTTTCTGAGTACAAGTCTTTAATCTCCCTGGTTAAATTTATTCCTAGGTACTTTATTTTTTTTGGTTGCAATGGTAAAGGGGGTTGATTCCTTAATTTCTCTTCCTGACAGTTCATTGTTAGTGTATAAAAATGCCTCTGGCCTGACCTGTGGTGGCGCAGTGTATCAAGCGTTGACCTGGAACACTGAGGTCGCCGGTTCAAAACCCTGAGTTTGCCTGGTCAAGGCACATATGGGAGTTGATGCTTCCTGCTCCTCCCTCTTTCTTCTATAAAATGAATAAACAAATAAAAATTAAAAAAATATTTAAAAAATGCCTCTGATTTCTGAGTATTAATTTTATATCCTGCCACCTTGCTGAATTCATTTATCAGGTCTAGTAGTTTTTTTACTGCGACTTTAGGATTTTCTATATACAGTATCATATCATCTGCAAATAATGATAGTTTTTCTTCTTCTTTTCCAATTTGGATGCCTTTTATTTCTTTTTCTTGTCTGATTGCTGTAGCTAGGATTTCCAGAACTATGTTGAATAAGAGTGGTGAAAGGGGGCACCCCTGCCTTGTTCCTGATCTTTTTTATTTTATTTTTATTAGCCTTTATTTTAACGTTTTTACACTGAAGAATTCAAAAAGAGGTAAAGTTTTTTGGGGGAACTTACTGACTTGTATTTAAAAGGAACTCTTGAGAAATATTCACCAAATATAATCTGAACAAGTGGGAAAATACAGTTAATAATACTGAAACACTACTAAAATAACTCTAGGCCATACGGTTTATCTTACATAACAGTATCTCTTAGATGCTGTCACTGACATGAAACCTCACTGCTCTTGACTTTTCTAAACATACAGTGGTACAATTAGCAATATTCAATCACTCTCTACCTTTGTGAATATATAAAAATTAAAATACCAATTAAGGCTAATATATTTTCTCTTGAAATGTTTCTTACACATACAATTTCAGTCTTTTCATTTAATAGTGGTGTG
Source organism: Saccopteryx bilineata (assembly GCF_036850765.1). Taxonomy (NCBI): domain Eukaryota; kingdom Metazoa; phylum Chordata; class Mammalia; order Chiroptera; family Emballonuridae; genus Saccopteryx; species Saccopteryx bilineata. The sequence continues at coordinate 405,337,035 of NC_089490.1, read as the reverse complement.
ATTTAAGAGATTTTCCATTCACAAGTAAAGTAACAACCCACCAAGGGGAACTGATAGTCTCTAGGCTCATAGTGCAAATAAAAGGTTCCCGAATGCAGCAACTGACACTTGTCAAATACAACCAGATACAAAGTCTTCGAAGTGACATGTAATAAGCTCTAAGCAGCTGGGCACAGAACTAGAACATCTGATAGCTTTCCTGGTGATTTCAATAGGACTCCAGGGCTTTCCAAACTCAACTTGAACTCTCATCTTAGGCTTTGTATTTTGCTTTTCCAGTTTCACTAATAACACAAACATGATTCAAATCCCTGAAGTATTCGTTATAGTCAAGGGCATATCCCACAACAAACTTGTCTGGAATTTCAAATCCAACAAAGTCCAGTCTATATCCAACACTTCGAGGGGTCCTTTTAACCAGCAAGCTTGCGACCTTGACCATCTTCGGATTGTGCTACTTGACCAAGGAAAGCAAGGTTTGCATTGTTTTGCCAGTGTCAATTATAACTTCAAAAATCAAGACATTCTTTCCAGTTAAAGCTGAGAGATCATCTCTACCAATTACTTTTATGTCCCCTGTTGATTGATCATTACAGTAGCTCTTCAGCCTGATAAAATCTACAGTCATAGGTATGGACCTATCACTATTTCTGTTCAGTGCTTTGATGTAATCCAGCAGGTCAGCAAAGAATTTATAGCCTCCCTTCAGCACACAAAGGGCTACGATGTGATGGCCTCCCATCTCCTTCATCACATCTCACGCAAGGCGCTCGGTCCTGTCCATAATTAGTCCATGAGGAATAAACACCTTTTCCAAATCCTCAGCATAATGATTAGGTATACAAAATAAATCTAGGTCGTAGCCTGGTTCATCATCACTAATCACGACGCTGGGGCTGCGAGTCGCCATAACGAAGCCAGCAGGCACGCCGGTGGAGAGCAGCCTGGATAGGAAGAACCGGTGCAGGGCCTTGTTCCCGATCTTAAGGAGATTGCTTTTCATTTTTGCCCATTGAGTATGATGTTGGCTGTGGGTTTGTCATAGATGGCTTTATCTTGTTGAGCTATGTTCCCTATATTCCCACTTTGCTGAGAGTTTTGATCATAAACGGGTGCTGAATTTTATCAAATGCTTTTTTTTGCATCTGTTGAAATTATCATGTGGTTTTTCTTCTTCTTTTTGTTTATGTGATGAATCACATTGATTGATTTGCGAACATTGTACCAGCCTTGCCTCCCAAGAATAAATCCCACTTGATCATGGTGTATGTTTTTTTTTTCATATATTGCTGGATCCGGTTTGCTAATATTTTGTTGAGGATTTTTAGCATCTAAATTCTTTAGGAATGTTGGCCTATAATTTTCTTTCTTTGTGTTGTCTTTGCCTGGTTTTGTGATCAGAATTATGATCGCCTCATAAAAGGAACTTGGAAGTCTTCCTTCCTCTTGAATTTTTTGAAATAGCTTGAGAAGGATAGGAGTTAGTTCTTCTTTGAATATTTGGTAGAATTCACTCGTGAAGCCATCAGGCCCAGGACTTTTCTTTTTGGGGAGTTTTTTGATAACTGTTTCAATCTCATTTGTTGTAATTGGTCTGTTTAGCTTTTCTGATTCTTCCAGATTAATTTTTGGAAGATTATATGTTTCAAGGAATTTGTCCATTTCATCTAGGTTGTCTAGTTTTTTGGCGTACAGTTCTTCATAGTGTTTTCTTACAATATTTTGTATTTCTGTTGTGTCAGTTGTTATTTCTGCACTCTCGTTTCTAATTTTATTTATTTGAGTCCTCTCTCTTTTTTTCTTGGTGAGTCTGGTTAAAGGTTCATCAATCTTGTTTACCTTTTCAAAGAATCAGCTCCTGGTTTCATTGATCCTCTGTATTGTTCCTTTAGCCTCTATGTCATTTATTTCTGCTCTGCTCTTTATTATTTCCTTCCTTCTACTAGCTCTGGGCTTTACTTGCTGTTCTTTTTCTAGTTCTTTTAGATGTAGGGTCAAGTTGTTTATTTGAGCTTTTTCTAGCTTCTTGAGGTATACCTGTAATGCCATGAACTTCCCTCTCAGGACTGCTTTTGCTGTGTCCCATAAATTTTGAGTTGATGTATGCTCATTATCGTTCATTTCTAGGAATTTTAAAATTTCTTCTTTGATCTCATTGTTTACCTATTCGTTATTTAATAACATGCTCTTTAGTTTCCAAGTGTTTGAGTATTTTTCAGTTTTTCTGTTGTGGTTGATTTCCAGTTTCATGCCATTGTGATCGGAGAAAGTGCTCGATATGATTTCAATCTTCTTAAATGTGTTGAGACCACTTTTGTACCCTAACATGTGGTCTATTCTAGAGAATGTACCATGAGCACTTGAAAAGAATGTATATTCTGCTGTTTTAGGGTGAAAGATTCTGAAGATATCTATTAAATCGAGTTGATCTGTCCTTTAAGACTGCTGTTTCTTTGTTAATTTTCTTTCTTGAGGATCTATCTAGTGATGTTAGTGGGGTATTGAAATCCCCTACTATTATAGTATTGCTGTTGATCTCGCTCTTTAAAGCCATCAAAGTCTGCTTTATATATTTAGGTGCTCCTATATTAGGTGCGTAGATATTTATTTATTTATTTTATTATTTTTTTAACTATTTTTTTTTAATTTTTATTTATTCATTTTTAGAGAGGAGAGAGAGAGACAGAGAGGGAGAGAGACAGAGAGAGAGAAGGGGGAAGGAGCTGGAAGCATCAACTCCCATATGTGCCTTGACCAGGCAAGCCCAGGGTTTCGAACCAGCGACCTCAGCATTTCCAGGTCAATGCTTTATCCACTGCGCCACCACAGGTCAGGCCGTAGATATTTATAACGGTTATATCTTCCTGTTGGATTGCTCCCTTTATCATTATGTAGTGACCCTCTTTATCTCAAACTATAGTCTGTTTTAAAGTTCATTTTGTCTGATATAAGTATTGCTACCCCAGCTTTTTTTCATTTCCATTTGCGTGAAATAAATTTTTCCACCCTTTTATCTTCAGTCTATGTGCATCTTTTGTTTTAAGGTGTGTCTCTTGTAGACAGCATATGTACGGGTCCTGTTTTCTTATCCATACAGCTACCCTATGTCTTTTGATTGGATCATTTAATGCATTTACATTTAAGGTTGTTATTGATATGTAATTGTTTATTGCCCTTTTAATCTTTAAAACAGTATTCCTCTTTTGCTATATTCTTTTTCTCCTCTGATCTGGATACAACAGGCCCCTTTGCATTTCTTGCATCCTTGGTTTGGTTGTAGTGAATTCCTTGAGTTTTTTTTTGTCTGGAAAGCTTTTTTTTTCTCCTTCAATTTTATTTACTTTATTTTTTTTTAATTTATTCATTTTAGAGAGGAGAGAGAATGAGAAAGAGAGAGAAAGGGGAGAGGAGCAGGAAGCATCAACTTCCATATGCGCCTTGACCAGGCAAGCCCAGGGTTTTGAACCGGCAGCCTCAGCGTTCCAGTTCAACGCTCTATCCACTGCGCCACCACAGGTCAGGCCTCTCCTTCAATTTTAAATAATAGTCTTGCTGGATAAAGTAATCTTGGTTGTAGGTTCTTGTTATACATTACTTTGAATATTTCTTGCCATTTGCTTCTGGCCTCAAGTGTTTCTGTTGAGAAGTCAGAAGTCATCCTTATGGGGTGATGGTCTTTTTTTCTCTAGCAGCTTTTAATATTTTCTCTTTATCACTTAGCTTTGGTATTTTAATTATGGTATGTCTTGGTGTTGATTTCTTTGGGTTTCTCTTTAGTGGAATTCTCTGTGCTTCTTGAACATGTGAGTTGTTTTCCTGCCTTAATTGAGAAGAGTTTTCAGCTATGATATGCTTGAACAAAGTCTCTATCCCTTGTTCTTTCTCTTCTTCTTCAGGAACCCCTATGATGTGGATGTTATTTCTCTTCATGTTGACACAGAGCTCTCTTAGAGTTTCCTCAGACTTTTTGAGTCTCTTTTCTTTTTTCTGCTCTGCTTCTGTGCCTTTATTTATCGTGTCCTCTAACTCACTGATTTTATTCTCAGGTTCATCCATCCTGCTTTTAATTCCTTCCATTGTGTTCTTCATTTCTGATATTGTATTTGTCATTTCTGACTGATTCTTTTTTATTATTTCTTTTTTTTTTTTTTGTATTTTTCCAAAGCCAGAAACGGGGAGGCAGTCAGACAGACTCCCGCATGTGCCCGACCGGGATCCACCCAGCACGCCCAACAGGGGGCAATGCTCTGCCCATCTAGAGTGTCACTCTGTAGCAACCAGAGCCAGTCTAGATCCTGAGGCAGAGGCCACAGAGCCATCCTCAGCACCCGGGCCAACCTTGCTCCAATGGAGCCTCGGCTGCAGGAGGGGAAGAGAGAGAGACAGAGAGGAAGGAGAGGGGGAGGGGTAGAGAAGCAGATGGGCGTTTCTCCTGTGTGCCCTGGTCGGGAATCGAACCTGGGACTCCTGCATGCCAGGTCGATGCTCTACCACTGAGCCAACCGGCCAGGGCCTTTTTATTATTTCAATGTCCTTTTTTATATTTGCTATCTCTTTATTTAGATGTTCGTAATGACCATCTATTGTTGTTCTAATATCTTTGAGCATCCTAACAATCATTATTTTAAACTCTGCATCTGGTAATTTGGTTATATCTGATTCATTCAGGTCCTTTTTTGGGGTTTTCTCTTGATTCATTTGTGTTGCATTTTTCTGCCTTCTCATTTTCTCTGTGTAAAGGAAGGTTTTGGCCACTGGAGCCTACTGGGTGTGGCCTCTGTTCCCTAGGTATGGTCTGTCTGCAGCCCACCACCCCCTCTGCTGTTGCTGCTTAGGGCATTTGGGTATGGGGTTGCCGGTGCCTGACCACTGGGGCTGTTGCTGTGGTTTCCACCTCTCCTTCACGAGAGTGGCTGTAGTCACGTGCTCTGGTATACAAGCCTTGGTGGCCTTGGCCTTTGCCCCACCCCTGTGGGTGGCATTATGCTCTGCCCTGAGGGCAGTGGCGAGCACCTTTGCTCAGCTGTGGGTCTCTGCCTGTTTCTAGGCTTTCGCCCCACCCTTGCAGGAGGAGCCCACTCCTGGGAAGGCTGCAAGCCTTGACTCCACAGGCCAGGTGGGACTGCGTGCCCATGCTCAGTAGCGGGACTCTGCCTGTTCTGGGCTTTTGGCTCCACCCCATGGGAGGAGCCGGCTCCCAAGTCAGGCCACAAGCCTCGGTCTGTGGGTGGGGCAAGGCTGTGCTCCTGCGCCCTTGCTCAAGGGCTGGTCTCCACCCCTTCTGGGTTTCCCACCCTTCTCCACAGGCTGCATTATAGGCAGCCCGCAACTGGGCTTGACTGCTTTTGCACATCCCCTCCTCCCCAGCTGGGCAAGATGGAGCTCACACCTGGGCCCAGTGGTGGCCAGCAGGCTTCCGCCCTTGTTGACAGAACCGCACTTCCGCGTTGCACCACCACCCACCCTCCGACGAGCCCTCAGCTGTGTGGGGTGCGGGCGCTGCAGCTCAGACCCTAACACTCACTACTTTAGTCTCGAAAGCTCCCTCCTTCTAAGCGACTCTGCTCTGAGTGCCGCGGGAGACCTTGTTTGGCTGGTGTCCCGCTTCTCTTTGCTGGTATTGCTGTTTCCAGGGGAAATATTCACTTCAGATTTGGGGAGTGACTCGTCCCAGAGGTTAGGGTGGCTGTCTCCCAAAATGTTTCTCCCTGTGCCTCCTAGATTACACTCTCTTCCTGTGACTCTGGTATTCTCCTCTTTCCCCCTGTCCCCCGGAGCCCCGGGTGAGTGGTTGTGAAAGAGGTTTTCTGCGTGGTCCCTTTAAGAAGAATCCTGGGTCTGAGAAATCAGTCTCTTTCTCACAAACAGTATCCTGGTTTGTTTCCAGCTAAATACTGTCCTTATGCCTCTTCTGGGCTCTGGAGCTGCAGGCTGGGGCTTTGTTCCTGGGGCTCAGGACCCTCTCCTCTCTGCTAAACTCACTTCCCACAACGTGAGTCTCTCCTGGCTGCTATTCACTCCGGGGCGCTGGGCAGCCCTCTCCGCATTTCCGCTTTTCCTACCAGTCTCGGTGTGGCTTCATCAGTGATCCTTGGTTGAAGAGTCCTCTTAGTTTAATCCAAAGTTGGTTTTTCCAGATGAGAGTTCTTAAAATTAGTTTGTAATCCACTTTGGTTCTGGGAGGTGGATGTTGGTATGTCCGCCTACTCCAGTGCCATCTTGTCTAAAGCCACAAAGTGAGCATAATATATTATATCTGCCAAACAATTGGGAAAATGAATGTAAATCTAAGTATCTGCCAAAGGGCAGGTGACTCAGGGAAACAGAGAATGGGCCCTCCCTGCCTGTCAAACAGGAGGAGACATGTCAGTGTTTCCTCAGCACATTCTGATTCCAGCAGGCCACCCATCACCCAATTATTCTGAGCAACAGCAGGCAGCGCAGGACTGGACCTCAGTCCCACCTCCTGATTCCTACTAAATACAGAGATGAGACCCCAAGCTCTCCCTACAGGAATTTTAGAACCGCTTCCCAGCAATACAGTGGGACTTTTATTTTTTCCTGAAGTTAGAAGTGGGGAAGCAGAGAGACAGACTCCCGCATGTACCCAACCGGGATCCACCCGGCATGCACACCAAGATGTGACGCTCTGCCCATCTGGACTGTTGCTCTGTTGTAACTGGAGCCATTTTACCAACTGAGGCAGAGGGCATGGAGCCATCCTCAGTGCCCAGGCCAACTTTGTTCCAATGGAGCCTTGACTGTGGGAGGGGAAGAGAGAGACAGAGAGGAAGGAGAGGGGGAGGGGTGGAGAAGCAGATGGGTGCTTCTCCTGTGTGCCCTGAGCGGGAATTGAACCCAGGACTTCCATATGCCAGGCCGACACTCCACTGCTGAGCTCACCAGCCAGGGCCCAGTTTCTGTATTTCTTAAAACCGCCAATGAAATGCCGTTGGTGTCACTCTGTTTGTATCACTTTCTGGTCGTCCTACCAAAGCGGCTGAATTGTTTCTTCTCTGGCTCCACAGGGGTTTCCATGAATTCGGAAATATGTTTCTTGAGACGGCACTGACTCTCCCCGGTGAGACCAGGTTGGGTTCCCACTGCTTCTGTGACAGAGTTAGTGGCTGAAAAGAAGATGTTTATTCTCTGAGGTCCCGGAGATCAGAAGTTTGAAGTCAGTCCCATCGGGCTGAGTCAAGGTGTCTGCGGGGTTGGTTCCTTCCGGAGGCCCCAGGACAGTCCGTGTCCTCGCCGCTCCCGACTCCTAGAGGGCCACCCACGCCCCTTGGCTCCCGCCACCGCTGCCAGCTCTGTGCCTGTCTGTTGTCACAACTCCCCTCACTGTGGCCTCCTGCCTCCCTCTTATAAACACCCTGGGATGACCCTGGGCACACAGGACCACCCACGAGGACGTCCCCACCTCCAAATCCTAAACTTCATCTCAGCCACATCGTCCCCCCTAAACCCACATTCACAAGTTCCAGGATCAGGACGAGACCCGCTTGGGGCCACCGTGCCTCCTCCCCAGGTCCTGAGTGAGGGCTGGGGGTTGGGGTCACAGCCCGTGTCCCTCGCTGGGTGCTGGGGCCTCCCCCACATTTTCATTCCTCCGACCAACGCTGCCAGCTGACATGTGCTTCCCAAGGGTCCCCTTCCTCCTAGCTGTAAACTTTCTGTGCACACACTGGGTCCCAGTACCTGCCACTCATGGGGAAACCTCTGTAGGCAGCTGCCTTTTGGGTTCCTGGGTGGTCCCTGCGCCCTGTGGATCAGCTGCACAGTCCGTCTATCACAAGGGCAGCGGTGGGTGAGCGGAGGGGCCGGTGGCTCCCCCCTCCCCACCATCAGGGCCAAGTCTCAGGTCCCTTGTCTGGCACCATGGACCCTCCATGCTGGCCCAACAGCACCACCTGGTGGATGAGTCAGTCCATCCCCACACCTGTCCCCCTGCAGGTCCAGGGCCGGCCCAGGCTGCTCCCTCTGCCTAGGAGGGACTCCCTGTCCATCCAGGTACCCGGTTTCTCGTTATCCTGGACACCCTACTCCACCGTCCCCAGATCTGCAGACTTGTCAACTCGTGGCTGTTGGCACTAATCCAACACCAACCAACCGGAACCCCCAGTTCGGGACGCAGTGAAGGGGGACACTTTATTCAGTGCAAAGCTTTATTCAACAGCGTGAGGACAGCAGGACCATAACAACAGTGTAGAGCAGGGGTCCCCAAACTTTTTACACAGGGGGCCAGTTCACTGTCCCTCAGACCATTGGAGGGCCAGACTATAAAAAAAAAAACTATGGCCTGACCTGTGGTGGCGCAGTGGATAAAGCATCAACCTGGAAATGCTGAGGTTACTGGTTCGAAACCCTGGGCTTGCCTGGTCAAGGCACATATGGGAGGAGTTGATGCTTCCGGCTCCTCCCCCCTTCTCTCTCTCTGTCTCTCTCTCCTTTCTCTCTGTCTCTCTCTCTCCTCTCTAAAAATGAATAAATAAAATAAAATAAAAAAAACAAAAAAAAACTATGAACAAATCCTTATGCACACTGCACATATCTTATTTTAAAGTAAAAAAACAAAACGGGAACAAATACAATATTTAAAATAAAGAACAAGTAAATTTAAATCAACAAACTGACCAGTATTTCAATGGGAACTATGCTCCTCTCACTGACCACCAAGGAAAGAGGTGCCTCTTCCGGAAGTGCGGCGGGGGCCGGATAAATGGCCTCAGGGGGCCGCATGCAGCCCGCAGGCCGTAGTTTGGGGACCCCTGGTATAGAGGGAGGCAGTGCAGCTGGGGAAACAGCATTCACAGCACAGAGGCACAGACAGGAGAGACGGCTCTGGGACCCAGCCAGCAGGAGGGCCGAAGGGGTCGTCCTGGGAGACCCCGCAGGGAGCGCAGCTGCGTGACGCTGAGGTCTTGGGCTCTTGGCCTCCAGACTGTGAGGGAACAAGAGTCTGTAGTAACTGTGGACAGCAGCCACGGGGAGCCGACACCCCTCCTTTGTCCCCCTGCACCCCCCACGCAGCAGACAGCTCCTGGAGGACTAGCTGGTGACAGTGTGGGCACCTGGCTGTGGGAGGGTGTGTAGGGCACACCTGTGTTCAGGCCGGGCTCCACTGCTCTCCAGGGATTTGGCACATGAGGCCTCCCTACACTCAGGATCCTCCCCTGACTGACTTGGGGTGCCATCCCTATAGGGTGTGCTGGATGACTAAGGTGACATGGAGGAGATGAGGGACAGCCAGGCTGGGAAGCACATCATCACTGTTACTATCCTTCAAAGTGGCAAACGGCCCCCTACCTGTTCCAGAGCCGTCGGGACCTCAGCCTGACCCTCAAGCCGGGGGGGATGAAGACGGGTCAGACTGCACCACCAGCGTGGGACCTCCTTCATCTACGTCAGCCTGCGAGCCACCCACCCCCACTCGGCGCTCTGGGGTCCTGGGGGGGACTGGGGCCTCAGACTCCACACCCACGCCCACGCTGTCAGCAGACAGGCTGCAGTCTCCTGTCATGGGGACTTGGGTCTCTCGCAATGACGTGACGGGCACTGAGCCTCCAGACACCTGAAAACCAAGGCCCTGTCTTGGGTGGGCGAGTCAGCACGGGTGGGGCTCGCACCCCCAGAGGACAGGGGCCCAAGGATCCCAGGGCTCGGGGGGGGGGGAACTCTGGTCTCAGCTCTGTCCCTGCTGCCAGCTCAGCTGGCTTTGGTCAGGGCTCCTCAAGGCCAGTTGGGTGCCTCAGTTTCCCCACTGTGGATCGAATCCTCCCAGTCTCAGGCTCTTCCAGCTCAGGGCCCTCGGCTCCTGTTGGGCTGAGACTCGGGCAGCGAGGGGCTTCCTGGAGCTGGTCTGCCCACTTCCTGACGTGGGGCTGGGCTGCCCCTGGACAGGGGGCCCCACCTGGACCCGCACTCTGCTCAGGGAGGACAAGCGACTCATCATGTGTCTTTTTTCCCATCCCCACTCCCTGTGAGGACAGAGAGCAGACAGTCCTTAGTAGTTAACGGCAGATGCCAGGAGACACCTCCGCGGTGGGAAGGCAGGGATCACGTCAGGGAGCTGAGCTCACCTGCTTTCCCCACAGACCTGCCGGACACCCTGCCCCGGCCCCCGTCTGCCTCTGAGATGGGGCTGGCACCCCAGTCACCACGCACAAGGGCCCCGAATCTAGCCAGGCCCGTCCCTCAGCCCCAGAGGCCGGGGCGTCACGGAGAGGGCACTGTGATGCCGCCCAGAGTGTTCTCCCTTCCGGCCACTCCGAGGGCAGGAGGAGCCCCCGCTGGTGAGAACCAGGGACTGAGGACAACGGCCCCGCCTCGTCCAAACTCAGGCTCCCCGGGACCCGCCCCGCAGCCCAGGTCCTCACTCACCCCGTCCAGTGGCTCTAACTCGATGTTCACAGCATTCGGGCGACAATGACGTGAGGACTGGGATCCTCTGTCTGTTATTTTCTTGATGTAGAAACAGGTAATGGGCATCAAAAATAGCAACAGAGCAGCAGCCAGAAGGACAGGAATCCAGACGGCATAGAACAGGTGTCTGCTCTCTGAAACTGGGAAGGACAGACAAGGTCCCAGTGAGGTCAACTCCGAGCGCTCCCTCAGCAGCCGCGGGACGCAGGATGGCAGCCCAGTGACGCCCGACGGGACACACCCGGAGGAAACGCAAACATGGGTGAGATGTCTGCACCCCGTGATCAGGGAGCAGTGCTCACAAGACCAGACACGGAGCCATGTAAGTATCTGAGGACGGAGGGAGGGATAGAGACGTTGTGTGCGTACACACATACACACACATGTACACACATGTACGCTCACATGTACACACATGCACATTCACATGTACAAACACATGTACACACACATGCACATGCACACTCACGTGCACACACACATGCACACGCACTGGATATTATTCCCAAAACAGAGATGGAAATCCTGCCACGTGTAAGGACAGGAAGGACCTTGAGGACACTGTGCTCAGTGAGATGAGTCAGACAGACAGACAGACAAGGGCTGGAGGGTCTCGTGTGTTATGTGGACTCTAGAAACAAAGCAAACTGACAGACAAAGAGGTCAGAGGTGAGGCTGGGGGAGCTGGGAGAGGGGTCAGCAGCTCTGAACTTGCGCTGTAGTCCCGGGAGTGAGGGCGGCTGCAGCGACACCGCCGTGGGCTGAGTGGGAAAGCTGTTCAGAGCGGACGCTACGTCCTCAGCGCAAGGAGAAACGCAAGTCCTGCTCCTTCTTCTACTGCGTCCACATGAGGGGACGGATGACAGCTGAGTGTGGTGACCGGTCACAGTGTGCACCAGTCACGTCACTGGGCCGTTCCCTCTGGACCCACACAGGGCGGATGGTCGACGGCATCTCCATAAAACTGGGAGAAGAGCGAACAAACCTGCATCTCCGCTCGCTGGGCCAGCAACACGGCAACCGGGGCCGAGGCCCAGTGGGCAGGCAGCTCTCACCTGCCCGGTCTGGTCAGCTGAGCCCAGCGTGAGGTGGGGTGGGCGGGAGACACCCCTGGTTGGCACCCTGAGGGCAGTGGGCCTTACCCTGTTTCCCGGTGGACTTCTGGTCGTCCGTGTCAGAGGAGTGTGAAGAATCATTTGACCACGTGGGTGTGTGAGGCAGTGATGTTGTGATGTTCACACTCGACCGATGTCCTGTGTCAGGCTGTGTCTCTGGTGAGCAATGAGACCCAAATAAATGTTAGGAAGTATTTCTCACCTTCTTCTAGAATTTTGATAGTTTAGTTCTTACAGTTCAGTATTTGGATCATAGAAAGTTAATTTTTGTTTCTGGTGTAAGGTTAGGGTCCTTCTTGGCCTGGGGATGTCCAGTTCCCCATGATCATTTATTCAAAGATTGTCCTTCCATTCTAACGGTCTGGGCCCAAGTGTTTATTTAAGAATTTCTTTTTTTTTTAATTTTTTAAAAAAATTTACTTATTCATTTTTAGAGAGGAGAGAAAAGGGGGAGAGAGAGAGACAGAGAGGGAGAGAGAGAGGAGAAAGAGACAGAGAGAGAAGGTGGGGAGGAGCTGGAAGCATCAACTCCCATATGTGCCTTGACTAGGCAAGCCCAGGGTTTCGAACCGGCAACCTCAGCATTTGCAGGTCGACGCTTTATTGTTTAAGAATTTCTCCACAGCTGTTAACAGATGAGTGATAACAGAATGTGGGGCACCCCAGTGCACACGGCTGCGTGCTGCTGGGCCAGAGAGCAGGGACCCTCGGGCACGCTCTGCAACAAGCAAGGACCTGGAGACGCCACACTGGAGGGAGAGCTCACACACGAGCCCCGCGAGGCCTCTCTCAGACACGCCCAGAGTAGGGAGACGGGTCCCAGAGAGCAGACCGGGGTGCTGGGGCCGAGGCAGGGAGAGCTGCTGTGTGACGGGTGCTGTGAGCCGTCAGAACAAGACAGAGGGGGCGGGACTAGAGCCAGTACACTGTTCACTTGAAAATGGTTCATTTACATTTCTTCCTGATAAAAATACATACTAACAACAACACTCTCACCTGGACGGGGCGAGCCGCACACGGTGTCCGCCGTGGAGTTGCATGGATGCAGGACGACTTGCCCTTTGGGACACCTGTCGGGAGGGAGACACACTCAGTGTTCCCCCCCAGTCTGCCCAGGTCCCAGATCCACACTGTCACCAACAGACAGGAGTGGCTCCCAGCGGGGGCTTCCCTGAAGAACTTTTGGGGAGCACTGTGTGCCGTGATCAGAGGCCCCACTACGGGCCCTGGACACACAGAGGCCCCACGAGGCTGTCCCCCCAGAACCAGCATCCCAGATGTCATCACCCACATCCTCACTAGGAGGACAGCTGATGTGTTTTCCTTCTGTGCATATCCATGGCCTTCTCTGCAGGCCTGTGAACTGAAGGAAAAGGGAATTTGTCCTGCTTTTAACAGAGGCTCAGGAATTCAGACTTTCCTTGCTAACTGATGCTGAGTTAGGGGTATCATCACTGCCACACGTTTGAAGTCATGGGCAGGTTTGCTCAGACCCAGGATGAAGGCTTTACTTGCTAATGACCTGAACCTCACTGCTCAGATCTCTGCCCCACAGGGGAGGGTGACACCTTCCCTGTCACCAAGTCACCAGCCCTATGCTCGCCACCATCACGGGAGTCCCCATCTTGTTTTGGGAGTGCATGACGCTTATTCTTAGACCCCAAACTGCAGTCACAAAATAAAAATCAGTGAGGAAATCTCCAGGGGAGACAGACACCCTTTTAGGATCTGGAAGCCGGCAGCCTGCCACGTAGCTTTCTATCCACTGAACACGTTCTACAGCCTCGGACAAGGAGGGACAGACAAGCCCTGGGTCCTGTACACTGCAGCACCCCTGGGTGAAATGGTGGGCAGCTGGTCAGCAACTTGGGTGCCAGAGGACCCTGGTGAGATGTCCCCAGAATTCTGCGCACAGATGGTCATTAGTTGAGAGGGCGGAAAACAGACATTTGTAAAAGCCAACAGCCCAAAGTCCATGCACATGTGGCATCCTTTCCCAGGGTGTGACATCAGGATCTGCTCCAGTAAAACAAAGGAGCCATCTAGAAAGAGGAGGTGGTGGGCAGAGCCCAGGAGGGTGGGAAGGGTAGATGTGTCCTGGCTGCAGGGAGCAGGGAGTGGTGAGTCCAGCTGGGGTCCCAGGGACACAAGCTCTATGATGGATGACGGATAGAAGGTGATGGACAGCTCGGGAAAAGTGAGGCTTTAGAAAGGCCAGTTATGCACTAAAATAGGGAAGCAGTCAGAAAACTTTAGGGAGAAGAAACCAGCGCTATGGGAAATAGAATGAGTCTGGATATGGAACACCGTGAGTTAACACAGTCTGTGGACCTGCAGGGGTAAGATAAAAGAGAACCACTCAGCCGGAGTCAGAGAGGACTCTGGGCTGGTGCTGGGCTGTCTCACCGGGTCAAGAGTCACATGTCCTTCTGGTTCTCAGCTCCTAAGATCAACCCACACAAGCCCAGGCCCAGAGCCACCTCTGACCCCGCCCACAGCACCTGGCAGAGAGGCACCTACGTGCTACAAGGTCTGCAGAATTCAGGGGAGTCGGGGCTGTCGTAGAAACGGCCTGTTCGACACTGGCATCTCCGGTTGCTGGTCGGTGTGCACGGTGCCACCTCCTCCTGGTCTGCAGTTCAGGAAAGACAGGGTCAGTCCCAGGGGGTCAGTCTTCATGTGGACATGAGGACCTACATGGCCATCTGGGCTGGAAGCCGTGTGGACACAGGGGATGCACTGAGATGGTCCCAAGTGTTGTTGTAACCCTGCTGGGGACGTCCCCGCCACCTCTTCACACACCTGTCTCCCAGGGCACACACAGTGAGGTGGGGACTGGGTTACTTTGGAACCAGAGTCTCACAGGGACCCCACAGGGAGTTTCCTTCTTCAAAAATCTAACTCCTCCTCTTCATCGAGACGGTGTGTACACCTTATGTCTTACAGAAACATTAAATGTGGTTTTCCCACTGCGTTTCCCCCTTTCTAACCACGTTTACGGAACTCAGTACCAATAGGGACACTGCAGTTGCAGATGTCACAGCTGGGACCCTCTGAGGTTAGGTCGTCATGGTCTGAGTGTGGGGACAGGAAGATCCAGCCTCAGCCTCACCTAGGGGGTGAGTCCTGCGGGCCTGAGGGCTAGAGCTGTCCACTCCTTTCCCTGCAGACGAGCAGCGAGGGCAGTTCTTAAAGAAATACTGACGGACAGTAAGTCCGAGTCTGGCTTGGATGTTGGGAATCACCGCTGACTCTCCTGAATGGGGGACTGCACCCCGATCTGTGCGAGAATGTGTGTGTCCCTAGGAGGTGTGGATGCTGGAGTCTAGGGGTGAAATACTGTGACATCTGCAGCCAACACTGAAGTGGTTCACACACACTCCTGCACACACACAGTCACTCACACATGCACACACATACACATGTACACATGCACACACACATGCACACACACAGTCACACACACAGTCACTCACACATGCACACACAGTCACACACACATGCACACACATACACACGTATACATGCTCACAAACACACACGAACACAAATGATACCCACACAGGCACAAATGTGATCCAACATCACCAACTAATTAACTGCTAGTGCCCTGTGTTCTAGTCTTTCAATTTTTCCAGTTTTAAAATTACATACTAAACAATCCCTCATTAACTCAAGCATAGCGATTACCTTCCCACCTCTGTGTGTGTGCGGTCCATTGACTAACTTCCGATTTGAACACAGTGATTCAAATTGAAACAACATTGCTGAGGATCTGACCGAGTGTAACTATGGGTTCTGTCCCCTTCTCACTGCCACCGTGCGGGGAGCTCTCTGTCCACTGCTGAGCCTCCTGCAGCCACTTCCTTGCAGCGACTGGGAGCCCTGAGCTTGGTGACCACTATGTCCCTTCTTTACCAGAGGCTGGCTGAGTGGGCACCTGGCTTCTTCTTAAGTTTCATGGCTAAACAGTGCTCATCCTTGTGGGTAAATACTGAGGTTCGAGGTGAAGGACTCCTTAGGGACACACTCCCGGCCTGGCCACTGCGGGGTCAATGGGCAGCAGGTGTCCATGGGGAGACTCACCCTCGGAGCAGGTGGAGCAGAGCAAGCAGGACCTCAGGTTGTTGTCGTGCTCTGTGTATGTCCCAGTGTCACACTTCTCACACGTCCCCTGGGTGTGGGGGCTGCTGCAGGGCTCACGGACATACTGTCCTGTGAAGGGGTCAGTGCTGTGGCCAGATCCCCCAGGCTGCCTGTGTCCCCGCTGTGCGTCCTGCCCACCCCGTCCCTGGGCCCGGCCTCTCCAATGAGAAATCACAAGTAATTGTGTCTGGGTTTGGATCCAAGTAATCTCGGGATTTCTACAACTTCTAGGAAATGACCAGGGACAGAGGGGCTCCGCCCGGCCTCCCAGATCCTGGGCGCCCGCCCTGTGTTGGCTCCTCCCACGGCGGTGCTGGGGCAGCGGAGGGACCCCCCTTCCCCACTACAGGCAGATCCTGGGAACAATGAGGACGCGCCTGGTGTCCAGGGCCAGTGAAAAAACCGGACAGCAGCCAGGCTCTGCCCCCCAGTCCAGCTCACCACCCTCTGCCACATCGGAGCCTGGAGCGTGAGGTCAGCGGGGGTTCCCGGGCTGAATCCTCCCGCAGAGCACCGCCAGCTCCTTTGAAGGCATGAGGGCGCATACTGACCCACGGGTACCTCCCTCGGCCAGTGTCCCCTCTGGAGGGTGTTCCCTGAGCCCCGCCCACGCCATCGGTGCGCCAGGCCATCCACCTGCTGCACTGTTAGAGGAACGTCCTGTCACACGACTAGATGGGCATTTATTTCAGGGCCCCGCCCGACGGAACCATCCTGGACTCACCCACGGGGCACATCTTGCAGCAGAGGCCGGCAGCCCAGTACATGTTTTTCCCGCAGCGGCTGGACTGGCCAGGGCTCCTCTGGGTCTGTGGGGAGATCAGATTGTTCGTGGAGGTCACCGTCAGCTGGAAAAGACAGGAAACGATTCACTAGTAGCCACCTCTACCGTCCCCTGTGCTGTGGTGGGCGTGCCTCTCAGCTGTGCAGACATCACAGCTCATTAACCAGAATGTCAGTTATAGGAAGTTGGTGCCATTTTGGATTTAAAGTAATAAAGTGCCCGACCAGGCGGTGGCCCAGAGGATAGAGCATCCGCCTGGGATGCAGAGGGCCCAGGTTCAAAATTCTGGGGTTGCTGCCTTGAGCATGGGCTCATCCAGCTTGAGCGTGGGATCAGAGCTATGGCTCCCATGGTCCCTGGCTTGAGCCCAAGGTCGCTGGCTTGAGCAAGGGGTCACTGGCTCTGCAGAATTGCCCAGTGAAGGCACATATGGGAAAGCAATCAGTGAACAATTAAGGTGTTGCAAGTACAATCTGATGTTTCTTATCTCTCTCCCTCCCTGTCTCTCTGTCCCTCTCTTTTTCTCTCCCAAAGAAAAAAACAATGTGACAAAGTGATGTTTACTTTTGCTACAGTTTTCATAGAGTGATGATTACACACAATTCTTAAAATACTTAAATACTTAAAACTACACAGCTGGTGCAATTTTAGGGAGTGAAATGTCTCCAAGTAAGTGACAGGAACTGTGGATAAAAGAGCTTTGCTATTCAGAGGTCAATACTGCATAATTCTCAGGGGCACCGAGAGGGATATAGATTACTAACCCACGAGGGAGCACCAGGCAAGGGTGGTAGGAGACAGGAATCTCTGTATCCTTGGGGTGCAGCCAATAGGCCATTTGTGGGCATCGGGGACCAGGTGGCATCCAGGCCAGACAGCCCCATGAGAGTCTGTCAATGTGTATGTGTGGTGGTGGTGGTGGGGCGGCCTTCAAAGCTGGAGAAAACCAAATGCTATAGCAGAGCCACAGGAGTCCTGCCTGTTCCGAAGACAGTGGAGCATTTTCTTTTTTTTCTGGTGGAGGAATGCTATCTAATAAGAGACTAAACAGCCCAAAAAGGTGACGCTTCACTTTGGCCTAAGTCTGGGGTCCCCAAACTACGGCTCGCGGGCCGCATGCAGCCCCCTGAGGCCATTTATCTGGCCCCCACTGCACTTCCAGAAGGGGCACCTCTTTCATTGGTGGTCACTGAGAGGAGCATAGTTCCCATTGAAATACTGGTCAGTTTGTTGATTTAAATTTACTCGTTCTTTATTTTAAATATTGTATTTGTTCCCGTTTTGTTTTTTTACTTTAAAATAAGATATGTGCAATGTGCACAGGGATTTTTCATATTTTTTTTATAGTCTGGCCCTCCAACGGTCTGAGGGACAGTGAACTGGCCCCCTGTGTAAAAAGTTTGGGGACCCCTGGCCTAAGTTGTTCAAGTCATGCCACTGAGAACAGGGTGTTACCTAAACTGACTCATTTCTGCAGAACGTAACAGAATGAGCATATCACGGCTCCTACTACATCCCACAACCACAAAAAAGTAACTCAGCCTCACACAAAATATAAACTTCCCCCCAAAGAAAGTCAACACCAACTTAGGGATCCTACTGTAATATTGCTACACTAACCTAGGACATTACAGTCCTCTTCTGACCTAGTTACAAAGTATCTTCACGCTGAGAGCGCTGAAAGCATTACCAAAATTGTTGCATTAGATTCCTCTTCTTCAGGTAGTTCCAAGTCTTTTTTTTTTTTTTTTTTTTTTTTTTACAGAGACAGAGAGAGAGAGTCAGAGACAGGGACAGTCAGATAGGAACAGAGAGATGAGAAGCATCAATCATTAGTTTTTGGTTGTGACACCTTAGTTGTTCATTGATTGCTTTCTCATATGTGCCTTGATCGTGGGCCTTCAGCAAACTGAGTAAGCCCTTGCTCAAGTCAGTGACCTTGGGTCCAAGCTGTTGAGCTTTTGCTCAAACCAGTTGAGCCCGTGCTCAAGCTGGTGACCTCGGGTTCTCAAACTTGGGTCCTCAGCATCCCAGTCCAACGCTCTATCCACTGTGCAACCGCCTGGTCAGGCTAGTTCCAAGTCTTGAAATGTGGCAAATTTACATATTTTTCCATACTACCATGGGTGGGTGGGGGGCTCACGGGGGGTGTAATTAATATAAAAGGCCTACTACCTAATCTTTACCCTAATTCACAGATCTGATCATATACAATACAAACTGATTTTCCTTCAAATGATACAAACTAATCTAAAACCAGGAACACAAAGAGAATAAAAGTTCCACAAAAATTTAGCCTGACCTGTGGTGGCGCAGTGGATAGAGTGTCGGCCTGGAATGCTGAGATCGCCGGTTCAATACCCTGCACTTGCCTGGTCTAAGGCACATATGAGAGTTGAAGCTTCCTGCTCCTCCCCCTTCTCTCTCTCTCTCTCCCTCCCCCCCCCCTCTCCTCCTCTCAAAAATGAATAAATAAAAAAAAATTTTTTTTTTAAAGTTCCAGAAAAATTTAAAAAATAAAAATAATCTGAAAAAGGCAGCATAAAAAGAATGTTAGTAGCATCACAGCAACGGTCTAAATCTTGCTAAAATACAAAAATATTTATTTGGTTTATCAAAGCGATGGGCATTTTATAAAGCAATAAAAAATAAGAGCTTATAAAAACGGGGAAAGTTTTAGGTGGGTTCACGCAGCTAAGGGACAGTGCCTTGGGACCGGAGAACCCTGGGCGGTGGTGGCCGCGGAGACCTGTCTGCCGCCCGCGCTGCCCCTGCGCGCTCATCCCCGGCCGAAGGCACACAGAGCCATCCCGCCCAGGGCTGCTCCCGGACCCGTTCCCATCCGGCGTGCCGTAATGCCGGGTGCCCGAGCGCTCTGCCGCTGCCGGTTTCGCTCCTGACTCCAAACCTCAGACTCTGTCCCGGCCCGAGCTCGTCCCCCTCCCGGCTGCCGCCGTCTTCCTTCCCGAGGCCCCGGCCACCCCGCACCTACCTGCGCCCAGAGGAGGGACAGCAGCAGATGCGGCCCGAGAGTCCATCGCACGGACATCGCCGCGGTTCCAGCGCCGCGCCGGGAGGTTTAAATAGCGTTTTTCATTCTGCTAGTGTATCTCTTGTTGGCGCGCTTCTTATTGGTTGAAAGTTTCACAACTGCAACCAGAGTGGCTAAGCTCCCAGCTGTGGGGCGGGCTCTCCCCAGCTGCAGGGCTTCGGATTGGGCTTCCCCTCCTTCCCCAGCCACAGAGAAGTCTCGGGGCGTGTTCAGCGGGTGGAGGAAGTGCAGAGTCCGCCCAATACAGGTCGGTGCAGCTGCCAAGTAGGGAGCTAGCGCCCCCCCAGCGCATCCTGGACCAGCACACGGCCGCTACCCTGCGGACGCCTGACACCCCCACCACCCCCAGCGGTCACAGGGCTCCGACCTCAGCCCGGGAGAAGAGCCCCAAACGCTCCCTCTCCCCTCAGCGCACAGGGTCTTTTAGCGGAAAGGACTCAACTTCGGGGAGCGGGATGGTGGGAAGGGGGGGCACACGGAAGGGGAGAGTTCTTCCTTGGAAGGAGATCCTTCCTTCCTTCGAGGAGCAAGCACGGCCCGGGCACAGCAACACGGGCTCTGCCCGCCTCCTCCCTGAAACCTCCTCCAACGACCCCCACCCAGCACAGCCCGGGAGTGGGGGGGGACCCGCAGCCGCTGGGGCTCACAAACAGGCTGCTTCACCGGCGCTGGGAGGTCCGCTGGGACCTGGATCCGGAAGCTGGCAAATGCCACTGACATGACTGTGTCACCAGAACGGGCCCCTTGCTGCTGTGGAGTCGGGCTGAGCAGGGCAGTGCGCTCCATTCAGAGCTTCCAGCTGCCCAGCCTCACAGCCTCTTCCTGCCCTGGCCCCTCCCGGGCTGGGAAGCAGGTACTGAGTGGGGGGTGGTGGGAGGCCCAGCTCTGGGCCCCCACATCATTCTGGAATCCACACCAGTGCTAAGGTCCATGGTCAGCTGCTCCCGCATCCTGGGTGTCCCAGCAAAGGCAGGCCCACTCCCTATGGCGCTGGTGGCTGTGAGTACTGGGAATGGGGGTCACACTGGAACCAAAGCCAGGGCTGGGCTGGGGTTAGTAGGGCAGGGAGGGGGCAGCTGGTGGGGGGAAGAGATCAAGCACAATGGACCTTGGGGCTGCCCAGTGTCAGCAGCTCCCTGGGGTGTCCTGCTGGGCAGAGCCACTGTGTGTCCTCAGCTGGCTCCTGGGACAGTTGATGGGACCCCCTGCCTCTTGTCATATGTGTCAGAGGGAGGGTGGGCCTGCTTCTCACTGCTCCCTGCAAGCTACTCCTCCCCCAAGGCCTGAGACCCCTCCCTTGACCCTGCACCCCAGATAGCCCCCTGCTGGCCTGGAGTCTCTCCCTGGAGGACCCCCTTGTTCCCACAAGTCCCCCAAAAGACAACACTTCATGTGTCTATCTGTTCATTTCCAGGAATGGAGCACAGACATGTCCCTAAGTTGGGGAGATAACAACAATCTGGATTTAAAAAATGGAGAAACCGCCTGACCAGGCGGTGGCGCAGTGGATAGAGCGTCGGACTGGGATGCGGAAGTACCCAGGTTCGAGACTCCGAGGTCGCGTGCGGGCTCATCTGGCTTGAGCAAAGAGCTCGCCAGCTTGGACCCAAGGTCGCTGGCTCCAGCAAGGGGTTACTCGGTCTGCTGAAGGCCCACGGTCAAGGCACATATGAGAAAGTAATCAATGAACAACTAAGGTGTCGCAATGTGCAATTAGAAAGTGATGATTGATGCTTCTCATCTCTCTCTCTGTTCCTGTCTGTCTGTCCCTGTCTATCTCTGCCTCTGTAAAAAAAAAAAAAAAAAAGAAAAGAGAAAAAAAAAAATGGGGAAACCAGGCAATGAGCTCAGAGGGCACTCCCACACATAGGTTATGGCTCTGTGTACCTACACGTGCGGGTGCTCACACACGCACACACGCACACACACGTGGCACAGGACACAGGAATAGAGGCCAGATGCTGCTGCCTGCCAAAATATTGCAACTGTATTTATTTATTTATTTACTTATTTATTTATTTTTACACAGACAGAGAGAGAGTCAGAGAGAGGGATAGACAGGGACAGATAGACAGGAACGGAGAGATGAGAAGCATCAATCATTCGTTTTTTGTTGTGCATTGTAACACCTTAGTTGTTCATTGATTGCTTTCTCACATATGTCTTGACTGCGGGCCTTCAGCAAACCGAGTAACCCCTTGCTTGAGGCAGCGACCCTGGGTCCAAGCTGGTGAGCTTTTTACTCAAACTAGATGAGCCCTCGCTCAAGCTTTTTACTCAAACTAGATGGCGACCTCGGGGTCTCAAACCTGGGTCCTCGGCATCCCAGTTCAATGCTCTATCCACTGTGCCACCGCCTGGTCAGGTGCAACTGTATTTATTTAAAGTGTAGAAAGCCCTGGTCTATTTGCTCAGTTGTAGAGCATTGGCCCGGCGTGTGGAAGTCCTGGTTAGATTTACAGCCAGGGCACACAGGAGAAACGCCCATTTGCTTCTCCACCCCACCCCTTCTCCTTTCTCTCTATCTCTCTCTTCCCCTCCCGCAGCCAAGACTCCACTGGAGTAAAGTAGGCCTGGCCTGACCTGTGGTGGTGCAGTGGATAAAGCGTCAACCTGGAAACACTGAGGTTGCCGGTGGTGCAGTGGATAAAGCGTCAACCTGGAAACACTGAGGTTGCCGGTTCAAAACCCTGGCTTGCCTGGTCAAGGCACATATGGGAGTTGATGCTTCCTGCTCCTCCCCCTTCTCTCTCTCTCTCTCTATCTCCCCCCCTCCTCTCCAAAATGAATAAATAAATAAAAATAAAAAAATAATAAAGTAGGCCTGGGCACTGAGGATGGCTCCATGGCCTCCGCCTCAGGCGCTAGAATGGCTCCGGTTGCAGCAGAGCAACACCCCACATGGGCTGAGCTTCTCCCACTAGTGGGTGTGCTGCGTGGGTCCCGGTTGGGCGCAGGAGGGAGTTTGTCTGTCTGCCTTCCTGCTTCTCACTAACCCGGAAAAAACAAACAAACATATGATGGGAAGACCACACATCAGTCTGAGCCAAGTTGGGAAACTTGGCCCTCCCTGGCCCTCCCTGGCCCTCCCTGGCCCTTCCTGGCCCGATGTGGTTGCCGGCCAGCGAAGCTGCAGGCACACTGGTGCTCACAGGTGCCCACCCACCTGCACATCGGGGTTGTGGGAGAGGGGGCGGGGTCTTTACTTCTAACGGGGCTCGCTCCAAACAGCACAGGGGATGTTGTATCGGAACAGCGAGAAACAGACGTCTTGCCACACAATCAGTTAAGTAGGAAATTAAGGAGTCTTTAATGCCAGCGTGACCGCATGGAGACCTAAGTCGTTCAAATCAATGCGGCCTCGAACACAGTCTGGAACTGGCTTTTAAAGGCAAAATTACATACTGACTGAGGAACGGGGAGGGGAGGAAGCGTAACAGTAAAACAGAGCAGTGAAACAAGCTTTCTTACAATGTTTATCTATACGGTTACTTCACGGAGAAACACTCCCAGAACACCTGCAACCTTGCAAAGCTGGCCCAAGGCCACAGTCTGGGAGGCCAGCCTCTAGGCCAGGAATAGGGACTCTTTTCAGAAAAGTAAGTCCTGCCAAAAGTCTCTTTGTTTTAGAGAAAGTAAGTGCTGTGAAGAGTATTCATGCTAAGGGCCTTTCTTTTCTATATTTCAGGGAGAGTGACACCCCAGGAGTCCTCTCAGGGCTCCTAGGGTCCCATCTGAGGAGACACAGGAAGGGTGTCAGGGGGACAGCAGGTGCATCAGGACCACAGAGGCCTTGGAGACCCCTGGCTTGCTCCTTCATGCCGCTGACCAGCGTGGCTACTAATTGTCCAGGTCCTGAGTGAGAACCATGCAGAATGGAGAAATAAACATAGAGAGGAAAAGGATGGAATCAGGAGGTCTCTTTGCAACACCAAGATAGCTTGCAAGAGCTAAACAAAGCCCCCCCTCCTGTCTGCTTTATTATATAGCGCAGAGCCATATGCAAATAAGGAAGTCTCCAATACAAAGTCACTCATCTCCAAGGCAACCCAAGAATTCTCCCAAGTGCAGAAAACCCTCCACCCTGCACAACTGAAATCATCCAACATCAGAACACAGGTTGAGAGGAAGGGCATGTAAATTGCCTCCAGCAACTTAAGCAAGCAAGTGGGGTGGGGGATGGGATGAGTGCAAATACTCAGCTTCATAGTCAATATGGAGGTGTGGGGAAAGAGCTTAACCTTTGGCTAACTAAGCTTTACACTGCGAGGGCTTTGCCAGTGTGCAGTCTCCCACACCTCCACCCCCTGCACCCCTGCTGGGCAGGGACTGTCCAACCCTGAGGGCCTCCTACTCCCTGCCTGTAAAGCCAGGAGCCGTGGCCAGGGCTACTTTCACAGCAGCCCAGCCCATGCAGGTTCGCATTGGATTCGGACAGTCGGTAAAGAAACAATGGAGCCAAAAACTGATAGGCCATTTTCTTTAATTCTAGCTTGCACCCGGCGGGCAAGTAAAAATACACACTGGGCTCCAAAACCCACTCACATTCAGTGCTCACAAAACCACTGACTTATCCGAGTTTCCTAGAATCAAAGGTTTCTAGCTCACCAGCCTTATTCTCCTCAGTTCCCCATCTCCTTCCTTATCCCAGATACAAACTCTGCGCAAACTGGCATCTCACTCAGCACTCCACCATCTTGGCTGCTTCTCCTGGCCACATGGCCTCTTTCCGCTGCTCTCTGCTCTGCTCCCTCTGCTCTCTCATGCTAATCATCCCAGGAACCGAGAGCCCAAACTCTTGTTCTGCCTCATTTTATAGTGTAGATTCAAAACCTTTAATCCAATATACAAAATAGGGAAGTCTCTAATACAAAGTCACTTCTCTGAGGCATGATTGGATTGTACCGCCCCACATCAAAAGGGGTGGGAAAGGCTTATTCCCAAAACCAAGCCCCAGGCTACAACAATCCTGCCTGCCCCCCAACACACATTAATATCACCTGGGCAACGGCCTCCATGTGGGCAGCGTTATCTTTTACAAAGTGAGCATAATACATTTTATCTGCCCAACACTGCCCCCATCAATTCCACATCTCCCGTGGCAAGTGGAAGCTGCAGAAAGCGCAGCACATGATGAAAGTGGCATTTGGCTTGAGCATCAAGGCCAGCGCTGGGCGAGGACCCTTCAGAGAGGCCAGCGCTTCCGCTAGAAGAGCCGGGCGGCACCCAGGTCCTTTCTGCTGTCCTCTGTCCACAGTGACCGAGCTCGTAGCGTCTCTCCGCCTCCCCGGGGCTGGTTTAAAGTACTGGGTGCTGCAGGGAGGGCGAGGGGGGCCAGTTCTGCAGCCACGGCCACAGCACCCGGAGGACTCTTAGGTGAGGATGTGATTGATGAGCAGCTGACAGGCCAGGAACACGCAGAGCAGGCACCAGGCCCGGGGGCTCTGCAGGAGGCCGGGAGTCACCACCTGCAAGGCCCGGGTCATGGAGCTCAGCATGGCCGAGAGGCGCCTGAGAGGACAGTGGCTCAGCCAGACAGGAGGGCACATCCCACCCTCCAGGGACACAGGGGCAGGGAGGGTGGTGATTAGGGGAGGGCACCCTAACGCCGGCAGCTGCAGGAACCAAGGATGGAACTGTGCTGGCGGAGTGGCTCTGAGTCAGCGGGAGCAGGCGTTTCCAGCTCCTCTTCTGAGGTTGAGGAGGTTTGGGCTGAAGCTGCCGTCCACACATTCATCCCGGCCAGTGGTCGTCCAGGAGGTAAGAACCCAGCAGCAAAATGTCCCTCAAGCAGCCTCAGCCTCCTCCCATGTAGCAGAACACTCTGGGGTCCGGCCTTGTACCCGGGCAGAGCTGGTGGAGTGTGGGCACTGGCGGTCTGGTGGCTGTGATTGTGGGACACAGGGGAAGACAGCAGCGTGCTCTCCAGAGCAGGGATGGAGAAGTTGGCCACTGTTGCCACACGCTCCTCCGTGGGGCAGTGTCTTCAGAGCTGTCGTGACAGCAGGGATGAGGGGTATGCCTGAGGCCCCCTGTGAACCTAGCTGCCTGTACTGGACCTTTGCCTTGGTGATTTGCTCAGACAGAAGGGCTGCCTATCATGAACTGATCATTAAGCGGTATAAGGGACTTGGACTGTGACCAGAGGGGGGCACCAGCTTTCTTGTTGGATGTGTTATAAAGTATATTACCTTAATCCATGGGTTACATAGAGACACCAATGTAGGATACAGAAGAAATTTTAGGAGGAGATTTATTAATAAGCCGGCTACATATGACTTACACGGGATATAGCTAACCCAAATCATGCAGCCTTGATTATAGTCCTGATGTTGCTTATATAGACATGATCACATACAGGTTAGGGGGAAGAAGAGGGGGAACATGATACAATAGTCATTTACTGATAAGCTTGCTACATTTATCCATAGGATCTATTAAAAGGAAAAGACATTCCTACACCTTAACTACAAGATAACACAGTAGTGATAAATGTTTTACATACCCAACACAGTATCAGTAAATGTCATTTTACATATCAAGGACATTCCTATATCCTCCAGGGTTTACATTTATCCTTGTTGCCACAACAGTGCAAAGTTTCAGTTTAGGATAAGGAGAGAGGCTAACTGAAATTACCTTTGCTAAAAGTGTTGGGACTAGCTATAGTTTATAAGTTTTATACATATAAAGAATTTCAAAATGGACGATTATTAGAAAGCATATAAAGTATTACAGAATGCAGGGTTTTCAACCAAGGGGAATGGGCTCGTGATCCCTTTGTCTAGAGTATACGTCACTCTCAGGACTCCAGGAGGGGAGGGAGAGTTAGAATCAGTGTAGGATATGTAAACATTGTTTCCTAAAGGATCTTATTGAAGGGGAAGAGGAAGTTTTCAGATACTAACTTTTGCCCCTTTAATCTCTTTCTCTGGTTTTCTTTTTCTTTTTTTTTCCCAGAAAGGAAGGGTAATGGGGCCTGACTCTTCCTTTTAATATACTAATGATAACAATTTTTGCTTTTCTTCAGCACCTATCACAGATGGACATGCCACCTTTGGACAGTATGAGGGACCCTGATTGGGGGGCCGCTCCAGTGGAGACCCTCCTGCACCAGGAAGCCAGTTGGAGAGATGCACCAAGGACACGTTACGGTTTCCATGGACACAGCCCTGGACTGTACTGCCCTCCCCCCACTGTGGAGTAGGGGGCTAGAGATGGGCCCCCAGTTTGTGCCTTGGGCAGAGTGCTCAGGGAGACACTGTGAAGGGCGCCTTTGTAATTGTTGCAATTGTGTAACTTGTGCTGTTACTGTAGTCTGTTTGTGTCATGTACCTCATTCCCCGCACAGGGGTATTGTGGTGTAGATTGTGAAGGGAGCAAAAGGGGTGGAATGTTGGGTAGACAAGTGTTTTATAGGTTTGCTGGCTCGTGTTGAGAAGGAGCCATGAGTGTAGAGTCTATGGAGGCTGCGGGTGTCTGTCCTCAGGGAGGACTGCCTTCCTGCTTGGGAGGGGCGATTGTTTGCTATTGTTTGGGGAGGAGAAGGGGTATTTCCACCTGGCAGGTATTTCTGGGGAGTGTTGATTGGCTTGGGAGCCCTGAGATTTCGGCCCAGGCTATTTTGCTGAGGAGGTGGGGGGGGGGCAGGGAGGATGAGGGGCTTGGGAGCCCTGCTGAGGCTGGAGAGCCTGTGAGTCCAAAGAAGGAGTCTGGGTCATGAACTGTAAACCGAGTTGGGGCTGGGAGCCCTGAGAGAGCGGGAAGTGGTCTTCCCTGCTGTTTGCTCATCCGCCATTAAGAGATTCTTTTTTTTTCTTCTCTGCTTTCATGCCTTCATTCCAACTCACTGATTCGATCCTCAGCTCTATCCATCCTGTTTTTAATTCCTTCCATTGTGGTCTTTATTTCTGATATTGTATTTGTCATCTCCGACTGATTCTTTTTTATACTTGCTATTTCTTTATTTAGGTGTTCATAATGACCATCCATTGTTGTTCTAAGATCCCTAAGCATCCTTACAATCATTATTTTGAACTCCGCATCTGGAAGTTTGATTATTTCCATATCACTCAGTTCATCTCCTGAAGGTCTCTCTTGTGGTTTCATTTGGATTGCACTTCTTTGTCTTCTCATTATGTCTGTGTTTGGGTGTTTTGTTTGTAGAGTTGGTTGAGTCTAGGCTTGGTGTTGTCTGCCTCCAGTTTTCAGTTGTGTTATTTCTAGGTCTTGGGTTGGTATCAGCTATTATTTGTAATCCACTTTTGGATTTGGGCAGCTTTGAAGTCTTGATTTGTTTGTTTTCTTAACAGGTAATAGTCTTGTTTACTGATCTCAGCAGGGGGCTTCCTTGAAACTGTATCCAGGAATGCTGTGGGTGTAACCTGAGACTCTGAAGGCCTCTTCCACCAACTAATCTCTCTGGGGGCAGGGTGTTTTCTCAGCTTCAGTAGGGGGAGGTGTATCTCAGATCTCCATGGAGACCTGAGTTACTGCCCCTCCTCCCCACTTCTTGTTTTCAGCTGTGTCTTGTTGAACTGATTGGAGCTGGAGAGATGTCTGGAGATCTCTGATCCGAAAGCTATTCAGTACTGTTTTGTGGAAGGATCAGCCCCTCCCCCAGCTATGGCCGCCTCCAGCACGGATGAGTCAGCTTTTTTTTTAGGTCGTCTCCTGCATTCCTTAGCCCCTCACAGTCTGTCCCTCTCTCTGTCCTTTCCACTTGGGAGATAAGCTGGTCTTTTCAACACACCTCGCTCCCTGGTCGCCAAGCAAGTGGCTGTGAGCAGTATTTTCTGCTCTTTTCCTTGGGGTGAGATCCCCTCTGGGCTCTCAGCCTCACCCCCCCCCCCCCGTTCCTGTAAGCAGGGGAGATTCAGGTGCTCCCTACCAGGTTTGTTGTGGCTTCTTGTTTGCTCCTTGGTTTTTGAGAGCTGTTCTTGTAGTCCAGAGTTGGTTTTTCATGCTGATTTTTCCTAAATTGATTTGTATTCCAGTTTGGTGGTGAGAGCTGGGCGTCTGTGCGTCTGCCTACTCCGCTGCCATCTTCAGGTCTCCGCCATTAAGAGATTCTAATAAACGGAATGGCCCCTCATTTTCTGGCTGCAGAGTTCTTTAATGCTTTCCTGAATTCAATGGGAACCTGCCGGGCTGTGGCGGCGGCCATTGGCCTCACAAGACTCGTGGGCTGTGGAAGCAGCAGTTTGCAGCTCCTGCTCTGGGGCTGCCTGGCTCCCTCCAGCCACCACTTCCTGCAGCTCAGTGTCCTCCCCAGGCTCCTCTGAGGGTCCTGGTTGGGTCCTGGCCCCAGGCGCCAAGTCTGAGTCCCCCTCCTGCAGCAGCGGTGTTGTGGTCTCGCCTGGGGCTGGTGGGCCCTTCTCAGGGTCTGTAGCCGGCAGTGTGCTGAGCTGGATGCTATCTAGTGACTAAAACATAAAGTCATTTCTTTTGGTGACAGGATTCTAGAGCACAGCCCATCCCAGACACTTTGGGGGAAAGAAATGACAAGGTGTCTGGTAGACCAGCCAGGGCCGTGCACTTTCACTGAAGAGTGCTTCACGGGGTCAGGGTCCAACTCTGCCCCCAGATCCCTGGGGATCCCCAGCAAGTCTCTTATAGGCTGAATGGTGACCCCAAAAGGGATGTCCACATCCTATACCCTGGACAGGACCTGAGAAGGGGCCTTATTTGGAATGGAGTCTATGCAGATGAGGCCACATAGGATGACAGTGGCCCTAAGACCAGATATGAGGGAGTGTCCTCAAAGAGAGCTACTCAGAGACACAGAGACACTCGGGGAGGAGGCCAGGTGAGGACGGAGGCAGAGCCTGGAGTGATTAGTCCACAGCCAAGGAACAGCAGGACTGCTGGCAGCCAGCAGAAGAGGCGAGGGGAGGGGGGTGAAGGACCCCCAGAGTCTGGGAGGGAGCCAAGGGCCCCCCCCCACAACCAGATTGCAGACTTCTGGCCTCCACATCCAGCAGACAGGGAGGCCCTGTGTTTTAAGCCCCACATTTGGGTTCATCTGTTTCGACAGCCCTGGGGAACCCAGACACAGCCCTGTGTCCCCAGTGCCTCAGTTTCCACTCCGGGGTCTAGACAATCAGAGATGAAGTCGTCTTCAGCATGACATTTAGGATCTGCTGAGGGGGTGCGGACCGCTCCGCAAGGGCTCAGTCGTGTACATGGGGGGGACCCCGGCTGCCTCCCTGGGGACTCTCAGTGGCCCTCAAGGCCTGAAGCCCCACTGGGACAATCCCAGTGATACTCACATGGCTGCCTGGCTCACTCGACTTTCCTAAAAAAAGAAAATGCAATGAAAATACTGTCTTGTACCGCGCAACCACGTTTCAATCCATGACAGGCCACTCATAGGGCTGTGCGTCCACCAGACTAGAATGCAGCTGATAGGGACACATGTCATTTCTCCTGTGGTTGGGGGGACTCAGGTGTGAGCAAGAGGCAGAGTAATGTAGCAGAATAATTAGTACAGTAACCGTGCTAGACAATAATGAGCAACTATGTTACTGCTTTATGGAAGCACTGTCTCTGGGTGTATCTCCCTCCTTGTGAGAATGTGCTGAACCCACTGATGCACAGGCAGCAGCTCCGCCACCTGGTGGTCACATCTGCTCACTGCATCTCGCTGCCAGGTGTGATTTAATCACCTGCTGTCGGTACAGTAACATGCTTGCAGGTCTGTAGCCACGGGCTACACCGCACAGCCTGGTGCTGGCTCTACCCTCCAAGTGCCCCTGTCCTCTGTAATGTTCGCACAACGATGAAATTGCCTGGGGACTCATTTCTTAGTGCGTGTCCCCGTCTTTATGCGGCAAATGATTATGACTTATATGATTGGACAGGACTACTGTGAGGCTAAGGCCTGAAGTCATAACCAAGAAAGTGTCCTTATTTTTTGGAAAACTGAAAAGCTTCACACCTGGAGACAGGTAAGAATTCCCAGTGAGTGAGCCTGCTCGGTGCTCTCACCTTCCTGACCCCCTGGCGGGAGCTCCAGTCTCCTCCAGCTTCCTGGCCAGGGCACCCGGACACCCTGCCCCTGCCCGCTGCCCACTGCCCTGGGATGCTGGTCTGAAGCCCGGTGCCTGGTCCCGCATGCAGCACACGGCCCCCTGCCCAGAGCGCCAGCTCAGACACGAGGACCCTTGAGTGAGGAAGTGAGCGCAGCTCTGTTTTAAATGAAGAATGCCCCGCCTAGCACCTCCTGCAGTTCCTGACCTGGTTGCCGACCTATGTCCCCTGCGGAGCAGCGTGGACTCTACTCTACCTGAGCTTCTACTGTAGCAGATGTAGGTGCTGATGCCGATGGCCATGCTGCTGCTGATGCCAAACATGACAGCAATGATAGACACCTCCACTTTTACAAAGCAGGAGCTGTCAGCAGAACAACCGGCAGGCTTTCCTGGAAGGAGCAGACAGAGAGCGCTGTAGCTCGGTAACCAGGCCCTCCCCCTCCCCTGAGGGACACTTCAGAGAAGGAAGCGCCTGCTATGGGAGCTGGAATGGCTCTCCACGTCCAGGCTCCATGTCTCTCCCAGCAGGGCAGGGATCCCTCCTGGCTCACAAACGAGACCCGGCTCCAGGGCTCCAGGGAGGACACACCTCAGAGACACCCCCATATTACTTCTTTCCTCTCATTTGTCCACAAAGGAAGAGGGAACACCACTACATGTCCCGGTGAGCAGCACACAGAGAACAGACCGCAGAGAACCCCCTGCACCCGCACCCACTGGGACAAGCTCTGTGGTCACACTGATGACACCCTTCCGGGCCCTGCACGCAGGCTCAGGGGGACCACTGCAGCCCGCCAGACCACGTCCCATGCTGGGACGGGTCTGAGTGCTGCTGGGCCAGAGAGCAGGGACCCTCGGGCACGCTCTGCAACAAGCAAGGACCTGGAGACGCCACACTGGAGGGAGAACTCACACACGAACCCTGCGAGGCCTCTCTCAGACACGCCCAGAGTAGGGAGACGGGTCCCAGAGAGCAGACCGGGGTGCTGGGGCCGAGGCAGGGGGAGCTGCTGTGTGACGGGTGCTGTGAGCCGTCAGAACCAGACAGAGGGGGCGGGACTAGAGCCAGTACACTGTTGAAAATGGTAAATTTTAAATAAAATAAAATGGTTACTTTGATATTTCATCTCCATAAAAGATTCCTATGAAAACAAAACCACTCCCTTACCTGGGCTGGGCCTGTCACACACGGTGTCGGCTGTGGAGTTGCATTTCTGCAGGACAGCGACACCGTTGGAACACCTGTCGGGAGGGAAACGTGCCCAGTGTTCGACTTTTCAGGTCTGCCCAGGCCCCAGGCACCAGGTCCACATTGTCACCAACAGAGGGTGGGCTCTTGGGTGGCTCCCAGGGGGGTGCTTCTCCGACTCACTTTTGGGGAGCGGTATGTGCCATAATTAGAGGCCGCACGAGGCTGTCCCCCCAACCAGCATCTCAGATGTCATCACCCACATCCCCACTAGGAGGACAGCTGATGTGTTTTCCTCCTCATGAATATTCATGACCTTCTTTGTAGGTCTGTGAACTGAAGGAAAAAAGGAATTCCTCCTGCTTTTAGCAAAGGCTCAGGAATTCAGGCTTTCTTTCCTAATTGCTGAAAAATTGTGACGTATCATCCAGTGTCACACATTTTGAAATCAGAGCTAGGTTTGTCTGGGACCCAGGAAGAATGACTTGCTTGCCAGCCCCCTCACATGTCCCCAGCTCTCTGCAGCACCGTGGAGGGTGACAGCTGTAGAGGTCTCCTGTCACCAGCCCCAGGCTTCCCACTCTCTTTAGGGGAGACGCCCTTTCAGGAACCGGAAGCCGGCAGCCGCCACGTTGCTCTCTATCCACTGAACACATCCACAGCCTTGGAGAAGGCGGGACATGCGAGTCCTGGGTTCCTGTACACTCAGTGCCCCGGGTGAGTCCCTGGGCAGCTGGGCAGCACCTCAGGTGCCAGAGGACGCTGGTGAGACGCCTCCAGAACTCTGCACACAGATGGTCAGCAGTCTAGAGGGTACGACATGTTTCTGTAAAGAGCCAAGGATCTGAAGTCCAAGCGTGTCCTGTGTCCTTCTTCAGGCTGTGATGTCAGGATACACTCCAGCAAAACAAAGGAGCCATTTAGAAAGGGGAAGTGGTGGTGGGTGGAGCCCAGGACAGCAGGGGTCCCAGGGACACAAGCTCCATGACTGATGATGGACAGAATGTGATGGACAGCTCGGGAAAGTGAGCTTGAGAAAGGCCAGTTATGCAGTAAAATAGGGGAAGCAGTCAGAAAACTTGATAAAGAAAAATAATACTATGGGAAACAGCATTTGTGCAAACATAGAATAAAGTGAACACATAGTTCTATGCACTGAGGGGGGAGGGTGAGATCAGATGAAAGAGATCCACTCAGCCGGAGGCAGAGAGGACTCTGGGCTGGTGCTGGGCTGTCTCACCGGGTCAAGAGTCACATGTCCTTCTGGTTCTCAGCTCCTAAAGATCAACCCACACAAGCCCAGGTCCAGAGCCACCTCTGACCCCGCCCACAGCACCTGGCAGAGAGGCACCTACGTGCTACAAGGTCTGCAGAATTCAGGGGAGTCGGGGCTGTGGTAGAAACGGCCTGTTCGACACTGGCATCTCCGGTTGCTGGTCGGTGTGCACGGCGCCATCTCTTCCTGGCCTGTAGTTCAGGAAAGACGGGTCAGTCCCAGGGGGCGGGTCCTTGTGTGGACATGTGGACATACACGGCCATCGGGGCTGGAAGCCGTGTGGCCCCAGCACAGACCCGGTCGGCCACAGAGGATGCACCGAGATGGTCCCGAGGGTTGTTGTAACCCTGCTGGGGACGTCCCCGCCACCTCTTCACACACCTGTCTCCCAGGACTCACACGGTGAGCTGGGGTGCGGGCTCAGAGACTGTGACACATATATGCATTTGGAATCTGTTTCACAGCGACCCCACAGGGAGTTTCCTTTTCTAAAAGTCTAACTTGCCAGACTTCTCTTCATCAAGACTGTATGTATTCCTTTGTGGCTTACAAATAATTAAGTGTGGTTTTCTACTGGGTTGCTCCCTTTTTAACCATGTGTAAGGTGGTGGCTGTGACCATGCAGGTCCCCCCTGGATTCAGGCAGTCGATAGAGGAACTGTGGAGCTGAGGGTGGTGGGCCATTCTGTTTATTAGAGTCTCGCAATGGTGGACCAGCAGGCAGGCAGGGGAGACCGCTTCCCCCTCTCTCTGGGCTGACAAGAAAAACAGGCTAAGAAAACCCTCTCCAGCCAGCAGTAGCACACAGTGTCCCTCCCAGTGGCAGCAGGCAATCCGCAGTTTGCAATCTGCTGGCCGGAGGGCAAGTACCCGCAGCCTTGCAGAGACCACACACAGGGCGCTGCCAGAGCTCATGCACCCACCAGGCAACGTGCAAATGAGCAAGCCTAACACGGCTGTGTGCCCAACACCGTGTTTACAGAATTCAGTGCCAAGAGGGACACTGGTGTTAGATGTCACGTCTGTGTGCCTCTGAGGATGAATCACCATCGTCTGAGTTTGTATGACCCTGACACTGAGTCCTGCGGGCCTGTGGGGTACAAGTCTCCACTCTGTGCTCTGCAGACAAGCAGCGAGCGGAATCTCTAAAGAAACATTTATTAACAGTGAATCCCAGTCTGGCCTGGATGTCAGGGCATCACTACTGATTGGCCTGCATGGGGGACGGCACTGGGATCTGTGCAGGACTGTGTTTATCTGAAGGAAGTGTGGACGGGGTGCTTTGGGGTGAAATACTGTGACAGCTGGGGGTGACTCTGAAGTGGTTCACACGTACTCACTGACACATACATGTCTACACATGTGTGTTCACTCATGTCTACACATGCATGCCAACCCACGTACACCCATGCATGCATATGCTGATACACACACATAAGCATGCAAACAGGTATACACATGCATATTATATGCAGACATACATGTGTGTACACAACATGCTCATACACACACACAAATGTGATCAAACATACCAACTGTTTAATCGTTGTCACCTTCTGTTCTCCTCTTTCAACTTTTCTACATGTTTTGAAAATTTCTTTTTGTCTGTGTGTGTGTGACAGAGACAGAGGGAGGAACAGACAGACAGGAAGGGAGATGAGAAGCATCAATTCTTTGTTGCAGCTCCTTAGTTGTTCATTGATTGATTTCTCATATGTGCCTTGACCGGGGGGCTACAGCAGAGCAAGTGACCCCTTGCTCAAGTCAGCGATACTGGGCTCAAGCCAGAAATCTCTGGGTTCAAGCCCAAGTTGGGAGAGCCCAAGCTCAAGCCCTGGATGAGCCCGCTCTCAAGCCAGCAACCTCGGGGTCTCGAATCTGGGTCCCCCAAGTCCCAGTGCTCTATCCTCTGCACCACCACCTGGTCAGGCTGAAAATTTCATAATATAAAAGTTCATGTCTGAAGTGTCATGTTTACTTTATTATTTCTTTATGTGTGTTTTCCAAGTTTTCTAGATGAAAATTACTAATTTTCAATTGGAATACAATGATTCAAACTGAAACAACGTTGCTGAGGAGCTGACCGAGTGTAACTGTGGGTTCTGTCCCCTTCTCACTGCCGCCGTGTGGGGAGCTCTCTGTCCACTGCTGAGCCTCCTGCAGCCACTTCCTTGCAGCGACTGGGAGCCCTGAGCTTGGTGACCGCAGGTCCCTTCTTTACCAGAGGCTGGCTGAGTGGACACCTGGCTTCTTCATAAATTTCATGGCTAAATAGTGCTCATCCTTGTGGGTAAATACTGAGGCTGAGGTGAAGGACTCCTTAGGGACACACTCCTGGCCTGGCCACTGCGGGGTCAAGGGGCAGCAGTTGTCCATGGGAGACTCACCCTCGGAGCAGGTGGAGCACGGCAAGCAGGACTCCAGGCCGTTGGGGAATGCCGTGTACGTCCCTCTGTCACACTTCTCACACGTCCCCTGGGTGTGGGGGCTCCTGCAGGGCTGATGGACATACTCTCCTGTGAAGGGGTCAGCGGTGTGGTCAGACCCCCCAGGCCGCCCGGCGTCCCCGCTGTGCGTCCTGCCCACCCCGTCCCTGGGCTCGGCCTCTCCAATGAGAAATCACAAGTACTTGTGTCCCGGTTTTGGATCCAAGTAATCTCGGGATTTCTACAACTTCTAGGAAATGACCAGGGACAGAGGGGCTCGGCCCCGCCTCCCAGATCCTGCACATGCCCGCCCCATGTTGGCTCCTCCCACGGTGGTGTTGGGGCAGAGAAGGGATCCCCCCTCCACTCCGAGCAGATACTAGGGCCCCCGAGGATGCACTGGTGTCCAGGGCCAGTGAAAGCACCAGACAGCAGCCAGCGCTCTGCCCCCAGCCCGGCTCACCACTCCCTGCCCCAGTGGAGCCCAGAGCGCGAGGGCGGCGGGGGCTCCCGGGCTGAGTCCTCCCGCGGGAGTGTTGCCAGCTCCTCTGAAGGCTCCTGAGGGCGCACACTGACCCACGGGCACCTCCCTCAGCCAGTGTCCCCTCTGGAAGGTGTTCCCTGGGCCCCGCCCACGCCATCGGTGTTGACTGTTCCCACCTGCTGCACTGTTAGAGGACCGTCCTGTCACATGGCTGGATGGGCATTTATTCCAGGGCCCCGCCCAACGGAACCATCCCGGACTCACCCGCGGGGCACAGTGCGCAGCAGAGGCCGGCAGCCTCGTACTCATTCGGCCCACAGGGGCTGGTCAGGAAGTGGCTCTGTGCAGAGACCAGGTCGTTCTTGGGAGTCATGGTCACTGTCGGCTGGAAAAGGACAGCACACAGTTCATTAATAGTCACTCTACTGTGTGTCCCCTGAGCTGTGGTGGGCGTGCCTCTCAGCTGTGCCGACCTCACAGCTCATTAACCCCAATGTCAGCTGTAAGCATCAGGGGCTATGGAGCTGGGTCTCCACCCCAGACCACCTCACTGAGGAGCAGGACACCTCATCGCTTCCGCCCCGCCCACGGAGAACACAGCCCCTGTGTCTGCTGTCCCGCGAGTGGGAAGGTCCTAAGCTCACTGGCTCCACATGTGGAGACAGGAAGTGAGCCGTTTCTCATTCCATCCCCTGGGGTGGAACCGGTTACTATGTACAGTTCTATAAGGAAGGGGAATTTAGTAACAACATCAACATCAGCAAAAACTTAATCTGGGGTGACTGAGCATCAAAGTGGGACAGAGGTTGGCCCTGGCCAGATAGCTCAATTGGTTAGCACGTCGTCCCAAAGCACAGAGGTTGCCGGTTCGATCCCCGGTCAGGGCACATACAGGAGCAGATCCACGTTCCTGTCTCTCTTTGTCCCTTCCTCTCTCACTAAAGTAAATTTAAAAAAATTTTTTAATAAAAGAAAAATTGGGACTGAGGCCACCCTATTGAGTTGGACACACAAAGGGGCAGGCAGGGTCCCTGAAGGAGGAGGGGGTAGACTTGGCAGAAACAGGAAGAGACTGCGCTGTCCTGAGGTGCTCAGAGGGGCCCCTTCAGTGGGTCTGGGCCACGACGTCCCCCTGAAGAGAGAAGCATCCTGGGGGTGGTAGCAGCAGGCGGTTGAGGGGAGGGCCGCCCCAGTGATGTGAGCGGCAGCCTTTGAGCACCCAGAGGGTTTGGGGACGTGACAACATGGTTGGGGACAGCATCTGTGTGGTGAGTCTTCTCAGGCCCTGTTTGATTTCAGGACAGAAAGTGATGGGGAGGGTGGCCACAAGCACCTGACTCCCAAACAGCAAAGTGGCAGAAGTAAGTCCATCCTCAAAAGCAGTTACTTTAAATGTAAACGGATTAAACTCTCCCATCAAAAGACAGAGATTGGCAGGATGGACTTAATAAATGATCAACTACATGCTGTCTATAAGAGATGCCCTCTCTGTCCAGATACACACAGAGGTGAAAAGTGAATGGAGGGAAAGTGATATTATATGCACGCAGTAACCAGGGGGAGTGGGAGGGGCCCCCGGAGCAGACAAAGTCCATGCTGGGTAAGGAAGTGCTACGAGAGGCAGAGGAGGACACTAGATGTTGGTAAAAGGGTCAGTGTAGAAGAAGAGGAAACAAGTACAAATGTCCATCCTAATGACAGACCCTGAGCACACGTGAGGCGGAGCTGACAGACGTGAAGGGCGTAGACGGTCCTTCAGGAGGAGTTGGGTCCAATCCCCCACCTTCAATGCAGGACAGATGGTCTACGGCCATACCACCCTGAACGCGCCCGATCTCGTCTGATCTCAATGCAGGACAGATGACTCAGACAGCAGGTAAGTAAGTGCACGGAGGACCGGAACCACACAGCCCACCCCTGGACCTCCCAGACATACCCAGGGCCCTGCAGGCAAATGTTCTTCCCCTGTGGACACTGACTCCTCCAGCACAGACCACACGCTAGGCCCCCAGAAACGAGGGGACAGTGGGGAATTGCAATTGATTCTACTCAAGTAAAAAAGACTATAAAATAGAGTACAATGAACAGTTGTGTGCCAACAAATTGCACAACTAGGTGAAATGGACAAATTCCTAGGAACACATAACCTACCAACAGGGAACCAGGATGAAACAGAATCTGAACGTGCCTCTAGCCAGTGAGGAGACTGAGTCAGTCACAAAAACAAAGAAAACGAACAAAAACTCCCAACAAAGACCAGCCCTGGATTAGACAGCTTGACTGGTGAATTCTATCAAACATTTAAAGAATTTACATGCATACTTCCCAAACTCTTCCCCACAGAAGAAGGGGGTGAGGATATGTTGTAGCCCCTCCTACTGTGAGCCCAGCAGCACTGCAGAGCGAGGTGTGGGAAGCAGAGACTTCTGGGAGCACCCGCTGCAAGTGAGGACCCTGTGCTGGGATCCGGCAGTGGCCTCCAGATTCCTGGGAACAGGGGTCGGATGCGTCTGCCCCTCCCCCCACCCGAGGAAGGACAGCTGGGCTGTGTGGTATTCACGGTGGGGTCCTCACCCAGGGGCTAAACACAGGTGCTCAGGGGTGCTCTACAGACCGTACCCATGTGAGTCTGTCAAAGTGTCCATGAACCAAAAACGCCACTCTGAGAAAGGAGCTTGGAGGCGGTCACCTCCACAATGATGAGCACCCGTGTCCTCCCCAACCCAGAGTGTTCACTTGTGGCTTCACCGGGCGGAGGAGGGGTGGGTCTCCCGGTTCCCAGCCCTCAGAGTCCGGCAGGCTGGCTCCCTGGTTCCCAGAGAGTAGGGTCTCTGCTCCAGCCCCTTTGAGCACAGGGACACTCCCTGCTGACCTGGCACACACCCCCAGCTGTCACAGGGCTCCGACTCAGCCCAGCAGAGAAGCCCAGACCCGGTCTGTCCCTCCCTCTCCCTCAGGGACTGTGATCCCTGGTGGCTGAGCTCAAGCCACGCTGAGGAGCGGGGTGTTGGGGACGGTGTGGGGCCCGGGAGGAGAAGGTTCCTCAGGGGAGGAGACCCTGCCTGCCAGGGGGTGAACAGCAACAGCACAGACACAGCACCGGGGGCCCTGAGACCTCCAAGGACCCCACCCGTCCACTGGGGGAAGGGGAAGGGAGGGGAGGAGAGCCCTGCCCGGAGCTGCTCAGGATCTGGAGGTGGGGGTGGGGCGTGCAGGACGCTGTGGGGTTTTCTCTGGACCCCACAGCTAAGACGGGCTCTCCTCAGGCTGGGCCACGTCCCCAGGGCCTTCAGTGTCTCCCTCCCCGGAGTCCCCTGGGTGCAAACCCACCTCGGCTGCAAGCAGCAGCGTTTGCAGCAACAGTAGTGGCAACATAGGCAGCACTGACAGCTGCAACACTAGCGGCGGCAGCTCAAACTCGATAGCCTTTCCCAGAGACATGGTGCAGAGTGACATCCACAGCCCAGAAACACACTGCGTGGCCCTTAAATACTCCTGTTTTTACCGGCTTCCAATCTATGAGATCTCTCGTTCTTAGCCGACACTTAGTCATGGGCTGACAGCAGTTTTCTGCCTTTATGAAAACAACTGTACTGAATGTTTCGCAATTGCTGCCAGGAGCCAGAGGCAATTCCTACTCACAGCAGACACCGCATCCAGCTTGGTCCCTGTTTCTTCGGAACAAGCACGCTGTCCCCCCCCCCCCAAGCCTCAGTTTTCACCGTCCCTTCCGGGCAGTGCAGGGGGTGGGTGTCAAGGACTCCTGCTGCCACCCCGACAGACAGCGACAGCACAAGCCCCAAAGCCAAAGCAAATGAAGAAGCTCACCTCTCCAGCCCAGGGACTAGCACACATGGCAGTGGTTACCGGGCTCTGACCTCAACCCAGGGACCATCCCTAAACCCTCACTTGCCCCTCCCTTGCCCCTCAGCCCACAGCATCCTGGAGCTGCTCTGGAAGACAGGTTGCTAAGGCAGGGGAGGCCAGGGGAAGGTGTCTGAGAGCACAGTTCTCTCTGACTCTCCCAGGGGCTGACCTTTCCTTCCGGGGCCGGGTGAACACAAAGTGCTCCGGCCAGCAGTCTCAGAACCTGCCTCCTAGGGGGCCCTCCCTAAACACAGCTCTGAAAACCCAATGAAAAAGAGAAAAGGGAGGGATGGGGGTAAGCGGGCAGGGGAGGAAGAGAGAAGGGGGGCAGGAGGGGAGGGGGAGGGAGGGAAGAGAGAAAGGGGGGCAGGAGGGAAGGAGGAGGGGAGGAAGAGAGAAAGGGGGGGCAGGAGGGGAGGGGGAGGGGAGCGAAGAGAGAAAGAGGGGCAGGAGGGGAGGGAAAGGAGAGGGAAGAGAGAAAGGGGGGGACAGGAGGGAAGAATGCAGGGGGCCCCCTAACAGGAATATGACAGGGTTTCTGAGTCTTGGAAACAGGTCAGGGTGTCCCTGTGCCTAGGCAGGGCTCACAGAGTAGCACCTCATCCAATAGCTTTCTTCTGGGCTCCCTGCTCATATTCCTGTTAGGGGGCCCCCTGCATTCTTCCCTCCTGTCCCCCCCTTTCTCTCTTCCCTCCCCTCCCCCTCCCCTCCTGTCCCGCCTGCGCACACACGTACACCAACCCTCCTCCTGTCCCCTTCCCCTGTCACTGATACATCCTCCATGTGGGTGCTGTGACCTTGGGCGCTCGGCTGGGCCCAGGACTGACTTCTCCATGGGAAGCTGCATGTAGTGACCTGCTGACCCCTCTCCCTGCAGATTTGAGGGAGGTCAGCCCAGGCATCACCACGGCAGGCTGGCGGCAGCACAGAGAACTCTTAGCAACAACCCTCTGGCAGGAGTGGGCGGGAAGAGGGCAGCTCGGTGGCTGCAGACGGCCTGGTTGGGAAGGTGGGGGCAGGCAGTGCCCAGACCCCCCACCCCCGTAGACTGGTCTCGGGGTGGCACACACACGGTGGAGCACGGCACAGGCCGGCTGTGGACGCGCGCGCAGGCGGGAAGGGAAGGGAGCAGACGTGGACACAGACAGACAGACAGACAGCGCTCAGCAGGAGCCCGTACTCTGGGCAGGGCCTCCCTCATGTCTCTCAGTCAGTCTAGAGCAGCCTCGTGGACCACAGGGTGACACTCACGTCCAGTGCCCTCCTTCCCGGCACTGAGGTCACAGGGACCCCTCTGTCTCACAAGGTGGACGATGTCCTGTGTCTGTCCCTTTCTCAACAAGCTCGCTCAATGAAACACTACACAGGCCGTGACTCGAGAGAATGGGGCCCAAGGGGCCACCTGATAAACGAGGCCTTGGGAGAAACTCACTTGACACCACAGATGTCACCTGGGTCACTGTGTAGGACCAGGCAAGCCCTCAGCAAAGGCATGGACCAAATTCACATGAAGCCCATGCCGTCCTGACGGAAGGACAGGACACTGCCTGGCTGCCCACCCCTCCCATCAGCTCTGAAAGCTGTGCCTTCAACCCCTGTGGTCACTTCCACTGCCTCCGTCCTCTGTCCCCACTGAGGCAGGTCCCAGCCCCTCCGCAGCACTGGAATCCAGCACCCCTCCCTGCCCTGACACCCATGCCCTCAAAGGCTCCTCCAGCTCCCCCTTTGAACCCCTTCATGCCCTGTGGGGGCTCTGGGCCTGCCCAGGGGGCTCTGAAAGGGGGCTGGGAAAGGTGTGGAATGCACCCCTAGAGAGGCACCTGCACCCGGGCACCCACCCCTGGGGGAGGGCAGCCCTCTGGGACCCAGGACTCCTCCACAGGCCTCCCCCCCCAATCACCTCTCCAGCCCCTCCCTCCTGAGCAGCAGCCCTGATGTCTAGTTGTCACGTGTCCACGGGGTGTCCCAGCAGAGTGTCTAACCCCAAACCTGGACACGAGTCCCGGGAACGGATGGCATCTCCCTCCACCCCCGGGGCTGAAGCTGAACCCTTCCATTTCTTACTCCTCTTCCTGAACCAGCACCAACCCTGGTCCTCCCACGTCTGCCGACTGCGGCCACAGGCCCAGGCCACCATGTCCTCACTGGTCTCCCTGCCTCCCTCCATTCCTCCACGGGAGAGGGGCTGCTGATCCTTCCAAAACTCAAAGGCCAGACCTAAGCTCCCTCCATGTGCACAAGGCCCTTGCAGACCCGGCCCGAGGCCCAGCTCCAGCCTCCCCAGCCTCCCTGACCTGCGGCCTCAGGGCCTTCTGCAAAGCAGTGCAGTCTGTCTCCAGCCTCAGGGTCCGTGGTGCTCCCTGCCCGGACCCCTCCTCCTGCTCCTCTGGGCTCAGCCCATTCCGCCCTCCCTGCCAGCCTGCCTTTCTCAGGAGTCCAGTGCTGGGGCTCAGGCACAGGTCCGAGTCTCCGGCTCCAGCTTGGGTCTGGCTTGGCCAGCAGGCTCTCTGCCCAGCAGAGCTCCTGGGGCCCTCCCTCCACCTGGCAGTCTGTCCGAGAGAACATTGGCTTACATGGAGCAGCCGAGGTCCCGGCAGACTGTGCCGGCAGAATGAG
The DNA here is from genome assembly GCF_036850765.1 of Saccopteryx bilineata. Classification (NCBI taxonomy): domain Eukaryota; kingdom Metazoa; phylum Chordata; class Mammalia; order Chiroptera; family Emballonuridae; genus Saccopteryx; species Saccopteryx bilineata. Next base: position 405,294,622 of record NC_089490.1, on the reverse strand, counting down.
ATCCCGGGCTCTGAACCAGCTGGGGTGTCGTGTCACACCCAGCAGTGTGGGCTAGAAAATGCCCTACTCCTTCCGGAAGTCAGTCTCAGCCGCCCCTCAGAGCAGCCGGCTCCAACAGCTCCTGAACTCACCCGCATTGCAGGACAGGGAGACATTGGGAAAGGAATGTAACCCTAAGTATCTGCCACAGGGCAGGTGACTCAGGGAAAGGACAACTGGCCGTCCCTGCCGGTCAAACAGGAGGGGCTGTGTCGGAGTTTCCTCAGCACATTCTGATTCCAGCAGGCCACCCATCACCCAATTATTCCGAGCAACAGCAGGCAGCTCAGGACTGGACCTCAGTCCCACCTCCTGATTCGTACTAACTCCAGAGATGAGACCCCAAGCTATATCTACAGGAATTTTAGGACTGCTTCCCAGTAATACAGTGGGACTTTTTTTTTTCTTTCCAAAGTGAGAAGCGGGGAGGCAGACAGACTTCCACATGCACCAACCAGGATCCACCAGGCTTACGCACCAGGGGGCGATGCTCTGCCCATCTGGGGTGTTGCTCCATTGCAACTGGAGCCATTCTAGCACCTGAGGCAGAGGTCATGGAGCCATCCTCAGCACCCAGGCCAACTTTGCTCTAATGGAGCCTTGGCTGCAGGAGGGGAAGAGAGAGACAGAGAAGAAGGAGAGGGAGAAGGGTGGAGAAGCAGATGAGCACCTCTCCTGTGTGCCCTGGCCGGGAATCGAACCCGGGACTTCCATATGCCAGGCCAATGCTCTACCACTGAGCCAACCGGCCAGGGCCCAGTTTCTATATTTCTTAAAACCGCAATGAAATGCCGTTGGTGTCACTCTGTTTGTATCACTTTCTGGTCGCCCTACCAAAGCAGCTGAATTGTTTCTTCTCTGGCTCCACAGGGGTTTCCATGAATTTGGAAATACTTTTCTTGAGACGGCACTGAAACTCCCCAGTGAGACCGGGTTGAGTTCCCACTGCTTCTGTGACAGTTAGTGGCTGAAAAGAAGACATTTATTCTCTGAGGTCCCGGAGATCAGAAGTTTGAAGTCAGTCCCATCGGGCTGAGTCAAGGTGTCTGCGGGGCTGGTTCCTCCCGGAGGCCCCAGGACAGTCCGCATCCTCGCCGCTCCCGACTCCTAGAGGGCCACCCACGCCCCTTGGCTCCTCCCGCCACCACTACCAGATCTGCGCCTGTCTGTTGTCACAACTTCCCTCACTGTGACCTCCTGCCTCCCTCTTATAAACACCCTGGGATGACCCTGGGCACACAGGACCACCCAGGAGGATGTCCCCACCTCCAAATCCTAAACTTCATCTCAGCTGCATGGTGCCTCCCTAAAGCCACATTCACAAGTTCCAGGATCAGGACGAGACCCGCTCGGGGGCCACCGTGCCGCCTCCCCAGGTCCTGAGTGAGGGCTGGGGGTTGGGGTCACAGCCCGTGTCCCTCGCTGGGTGCCGAGGCCTCCCCCACCTTTTCATTCCTCTGACCAATGCTGCCAGCTGACATGTGCTTCACAAGGGTCCCCTTCCTCCTGGCTGTAAACTTTCTGTGCACACACTGGGTCCCAGTACCTGCCACTCATGGGGAAACCTCTGTAGGCAGCTGCCTTTCGGGTTCCTGGGTGGTCCCTGCGCCCTGTGGATCAGCTGCACAGTCCGTCTATCACAAGGGCAGCGGTGGGTGAGCGGAGGGGCCGGTGGCTCCCCCCTCCCCACCATCAGGGCCAAGTCTCAGGTCCCTTGTCTGGCACCATGGACCCTCCATGCTGGCCCGACAGGACCACCTGGTGGATGAGTCAGTCCATCCCCACACCTGTCCCCCTGCAGGTGCAGGGCCGGCCCAGGCTGCTCCCTCTGCCTAGGAGGGACTCCCTGTCCATCCAGGTACCCGGTTTCTCGTTATCCTGGACACCCTGCTCCATCGTCCCCAGATCTGCAGACTTGTCAACTCGAGGCTGTTGGCACTAATCCAACACCAACCAACCGGAACCCCAGTTCGGAAGGCAGTAAAGGGGGAGGCTTTATTCAGTACAAAGCTTTATTAAACAGCGTGAGGACAGCAGGACCATAACAACACTCAAGAGGGAGGCAGTGCAGCTGGGGAAACAGCCTTCACAGGACAGAGGCTCAGACAGGAGGGACGGCTCTGGGACCCAGCCAGCAGGAGGGCCGAAGGGGTCGTCCTGGGAGACCCCGCAGGGAGCGCAGCTGCGTGACACTGAGGTCTTGGGCTCGGCCTCCAGACTGTGAGGGAACAAGAGTCTGTAGTAACTGTGGACAGCGGCCACGGGGAGCCGACACCCCTCCTTTGTCCTCCTGCACTTCCTACAGAACAGACAGCTCCTGGAGGACTGGCTGGTGACAGTGTGGGCACCTGGCTGTGGGAGAGTGTGTAGGGCACACCTGTGTTCAAGCCGGGCTCTGCTGCTCCCCAGGGGGGTGGAGCCGGCACATGAGGCCTCCCTACACTCAGGGTCCTCCCCTGACTGACTCGGGGTGCCGTCCCGGTAGGGGGTGCTCTGATGGCTAAGGTGACATGGAGGAGATGAGGGACAGCCAGGCTGGGATGTACGTCATCACTGTTACTATCCTTCAAAGTGGCAAACGGCCCCCTACCTGTTCCAGAGCCGTCGGGACCTCAGCCTGACCCTCAAGCCGGGGGGATGAAGACGGGTCAGACTGCACCACCAGCGTGGGACCTCCTTCATCTACGTCAGCCTGCGAGCCACCCACCCCCACTGGGCGCTCTGGGGTCCTGCGGGGGACTGGGGCCTCAGACTCCACGTCCACGCTGTCAGCAGACAGGCTGCAGTCTCCTGTCGTGGGGACTCGGGTCTGTCTCAATGACGTGACGGGCACTGAGCCTCCAGACACCTGAAAAACAAGGCCCTGTCTTGGGTGGGCGAGTCAGCACGGGTGGGGCTCGCACCCCCAGAGGACAGGGGCCCAAGGATCCCAGGGCTCAGGGGGGGAACTCTGGTCTCAGCTCTGTCCCTGCTGCCAGCTCAGCTGGCTTCGGTCAGGGCTCCTCAAGGCCAGTTGGGTGCCTCAGTTTCCCCACTGTGAATCGAATCCTCCAGAGTCTCAGGCTCCTCCAGCTCAGGAGCTTTGGCTCCTGTTCGACAGAGACTCCAGCAGTGAGGGGCTTCAGTAGCTATTCTGCCCACTTTCTGATGTGGGACTGGGCTGCCCCTGGAAGGGGACCCCACCTTTACCCGCACTCTGCTCAGGGATAGCGACTCACCAAGTGTTCTCTTCCATCCCTGCTCCCTGTGAGGACAGAGAGCAGACGGTGGTTAGCAGCAGGTGAATGGAGCAGCCTCTGTGGTGGGAAGGCAGAGACATCGATCATTCCCTCCCCAGGCAGGGATCACACCGGGGATGCTGAGCCCACCTGCTTTCCCCACTGACCCCCCCCCGGACACCCTGCCCTGTGCCCAGTCTGCTTCTGAGATGGGGCTGGCACCCGAGTCACCACACACGAGGGGCCCCAAATCTAGCCAGGCTCGTCCCTCACCTCAGAGGCCAGGGCATCACGGAGAGGGCACTGTGATGCCGCCCAGAGTGTTCTCCCTTCTGGCCACTCCGTGGGCAGGAGGAGCCTCCGCTGGTGACAACCAGGGACTGAGGACAACGGCCCCGCCCCGTCTGAACTCAGGCTCCCCAGGTCCCACCCAGCAGCCCAGGTCCTCACTCACCCCGTCCAGTGGCTCTAACTCGATGTGCACAGCGTTCGGGCGACAATGACGTGAGGACTGGGATCCTCTGTCTCTTATTTTCTTGATGTAGAAACTGAGACAGACAGTTAAATGGCCAAGCAGTTACAGCCATCTAGTAAATGACAAAATCTTATCTTCTGTAACCAACTGTAGGGAAAACACCTGTGTTAGGCTCACCTTTGCACTTGGTTTGATGAATGATCACATGGCAGAGACAAGTGTTAGGAAGCTGTTTTTCTGCAGATCACTGTTCACCACCCCCAGGGGGCGTATCCTGTTTGCCTGCATGCTGCTGAAAGCGCTCTTTGCGCACCTGCCGCCAATCAAAGGGTAAACATCTGAAATCAGTGCCTTTCTGCCGCGAACCAGCGCAGCTAGTAATTGTGCAGGTCCTGAGTGAGAATGGTGTGGAATGAAGAAATAGACTGAAAGAGAAAAAAGGATGGGATGGGAGGCCTCTTCAAGCTGATGGCAAGCCAGAGCAAAAGGAAAGACCTTGGTCTGCTTTATTATATAGTGCAGAGCCCTATGCAAATAAGAAAGTCTCTGATACAAAGTCACACCTCTGAGGCATAAACGGGAATCCTCATTATAGTGCACCACCCCCACCACCATACAACAGTCAAGGGTGAGGGGAAGAGCTTAGTCTTAAACTGAGCCCTAGGTTATAAGGACTTTGTCAGCTTACAGCCTGTCTCCCACACTTCTCAACCTCATCACACTTGGGGACCGGTGAAAATAGGAGAATTATTTCCGCGACAGACAACTAAGGCAGAAATCACCCTGAGCATATGCAAGTTTGACTAAGACCACTGGGTCTGTAATCTTCTTGACAACGTCAGAATGATTAACTTTTTTTGGACCGGCACAAAATTTCCTGCAGACTGAGACTACTGGTTGTGCAGGGAGACAGATTTCAGAAGTCCAATTAGTATCATTGGTGCCAACCACACTCAGGAACGGATGAAGAAGTGAAGGGAATAAACCTGATTGTGGCACACCCGTCCAAAGCTGGTGAACATTCTATTAGGATCCTCCCCTAAGATCACCCCTAAACTCCCAGTCTTTAGAAACCCTCAAAATAAAAGACCCAGTATGCTCTCCTCCCAGGAGCAAGCCTCTGTCTTTCACTGCCCCTGCCCACACACCCACTCACGGGTGTGTGTCTCCAAAACACACACAAGAGGGAACGAATCTCAAGAACAACCAAATGTTTGCTAACCATCCTTTCTCATTATTTATTTATTTATTTATTTACAGAGAGTCAGAGAGAGGGATAGATATGGACAGACAGACAGGAACAGAGAGAGATGAGAAGCATCAATTATTAGTTTTTCATTGTGACACCTTAGGTGTTCATTGATTGCTTTCTCATATGTGCCTTGACTGTGGGCCTTCAGCAGACCGAGTGACCCCTTGCTCTAGCCAGCGACCTTGGTCCAAGCTGGTGAGCTTTTGCTCAAACCAGACAAGCCCACACTCAAGCTGGCGACCTCCGGGTCTCGAACCTGAGTCCTCTGCATCCCAGTCCCACGCTCTACCCACTGCACCACCACCTGGTCAGGCATTTCTCCTCATTATTAACCTCACTGAGAGCCTCAGGGACTAACAGGCTTCCCACTGTTAGGTTGGGGTTCAGGGCTCCTTTAAACTCAAGGTCCCTTTAAAACTCAAACTCCACCCACCCAACCTCCCACCTGGGAAACTTCTTCATTAAGCACCTCCCTCCTTCAACCTCCCCCTCCCTTCAAGCAAACCCCCCTCCCCTCCCCTCTGGGAAGGTTCTGGGAAGTGTCCTTGGACAGGGTCTTAGGGAGGGGCCTGAGGGTTGGGAAAGGGAGACAGCCTGTGACCAAGGCCACAAACCTGGATGTGCTGATCTGAGCATGTCCAGGTGCACCAACCCCATGCCAGCAAATGCCTGCAGCAACCCCCCATCAGACACCCCCTCCTGCAGCTCTGAGCTGACTCACCAGGGTCTCAGCCCCTCTGTTTCTCAGATGCGTAAATAAACTTCTCATAAACTCATCAGGCCTGTGTGGCCTCTGTCACCTCTTTAAAATTTTTATTTTATTTTATTTATTCATTTTAGAGAGGAGAGAGAGAGAGAGAGAAAAAAAGTGGGAGAAGCAGAAAGCATCTGCCGGGGTCCAGCCCCAGGGGGGATCCAGGGGTCCCACAGGAGGAGACGGCGTCGGCGAAAATCGAGTGAGAGAGCCGAATTCTTTTCTTTCTCTTTATTCTCTTGTTAGCATTTACTGCCAGGCATCTCTCCCAAATGCTAGTACAGCTCCTTTTTTATACACACACACCAAGTTACAATTACATGGTATTAATCATTGCTTCTGTTTCACTACATTTACATGTTTCCAGATAACAGTTAATTTATATCTATAAACTACAAATCAGGTGGCAAATCATTCAAAGTACAATTAAAAAATAACTTGAATAGCGATAACAACATTGGTAAAAGCTTTTAAAGGATTAGTACTAACTAATAACTCAACTTTACTGTTGTTGTGATTCAAGGGGCAGAGAGAGATTAACAGACAAAATCATTAGGGAGTAGCAAAGGACCACCGCTTGCTCAGGCAAATGGCCTTGAGTTCATGCAGTGTCCTAACTTTTCTCACAAGACTTCAAAAGGCTTGCTTATTAAGAAATTGATATAACATCAAGAGTAACTTTTGCTTAAAGATATATAGAGTGCACCTGCAAGATAGCTTAGTAGCAACATAATATCAGAAGGCATTAATTGCTATTGCTTCTATGGATGCCCCCCCATACCTCTCATTATCTGAAGAAAGAAATTTGGGGAGTATACAAACCTCATGAGAGTGTCTCACTGAGAAAGCCCAGCAACTGCCTTCAGTCATAAAACAATTCTCTTAGCAAAACATTCTTTTCTTGCTGACTGCATTCCCATCCCAAGCCACGCAACAGGCCATTCTATTACTTCTTTCCTAAGATCAAATTCTGTTTATTTACTATATTCACACACTAGTAAATTCTAACTATATTCTTCTTAGAGTGTTCCACTATCTGCAGATCAAATAAGCAAGAAGAAAGGAAAGTTTCTCTACTCTATCACATGAAAAAACTAGGGAGGAAAAATGATGAATTAAGTGAAGGCCGAAAGGTGCTTTGCGCACAGCCACTGCCTTCTACCCATTCACAAGTCACAATCTATTCTTTCTAACATGATTAAGAAGAAATTCTCCTACAAACTTAACCCTTTACAAGGGATATCATAGCCAGCCTCTTATGTTTATGAGCCCAGTTAAAGGGGCTTACAGGCTTTTCTGTGGAACTTACACCTTCTGTCTCATTTCCAAAGAAATTACTATGAATCTACAGGGAAAGCACGGTACTATTATTCCTATGCCATAAATAATAGCACACACCCAGAAAAGGGGGGAATATAAGGCCAGATTAATTCAAAAGATTAAAAGGGGAAGTATCATTGTGCCTTTCCTTTGCGGTGACTTTGTCAACCCGCAGCTGTTGGTCTTTACTGCGGTGACTCTATCTTCTTTTGCTGTGACTTTGTCAACCAGCAGTTGTGGATCTTCTCCTGCTGTGACCTAGTTAGCCAACATTAGTGGATCGGCTCCCGACAAGCATCAATTCCGATATGTGCCTTGACCAGGCAAGCCTAGAGTTTTGAACTGGCAACCTCAGCATTCCAAGTTGACGCTTTATCCACTGCGCCACCACAGGTCAGGCTGTCACCTCTTAATGTCCAACTTTTAATGGGTATTGTGAGGTAAAAGAGTCTTTTAAAGGTTCTGGTAAAAAAATATGGGTTTTATTTGCAACTGTGCTAAATTTGTTTGAAATTTATGTAATCTTGGTGTATATATTTTGAGCTCTAATAAATACAGCTAGTGCTCAATTTACAACCCTGATTGGTTCTGACAGACCAGTTGTAACATGATTTGGTCGTAAATTGAGTAGGCTATATGTACAGTAATGAGAAATGATGTTATAAAAATCTTTAAGTCATATTTTATCATAATTTTCTTTTATTATTGTTATATATCATAATTTTCTTTGTTCATCTTATGCCACTTTTATTATCTCTACACCATTTTGTTTCTTATTTTTACATTCATCAGGTTTAAGTAAAACACTGCATTACCAGTACAACTGGTTTAATATTTGCAAAACATACAAAATTACAAAATACAGGTGTATACAAAAATAAAAAATACAGGTGTAAAAAATACCATAGGAAACATTTTCCCAATTGCAAAACATATCAAAATATATAAACATGTATGAAACATTTTATTGGCCACTGGTGCTTGGCTGCGGATCGTGATGTCATCACCTGAGGCAGCAGTTGGGGTTACCGGAGTTGTTTTTTTCATAAACATGTGAGACCACATTCACTTTCTTTCCTCCTTCGTACCTGTTCATTGATTGCTTTCTCATATGTGCCTTGACCAGGGGGTTACAGCAGAGCGAGTGGCCCCTTGCTCAAGCCAGTGACCTTGGGCTCAAACCAGCGACCATAGGGTCATGTCTATGATCTCATGCTCAAGCCAGCACCCCTGCACTCAAGCTGGTGAACCCATGCTCAAGTCGGATGAACCTGCGCTCTTTTTCGTTTCAAGATCGATGGCCTTTCTTTACTTTTTGGAAGGCTGAAGCGTAGACAAAGACAATTTCCTCTTGGTAGACATCTTGGGAGGGGTTTGATGAAAAATATCCAAGACACAAAACACAAATTCCTGTACCGAGTCTGGGATAACAGTTGAAATGGTGCACATGGAGATGGTAGTGCTGCTGGAAGCTGGTCCGCACTGTTGTACACCCAGCTGGGCAACGCTTTTGCTGCCAGATGTGGAGCATTCGTGGCTAGTGATTGTGGTCGTAAAGTCGAATGGTCATAAGTTGCATAGGTTGTAAGTCAATCAATATCTGTATGGTAATATATCCATTCCTATAATATTTTGAAAATTTGGGTTTACATAAAAGGTTATTTCTTGCCCTGGCCGGTTGGCTCAGCAGTAGAGCGTCAGCCTGGCGTGCGGGGGACCCGGGTTCGATTCCTGGCCAGGGCACATAGGAGAAGTGCCCATTTGCTTCTCCACCCCCCCCTCCTTCCTCTCTGTCTCTCTCTTCCCCTCCCGCAGCCAAGGCTCCATTGGAGCAGAGATGGCCCGGGCGCTGGGGATGGCTCCTTGGTCTCTGCCCCAGGCGCTAGAGTGGCTCTGGTCACCGCAGAGCGACGCCCGCCCCGGAGGGGCAGAGCATCGCCCCTGGTGGGCGTGCCGGGTGGATCCCGGTCGGGCGCATGCGGGAGTCTGTCTGACTGTCTCTCCCCATTTCCAGCTTCAGAAAAATACAAAAAAAAAAAAAAAAAAAAAAAGGTTATTTCTTTTGTTAATCCTTTATAATATATAATTTCATCTCCTGCTGCTGCTATTAATGAACCACCTGTTATTCCTTCAACTCCAATTAATCTTTTTGAATTATGTATTCCCCTTAACAATGAGACTGGGGAACCTGTATCTCTGAGCAATTGTGTTTGAAATTTTTCACCACTATCTGGGAATTTTACTTCAAGGGTAATATAAGGTTTGTTATCTCCTGGTTTATGTATAATTATACTAATTAATTTCTTTGCCATTGCTTGTATTTGCCCCCCTTGTTGTTCCTTGGGGGGCCCCATTCCAGTTTTTTGACTGTTTTTGCTGAATGGATTATTTATATTTTCATTTTGATCAGAGAAAGGATTATTCTTATTTTTTTCCCAATTTTGGTTTTGATTTCCCTATTGTTCCCTAAATTTGAAAGGGTAATTTGGATTTTGTTGATTAAATGGATTATTTCTTTTCCAAAAAGGGCCTTGGTTTTTTAAATAGTTGGGGTTTCCCTGTTCAATAGGGCCCCTGTATGATGATTTAAAGTTATTGTTTTCATTATTTATTCTATCTTATATTGAAACCTATTTGTGGCTCTCCTCCCTATGTTTGGCATGATTGTGTAATATGTAAATTGATTTTTCCCATTTAAGTCCTCATGTAATTGATCCTTTCTTTAATGTCCTCTGCTGTGGATGCCCCTTGTAACAAGTTTTGTAAAGGTATTTTATAATTCTCAGGGGCTCCATGTATGAGTGCTCTGATAATCCCTGGTGTATTTTTTTAAATTAATTAATTTATTTTTTACAGAGACAGAGAGTGAGTCAGAGAGAGGGATAGACAGGGACAGACAGACAGGAACGAAGAGAGATGAGAAGCATCAATCATTAGTTTTTCATTGCGCATTGCAACACCTTAGTTGTTCATTGATTGCTTTCTCATACGTGCCTTGACCGCGGGCCTTCAGCAGACCGAGTAACCCCTTGCTGGAGCCAGCGACCTTGGGTTCAAGCTGGTGGGCTTTTGCTCAAACCAGATAAGCCCGCACTCAAGCTGGCGACCTCGGGGTCTGAAACCTGGGTCCTCTGCATCCCAGTCTGACGCTCTATCCACTGCGCCACCGCCTGGTCAGGCAATCCCTGATGTATTTTAATTTTCCCATGGGTTTTCCAAATTATTCTCGTATATACTTAGTAAATGTACTAGCTTTCTTAACTGTATCTTTAAATCTCCTATTTCTGTCCATCTAGCTGTTATTGCTTCTGATGTTAGGTCTATTATAGGATATGCTATTTTCAATGCTTCCCTAATCCAGTTCCATAAGGATGTTATTCTGTCCTTATTCTTTTTTTTTTTTTTTTTTTTTTTACAGGGACAGAGCGGGGGGGGGGGAGTGGATAGATAGGGACAGACAGACAGGAACGAAGAGAGACGGGAAGCATCAATCATCAGTTTTTCATTGTGACACCTTAGTTGTTCATTGATTGCTTTCTCATATATGCCTTGACCGGGGGCCTTCAGCAGACAGAGTAACCCCTTGCTCAAGCCAGCTACAATGAGTCCAAGCTGGAGAGATTTTGCTCAAACCAGATGAGCCTGCGCTCAAGCTGGTGACCTCAAGGTCTTGAAACTGGGTCCTCTGCATCCCAGTCCGACGCTCTATCCACTGCACCACCGCCTGGTCAGACCTTATTCTTATCTTTTAGCAATCCAAGTTAGTGTTTAATTTTGGGGGTTTCAGTTGCATCTGTAACTGCTTTTAATTCATCTGTAGATAGGAGGGTTGTATGTCTTCCCTGTTCATAAATTTTCATTAGCCAGTCAACATCTGTATTATTGTCTTGAATTAATGTTTTTCTTAAATCTGCTAGCTCTGTTCGGGTGTATGGATTAAATTTAATAGTTTCCTCATTATTAGCATCTTCTTGTTTAATAGTCTTCTTTCTTATTACTACTGGGTCTGCTTTCACTCTTGCTAATACTTTTCCTGCTAATTCCTTGCCTTTGTATCTAAGTGCATCTATTTGTTTGATAGTTTGGAGAAGAATTCCTGTAACTTCCTTTCCTTCTGCCCTCTCTATAATAGGGTTTAAGTTATTTGGTTTTTTAAAAGATGTTACTTATTCATTTTAGAGGAGAGAGGGAGAGAGAGAGAGGGAGAGAGAGAGAGAGAGAGAGAGAGAAGGGAGGAGCAGGAAGCATCAACTCCCATATGTGCCTTGACCAGGCAAGCCCAGGGTTTTGAACCGGGGACCTCAGCATTCCAAGTCGATGCTTTATCCACTGCGCCACCACAGGTCAGGCCTTATTTGGGTTTTTAAGGTTGCATGAGATATTTTCTGCGACTGGAACCTTAAACCTTTTTCTTGGGGAGTCCTCTGTCCTCCTCCAAGGACTTTCTTAAGTAGTGTTATAGGGGTTCTTTTCTTTCTTAAAGATTTTTTAAAGAAAGTTTTAATGTTTTCCATTTTCCTTCTTAACACTAATTCCTACTTTGTACTTCCAAATGGGTAAAACCATTTCAGGTTAGTGTGTGGATCTGAAACTAGTTTCTACTCTATACTTCCTCAACACTCTCTTAGGCCTCTAGTCAGTTGTAGCTTTAAGCAATGTAATATTTTCATGAATTTGCTCCAGAGCTTATTTTGTAGATAGATCCTCTTTTTAATATTTTTTATAATTTGTGGGCTTTAGAATGGTTTTCTCAGAGTTGTCTTTCAAAAGTGACATCTATCTATCTGCTGAATCCACCTTGGGATATTTGCTCTCCTTAGCATAGGCTGGTCAGTATGCACCCTGACTAGGTCAGACCCAAAGATGGAAGAATACATTTTTCCCCTTAGTATTGGCCGGCTGGTATACACCCCCAACGAAGTCAGACCTGGAGATGGAAGAGGTTTCCCTCAGCTTCCAGCAGACGGCCTTAAAACTGTATGAGGTCAAAAGATTTATTCAGCTTTCGGCGGACGGCCACTAAACCATATGGAGTTTACGAATTTCCCTTCACTTCTGCCCTGTAGTTTTAAGCCAAAAATTTCCAGTTAAAACTGCCTTTTTAAGGCTGAGTGTCAACTACACCAGTTGTCTCAGTAGAGCCCAAGCTCTACGTTGATCAGGCGTCCCCAATTCAATGTCCTCATGCAGTGGGACACTCCTGCTTATGAGCAGGGCTGGCAGCCTCTTCGAGACTACTCTTGAGGTGGCTATGAGGATGCTATTAATCAGTGCCAACACTAACTGCCACCAGAGGAAAAACACAACTGACACACAAGTTAGTTGCAAGAACCACACAGGCAGTTTATTACTCACAAATCCTATGGGGTGCCTGGGTACAGCTTAAGGGGCCCGTCGGCATTCTCCTCTCAGCTGGCTTTGGTCAGAGCTCAGAGCAGTGTGGAAATAGTCCACATTCACGCTGGAGTCTGGGCAACTACCGTAGCAGGAGGCCTCTCAGCTTTAGTACCTTTTCTGGCTAACGCCTTCTAACAGGTGTCAGTCTACAGCAGTGGTCCCCACCCCCCGGGCTGCGGACTGGTACAGGTCTGTGGGCCATTTGGTACTGGTCCACAGAGAAAGAATAAATAACTTACATTATTTCCGTTTTATTTATATTTAAGTCTGAGTGATGTTTTATTTTTCAAAAATGACCAGATTCAGCCCTGGCCGGTTGGCTCAGTGGTCGAGCGTCGGCCTGGCGTGCAGAAGTCCCGGGTTCGATTCCTGGCCAGGGCACACAGAAGAAGCACCCATCTGCTTTTCCACCCCTCCCCCTCTCCTTCCTCTCTGTCTCTCTCTTCCCCTCCTGCAGCGAGGCTCCATTGGAGCAAAGATGGCCCGGGCACTGGGGATGGCTCCTTGGCCTCTGCCCCAGGCGCTAGAGTGGCTCTGGTCGCAACAGAGCGACGCCCCAGAGGGGCAGAACATCGCCCCCTGGTGGGCAAAGTGTTGCCCCCTGGTGGGCGTGCCGGGTGGATCCTGGTCGGGCGCATGCGGGAGTCTGTCTGTCTCTCCCCGTTTCCAGCTTCAGAAAAATAAAAAAAAATGACCAGATTCCCTCTGTTACATTTGTCTAAGACTCACTCTTGACACTTGTCTCGTAAGTTCGACAATTATATTTAAAAATACCACAGTTTTTATGCCAGTCAAATAATTTTATTTTGTGCATTTATCCGTCCCACCCTAAAGGCTGGTCTGTGAAAATATTTTCTGACATTAAACCGGTCCATGGCCCAAAAAAGGTTGGGGACCACTGATCTACAGGATTATCACCTCAAACCACTTTTTTGGGAGTTCCTCACAGGGAACCCCTTTTAAGTTAATCTACTGAAATGTTACATCAAACCACTTTTTAAGATGTTCTTATTTACATTAATTTACAAAGTAATGGCATCAAGCCACTTCTTATCTATGTATAACTTCACACACACACTAACTGGACCCTGCTTAAAAGTCAGAGTCTGTTTATCACATCTGCACCACTATATTAATTCCTATCCAGATGGCATTACTTTGTTTAATTTCCTTAATTAATTTTAATATTATATCTTAATTACTTTTAGATACTTCCATATTGTTTATATTTCTATATATTTAATTACTATGACATTATATAACTGCAACAATGCTAGAGGCCACAGTACAGCAACAAACAACGGCCCTTGTATCCTTTACCCACCACTGTCAGGCCTCCCCCTTGGGATCAGATAAAGAATGTGAGACTCCCGTATAAAAGAAATTGTGAGCTCTCAAAGGGGGGAATGAGGAAGGAGGGGCAGGCCTCTCTTCCCTGAGAAGGAAGAAACAAAAACAATACAAGGAAATGGAGCCAGCAGGGGTAACTGAGGCAGCCAGTGATAAATTATCTATATCCCATAGTTACAATACAAAACAAGAACAGCAGGATCTGTATGTAACTATGACCAGTGATCTGGAAACCCTTTCCTCCTGGCTGACCCCACTGAAGCTCTCCCTCCCCTCTCCTTGAGTCCTGGGAAACCTTAAACAAACAAATCGCATGCCCATTGCTTAGATACTGTAAAGGTCTATAACCGGTATGAAAGTCAACTTTGAAGAGACTTGGTTTTGGAGCTACAAACTTAATGTGTTCCACCAGCTTAATAAATTCTCCTTCCTTTATTTATTGAGTTATCTGAGTGTCTATCCTCTGTCAGGTCATTTACTGCTACAATACAAACTAATCTAAAAGTGGAAACACAAAGAATGTAAAGCCAGTAGCCACGGCCACCATCACAGCCACATGGCTCATGTAGGTTTGCATTAGATTCGTACAGATGGTAATGAAACAGTGGAGCCAAAAACTGGTGGGCCATTACCTTTAATCCTAGCTCACACCCAGCGAGTGAGAAATACGAACAGTGGGAAAACACTTCCTTTTCCATTCAGGGCTCCCAAAGCCACTGACTCATCCAAGTGTTCCCAGAATCAAAGGTTTCTAGCTCCCCAGCCTTAATCACCTCTGTTCCCCATCTCCTCCTCTCTGCACAAACTCTGCACAAACTGGCTTCTCCTTCAGCACTCCACCATCTTGGCTGCCTCGTCTCTGCAATGCTAATTTCAGGAACCGAGAGAGAACGTGCCCCAAGTCTGCCCCATTAAATAATGTAGAAATCAAAACCTTTAAGCCGCCTGACCAGGCGGTGGTGCAGTGGATAGAGTGTCTGACTGAGATGCAGAGGACCCAGGTTCGAGAGCCCGAGGTCCCCAGCTTGAACGCGGGCTCATCTGGTTTGAGCAAAAGACCACCAGCTTGAACCCAAGGTCGCTGGCTCCAGCAAGGGGTTACTCAGTCTGCTGAAGGCCCGCGGTCAAGGCACGTATGAGAAAGCAATCAATGAACAACTAAGGTGTTGCCATGCGCAATAAAAAACTAATGATTGGTTTTAGGATTAAGCCTTTCCCACCCTTTTTGATGTGGGGTGATACAATCCCCTCATACCCCAGATAAGTGACTTTGTATTAGAGACTTCCCTGTTTTGTATATTGGATTAAACATGAAAGGTTTTGATTTCTACACTATAAAATGGGGGCAGAACGGGAGCTTGCTCTCTTGGCTCCTGAGATTAACATTAGAGGAGAGAGCAGAGAGGAGAGCAGAGAAAGGCCACGTGGAGGAGGCCAGGAGAAGCAGCCAAGATGGTGGAGTGTTGAGTGAGAGGCCAGTTTGTGCAGAGTTTGTGCAGAGAGAAGGAGATGGGGAACAGAGGTGAATAAGTCTGGTGAGCTAGAAACCTTTGATTCTAGGAAACTCGGATAAGTCAGGAGCTTTGTGAGCACTGAATGAGTGGGTTTTGGAGCCCAGTGTGTGCTGTACTTGCCCGCCGGGTGCAAGCTAGGATTAAAGATGATGGCCCACCATTTTTTGGCTCCATTGTTTCTTTACCGACTGTCTGAACCCAATGCGAACCTGCATGGGCCAGGCGGCTGTGATAGTGGCTGGGGCTACTGGCTTTACATTCACTTTGTTAAAGATGGCACTGCCCACGTGGAAGCCCATTGCCCAGGTGATGGTATTAGTTGCTCTTCTTGCTTGGGCTGGGCGTGATTATATTAATGTGTGTTGGGGGCGGGTTGTGGGGTGGGTAGGCAGGATCCTTGTAGCCTGGGGCTTGGTTTTGGGACTAAGCCTTTCCCACCCTCTTTAATGTGGGGTGGTGCACTCTCATGAGGAATCTCATTATGCCTCAGATGAGTGACTTGCAGGGGTCTTCAAACTTTTTATAAAAACCACCCACTTTTGCAGTGCTGGTCAACCTGGTCCCTAACGCGCAACCAAACAGCGCTGCGATTGGCCCACCATGAAAGCTGGACCGCCCACTAGTGGGCGGTAGGGACCAGGTTGACCAGCACTGCAAAAGTGGGTGGTTTTTATAAAAAGTTTGATGACCCCTGTTAGAGACTTCCTTGTTTGTATATTAGATTAAAGGTTTGGATTTCTACACTATGAAGTGGGGCAGATTGGGAGTTTGCTCTCTCTTGGTTCCTGAGATTAGCATTAGAGGAGAGAGCAGAGAAAGGAATGCAGAGAAAGGCCATATGGAGGAGGCCAGAAGAAGCAGCCAAGATGGTGGACTGCTGAAGGAGAAGCCAGTTTGTGCAGAGAGAAGGAGATGGGGACCAGAGGAGAATAAGGCTGGTGAGCTAGAAACCTTTGATTCTAGGAAACTCAGATAAATCAGTAGCTTTGTGGGCCTTGAATGAGTGGGGTTTGGAGCCAGTGTATGCTTTACTAGTCTGCTGGTTGCAAGCTAGGATTAAAGATGATGGCCCACCAATTCTTGGCTCCATTGTTTCCTTACCGACTGTCCGAATATAATGTGAACCTGCATGGGACAGGCTGCTGTGATAGTGGCCCTGGCTACTGGCTTTACAGCAACATAAAAAGGAATGTTAGTAGCATCACACTAACGGTCTAAATCTTGCTAAAAGACAAAATATTTGGTTTATCAAAGCGATGGGCATTTTATAAAGCAATAAAAAATTAAGAGCTTATAAAAATGTGGAAAATTTTAGGTGGGACCATGCAGCTAAGTGCTTAGAGGGACAGTGCCTTGGGACAGGAGAGCCCTGGGCAGTGGTGGCCACGGAGACCTGTCTGCCGCCCGTGCTGCCCCTGCGCGCTCATCCCTGGCCGAAGGCACGCAGAGCCATCCAACCCAGGCCTGCTCCTGGACCCATTCCCATCCCGGGTGTCGGGGTGCTGGGTGCCCGAGTGCTCAGCCGCTGCCGGTTTTGCTCCTGACTCCAACACCCAATCCTGGACACTCTGTCTTGTCCAGGCTCTCCCTACTCCCTTCCATCTCGAGGCCCTGGCAGTGCAACCACAGGCGCCCTGAGGGGCAGCCGCAGCTGTAGCAGTGTTAATCAGAAGGGATAGCAGAGGCATCGCCTCAGGCTTGGGCAGAGCGCTGGCTTTTAAAAGATAAATGCCTCCCGCCTGTTATCAGTGTGCTTCTTATGGGTTGGGCGTTTCGATCCAAGAAAGTTGTTTACAGCATAGAAGGGAGGGGAAGGGTGGAAGAAGTAATGGGCGAAATAGGGGAACAGTGCACCTTTGCTGTGTCAGCCAGGGTGGTGCTCCTGGAATCTGCACCAGTAGCCTTGGCATAGACAAAAAAGGACCTTCTCCCTTCCAGAGATAGGGTTCAACCGGTTCTGCAGAGCTGATAGCTAAGTTTTTTGAGTTCCGGGAACTAGTTATTAAAATAACACTGGTCATCAGTGTTCTTTCTCAGGTGGGCGCCTGGGCAGCCTGCCAAAGTGGAAATTACAAATTTACATTCCTTATTCTTTTGTTTACAGTCATCTGTGCAATAGCATATTCTCAGCACCCATAGTAATGTTCATTCTGTTCCTAGGTGAGAGAAATTTGATGGAACTATGCCTGCAGCCCTGGCCAGTTTGCTCAGTGGTAGAGCATCAGCCTGGCAAGTAGATGACCCAGGTTTGATTCCCGATCAGAACACACAGGAGAAGCAACCACCGGCTTCTCCACCTGTTGGGCAGATAAAATATATTATGCTCACTTTGTTAAAGATGGCGCTGCCCATGTGGAGGCCATTACCCAGGTGATATTAATTTGTGTTGGGGGCAGGCTGTGGGCAGGCAGGATCCTTGTAGCCTGGGGCTTGGTTTTGGAATTAAGCCTTTCCCACCCTTTTTGATGTGGGGTGGTACAATCCCATCATGCCCCAGATAAGTGACTTTGTATTCGAGACTACCCTATTTTGTAGATTGGATTAAAGGTTTGGATTTCTACACTATAAAATAGGGGCAGAACGGGAGCTTGCTCTCTTGGTTCCTGAGATTAGCATGAGAGAGCAGAGAAAGGCCACGTGGAGGAGGCCAGAAGAAGCAGCCAAGATGGCGGAGTGTTGAGTGAGAAGCCAGTTTGTGCAGAGTTTGTGTAGGGAGAAGGAGATGGGGAACAGAGGTGAATAAGTCTGGTGAGCTAGAAACCTTTGATTCTAGGAAACTCGGATAAGTCAGTAGCTTTGTGAGCACTGAATGTGAGTGGGTTTTGGAGCCCAGTGTGTGTTTTTACTTGCCCGCTGGGTGCAAGCTAGAATTAAATATGATGGCCCACCAGCTTTTGGCTCCGTTGTTTCTTTACCGACTGTCCAAATCCAATGCGAACCTGCATGGGCCAGGTTGCTGTGATGGTGGCCCTGGCCTTGGATACTGGCTTTACATTTGGCGTAGTCTGTGGCAGGATTCGATACAGATCGGCAAGAAGCCTTTGAGTGGTGGAGTAGAGGACTGGCTAGTGTTAGGGTTTCCCATGGCTGTCCTCTTGGGGATCGTAGGCTGGCTGACTTTTACAGCCATGCGTGAGGAAACCGAGAGCTCTGTGGAAGAGGCTGCCCGGGACCTGCCAACCGAGCAGTGGAAGGAGCTGGAGCAAAAGTGGGAGAAAAAGATGCTGACCCTGGAGCTGGAGGAAATGCTGGAGGAGGAGGCCGACCAAGTTTGCGAGACTCGCCTGGAAATGGAGCAGCTGCTGGAGGAGGAATCACAGGTTCGTGAGTTGCAGATTGCCCTGGATGCTGTGGAGAGCCAGCAGCAGCGGGAGGCCGGGGCTGAGGCTGAGGCTGAGGCTGAGGATGAGGCCGGGTCCGGAGCTGCAAGGTCTGCAGAGCAGAAGGCGACAGCAGCCTGGGACTCGAGCCCGGCAGCGGGAGCTGGTATTTTCAGTTCCTCTTTGGAGGATGAGGAGAATCGGGCTGGAGTTGCAATCTGCAGTCTCCATAAAATGAGAGCCCAGCTAGAAGGAGCACCTACTACAGCCCTGGTAGGTCTGCAATTTGGGGACATAGGGCTGGATGCCATGTGCTCCTCTTTGGGACAGTGTAAGACCTGCCAGGATGGCAGGGATGAAGGGGGTGGCTGATGCCCCATGTGCATGGACTGATTTCCTGGATTACGACTGGAGTGGGCACTGGCTCCTTTGTTGGATGGACTTACGAATTTTGGACAATTTGAAATACCCTGATGGGGGTGGGGGGTGGCTTTGCTGGAAGCACTCCCCTGCCCCGGGAAGTTTTTCCCATAGGCCAAGGATATTTTGCGCTTTGGGCAAAGTGCTCAGAGACTGGTGAAGCGTACCTCTGTAATTGTTGAAATTGTATGATTTGCCATGTTGTTGTAATTTGTGTAACGTGCCTCATTTTCTTGCACAGGGATGCCGGTGGTGTAGATTGTGGGTAGTAAAGTGAGCATAGGGGTGGATTGTTGGGCAGATAAAATATATTATGCTCACTTTGTTAAAGATGGTGCTGCCTCTGTGGAGACCATTATCCAGGTGATATTAATGTGTGTTGGGGGCAGGCTGTGGGCAGGCAGGATTCTTGTAGCCTGGAGCTTGGTTTTGGAATTAAGCCTTTCCCACCCTTTTTGATGTGGGGTGGTACAATCCCATCATGCCCCAGATAAGTGACTTTGTATTCGAGACTACCCTATTTTGTAGATTGGATTAAAGGTTTGGATTTCTACACTATAAAATAGGGGCAGAATGGGAGCTTGCTCTCTCGGTTCCTGGGATTATTAGCATTAGAGAGAGCAGAAAGGAGAGCAGAGAAAGGCCACGTGGAGGAGGCCAGGAGAAGTAGCCAAGATGGTGGAGTGTTGAGTGAGAAGCCAGTAAGTGCAGAGTGAAGGAAGGAGATGGGGAACAAAGGTGAATAAGTCTGGTGAGCTAGAAACCTTTGATTCTAGGAGACTCGGATAAGTCAGTAGCTTTGTGAGCACTGAATGAATGGGTTTTGGAGCCCAGTGTGTGTTTTTACTTGCCTGCCGGGTGCAAGCTAGAATTAAATATGATGGCCCACCAGCTTTTGGCTCTGCTGTTTCTTTACCGACTGTCCAAATCCAATGCGAACCTGCATGGGCCGGGCTGCTGTGATGGTGGCCGTGGCTTCTGGCTTTACAGCACCCCTGCAACTTCTCTTTCTTTCTCTCTCTCTTCCCTTCCTGTAGCCATGCTGAGGAACAGAACAACAGCCCCAGGCAGTGGTTGCTGGGTGGATCCTCCTGGTCCCGAGGTATGCAGGAGCTTGTCTCTCTGCCTCCTCACCTGTTAATTAAAAAAATAAAATAGAATAGAAAAAGATAAGGGAACTATGCTTATAATATTTATTCATTTCATAAAACTCATTATACCTTTGACTGTTATTGTAAAGCCAGTATCCATGGCTACCATCACAGCCGCCTGGCCCATGTAGGTTCATATTAGATTCAGACTTCGATAAAGAAACAACAGAGCCAAAAACTGATGGGCCATCATTTTAATTCTAGCTTGCACCCAGCGGGCAAGTAAAAACACACAGTGGGCTCCAAAACCCACTCATTCAGTGCTCACAAAGCTACTGACTTATCCGAGTTTCCTAGAATCAAAGGTTTCTAGCTCACCAGACTTATTCACCTCTGTTCCCCATCTCCTTCCTTCTCCCTGCACAAACTCTGCACAAACTGGCTTCTCCTTCAGCACTCCACCATTTTAGCTGCCTCTCCTGGTCTCCTCCATGTGGCCTTTCTCTGCTCTCCTCTCTGATGCTAATCTCAGGAACCGAGAGAGCAAGCTTCCAATCTGCCCCACTCTATAGTGCAGAAATCAAAACCTTTAATCCAATATACAAAATAGAGAAGTCTTTGATACAGTCACTTATCTGAGGCATGATGGGATTGTACCACCCCACATCAAAAAGGGTGGGAAAGGCTTAGTCTTAATCTCAAGCCCCAGGCTACAAGGATCCTGCCTGTCCACAGCCTGCCCCCAACACAAATTAATATCACCTGGCTTCCACATGGGCAGCACCATCTTTAAAAAAGTGAGCATAATATATTTTATCTGCCCAACAGTTATAAAGTACTGTAATCCTTAGTTTGCATAAAGAAACCAAGGCAGGTTACAGAAGAAATTTTGAGGAGTATTAATTAACCGGCTAGCTACACGGGGCACAATCCCAAATCATGTAGGGCCTCATACAGCTCTGAACCTGCTTCTATACAAAATCAAGTGCTGGTTGGGGTGGGTAAGGGTTTTTTTTGGGGGGGCGGGGTCAGGTATTATTTTTCATTAATATTTTAAAATTCTTTCTTATAATCTAGTTTTGTGTACCTCTTATTGTGTACCTCTGATCCCTTTGTGAGGTATACGTTACTCTCATGACTTTAGGATGGGAAGGTGAGTCAGAGTATAGGAATTCTTTTTTTTTTTTTTTAAAGATTTTATTCATTTTAGAGAAGAGGGGAGAGAAGGGGGGAGGAACAGGAAGCATCAACTCCCATATGTGCCTTGACCAGGCAAGCCCAGGGTTTCGAACCGGTGACCTCAGTGTTCCAGGTCGACGCTTTATCCACTGCACCACCACAGGTCAGGCCAGAGTGTAGGAATTCTTAATTAAGGTACATAAACATTCTTTTCTAAAGGCTTTTAAGAAAAGGGGAGTGAAGGGATTCTCAGATAAGTTCCATCTTCCTTGCTCTGCAGTTAAATTATGACTTATCTGACCCAGTTGCCCTTGTAAGCCAGGATCTCCTACATTCTTCTCTTTCCTTTCTCCACAGAAACGAGGAGGTAAGAGGCCTGACCTTTCCTCTTTAAATGCTGTTGCTAATGCTAAGTTTTACAGTTCCTTGGCACCTTATCACATGACAAATACATTTTAATTTTCTCCTGGTTGTTACTTCAGTAAACAAGCATATAACATGAAAAGAAAAAGTGCAAAACAACCAGGGGGTGACAAGCTGTCATTGAAAATGTCTTTGTTGGAATCCATGGGAGTTTGAAAGACCAGAGTTACAGGCTTTATTGAAAGGAAGAAAGGAACCCTGCCTGGCACTTCTCCTGGGGTAGAAGAGTGCTGGTTACAGACTAGGGGCGAGTTATATAGTGTTTGGGAGAGCCTGAGGGGATACTGAGGTGGAAAGTTCTGGTATGTCCAGAATGCTCCTCCTTGGGGGGCTTCGAGCATGTGGGTATTGAATCAAAAGTCCTGGTATGTCCGGAGCCCCTCCTTGGGGCGGGTTGTCAGCTTTTTGGAATTCCTCTGTCTCAGGGGCGATAGTCCAGTAAGGCTGAGGTCTGACAGATAAGCGGAACATCAAGAGGGCAGTTTGGAATACACATATCAATCAATCTTAAATAAGAGTTTTATTGGGGTTTTTTTTGGGGGGCGGGGTCAGGTATTATTTTTCATTAATATTTTAAAATTCTTTCTTATAATCTAGTTTTGTGTACCTCTTATTTAAGTATCAAATGCATGAAATAATAAACTACCTTTCAGTATATTGTTTTTTAATATTTAAAACAGCCATTAGGGCAGAGAACTGGTTGTTACATTACTTTAATCTTGCCACTTGTCCCAGTAGAGCCCAAGCTCTACAAAGTCAATCAGGCATCCCTGATTCAACTTCCCCGTTGTAAAGCTAGTAGCCACGGCCACCATCACAGCTGCCTGGCCCATGCAGGTTTGCATTAGATTGAGACAGATGGTAATGAAACAATAGAG
This sequence comes from Saccopteryx bilineata, assembly GCF_036850765.1. Taxonomy (NCBI): domain Eukaryota; kingdom Metazoa; phylum Chordata; class Mammalia; order Chiroptera; family Emballonuridae; genus Saccopteryx; species Saccopteryx bilineata. The sequence goes on along the minus strand of NC_089490.1, from coordinate 405,271,992 downwards.
CCAAGAACTGGTGGGCCATCAGCTTTAATCCTAGCTTGCACCCGGTGGGCAAAAAATACACACAGTGGGAAGACACTTCCCTTTCCATTCAGGGCTCCTAAAGTCACTGACTTATCAGAGTTTCCTAGAATCAAAGGTTTCTACCTCACCAGCCTTCTTCACCTCTGTTCCCCATCTCCTTCTCTCTGCACAAACTGGCTTCTCACTCAACATTCCACCATCATGGCTGCTTCTCCTGGTCTCCTCCACGTGGCCATTCTCTACTCTCCTTTCTAATGCTAATCTCAGGAACAGAGAGAGAGAGAGAGAGAGAGGAGAGAGCAAGCTCCTGGTCTGCCCCACTTTATAGTGTAGAAACCAAAAGCTTTTTATCTAATATACAAAATAGGGAAGTCTCTGATACAAAGTCACTTATCTGAGGCATAATGGGATTCCTCAAAAGGGTGGGAAAGGCTTAGTTTTAAAACTAAGCCTTAGGCTTTAACGACCCTGCCTGCTTACAGCCTGTCCCCCACACCCAATGCAACCTATAATCGAGCAAACATATATATCATATTTACAAACTTATTTGACCAACAATTTTCTACACTATAAGATAAGGCAGACCAGGGGTGCTCTCTCTCAGTTTCTGCCATCAGCATTGCAGAGGAGAGGCAGCCAAAATGGCGGAGTGCTGAAGGAGAAGACAGTTTGTGCAGAGTTTGTGCAGAGAGAAGTGTGGTAAGGTACCAAAGAATTACAAAACTTAATATTAGTATTTTAGGAAAGAATTCAGGCTTCTTGCCCCATCCTTTCTTTAGAGAATGGAGGGAGGAGGATATGGGAGTCTCCTGATTTACAAGGACAACTGGGTCATTTAGTTTAACTATAGTCCTCTGAAAGGGTAAACTGTATCTGAAAAACTTCCTTTCCCTTTCAATAAGAGACAAAATTTACATACCCTACACTGATTTTAACCCTCCCTCCCTTCCTGGAATCCTGAGAGTAACATATAACCTCTACACAAAAGAGGGGAGATAGACACTAAAGATTTGTAAATGTCTTTGATATGTAAAACGACATCACTATTGTGTTAAGTTGAAAGTTTTAATGTTTTTTATAGATCCTCTTGACCAGTGGTCCCCAAACTTTTGGGCCACGGACCAGTTTAATGTCAGAAAATATTTTCACGAACCAGCCTTTAGGGTGGGACGGATAAATGTAACACGTGACCAAGACAAGCATCAAGAGTGAGTCTTAGCCTGATCAGGCAGTGGCGCAGTGGATAGAGCGTTGGACTGGGATGCAGAAGACCCGGGTTCAAGACCCCGAGGTCACCAGCTTGAGTGCAGGCTCATCTGGTTTGAGGAAAAACTCACCAGCTTGAACCCAAGGTCGCTGGCTCTAGCAAGGGGTTACTCGGTCTGCTGAAGGCCCGTGGTCAAGGCACATGTGAGAAAGCAATCGATGAACAACTAAGGTGTTGCAATGTGCAATGAAAAACTAATGATTGATTGTTGGTCAAATAAGTTTATAAATATGATATATATGTTTGCTCGCTTGTGACTTATATTGAGTGTGGGGGACAGGCTGTGGGCAGGCCAGGTCGTTGTGGCCTGGGGTCTGGTTTTGGGACTAAGCTTTTCCCCATACCCTTGACTGATTGTATGATCTGGGTGGTGCACTCTCATGAGGAATCCAATTATGCCTTGGATGAGTGACTTTGTGTCGGAGACTTCCTTGTTTGAATATTGGATTGAGGGATTTTGGTTTTCTACACTATAAAGTGGGACAGACCAGGAGCTGGCTCACTCAGTTCCTGCTATCACGATTGCAGGGGCTTCCCTGATCCCTTGCCCTTCATGGGAAAAGCTGGTTTTCTGCTTTTCCCTTGTCTTCTTTTGTGGTTTGCCTGTCTTGGTGAGACACCAATAAATAGGATGGCCCCCCATCCTCTGACTCCGCCATTTCTTTATCGTCTGCCCGAATCCAATGGGAACCTGAATGTGAATGGCCACGATGGCGGCTCCTGGCCTTAAAACTGCCGTAGTCGGCAGGATTCAGAGATTGGTATGGGGCCACCACCCTTGATGGGTGGGATAGAGTACTGGTTGCTGCTCTGGCTCCCCATGGCTGTCCTTTTAGGGGCCATGGGCTACATGTTTTTTACTCAAGAGGAAACCAAGAGTTCTGTGCGAGAAGCTGCCCGAGATCAAAAGCTTCAGTATGAATTGCAAATAGAACAGCAGAAAAGGCTGGAATTGGAGCGAGCACTGGAGAAGGAATTACGGGTTTGTGAGTTGCAGTTTACCCTGGAAGCTGAACGTTTTCAACGGCAGTTGTTGTAGAAACAACTGCGGATTCAAGAGCTCGAGTCTCAGCTTCTGGCTAAAAGCCAGCAGCCACAGGAGCCTAAACGGTCACCAAAGGAGCAGCATCCGTGCCGGTGGATTGGCTTTGAGTCAGCAGGAGCAGGCGCTTGCAACTCCTCTTCTGAGGATGAGAAGGCTGAGGCTGAAGCTGCCATACGCACACTGAGAGCCCAACCAGTTGTCGCCAAGAAGGTAAAAACCCAGCAGCAAAGAGTCCCTCAGGGGCAGCCACAGCCTCCTGCCCAGGTAATGGAACACTCTGTGGTCTGGCCCTATACCGAGGCAGAGCTGATGGAGTTGGGGGCACAATTTAGACAGAAACCTACTGAATCCCTGGTAACCTGGTTACTACGATTATGGGATATAGGGGTGGATGGCATCATGCTCTCCGGAACAGAGATGGAGAAATTGGCTGCCATTACCACACACTCTTCCTTGAGGCAGCGTCTTCAGAACTGCCATGGCAACCCAGGAGACCATACCCTATTAGAATGGGTGATGGCCACCATTCGTATGGTCTGGCAGAATGCTGGAGAATTGCCGGGGGCAATGAGTCGGTGGCAGTGCTACAGTGAGTTAGTAAAGGTCCTTCAGGAACTAGGTATGAAGAATGCTGTTTTCAACCCTGGGTCTCGTGGGCCAGAAGAGGAAGTGTTTACGGCAAAAATGAGGGAATTTGTCCTTGCTAGCGCCCCGTCAGCCCTTTTTGGGTCACTTGTGGCTATCTTGGGCCCCTATGTGGGGCAGCCCATCAATGCAGTTACAGAGATGGTAGCAGATTTGGGAGAGCTGGAGGCCGCTCGGGATCATAAAGCAGTGAGGGCTGCTGCCTATGTTTCCCCCCCAACTAACAAGGGAAACGGGCCTGTAAAGGTTACCCGAACGCAGATGTGGGTAGACTTGATTGCGGCTGGAGCAGATAAGGGGAAATTGGATGGCCAGTCTAATAAAATTCTTTTGGAGCTTTGGCGGCAGCTTAAACCAGAACAGAAGTTCCAGCCACTGAGACGAAAGGCCCCAGCAGCTACCAATAAAACGTTTGGTGCGCGCACAGCTCGGTTACAAGATTATATGATAGAGACGGCCGAGGGAGAGGGGAACTCCCAAGACCCATTGTACCAGTTTGAATAGGAAAAAGGCCGAGGGACCCGTCTAACAGGGATGGGTGGGGACCGGAGGCCACATGTGGAACTGGCTATCCACTGGTCCCCTTCCAATGTACAACGGGTGTTGGCCTTGGTGGATACAGGTGCAGAATGTTCCCTTCTCTATGGAAACACAGAGCGGTTTGCTGGGACCCCAGTGGCCATTGACGGTTATGGGGGCCAAACTGTTCAAGTGAAGCCAATAACTATTCCATTGGGGATAGGGAGACTGCCTCCTAAGCCATATAAGGTGTATGTATCTCCTATTCCTGAATATATTTTGGGGGTAGATGTCTTGCAAGGATTGTGGTTGGAAACTACAGCTGGGGAGTTCGGGCTGCGGATCAGGGTTGTGAAGGCAGTATTGCGGGGACATGCAGCACATTCCCCTTTGCAATTACCCGTCCCTCGGCGTGTGACTAATACCAAGCAGTACCGCCTGCCAGGTGGGTATGAAGAAGTCACAGGGACAATCCTTGAACTAGAAAAGGTGGGGATCATCCTGCCAGCACACAGTCCTTACAACTCCCCAGTATGGCCTGTGCGCAAAACGGATGGAACCTGGAGAATGACAGTAGATTACAGGGAACTTAATAAAGTTGTTCCCCTTTGCACACTGCTGTTCCCTCGATAGCTAACATGATGGATCCGCTAAGCCATGAGTTGGGGACATACCACTTTGTGGCAGACTTGGCCAATGCTTTTTTCTCTATTGATATAGCTGCAGAGAGTCAAGACCAATTTGCCTTCAGTTGGGAAGGGGGACAATGGACCTTTACAGTGTTACCCCAGGGCTATTTGCATAGCCCCACCTTGTGCCAAGGGCTGGTGGCTGCTGACCTGGCTAAATGGAAACAGCCAGAGGTAGTCCGCATGTACCATTATATTGATGATATTATGCTAACTAGTGATTCTCTTTCAGAATTGGAGCAAGCAGTCCCTACCCTGCTATCCCATTTAAAAGCATGTGGCTGGGCAGTTAACGAGAACAAATTATAAGGACCTGGGTTATCTGTTAAATTCTTGGGAGTTGTCTGGTCGGGTAAGACAAAAGTTATCCCTGACGCAGTTATAGATAAGATTCAAGCATACCCCGTGCCCACTACGGTAAAACAGTTACAGGAATTCTTAGGTTTGTTGGGGTATTGGCGAGCATTTATACCGCATTTGGCTCAGTTACTATGCCCCTTCTACAACCTTATTCGAAAGGGGGTTCGCTGGGATTGGACTGAGCAGACGCAAGGTTCATTTGCAGCTGCTAAGAGAGCTGTCAAGGTGGCACAGGCCTTGAATGTGTTTGATCCTGCCAGGCCCTGTGAGCTGGATGTTCATGTAACCTCAGAGGGGTTTGGATGGGGCTTGTGGCAGCGGACAGAGCGCCTACGGCAACCTATTGGGTTTTGGTCCCAATTGTGGAAAGGTGCTGAAGTTTGTTACTCATTAGTAGAGAAGCAGCTGGCAGCTGTGTATGCTGCCCTCCTGGCAACTGAGAGTATTACAACCACAACACCAGTTACGGTCAAGACAACATACCCTATTGCTGGATGGGTGAGAGATTGGGCAACTAAACCACGCAGTGGTATGGCCCAAATGTCTACCCTGGCCAAGTGGGGTGCCTACCTGCAGCAACGCTGTGCTCTTAGCACCAGCCCATTGAGGGCAGAACTGCAGGAAGTCTTGGGTCCAGTCACCTATGCGACCTTAGAGTCAGGTGCAACTGGGGCTCAGGAGGCAGAACCTGAAGTCAGTCCCTACCAGGAGGGGCGGGTGCCCATCCCCGAGGATGCCTGGTATACTGATGGTTCCAGCAGGGGCCAACCTGCCAAATGGACAGCTATAGCCTTCCGTCTGGCCACAGAGACTATTTGGATGGACACGGGTATAGGCCAAAGCAGTCAATGGGCAGAATTAAGAGCTGTTTGGCTAGTTGCCCATAATGAACCTTCACCTCTGGTAATCTGTACTGACAGCTGGGCCGTCTATCGTGGACTTACCCTTTGGATTGCTACTTGGCACATTAACCAGTGGATGGTAATGCACCGTCCACTATGGGGTCAGGCTATGTGGCAGGACTTATGGGAAATAGGACACCAGAAGCAGGTGACAGTATATCATGTCACAGGGCATGCCCCTCTAGCCCATCCTGGGAATGATGAGGCAGATACGTTGGCAAGGGTGCGATGGTTGGAGACTGCCCCTGCAGGTGATGTGGCACAGTGGCTCCACCAGCGCCTGCTCCATGCAGGACAGAAAACTATGTGGGCTACGCTTAAGGCTTGGAACTTGCCTGTGTCCTATGCAGAGGTACTTGCAGCCTGTGAGCAATGTGCAGTATGTTCCAAGGAGCACCCTCGGAGACCATTGGTGTCACCTGGACAGATCCAGAGAGGTCATGTTCCACTGACACGATGGCAGATAGACATCATTGGACCCTTACCAAAGTCAGAAGGGTACCAGTATGCAGTCACTTGTGTAGATACTGCCACTGGGCTGCTTGCTGCTTACCCCGCTCGTAACCCTGACCAGAGGGCAGTCATACAGGCTCTGGACTGCCTGAGTGCTGCATACGGGCGACCGCTGGTCCTTGAAAGTGACAATGGTACCCACTTCACTGGTTCAACGGTGAGGCAATGGGCTCAAGAGCTGGGGGTGGACTGGAAGTACCATGTTCCCTACCACCCCCAGGCTGCTGGTATCATTGGACCAGCAGTATAATGGACTCTTAAAGCAGGGACTGCGACAGGAGGGGGGCACCGGCTCTCTTACTGGATGGACACGCCGCTTATGGACAGTACTCTGGATTTTGAATGAGCGACCTCGATGGGGAAGCCCAGCTCCAGTTGAGGTCCTCCTTCATGGGACAGCTGCCCCCATTCAGTTGCAGATACGCACCAAGGACATTTTACTCAAGCCAGGTTTCGGACAGCAGGGCAACGTGCTCTTGCCTGCTCCAACAGCCCTTCTTAAAGGACAACGGCTTCAATGGACTTGGCCCTGGACTGTACAGGCCCCCCATCTGAGATGGGTGGCCTTGTTGACACCATGGGAAAAGGGGCTAGAGGTGGACCTCCAGTTAACTCCTTGGGCAACCAGCACCTGGCCACCTAAGGTAGAAGTGTATTATCCCTTGAGCGCTCAAGGGGACAGCATTTTGAAGGGCACCTTTGTAATTTCTTTATGGCCAATAATGAGTTCTCCTATTTTACTACACATAGAACCAGCAGATGCTGGTGTATTGGCCAATAAGGTTTGGTATGCCCGCTCAGGGCGGCCTTTGGTGCCAGCTACAGTGCTGTCTGCAGACAAAACTCTGGCCTGTATTCTGCCAGAGGGAAAGGATTTGCCTCTCTTGGTGCCACTGACAGCTCTCTCATTTCACCCATAGTTTTTGATTTGTTAATCCTATTGCTGTAGTTGGTACTATTTCTGTTTATGCAATGTATCCCACTCCTTGCACAGTGTCCATCATGAAGATGCCTGTGGTTTAGATTGTAAAGCGAGCAAAAGGGGTGGAATGTTGGTCAAATAAGTTTGTAAATATGATATATATGTTTGCTCGCTTGTGACTTATATTGGGTGTGGGGGACAGGCTGTGGGCAGGCCAGGTCGTTGTGGCCTGGGGTCTGGTTTTGGGACTAAGCTTTTCCCCATACCCTTGACTGATTGTATGATCTGGGTGGTGCACTCTCATGAGGAATCCAATTATGCCTTGGATGAGTGACTTTGTGTCGGAGACTTCCTTGTTTGAATATTGGATTGAGGGATTTTGGTTTTCTACACTATAAAGTGGGACAGACCAGGAGCTGGCTCACTCAGTTCCTGCTATCACGATTGCAGGGGCTTCCCTGATCCCTTGCCCTTCATGGGAAAAGCTGGTTTTCTGCTTTTCCCTTGTCTTCTTTTGTGGTTTGCCTGTCTTGGTGAGACACCAATAAATAGGATGGCCCCCCATCCTCTGACTCCGCCATTTCTTTATCATCTGCCCGAATCCAATGGGAACCTGAATGTGAATGGCCACGATGGCGGCTCCTGGCCTTACATTGATGCTTCTCATCTCTCTCCATTTCTGTCTGTCTGTCCCTGTCTATCCCTCTCTCTGACTCATTCTCTGTCTCTGTAAAAATAAATAAATAAATAAATAAATAAATAAATAAATTAAAAAAAAAGAGTGAGTCTTAGATGGATGTAACAGAGGGAATCTGGTCATTTTTAAAAATAAAATATTGTTCAGACTTCAATATAAATAAAATGGAAATAATGTAAGTTATTTATTCTTTCTCTGTGGACTGGTACCAAATGTTATAAGCTTGGTAATGTTTATGTCATGCTCCCCCCAACCTGTATGTGGTTAAGGGTATTGTAAAGCCAGTAGCCAGGGCCACCATCACAGCAACCCGGCCCATGCAGGTTCGCATTGGATTCAGACAGTCGGTAAAGAAACAACGGAGCCAAAAACTGATGGGCAATCATTTTTAATCCTAGCTTGCACCCGTCGGGCAAGTAAAAATACACACTAGGCTCCAAAACCCATTCACATTCAGTGCTCACAAAGCTACTGACTTATCCGAGTTTCCTAGAATCAATGTTTTCTAGCTCACCATACTTATTCACCTCTGTTCCCCATCTCCTTCCTTCTCCCTACACACTGCACAAACTGGCTTCTCACTCAACACTCTGCCATCTTGGCTGCTTCTTCTGGCCTCCTCCACGTGGCCTTTCTCTGCTCTCTCATGCTAATCTCAGGAACCAAGAGAGCAAGCTCCCATTCTGCCCCTATTTTATAGTGTAGAAATCCAAACCTTTAATCCAATCTACAAAATAGGAAAGTCTCTAATACAAAGTCACTTATCAGTGACATGATGGGATTGTACTGCCCCACATCAAAAAGGGTGGGAAAGGCTTAGTCCTAAAACCAAGCCCCTGGCTACAAGGATTCTGCCTGCCCACAGCCCACAGAGACACACACTAATATCACCTGGGCAACGGCCGCCACGTGAGCAATGCCATCTTTAACAAATTGAGCATAATATATTTTATCTGCCCAACAGGTATATAACCATCTTCAGAGTTATATTTCACACTGCATGATTTGGATCAGCTATACCCTGTGTTAGTCATACACAGCCAATTTAATCAATAAAAGTAAAAAATTTATTTGGACTTGGTGTCTCTACGTAAACCCACAGAAGTGAGGTACCGTACTTTGCAACAGAAGGAGATGGGGAACAGAGGTGAATGAGGCTGGTGAGGTAGAACCTTTGATTCTAGGAAACTTGGATGAGTCAGTGGCTTTGGGAGCCCTGAATGGAAAGGGAAGTGTTTTCCCACTGTGTGTATTTTCTCACCCACCCGGTGCGAGCTAGGATTAAAGGTAATGGCCCACCAGTTCTTGGCTCCATTGTTTCATTACCGTCTGTCCAAATCACATGTGAACCTGCATGAGGCAGGCAGCTGTGATGGTAGCCGTGGCTACTGGCTTTACACCCCCCTATTTTTTATAGGTCTTCATTCTTCAGATTGGGAGAACAGACATCATCTCTAAGTATTGGTGTTTATTACTAGCATCTGGTTAGTGTAAGGGGGAGGGCTCTTCTTGGTTGTGCCTATCTCAGTCTCTGATTAGGCCTTGAGCACATACGATGATGCAACATCCTATAAGAATTAAAACTCCAGTAACAATTATCAGGGAGGTAAATACAGAGGTCATTAACCCTTTTTATTTTTTGAAGCTCTGTTCTGTTGAATCAGTGAAGGGGTCATTTAAACCTGAGTTTTTGGCTGACTCATATGCTAAGGTGGTCAGTTCATGTCAGGCTTTTGTAATAGTACCATCTGGGGCTGTGTTATTAGGGATGTAAATCCAACATTTGGTTCCAGCAACTGAGACGAAAGGCCCCAGCAGCTACCAATAAAATGTTTGGTGCACGGGCAGCTCGGTTATAAGATTATATGATAGAGACAGCTGAGGGAGAGGAGAACTCCCAAGACCCATTGTACCAGTTTGATTAGGAAAAGGCCCGAGGGACCCATCTAACGTGGATGGGCGGGGACCGGAGGCCACATGTGGAACTGGCTATCCATTGGTCCCTTTCCAATGTACAACAGGTGTTGGCCTTGGTGGATACAGGTGCAGAATGTTCCCTCCTCTATGGGAACCCAGAGTGGTTTGCTGGGACCCCAGTGGCCAATGATGGTTATGGGGGCAAACTGTTCAAGTGAAGCCAATAACTATTCCATTGGGGATAGGGAGACTGCCTCCTAATCCATATAAGGTGTATGTATCTCCTATTCCTGAATATATTTTGGGGGTAGATGTCTTGCAAGGACTGTGGTTGGAAACTACAGCTGGGGAGTTCTGGCTGCGGATCAGGGTTGTGAAGGCAGTATTGCGGGGACATGCATCACATTCCCCTTTGCAATTACCCATCCCTCAGCGTGTGACTAACACCAAGCAGTACCGCCTGCCAGGTGGTTATGAAGAAGTCACAGGGACAATCCTTGAACTAGAAAAGGTGGGGATCATCCGGCCAGCACACAGTCTTTACAACTCCCCAGTATGGCCCGTGCGCAAAGCAGATGGAACCTGGAGAATGACAGTAGATTACAGGGAACTTAATAAAGTTGTTCCTCCTTTGCATGCTGCTGTTCCCTCGATAGCTAACATGATGGATCAGCTAAGCCATGAGTTGGGGACATACCACTTTGTGGCAGACTTGGCCAATGCTTTTTTCTCTATTGATATAGCTGCAGAGAGTCAAGACCAATTTGCCTTCAGTTGGGAAGGGGGACAATGGACCTTTACAGTGTTACCCCAGGGCTATTTGCATAGCCCCACCTTGTGCCAAGGGCTGGTGGCTGCTGACCTGGCTAAATGGAAACAGCCAGAGGTAGTCCGCATGTACCATTATATTGATGATATTATGCTAACTAGTGATTCTCTTTCAGAATTGGAGCAAGCAGTCCCTACCCTGCTATCCCATTTAAAAGCATGTGGCTGGGCAGTCAACAGAACAAATTATAAGGACCTGGGTTATCTGTTAAATTCTTGGGAGTTGTCTGGTCGGGTAAGACAAGAGTTATCCCTGACGCAGTTATAGATAAGATTCAAGCATACCCCGTGCCCACTACGGGTAAAACAGTTACAGGAATTCTTAGGTTTGTTGGGGTATTGGCGAGCATTTATACCGCATTTGGCTCAGTTACTATGCCCTTCGTACAACCTTATTAGGAAGGAGGTTCATTGGGATTGGACTGAACAGGTGTAAGGTTCATTTGCAGCAGCTAAGAGAGCTGCTAAGGTGGCACAGGCCTTGAATGTGTTTGATCCTGCCAGGCCCTGTGAGCTGGATGTTCATGTAACCTCAGAGGGGTTTGGATGGGGCTTGTGGCAGCAGACAGAGCGCCTACGGCAACCTATTGGGTTTTGGTCCCAATTATGGAAAGGTGCTGAAGTTCGTTACTCATTAGTGGAGAAGCAGCTGGCAGCTGTGTATGCTGCCCTCCTGGCAACTGAGAATACTACAACCACAACACCAGTTACAGTCAAGACAACATACCCTATTGCAGGATGGGTGAGAGATTGGGTGACCAAGCCACATAGTGGTATGGCCCAAACCTCCACCCTGGCCACATGGGGTGCCTACCTGCAACAACGCTGTGCTCTTAGCACCAGCCCATTGAGGGCAGAACTGCAGGAAGTCTTGGGTTCAGTCACCTATGCGACCTTAGAGTCAGGTGCAGCTGGGGCTCAGGAGGCAGAACCTGAAGTCAGTCCCTACCAGGAGGGGTGGGTGCCCATCCCCGAGGATGCCTGGTATACTGATGGCTCTAGCAGGGGCCAACCTGCCAATTGGATGGCTATCGCCTTCCATCCGGCCACTGAGACTATTTGGATGGACACAGGTACAGTCCAGAGCAGCCAGTGGGCAGAATTAAGAGCTGTTTGGCTAGTTGCCCATAATGAACCTTCACCTCTGGTGATCTGTACTGACAGTTGGGCTGTCTATCATGGACTGACTCTTTGGATTGCTACTTGGCACATTAACCAGTGGATGGTGATGCACCGTTCACTATGGGGTTAGGCTATGTGGCAGGACTTATGGGAAATAGGACACCAGAAGCAGGTGACAGTATATCATGTCACGGGGCATGCCCCTCTAGCCCATCCTGGGATTGATGAGGCAGATACATTGGCAAGGGTGCGATAGTTGGAGACTGCACCTGCAGGTGATGTGGCACAGTGGCTCCACCGGCGCCTGCTCCATGCAGGGCAGAAAACTATGTAGGCTACGGTTAAGGCTTGGAACTTGCCTGTGTCCTATGCAGAGGTACTTGCAGCCTGTGAGCAATGTGCAGTATGTTCCAAGGAACACCCTTGGAGACCACTGGTGTCACCTGGACAGGTCCAGAGGGGTCATGTTCCACTGACACGCTGGCAGATAGACATCATTGGACCCTTACCAAAGTCAGAAGGGTACCAGTATGCAGTCACTTGTGTAGATACTGCCACCGGGCTGCTTGCTGCTTACCCCGCTCGTAACCCTGACCAGAGGGCAGTCATACAGGCTCTGGACCGCCTGAGTGCTGCATACGGGCGACCGCTGGTCCTTAAAAGTGACAATGGTACCCACTTCACTGGTTCAACGGTGAGGCAATGGGCTCAAGAGCTGGGGGTGGACTGGAAGTACCATGTTCCCTACCACCCCCAGGCTGCTGGTATCATTGAGCAGTATAATGGACTCTTAAAGCAGGGACTGCGACAGGAGGGGGGCACCGGCTCTCTTACTGGATGGACATGCCACTATGGACAGTACTCTGGATTTTGAATGAGAGACCTCGATGGGGGAGCCCAGCTCCAGTATAGGCCCTCCTGCATGGGGCAGCTGCCTCCATTCAGTTGCAGATACGCACTAAGGACATTTTACTCAAGCCAGGGTTTGGACAGCAGGACAACGTGCTCTTGCCTGCTCCAACAGCCCTTCTTAAAGGACAACGGCTTCGATGGACTTGGCCCTGGACTGTACAGGCCCCCCATCTGAGATAGGTGGCCTTGTTGGCACCATGGGGAAAGGGGCTAGAGCTGGTCCTCCTGTTAACTCCTTGGGCAACCAGCACCTGGCCACCTAAGGTAGAAGTGTATTATCCCTTGAGTGCTCAAGGGGACAGCATTATGAAGGGCACCTTCGTAATTTCTTTATGGCCAATAATGAGTTCTCCTATTTTACTACACATAGAACCAGCAGGTGCTGGTGTATTGGGCAATAAGGTTCGATATGCCCGGTCAAGGCAGCCTCTGGTATCAGCTACGGTGCTGTCTGCAGACAAAACTCTGGCCTGTATCCTGCCAGAGGGAAAAGATTTGCCTGTCTCGGTGCCACTGACAGCTCTCTCGTTTCGCCCATAGCTTTTGATTTGTTAATCCTACTGCTGTAGTTGGTACTGTTTCTGTTTATGCAATGTATCCTACTCCTCACACAGTGACCATCACGGAAGATACCTGTGGTGTAGATTGTGAAGCGAGTAAAAGGGGTGAAATGGCCTGACCTGTGGTGGCGCAGTGGATAAAGCATCGACCTGGAAATGCTGAGGTCGCCGGTTCGAAACCCTGGGCTTGCCTGGTCAAGGCACATATGGGAGTTGATGCTTCCAGCTCCTCCCCACCTTCTCTCTCTGTCTCTCTCTCTCTCCCTTTCTCTCTCCTCTCAAAAAAAAAAAAAAAAAAAAAAAAAGGTGAAATGTTGGTCAAATAAGTTTGTAAATATGATGTATGTGTTTGCTCGCTTTGGGTATGGGGGACAGGCTGTAAGCTGGCAAAGTCATTATAGCCTAAGGCTCAGTTTTAAGACTAAGCCTTTCCCACCCTTCTACTAGTAAGATCTTCTCAAACTAAGCTTTTCCCCACACCCTTGACTGTTGCATGATAGAGGGTGGTGCACTCTCATGAGGAATCCCATTTATGCCTCAGATAAGTGGCTTTGGATCAAAGACTTTATTTGTATATTGACTTAAAGGCTTTAATTTTCTACACTATAAAATGAGGCAGCCTGACCAGGCGGTGGCACAGTGGATAGAGCGTTGGACTGGGACGCGGAGGACCCAGGTTTGAAACCTGGAAGTCGCCAGTTTGAGCATGGGCTCATCTGGTTTGAGCAACGTTCACCAGCTTAAACTCAAGGTCACTGGCTTGAGCAAGGGTCACTCGATCTGCTGTAGCCCCTGGTAGCACATATGAGAAAGCAATCACTGAGAAACTAAGGTGCCACAACAAAGAATTGATGCTTCTCATTTCTCTGCCTTCCAGTCTGTCTGTTCCTCTCTCTGTCTCTGTCACACACACACACACACACACACACACACACACACAAAATAAATAAATAAATAAAAAATTAAAATGAGGCAGACCAGGAGCTCTCACTCGTGCAGATCCTGCTATCAGCATTGCAGAGGCCTCCCTGATCCCTTGCCCTCTATGGGAAGAGCAGGTTTTCTGCTTTTCCCTTGTCTTCTCTTGTGGCTTGCCTATCTTGGTGAGACACCAATAAACAGAATGGCCACCATCCTCTGACTCTGCCATTTCTTTACCATCTGCCTGAATTCAGTGAGAACCTGCACAAGAATGGCCACGATGGTAGCCCCTGGCCTTACGGCCCTTAACACTGAAATCAAAGAACTCAGAGTACAGTAATTAGTGCAACAAGAACTTACAGAGCAAAAGCCAAGTTTAGGAACCAAAATTCCATTTTATTTAAGTTTAAATGAGTGCTCCTTACATATTCTTATTTTAAAGCAACAATGCCTGGAGTATTTGAATACAGGAATGAATCTTATTTAGTTCACCATAAGAGCCGGCATTTCCAGTTTTGCATGTGAGAACTTAATTCAGTCCTCGAAAGAGCCACATCTTGGCTCTCCTGGGTTGATATCATTCATCACTTCCTTTTCCTAGTCATTCGGGGTTTATCATCCCAGTAAGGGGCATTCAGTCCCGTGAAACATTGGGAGGTTTCTTCCCCTTTTTCGTTTGGTACCGTCTTTGTCTAGTTGTTATCTTAGAGGTGTGATTTCCCATCCTGACTGTGGCCTTCTAACTCCGTGTCCTGACTGGGGTGTGACCCCCGAGGGAGGCCCAACCCCCCCCCCTTATGGAGGTTTCTTGTGCTCCCAGTCCTGACCCTCAAGGAGTGCTTCACCGCACCCACGGCTTTTCTTACCTTGGTCCATGCAAGGCATTGCCTGGTTGCTGGGGTACCTCCTTTTAGGGCCCCTTCCCTGTGTTGCTAAGAGTCCAGGTTTGTTCGCTATCTGGGCTGAGCCCTTCCCCTTAGCCAAGGGCCACAACGTAGCAGCCTGCCGGAAGGGTCTTCCTCGACAAAGGGGCTGGGGGGGCTGGGGCCCCTCCCGAGGGGAATGGGGATCTCAGACGGACAAGCTCTCAAATTGTTAGGGATAAAGGTAAACAAGACTCATGGAGACAAAATACCTCTTCAAGGCAACTTTAATAACTTCTGCAGAAGGCCGTGCTGCTGCTATTGAAAGCCAGCCAGCAAGCGTGGGCAGAGGGCAAATTCTTATTATCCCTAACGCAGGCCCCAGGATGCTGGCTCTTGCTCCGTTGGCTGGAGTGTTGACCGGAAGATCTTATTCTTTCCCGATGGGCTCGTTTAAATGGCCGCACCAAGGTGGAAGGGAGAGATGGGGATATCATTAACTAGGTAAGGGGGTTGAGGAGTGGTTGATGACCGGATGAAGGGGGCTGGTAAACAAGTTAGCTATTTCTTATTCTGAATGAAGGGCATTGGGAAGTTAGCTGAAGAAAAGAACCAGAGTTAACTAGTTCCTTCACACACACAGCTCAGGGTGTGTTGTCCAGAAACAGGGCGCTTCACCTGGGCTCGGAGGCCTGCCAAGGACCCGGCTGATTAAACTGATAATACCTTTGAAGTGAGTGTGTCACCAGAACATGATATTCTCGCTGGAGTCGGGCAGGACAGGTATTCCCAGCACAGCTTCCAGCCGCCCAGACTCCCACCCCCTCCTGCTTAGGCATCTTCAGGACTGGGAAGGGGGTTGTTGGTCAAATGAGTTTGTAAAATAGGATTTTTATATTTGCTCGCTTATAGTTTGCACTGAGGGCTGGGCAGCTGCAGAGACCAGCTCAGCCGTGGGCGTGCATGAAAGGAGGGTGCTGCAGGACTGAAGAAAACACACACACAAGACACAACACACAGAAAAGATGGTACAGGGGACTCCTGGCCTCTAGGACTGAGCCCAGATCTCTGCATCTCCATCGATTTATTGGTCTCTTTGCTCATTAGGCAAATTAACAGAGCCTGAGTTCAGGTGCAGAGAAGGGTAATTAACTAATATCTTTCAGGTATGTAAGGAAAAGGCCATAGGGATCAACTGTTTTCCTTTAAACAATCTTTCTAATGCTTTCAAGGGCAGCGTTCTGCCCCCACAGAACTCGGTGTTCAAAGTCCACACTAAAGACTTGTCTGAGGACCACAGTCTAAACCCAGCCTTTTCCCCACATGTGCCCTGTCTTGTTTTTGCACAGCTGCGTAAGCAGTTCTGAGCCTTCCTCTGCATCAGTTGCTGAAGGGTTTGTTGCGAGCACCTGAGAAAGTTACTGTAAGCAGAGCAAAAAGTGCAACTGTCAAATTAGGGGCCATCAGCGAAGTTTCTGCTGCTTCAGTTGTTCCTCTGCTTCTTGGCACAGATGTTTTATCTGCCCCCAGGTTGGAAGGGCTGCCTTCTTCATCGCTTGCATTGGTCCCCCCAGATGGGTGGTCTGGAGGGTCAGTCTCTCCACCTGCATGATTGGGGGTTCCAGGTTGTAGATGAGTCTTCTCCATTTTCTCTCGCTCATGATGAGGTTTTACTTGATGAGAGGGTACCCACAGTGGGGCTTCTCCTGTAGAGGGTGAGATACAAGCAAAACCCAATCCCCAGGTTAACAACTGCCCTGTTGCCCAAAGATTGGTTACCGGATCCTGCCACCTTAGAAGTGGATATTCTGTAACCGAAGGTAAGGAAGAAGCAGAGTACTGTTGATCCGCAGCTGTGGACGGCAAAGAAGGTGGATAATTCAAAACATTAAGAGTAAACAATGCTTTTACAATTGAGTTACTAGAGAATCCCTTATCTCCCCCTTTTTGTTTTTGTAACATTTGTTTAAGAGATTTATTAGCATGTTCTACAATGGCTTGTCCTTGGGGGTGGCAAGGACTCTCAGTGACATGTCTAATGGACCATTGTTGGAAAAACTTTTGAAGAGCCGAGCTAAGATTGGCAGGAGCATTGTCAGTTTTGATGGTTTCAGGAAGCCCCATCACTGCGAGCAGTGCATCCAATGGAGCTCCCATGACCAGCTGTTTCACCGGTTTGTCCTGTGGCCCACAGAAAATGAGTGTGTATCAATTGTTACATGAACAAAGGATTGTTTACCCTAAGATGGAATGTGCATCACATCCATTTGTCAAATGTGATTTGGTTCTACACCTTGGGGATTAATCCCAGGAGGCAATTGTTTGAGATTTTTAATAATTTGACACTTAGGACATGTGCATACAATATCTTTATACTATTTCCAAGATAATTCATTGGAATCTAGTCCGGAATCCTGAAGCATCAACATGAGTCAAGTCTTGAAACTGACTTGCCTCGGTAAGAGCGGGCTTAACCACTTTGTCAGCTGTAGCACTGCCTGCAGCTAAGGGTCCTGGTAAATTAGTATGTGAATGGATATGAGTGATATAGAAAGGGAAGCAAAGTTGTCAGACAGTTTGCTGTAATTGAGAAAACAGATTAGTAAGATGTTGTGGTAAAGAAGGTTTTAACAAAGCTGTTTCAATCATCTTTGTGACTTGTACTACATAAGCGGAATCACTAACAATGTTAACTGGATTGGGAAAATCCTGCAAAGCAGAAAGAACAGCATATAATTCAGCCTGTTGAGCAGAAAAACCCAGGGTGGAAATTTGTTTCTGTATCACCCGGGTATAGCCAGCATGTCCATTACCATAGCCATCAGGAAAGATGGTGGGGCATAGATAAAGCTTCCAGCCAGCTAATATAATGTAGAATCCACTGAGTGCACTCAGGGACTGGAAAAGTGGGTGTTTTGGATAGTGATTATAAATAATCCCTAGGAAATCAGCAAAAGCTATCTGTCAGTATAAATGATTCTGAAAACAAGAAGAAACATCAGCTCTTGTTAAGGGAAGGATGATTGTAGATGGATCACATCCCACAAGTTGTTGAATTCATTCTCTTCCTTTGAGAATAAGTGAAGACATGAGATCAAGATGGGGAGAGAGATATTTTATGATAGAATTAGGTAAAAATAGCCATTCAACTAATTTATCATGCTGACCAATCACACCAGTAGGAGAATGCGATGAATTAAAAATCAACAACGGAAGTGGTTCTCCATCCCGAACATGATCAAATGGAGCCTGATGAATTTCTTCTTCCACTAATTGAAGTTCCTTTTCTGCTTCTTTGGTTAAAATTCTAGGACCATTCAGACTACGGTCTCCACGCAAATTAGAAAATAGAGAAGAGCTCATGTGTCATAATTCCCACTTTTGGGCAAAGCCAATTAGTATCTCCTAATAATTCCTATAAATCATTTAAGGTCTTAATGCTATCTCTGCGTATTTGTACTTTCTGGGGCCATTTTGTAGTGTGGTCTACAATAGTGCCTAAATAAGAGACTGGGACAGTCTGTTGAATCTTTTCAGGTACTATTGTTTTTTAATTTCTTTTTACTTTTATTAATTTTTAGAGAGGAGAGAGAATGAGAGGGGGGGGGGGAGGAGCAGGAATCATCAACTCCTATATGTGCCTTGACCAGGCAAGCCCAGGGTTTTGAACTGGCAACCTCAGCATTCCAGGTTGATGCTTTATCCACTGTGCCACCACAGGTCAGGCCTCAGGTACTATTTTTAAGCCAAGAATTTGTACCTGTTTTTCTAAAGCAGCATAGACTTTAGTTCATTCTTCTTGGTTTCTTGCTGCTACAAGAATATCATCCATATAATCGATGATGTAGCACTGAGGGAATTGTGACTGAACAGGTTCTAGGGTGTTAGTCACAAAGTTTTGACAAAATAGGGCTGTTAAGCACGCCTTGCAGCAACACCTTCCACTGAAATATTTTCTTTGGCTTTTTAGCCTTCAGGGAAAGTACAGAAAAGGCAAATGTTTCTCGATCTTCCTGTGCCAAAGGTGTAGTGAAAAGACAATCTTTTAAATCAGTCATTATTAATGGCCATTCCTTAGAAATTAAAGATGGGTTAGTAACCCTGGTTGTAAAGCTCCCATAGGTTGAATTACTGCATTTACTGCACATAAATCTGTCAGAAATCTCCACTTTCCTGATTTCTTCTTAGTCACAAACCCTGGAGAATTTCATGGGATAAATGAATGATTCCTCTATATGTCCTTTTTCTAATTGCTCTAATATTAATTTTTCAAGAGCCTCCAATTTTTTCTTTAGTTAATGACTGTAGGAAAATGGCTGAGAGATAAAACTGCAGGCTTGGCCCTGGCCGGTTGGCTCAGTGGTAGAGCGTTGGCCTGGTGTGCGGGAGTACCAGGTTCGATTCCCGGCCAGGGAACACAGGAGAAGTGCCCATCTGATTCTCCACCCCTCCCCCTCTCCTTCCTCTCTGTCTCTCTCTTCCCCTCCCACAGATAAGGCTCCATTGGAGCAAAGTTGGCCCAGGCGCTGAAGATGGCTCTATGGCCTCTGCCTCAGGTGCTAGAATGGCTCTGTTTGCAACAGAGCGATGCCCCAGATGGGCAGAGCATCGCCGCCTGGTGGGCATGCTGGCTGGATCCTGGTCGGGCGCATGTGGGAGTCTGTCTGACTGCCTCCCCATTTCCAACTTCAGAAAAATACAATAAATAAATAATAAATAAATAAACTGCAGCCTTGAGACAAGTCTTTAGTGTGGACTTTGGAACACCAAGTCCTGTGGGGGCAGAACAGTGTGCAGCAAACACGAAAAGATTGTTTAAAGGAAAACAGTTGATCCCTATGGTCTTTTCCTTACATACCTGAAAGACATTAGTTAATTACCCTTCTCTGCACCTGAACCCAGGCTCTGTTAATTTGCCTAATGAGCAAAGAGACCAATAGCTAGGACGAGGCTGCAGAGATCTGGGCTCTCTGTCCTAGAGGCCGGGAGTCCCCTGTACCCATCTTTTCTGTGTGTTGTGTCTTGTGTGTGTGTTTTCTTCAGTTCTGCAGTGCCTTTCTTTCGTGCACGCCCACAGCTCAGCTGGTCTCAGCAAGTGGTGCCCAACGTGGTGCCTGATGAACTGGGACCTGACAAACAGGAACCCGACTGGAACAGGGACCCGATTGGAAGAGGGGCAGGACTGGGAGAAGGATCGCCAGGGCGATGGATGGAGTAAGGAAATAACTGCTGGGCCCCGAGGGGAAGCAGAGGGCTCAGTCCAGTCTCACAGGAAAGTGGTAAAGACATGCTCAGGAAAATACAGGGTAATCATGGAGCATGGGGATAGTGTTATGAAATCCTGTCCCTAGATCTGTCTCTTCAAACAATTGTTGAAGGCTGGTGGGGCTAAAGCCAGCAAAGCAAAACTTTTAGCCTAAAATAGGAGGCCATAGACAGGAATAGAGTATCCATCACATTTTCTCTAGTGACGACTGTTCTCAAAAGCCCCCTTGCTAAACCCCGAGCAGTGCCTTTAAAATGGACAACAGATAAGCCTGTTTGGATTGAACAGTGACCATTAACTAAAGAAAAACTGGAGGCTCTTCAAGCATTAGTATTAGATCCATTAGAAAAAGGACATACAGAGAAATCATTTAGCCCATGGAATTCTCCAGTGTTTGTGATGAAGAAGAAATCAGGAAAGTGGAGATTTCTGACAGATTTACGTGCAGTAAATGCAGTAATTCAACCTATGGGAGCTTTACTGCCAGGGTTACCAACCCATCTTTAATAGCTAAGGAGTGGCCATTTTAATAGTGATTATTTTTAAAGATTGTTTTTTCACTATACTGTTGGCACAGGAAAATTGAGAAACATTTGCTTTTCTGTACCTTCCCTGAACACTAAAGAGCCAATGAAACGATTTCAGTGGAAGGTTGTCCCAGTAGAGCCCAAGCTCTACGTCCATCACGTGCCCCGATTCAACTTCCCCACACAGTGGGACATTCCCACTTACCAGCAGGGCTGGCAGCCTCTTTGAGGCTACTCTTGGGGTGGTTATGAGGATTTTACTTATCAGTGCTGAGACCACCTGGCACCGGAGTGCCGGGGTCCAGCCCCAGGGGGAATCCAGGGGTCCCACAGGGAGAGACAGCATCGGCGAATTGAGTGAGAGAGCCGAATTCTTTTCTTTCTCTTTATTCTCTAGTTAGCATTTACTGCCAGGCATCTCTGCCAAATGCTGGTCTAGCTTTCTTTTTATGCACACACACTAAGTTACAATCACATGGTATTAATCATTGCTTTTGTTTCACTATGGTTACATATTTCCAGATAACAGTTAATTCATATCTATAAGCTACAAATCAGGTGGTAAGTCATTCAAAGTACAGATATACAATAACTTGAATAGCAATAGCAATATCAGTACAAATTTCTAAAAGATTAGTACTAATTAATAACTCTACTTTACTGTTGTTGTGAGTCAAGGGCGCAGAGAGAGATTAGCAGACGAAATCATCAAGGACTAGCAAAGGACCACCGCTTGCTCAGGCAAATGGCCCCAAGTTTATGCAGTGTCCTAATTTTTCTCACAAGACTTCAAAAGGCTTGCTTACTAAGAAATTGGCATAACATCAAGAGTAACTTTTGCTTAAAGATATATAGAGTGCACCTGCAAGATAGCTTAGTAGCAACATAATATCAGAAGGCATTAATTGCTATTGCTTCTATGGATCCCCCCACATTCCTCTCATTATCTAAAGAGAAAACCCTGGAAAGTACATAAATCTCATGAGAATGTTTTACTGAGAAAGCCCAGCAACTGCCTTCAGTCACAAAACAATTCTCTTAGCAAAACATTCCCTTCTTGCCAGCTGCGCTCCCATCCAAGGCCACGCAACGGGCCACTCCACTACACCTTACCTAAGATTCTATTGTCTAGTCAAATTTTATTTATTTACTATATTCATACACTAGTTAAGTTCTAACTTTATTCTTTCTAACATGATTAATAAGAAGAAATTCTCCTACAAACTTAACCCTTTATGAGGGATATCATGGCCAGCCTCTTATGTTTATGAGCCCAGTTCAAGGGGCTTACAGGCTTTTCTGTGGAACTTAAACCTTCTGTCTCATTTCCAAAGAAATTACTACGAATCTACAGGGAAAGCACGGTACTATTATCTCTGTGCCATAAATAATAGCACACACCCAGAAAAGGGAGGATATAAGGCCAGATTAATTTAAAAGGTCAAAGGGGGAAGTATCGTTGTGCCTTTCCTTTGCGGTGACTTTGTCAACCCGCAGCCATTGGTCTTCACTGCGGTGACTTTGTCAACCCACAGCCGTTGGTCTTCTCTGCTGTGACTTCATCAATCAGCAGTTTTGATCTTCTTCTGCTGTGACCTTGTCAGCCAGCAGTTGTGGATCTTCTCCTGCTGTGACCTTGTCAGCCAGCAGTCGTTGATTGGCTCCTGACACCGGAGGAAAGACACAACCACACATGAGTTAGCTGCAAGAATCACACAGGCAGTTTATTACTCACAGATCCTATGTGCCTGGGTACAGCTTAGGGGGGCCCTTTGGCGTGCTCTTCTCGGCTGTCTTTGGTCAGAGCTCAGAGCGGCATGGAGACAGTCCATGTTCACGTTGGAGTCTGGGTGACTACTGCAGCAGGGGGGGCCCTCAGCTTTAGTACCTTTTCTGGCCAACACCTTCTAACAGGTGTCAATCTACAGGATTATCACCTCAAACCAGCTTTTTGGGAGTTCCTCCCAGGGAACCCTTTTTATGTTAATCTACTGAAATGTTACATCAAACTAAGAAGTCCTTAGGAAAGCTTCTTATTTACGTTAAGCTACCAAGTTATGACATCAAGCAACTTCTTATCTATATGTAACTTCACACACACACTAACTGGGCCCTGCGCAGAAAGGCAGAGTCTGTTGATCACATCGTACACACTGTATTAATTCCTATACAGATGTCATAGCTTTATTTAATTTCCTTAATTGCTTTTAATATTATATCTTCATTACCTTTATATATCTTTGATATTTTTCTATGTATATATATATATTTTTTTACAGAGACAGAGTCAGGGAGAGGAATAGACAGGGACAGACAGACATGAACAGAGACAGATGAGAAGCATCAATTATTAGTTTTTCATTGCACGTTGCAACACCTTAATTGTTCATTGATTGCTTTCTCATATGTGCCTTGACTGCAGGCCTTCAGCAGACCGAGTAACCCCTTGCTGGAGCCAGCGACATTGGGTTCAAGCTGGTGGGCTTTTGCTCAAACCAGATGAGTTCGCACTCAAGCTGGTGACCACGGGGTCTCGAACCTGGGTCCTCTGCATCCCAGTTCGACACTCTATCCACTGCGCCACCGCCTGGTCAGGCAATATTTTTCTATATTTCTATATATTTAATTACTATAACCTTATATTACTGCAACAGCACCCCCTTTTCTTATTGTTATAGGATATTCTTGCCTATGTGGACAAGAAAGGAGCCACATGATGAACCAGACAAGTTCAGGCAAAGCCTGTGTCAGGCCGATGTTGGTAGGGACACGCAGGACTGATGAGTTTATGAGAAGTTTGTTCATGCATCTGTGAAACAGAGGGGCTGACACCCTGGTGGAGTCAGCTCAGAGCTGCAGGAGGGGGTGTCTGATGGGGGGTTGCTGCAGTCATTTGCTGGCACGGGGTTGGTGCACCTGGACATGCTCAGATTAATGTATCCTGGTTTGTAACCTTGGTCACAGACTCTCTCCCTTTCTCAACCCAAGGAAGTGTCTCAAGGACCTCCCCAGGGTGAGGGGAGTTGCTTGAAGGGAGGGGCAGGTTGGGGGAGGCAGATGCTTAGTGGGAAGTTGGGTGTGGGGAGTTTTGAGAGTTTTAAAGGGCTCTGAATTTCAAGGAGCCCTGGGGTCAAACTTAGCCTGTGCGGTGGCCTGGCAGACTCAATGTGGTTGGAAATGAAAACTTTCTAGCTAAAAGCAGTTCATGGTGGGTAGTCACATCCTAGAGCAGGGGTCTCAAACTCAACTCAGCATGTGGGCCGCAGAGCAAGATCACAGCCGTTTGGCGGGCCGCACTAGGTCTACAAAAGGCAACTGTTACGCAACACTTTTCTCACTGCAGTTGAAAACAAAAAAAAATCAGTACAACAAGCACAATCGTACATGCAGTTTACTCAGTGTCACAAAACGACCAGAAACTGTAGTTCGCATCACAACTGCTGTTAACTAAGCTAATATCTAGCTAGGATGCTAGAGAAATGAAAAATACAAGTAGGCCCCTAGGCTTACTTAATTTTATCTAAAATATTTTAAACTTTGTGGATTAGTCTGTGGGCCACACAAAATTGTTTGGCGGGCCGCATGTGGCCCATGAGTTTGAGACCCCTGTCCTAGAGCTTAATTTTCTCTAACAAAGGTCCATGCTTCCCTTTTGCATCTACAGTAACGTGCCTGATAACAGGCCTTTGAACTGTAAGGTGTACTGGCGTGCCAGCACATGCTGGGAGGACCCCTGACCCAATTTAGCTTATAGCTACAGCTAAAGTAGAAAAGTCTCATGGCCTCAGCAAATCTAGTCTTGCTAGCAGAGGCAGGATACGTTCCTTGTGTGTCAGCCCTGCAGATATTACAGGAAGGAGTTTGTTATCTTAGAACAGTATGTGCTTATGTGCTTTTACAAAAATATTGTACAAACATGCTAAAAAAATTATAACCTTGTAAGTCTCACCTATACATACCCCTCTCCCCCAGAGCTCATCACTGTCTGTTGCTTCCCCACATAGTGGACAGACCACTGGCCAGTAAGTAAAATTTCCAAATTGATTGATTACATCAATTTGAACTCCAATTCCTGTATATTGCAGTTGCACCACAACATTTGGGGGCTCGTCCGGGATCCACCAGACTTTTCTGGTGCAATCAAAGCCTAAACGGCTGCCTGGGGGAAATCCTGAGGGACGTTCCTCAGCCCCAGGCAAAAGGCAACACTCAAATGTTAAGCCACACAAGGTCTTACCAATAAACAACAGGGTCCAGACAAGTTGGGGCGCCCCAGAGTGATCTACGGTAGGGCTGGACACAGCATAACCTCTGCAACCCAATCCTGACACACAATGGTGGTCAATAATCTCAGGTTTAAAATGGCCAGCAATCTCAAATTTAAAATCAAGTTCAATTTATTGGCCAGTCAAATTTCAAGTTTCGTTTTGTTTAATTTACTTTTTATCTATCTCTACATTCTCAAAGGAATATTTGTCTGATTGTCTTTCTCAATCTAAACCTCATCAAGTCCATCAACATAAGTCAGTCTGCTTCATGTACTAAATAAATGCTGCTTCAATATTTTTAAAATAATTTCCAGGACTTCAAAAAACAAGCTGCAAACTACAAAGCAACCATTAACTCCAGAAGACTACGCACAATCTGTGCAAATTAAAATGGCCCATGCTCCCCCCAGGGAACTGGCCTTCCAAAAAATCTACTAGTATCTCTCTTGTTAATCAAATTCAATCAATCATATTCAGGCGTCCTGGACACCCTGACTGGTCGGCCTCTCTGGTGGGTTGCCTGACCTCGCTAAATCTCTAAAAAGGGCGACCTTAAGATGTTCCAGGGCTCCAATTTTCCTATGAGTGTGAGTCTCAGACAACTTCCCAGCAGACACCCCCAGTCCCCAAATTCAGCAAAATTAAAAAAATATAAATTCTAACCTCCACAAGTAAGTAAAGCAAATCTTTTGCTTTACTAAATTCTAGCTTTTCTATTTATAACTAGTCAATTTAAAATTCTCTAAAACAAAGACATTAATAAAAAATTAAATTCTACCTGAAACTTCCTAAAACACCTCTCTGCTGTCTATTTTAAAGTTTCTCTTTATTCATCAGAAAAAATATCTCATAACATTTTCTGATTTAAAGCCATCTTCCCCAAACCTACTAGACCTTTTTTTCCCTTTTTTTGTGGCAGAGACAGGGAGAGTAAGAGAGAGGGACAGATAGGAACAGACAGACAGGAAGGGAGAGAAATGAGAAACATCAATTCTTCATTGCAGTTCCTTAGTTGTCCACTAATTGATTTCTCATATGTGCCTTGACTGGGGTGGGGGTGGGGGCTACTGCAGACCGAGTAACCCCTTGCTCAAGCCAGAGACCTTGGGCTCAAACTGGTGAGCCTTGCTCAAACCAGATGAGCTTGTGCTCAAGCTGGCAACCTCGGGGTCTCAAACCCAGGTCCTCTGCATCCAAGTCTGATGCTCTACCCACTGCGCCACCACCTGGTCAGGCTAGATCTCTTTTTTTACTTTTTTTTTTTTTTTTTGTATTTTTCCGAAGCTAGAAATGGGGAGAGACAGTCAGATAGACTCCCGCATGTACCCAACCGGGATCCACTCGGCACGCCCACCAGGGGGCGATGCTCTGCCCCTCCAGGGCGTCGTTCTGCCACAACCAGAGCCACTCCAGCGCCTGGGGCAGAGGCCAAGGAGCCATCCCCAGCGCCCGGGCCATCTTTGCTCCAATGGAGCCTTGGCTGCGGGAGGGGAAGAGAGAGACAGAGAGGAAGGGGGGTGGATAAGCAAATGGGCGCTTCTCCCATGTGCCCTGGCTGGGAATCAAACCTGGGTCCCTGGCACGCCAGGCCAATGCTCTACCGCTGAGCCAACCAGCCAGGGCCTAGATCTCTTTTCTTAAGTCCAAGACCTCTAGTTTCAAGGCCTTGTATCTAACTTTTCCCTTAAAATACTGCTTTTTCTATTAACTCCTATCTTTCCTCTTATATAAAATACTTAGCCTTGAAAAAACAATTTTAATTAAAAATTTCTAACATAAAACCAAAAGACAAAAATAAAATAAAAAACAAATCCACAAATTATAAAAACTAAAAACCTAAAAAAATACTAAAAAAACATAAAATAAAAACTAATTTCAAATATTCAAATATCCATCTACTAACCCAAAAAAATTTTACCCATTTAAAAAATACAAAATAAAAATATTTAAAAAATACATTAAAAACTCTATAAATTAAAATGGC
This sequence comes from Saccopteryx bilineata, assembly GCF_036850765.1. Lineage (NCBI taxonomy): Eukaryota > Metazoa > Chordata > Mammalia > Chiroptera > Emballonuridae > Saccopteryx > Saccopteryx bilineata. Next base: position 405,245,244 of record NC_089490.1, on the reverse strand, counting down.
CAACTTTAAAGCAAACTGGCCAAATCAAAAATTGTTAGACCCAGATAAAGCACAGGCAAGCTAACATACTATCACCAGCACCCACCCGCAAGCAGGTGGCATAGCCAAAATACAGCCAAGTGCGACAGCAAAAATAAAAATTAAAAGATAGCCAGGCTGCAGCTAGCTACACAAAAAGCGGCAAAAAATTAAAAAATAAAATAGCGGCAGGCTCCTCTCACAGCTCTGGGCACCTGCCCCTCCCCCTCAGACACCAAAAATCCCAGACTAGCAAAAAAACCTCAAGGGCTGCACTACTGCCTAATCAGGCAAAAAATAGCGTAATGAGCTACAGCCACTCCCTCCTCTGCTTTGGTTCTGGGAAATCCCCGCCTCCATTCAAAGCCAAACCCGAGAAAAAAAATTTAAAAATACTGCCCCTTCTAAACTCACTGCTTTAGCCAAAATAATCAAAAATTATTTTAAAAATCCTCAAAAAGTTATAAAATTACTATATCCCTAAAAAAATTAAAATCCTTATATAAACTAAAATACCCCACTATTAAAAAAACAAGTTTATAAAATTTGTATTTTTTAAATTTGCTACCCCAACCCCCCTATATTGATTTAATATTATAAAACACTATAAGTAAAAAAAACAGCTAGCATCTCTTTGCCAGCTATATAGCCACAAAATAATAACTACATTTTGACTATTCTTTATTTTTCTCTTAAAAATCAATAATTCATTAAAAATAATAATTTATAATCCTCTTATTATAAATTATACTAAATTTATACTAATAATAAGGCATATAAAATTATATAACCTGCCAAATACAAAAACTTTCTTTTTGTACCAAAAATCTATTATAAAAAAATATTTTCTATATAAAAAAAAAATATATTAATCCAAAAATCTTTCATTAATTCTCCTTTTAATTTGCCATTTCATAGCCCTGTAATATTAAAATCTTAATTTAAATATTAAAAATATATAATAATTATTAATATAACAATTCAATAATTATTCAATATTAAATCACCAAATCCAAAATAAGAAATACTATTAATAATAAAATTCTCAACATAATAAATAAGAAATAATTATAATAATAAAACACTTCAATTTTATACCCAAATTAAAAAAACTAAAAATTATAGACAGAAATCTATACTATACATACACTGCCCCACTTAAAAGAACCAAAACCACCTCAAAAAAATATTTCTAATTGCCTAACCTAAGCAAAATCCTACCACCCAAACAAATAAGAAAAATTTTAAACACTTTCCACCAATTTCTATTAGCCAGAATAAAAAAAATACTAAAACAACCCCATAAATTTATCTAAAATATCAAAAATTATTTAAAAATCCTCAAAAGACCCCTGCAGCTTTCTTAAACTATAAAAAGCTTACAGAGTCTATGCACCTCTAGACCTAAAAGTACCAAAAAATACTAACGCAGTCAATTTAGTCTTTACATAACATTCAGCTCTAAAATTAAAAAATATATATACTATAAGTTTTTAAAAAATAAAAACATCAACTACTAAAACTAAACATTTCTAAAAAAACATTGCTCCTCCCTCACTCACATAACTATAACTAACTAACTCTATTTGGCCCCTAAAATAACTAGTTAGCCAAAAACAAATAAAATTTCGAAAAACAAAAACAACCTAAGACAAACAGTCAAAGAAGGGCCATCAAAAATACCTTAAAAGCTATAAAAGGTGAGGCTCAAACCCTCACCCCCCCAAATACAGAAAACTACTCCTTAAAATAATAACCATCATCCACTATCCAAAACACCTAAAAGAAGGCCTCCATAAAAACTCTAAAAAACCCAAACAACTAATAATACTACCAATAAAATAGCCTAAAACCAGTGAGGTTTTAGGAAATTTTAATAACTTTACTAAAACCCTTGTTGCCAAAAATTTTTGCACCAATTAAAAAAATCAAACTTAAAATTTATTACAAAAGGCATAATATCCAAATATTTTTTCTATGCCCAAATAAATACTAAGCAAAATAATTAACAAATAAAAAAACACTCAATATTAATTAAAAATTACATTACACCTACAAACCACAAAATTCAAGACAAATAAAACACATAAATCAAATCTTAAAAAAACTTTAACCAAATTTATTTTAAAACCAATAAAAAACAGCCCACCTTACTCCTCTTAACCCTCCTTAGGGCAAAGTACACCACCTATAAAAAAAATTTACTCCTTCTAAAATAATATTTTTTAAAAAAACCTCCCTTCCTACCAAAACTCAGAAAAGAATAAAAGCTAAATTAAACAACTACTCCTTCCTTGAATACTTATAAAACCTACAAATTACTCAATAAACTAGCCAAAAAACTGACCAAAAAATAATTCCAACACTACCAAAAAATCTAGTACATCCCTTCTAGCCTATAGACTCAGTCTAAATAAAAAAATACACCATCCAAAGACTAATTTCCACGTGGACGGGTCCACCACAGCTGATTAGAGCCTAGAGTCCCAACAAAAACATCCTTATAAACAGCAAAAACTAACCCCATCGACCCTTATAAATTAACCCTAAAAAAATACAACATACCCTACTCCAGCCACAAATCAGAAGCTGGCTGATCACGCACAGCTAATGCCTAAAAAAACTCACTATGAAAAAAAACACACCTCACTATGGACCTTTTTTTAATTAAACTTAATAAAAAAACCTAAAATTTAAAAAAGCCAAAACAAGGTGTTTTAAAAATTAATACATATATTACTATAAATCACACAAAAAAATATAAATCCCTTTACTAAAAAAAACCCTACAAAATAAATTAAAAAAAATATATACTTATACTTAATCTATAAATACTAGCTACTTAAAAAAACACCTCCAAAAAATATATACTTTAAAAAAATTACTTATTACCAACTTAATTATCACTATAAATTAAAACTTTTAAAATTAAAAAGTCTAACTTTAAAATTATATAATTTTAATAAAAATATAAAATATAAAAATACATTTAAACAAAAAATAAATTATAGTATTGTAAAAACCAATTATTTCTAAATAAATTTAAAAATTCATATAAATTAAAAATTTATATAAATTACAAAAAATTTATACAAATTATAAAAAAATCTACACAAAAAATTCAAACCATAAAACTTCTAATATTAAAAACACACACTCTCAGCCCATTCATACCAATAAAACAATAATTTAATTCTCCAATAAAAGCAATAGGGAATGTACTGGCGTGACAGCACATGCTGAGAGGACCCCTGACCCAATTTAGCTTATAGCTACAGCTAAAGTAGGAAATTCTCACAAGCCTCAAGAAATCTAGTCTTGCTAGCAGAGGCAGGATGAGTTCCTAGTGCGTCAGCCCTGCAGATATTGCAGGAAGGAGTTTGTTATCTTAGAAAAGTATGTGCTTATGTGCTTTTACAAAAATATTGTACAAACATGCTAAAAAAATTATAACCTTGTAAGTTTCACCTATACATACCCCTCTCCCCCACCCCCCCAGCTCATCGCTGTCTGTTGCTTCCCCACGCAGTGGACAGACCACTGGCCAGTAAATAAAATTTCCAAATTGATTGCATCAATTTAAACTGCAATTTCTATTTATTGCAGTTGCACCACAACTTAAGGGTCATCTTTACGTGTCCTACTCCCCTTGGGGTGAGCATCCCACCAGAGCAGAATCCCCTCCCTCACTCATTGTCATCATGTTAATTATTTTTAATTTATTTTATTTTTTATTTTGTTTGTATTTTTCTGAAATGAGAAGTGGGGAGGCAGACAGACAGTCTCCCGCATGCACCTGACCGGGATCCACCCGACATGCCCACCAAGAGGTGATGCTCTGCCCATCTGGGGTGTAGCTCTGTTACAACTGGAGCCATTCTAGCGCCTGAGGCAGAGGCCATGGAGCCATCCTCAGAGCCTAGGCCAAGTTTGCTCCAATGGAGCCTTGGCTGTGGGACAGGAAGAGAAAGACAGAAAGGAGAGAGGGAGAGGTAGAGAAGCAGATGGGTGCTTCTCCTGTGTGCCCTGGCCGGGAATCAAACCCAGGACTTCCATACGCCAGGCCAATGCTCTACCACTGAGCCAAACCGGCCAGGGCTGCTATCATGTTAATTAACTATCTCAGACCTGCCTGTGTAAAGAAGCTTCAGTGTGCACGTTAGCTTTCCCCGCCTCCCTCATCTATCAGCAGCCTCTTTCTCTCTGATTCCGAGGTGTATATGCTGGTGAAACTGTCCCTTCCCCCCCGAGCATTTTCTCATTTTCAGATTTTGTCGTCTTTCTGGGAATTGGGCAGCTGTCGACAGTTTGGCTCAAATAAACTCATTAAAAATTCTGACAGGCTTGGGCATTTATATTTAGGTTAACGCCTACATACCGTTTGGTAGCTCAGAGGCAACTCTGTTCCGCCCTCCTAATGCCCATATATATCAGAGCTTTGCAGGTCACAGAGAACACACTCTAATCCAAAGGGCATTAAGATGACCAATTGTCCTCCTCCTTTAGGGAGGATAGTCCTTCTTTTGTAAGCTTTCGTCCTCTCTGGAAAAGTATCCTCCTATATGTCTTCCTTTTTGATATTGGAAGACTAATCTGTAGATGTCCGTATTCGATCAATGCAGAGTCGATCCATTGCGTGCATGTGACGTATTTGTATCTAAATGAGTACTTTTTTCTTACAATTATTATTAAAAATTAATAGGCATGTAAGCATAATGACAATATAAAATATTACAAATGTTTTCATTATGCATTTATCATATTATAGTGTATTATTGTTGCAATGAGTAAAATGTATATTTACGATATTGTTTTCTTCAATTTATTTTTGTCTTTATTTTCATTGTAGAAAAGTTGGTCACCTTAAGAGGCATGAACAGGGTCGAGAGACCTATAACTTTCTGTCACCACCAGCCCCGGGGTCCAGGAAGTGACCAGGAAGTGACCAAGTGCAGACTGGCCCACCGGAATTCCCAGGAGCAGATGAAGTTTTCCCAGTTTCCTAGCAACAGGCAACCTCAGCAGAAACTTGCAAACCATGTCAAGTCCTCGGACTCCCTCTGTTGGGCAAATAAGTTTTAACAAATGGTTTTCAGGTTTGCTTGGTTATATTTTGCATTGGCCTGAGCTGCCTTTGCCCTGTGTGCCTGTCTCTGCAAGGCTGCGTGCCCTCAGGTGGCGGATTGCAGACTGCCGGTACCTTCCTGCTTGGGAGGGGCCGTTGCTTTGCTAACGCTGGCTGGAGAAGGGGTTTTTGGCCGCAGCCCGCTTGGCAGAATGAGTGCAGCGGTGGAACCGGAGCTGAGGGGCCTCGGGAGCCCCGCTGAAGCTGCGGGGGCCCTTCGATTCCAGGAGGAGGAGCTGAGGGGCCTCGGGAGCTCCGCTGAGGCTGTGGGGGGCCTTCGATTCCAGGAGGAGCCGGAGGATGCATCAGGGCTCTGAGAGCTCTGAGCGAGAGGGAAGCGGGCTTCCCCGCCTGTTTGCTCGTCCGCCAGTACGAGACTTTAAAAACGGGATGTCCCACCATGTTCTGGCCCCACTGTTCCTTTAACATCTGCCCGGATCCAATGAGTGTGATGTGGTGACAAAGAACTGTAAAACTTAGTCTTGGCAATGCCATTTTAAAGAGGAAAAGTCAGGCTTCTTGCCCCCTCCTTTCTGTGGAGAGTGGAGGGAGAACCATGCGGGAGCTTCCTGGCTTACAAGGACAGATGGGTCATCTAGTCATAGTTTAACTATATTTAGTTCTCTGGAAGGACTGAGGCTACTACTTGCTAGACAGCAAAGAGGATAAAACTTATCTGAAAACTTCCTCTTCCCCTTCAATAAGATCTTTTAGGAGACAATGTTTGCATATCCAACACTGATTCTAACTCTCCCTCCCCTCCTGGAGTCCTGAGAGTGATGGATACCTCTACACAAAAGGATCACGAGACCACTCCCCTTGCTAGAAAAACCTGCATTCTGTAACATTTTATATGCTTTCTAGTAATCATCTATTTTAAGATTCTTTATATGTCTAAAAACTAGTAAACTAAACAAGTGGGGACTTATTAGCTTTCCTAATAAGCTAGCCCCAACACTTTTAGCAAAGATATCTTCTTTCGGCCTCTCTCCTTATCCTAAACTAACCATTTCTCTGTGGCGACAGGGATGGGGATAGACACTAGAAGATGTGGGAATGTCTTTGCTGGGTATGTAAAACAATTGTCACTACTGTGTTATCTTGTGATCTTGATGTGTAAAATGCTTTTCCTTTTAATAGATCCTATAGATAGATGTTGTAAGCTTGTTAGTAATTGACTATTGTACCATGCTCCCTCCTTACCCACCCCAACCAGCACTTGATTTTGTATAGAAGCAGGCTCAGACCTGTATGAGGCCCTACATGATTTGGGATCATGTCCCGTGTAGCTAGCCAGCTAAATAATAAACTCCTTAAATTCCTTTTGTAACCTGTCTGGTGTCTCTATGTAACCCATGGATTGCAGTACTTTATGCCGGGGTCCAGCCCCGGGGGGGGATTCAGGGGTCTCATAGGAGGAGACGGTGTTGGCGAAAATGGAGTGAGAGAGCCGAATTTTTTTTTTTTTCTTTATTCTCTAGTTAGCATTTACTGCCAGGCATTTTTGTCAAATGCTGGTCTAGCTTTTTTTTATATGCACACACACTAAGTTACAATCATATGGTATTTTGTTTCACTATGGTTACATGTTTCCAGATAATAGTTAATTCATATTTATAAACTATAAATCAGGTGGTAAGTTATTTAAAGTACAGTTATACAATAGCAATAACAATATTGGTACAAACTTCTAAAAGATTAGTATTAATTAATAACTCTACTGTTGTTGTGAGTTAAGGGCGTAGAGAGAGATTAGCAGACGAAATTATTAAGGACTAGCAAAGGCCCACCACTTGCTTAGGCAAATGGCCTTGAGTTTATGCAGTGTCTTAATTTTTTTCACAAGACTTCAAAAGGCTTGTTTATTAAGAAATTGTTATAATATCAAGAGTAATTTTTGCTTAAAGATATATAGAGTGTATTTGTAAGATAGCTTAGTACCAACATAATATCAGAAGGCATTAATTGTTATTGCTTCTATGGATTTTTCCATATTCCTTTTTATTATTTGAACGAAAAACCTTGGGAAAGTATATAAATTTTATGAGAATGTCTCATTGAGAAAGCCCAGTAATTGTCTTTAGTCATAAAACAAGTCTTTTAACAAAACATTCTTACTAGCCAGCTGTACTTCTATTTAAGGCCACGCAACAGGCCACTTCACTACACTTTAAGATTCTAATGTCTAGTTAAATTTTATTTATTTACTATATTCATATACTAGTTAAGTTTTAACTATATTTTTTAACATGATTAATAAGAAGAAATTCTTCTACAAACTTAACCCTTTATGAGGGATATCATAGCCAGCCTCTTATGTTTATGAGCCCAGTTTAAGGGGCTTACAGGCTTTTCTGTGGAACTTACACCTTCTGTCTCATTTTTAAAGAAATTACTACGAATCTACAGGGAAAGCACGGTACTATTATCTCTGTGCCACAAATAATAGCACACACCCAGAAAAAGGGGGATATAAGGCCAGATTAATTCAAAAGATTAAAGGGGGAGGTATCGTTGTGCCTTTCCTTGGGGTGACTTTGTCAACCCGCAGCTGTTGGTCTTTACTGCGGTGACTCTATCTTCTTTTGCTGTGACTTTGTCAACCAGCAGTTGTGGATCTTCTTCTGCTGTGACCTAGTTAGCCAGCATTAGTGAATCGGCTCCCGACATCTCCCCCTTTTTTATTATTTAAATAAAGCTTTTGTATTTTCACTGTTGTTTCTCTGAGATTGCTGTTTAAGAGTCGGAATATGACTGGAAGGACAAGAAGAGTGATAATTGCCACAGCTATTATTATGCCTATATCAGTAGCTAAAGAGATCAGGCCATGCATAGAAAACATACTTTTAATGTTTTCAACAAATTGATTAGCTACTTCTGAGGCAGAGACTAAAGAGCCTGAATGTCCTAAGTTTTGTATCTGCTGATGTAATTTCCTCAAATTTAAACTAATATCACTATTATTCCATACACCTAACAAATGATTTTGTACATTATTCCATGCTATGATAGACTGATTGTATTCTAAAGGAGTCACACATATCCACTTGAATCCTTCATGGCATCTAAGAGTCATTCTAGCCTTCATAGCTAACAACTCATTACATATGTGAATAAAAGCCTCCTCTAAAGCATTCACTTTCAATTCTAACTTCCTATCTATAGTCTCCTGTACTGCTAATGCAAGAGATATATTATGAGATAAACTATCCACATGATTTGCAGTGTGAACTGATTGAGCTAAAGCAGTGGTGGAAGCAGCTACAGAGCCTATAATAGCAATAAGAGCAGTAATTCCCAAAATCAATTCGGCAACAAATCGCTTTTCTCGATGGTGAGCAAGCACTTCAGAAGCAGCCTGTAGTGCATGCAACCCTGGGTCATCATACCAAGGTTGAGACAGACTAACAGGTAATATCACATAAGGTGGCTGCCGCAAAATAAACATAACTTGAGCTTTGGTGTCAATAGATAGACAGTTTGTTAAAACACAGCGAGAGCAGGAAATGCTAAACATAGAATTATAAGTACTAACAGAAAGATTACTGTCCATTGTAGCAATTAAGAGTACATAAGGAGCCTGTACACAAGCTTGAACAAAAATATTTTGAACAGGATAAGGGCAAGGCCTAACCAAATATGCTGGTGCAGCAGCTGCAATTAGCTGCCAAAGCTTTGTTTGATACCTGGTGGTTAATTCATTCTGATAAGTCAGCTGTGCAGGTATCCATCCAGCAGACTGCCAACGTGTGATGATTTTATTTAAAGGATTATATTTATCTGACCAACTGTAATCGTCTCTCATTTCCTGCACTAATTTTCTATAATCATATTCATAATAAGGACTAGACCAATCTTGTACAGTGAAATTAACAGCATATGCAGTATAATTCATATAATTGTAATATGCACATTCTTGCCATGGGGGAAAACCAAATCTATTCTCCACAGACCACCAGTAAGGCTCTTGAGTTGCCTTTTTTGGAGGATAAAGTTTACATGGGTGAAATCCCTTAGGAGGCAATGTAACAGGATTATACTCATGGGTGTCAGGGCCTCCAGGCATTAAAATTGTGAGAGACCATAAGTTTCTTGTTGTGTCCAGGTTTATTACTTTTAGGAGAGTCAGTCAAAATAGTTTTAAGTGTAGTAGAAAAACACCCAGAAATTTTGTGAGTATTATTAAACATAAAACATATAGGTATTTTATTCGTTTTTCCATGAAATGAGAAATTTGAATCAGTTTTATGCATAATAAAAGAACTACATGATTTTTCCAAAAACTTAGTATGATTATTAAACACAGGTATATCATCTCCTCCCCAAGTAACAGGCTTAACTAATGGTGGATTTGGAATATAAGCCCAATAAGATTTGTTTTGTCCAGTAGCCTCAACATTAAGTACCCGAATTGAAAGTACAGCTAGCATGGCAATAAACATATTAACAGGGTTACGCTTTATATTTTGTTGACGACAAATTGAATCAGCCCTTTCAGACAATGCCTTCAACTGGCCCCAGGTTGGTGGGTTGACAGTTTGAGTAGAGCGAGCCATCCGTTGATAGGGAGGTTGTCTAGCTCCCTGTAGTGACAATCGCTGTATTCTTCGAGTAACAGGATTATATGGAGAGCTTCTTGATGACTTTTGCTGGAAAGTTATTGATGATGCGGGTGGCACAGAAGTCTCCTCTGGGCTGGATGGTGTATAAGGAGGAGGAGGGAGATAAGGAAGGGGTGGCGGCGGCAGCGGAGACTTTTGGCGAGGCATGGCGAATTAGCCGATCTGGGATTCAAAGAGGTGAGTCAGCGTCTTGTGGAAATATACAAGCATACCCTCCTTGAGTTAAAATTACATCTGGACCTTTCCATTGACCTGTCAATAAATCCTTCCACTTTGCCATTGGTTTAGGCTTATCCAGATCCAGATTCCAGTGTCTCAGCATGCGAGTGTGGCCTTGAGAGTCTGAATTAAGATTGTTAATAACAAACAAAGCATGATTTAAAAGCTGATGTGGGGAACTATATTTTAACTCACCTTCCTGTAGTTTTTGAATCTGCATTTTCAGGGTCTGATGAGTCCTTTCTACTATACCTTGTCCCTGTGGATTGTAAGGGATGCCAGTAATATGTGAAATATTAAAGGTGTTACAAAACCTTTTAAAGGCAGCTGATGTATATGCTGGAGCATTATCAGTTTTAATAGCCTTTGGCATTCCTAGAATAGCAAAGCAGTGAAAAAGATGTTGTACTACATCCTTAAAGGCTTTTCCAGTTCGTGCAGTACAAGCAACAACATTTGAAAAGGTATCAACACAAACATGTACATAGCAAAGTTTGCCAAAAGATGGAATATGACAGACATCCATCTGCCAAAGGTCATTGGGTCGGAGTCCTTGTGGGTTAACTCTAAAACTACGATTAGAAAAGTGAGTAGGGCAAGTGTTACAGCTACGCATGATAGCTCGAGCAGCTTCACGAGATAGTTGAAACTGCCACCGGAGTGCAGATGCATTCTGGTGATGTAAAGCATGTGAAAGTTTAGCTTCTTCTACTGCTGTAAACACTGCTTTCTGCTGTGTAAGAAAATCAGCAAGACGATTTCCTTCGTGTAGTGGCCCTGGAATAGAAGTGTGAGAGCGAATGTGGCCGATAAAGAAAGGAAGAGTTCTGGAATGAATCTGCTTTTGTAGGCTGCTTAAAAGTGAAAAAATAGTGGTTAGATGATGTGGCAAAGAAGCAGTTTCAATGTGAGGAAACATTTTAACTATATACTGTGAATCAGTGAACAAATTAAAGGGAACATGTTTTAATTTTTGAAATGCTGTTATAACAGCAATAATTTCTGTTTTTTGCGCTGATTTCTCCTGAGTTTCAGTGATAATATGCTCATCCCCTATAATTGTTACAGCTTTACCATTAGATGAGCCATCAGTAAAAACCAGTGCAGCTGGTTGCGGTAGCGGATTTTTAGAAGTCTTAGTGGGAAAAATTACTGATTGTCTTTTTAGAAATTGCAGCAGTGGGTGAGCAGGAAGATGAAATAAAACCTGCCCTGTAAAATTACTAAAAGCAATTTGCCATTCTGAATTTAGCTGTAATAATGCTTGAAATTGATTCTTATTATAAGGAACAATGACTTCCGCCATTTCTTTACCAAACAACTCTCTGCTGCGGTTTCTTCCTTTAATTATAAGAGTAGCCACCAAATCAGTATAGGGCATAATAACTTTCTTGTGAGAGACAGGTAAGTGAAGCCACTCTAGAGGGCCATTCTGCCACAAACATCCGGTAGGAGTGTGTTCAGTGGCTAAAATCACAAGCTGCCATGGTTCCTCTATAATAACTCTGACTAAATGTTGATTATTAATTATTTCTTCTATTTTTCTAAGAGCTTTTGCCGCTTCTTCTGTGAGTTCTTGAGGAGAAGTTGGATTAGCATCTCCTCTCAAAATATCAAACAATGGCTTAAGCTCTGCTGTAGTTAATTTCAAATAAGGTCTAATCCAATTAATGTCTCCCAATAATTTTTGATAGTCATTTAGAGTTTTTAAATGATTTTTTCTTAATTGTAACTTTTGAGGACTGACAATGTCTGTAGACAGAACACATCCTAAGTAATTAAAAGGTGGCTGTACTTGAATTTTTTCAGGGGCTATTTTTAATCCAAAATTCTGTAAAGACTGAGTTGTTTCTTGTAAAATATTATGCAATTTTTCCCGATTAGGCAGAGCAAGCAAAATGTCATCCATATAGTGAATTAAATAAAGATCAGGATATTTTAATCTTATTGGATCTAAAGCTTGATTCACAAATTTTTGACAAAGCGTGGGACTGTTTTTCATTCCCTGGGGCAATACCTTCCACTGATATCTCTCATAAGGTTGTTTAAAATTTTCTGATGGCAGACTAAATGCAAACCTTCGACAATCCTGTGTAGCTAATGGTATAGTAAAAAAGCAGTCCTGTAAATCTATAACAATTACACTGTAGCCATGAGGCACCGCAACTGGTGAGGGGAGTCCAGGTTGTAATGATCTCATATCTTCCATAGTGGCATTTATAGCCCTAAGGTCTTGTAGCAATTTTTATTTTCTTGATTTTTTTTAATAACAAAAATAGGAGTATTTCATGGACTGTTAGAAACTTCTATATGTCCTTCCTGTAATTGCTGCATAACTAATTCTCTGGCTGCCTTAATTTTTTCTGAACTCAGGGGCCACTGTTCTACCCATACTGGGTTGTTAGATTTCCAGTTAATAGGATCAGCAGCAAATAGCTCAGTGGCCCCAACTATAAATTTGTATATCCTATACCATGTCTTCCTTGATTTTCCAACGTCTGAATTGGATATACTTGGCCCTGCTGTTTCTTTCCTAGCCCTCGATTAGGATCAAAACCCATTTGTAACATTTGTGCAGTTACTTTTGAATCAGGGCTGTACATGAAAACACCCATTTGTTCTAAAATGTCTCTCCCCCAGAGAGATAATGGTATACTTGAAATTACATAGGGGCAGAAAGTTCCTTGGTTATTGTCTTCATCCTGCCAGGTTAATATTTGAGAACTTTTAGCAACATTTGAAGCCTGGCCAAGTCCAACTAATGAGGTTGGAGTTGACTGAGTCGGCCAGGCTCGAGGCCAATCTTTGCCAGCAATGCAGGAGACGTCTGCCCCGGTATCTAAAAGCCCCTCAATTTCTTTTCCAGAAATCTTTAATTTCTTTAGTGGCCGAACTTTCTTAATTTCTTGTATCCAAAACACAAAATCACTGGAGCCAAAGGCACCTTCTCCCCGTTTTTGTTCAGATATAGGCTTTCCGATGGGACAGTAAGGCAATAGTAAAAGCTGAGCAATTCTTTGACCAGGATAAATCTCAAGCGTTTTAATTGGGGGAGCAATCATTATTTTTATCTCCCCTTCATAGTCCGAATCAATTATTCCTGGCATTACGTATATTCCTTTTAAAGATGTTGAACTTCTGCCAATTAATAATCCAACCATTCCTTTAGGAAGGGGACCTTTAACTCCTGTTGGTAATGTAACCGCTGACTGTCAGGGGTTAATATTGCTGAGGCGGTGGAACAGAGGTCCAGTCCTGCGCTGCCTGGGGTTGCCCTGGTGAGGTCTGAGACGGACCGGAGTTGACAAATGGATTCAGGCTGGCCCCAATTGTTATCGGGGCCTGAGGCTGGCCCCCTTGCCAGTTTCCCTGATTATTACTTGGATTGCTTGCTAGATTTTGATTTTGTGGGGGCTGCCATTCTATTCCTAACTTTGGTCCTAATGGCTGTCCGTTTTTGTGAAATTTAGAACGGCACAGCTTTTCCCAATGATATCCTTTTTGACAGCGTGGACACAAAGTCTTAGGCAATGGGACATTATTATTAGCATTATTAATTACGGGAGCTGTCCCTTGCACTCCTGGGCCTGCTTGCCCACTCTTGTTAGGGCATTGTCGGCTAAAGTGGCCCGTTTGATTACAAGTAAAGCAAGTAAGACTTCCCTTAGAGGAAGCTTCATTGACAGAAGGCTTTTTTCCTTGATACCTGGTCTTAATAAATTGAGGATATGTTTCTTTTTTTAAAGCTGCAGCAATAGTTACTCCCTGAACAAAAGCAGGATTTACATCCTGACAGGCTTTGATGAAATTCCTTATCGTTCCTTCTCTCTCACTGACCGCAACATGGCCTGGCAAGTGGAATTAGCATTTTCATAAGCCAACTGTTTAATTATAATATCTCCTGCCGCCTCATTTGAAATAACTCTTCTTACTGCTTGAATTAACCGAGCAACAAACTCCTCATAAGGTTCATCACCTTTCTGTTTTACTCCTACCACAGTAACATCTCCACCAGACGAAGCTGGCAACTTTCTCCAAGCTGATATAGCACAACCATTCACTTGTATCAAAGCTGGTTTAGAAAGTTTTAACTGTTCACTAACATCAGCAAATTCTCCTTCTCCCGTAATCATTTCTCTAATCACAGGATTATGAATCCTCCGATTCCTAACTGCCTGTTGTTTAGCTTGCTCCTCATATTCAGCTCTCCAAAGGAGATAATTTCCTCCAGATAAACAAGCTTTAGCCACTTGTTCCCAATCATAAGGAGTCATCCAATTATGAGAAACTGTTTCTATCAAAGACATAGTATATGGAGAGGTGGGTCCATATTGACTACAAGCTATTTTCAATTTTTTCAATAATTTATAAGGAAGCGGCTCCCATGTAGGATTTTCCTCATCATCAAATTCACCAGCCACAGCCACAGGAAAACATAATGCCAAATCAGTTTCCCCTTGGTCGCAAGAAGCTTGAATTGCCTTCTGCAACCCTGTTAACCCTGACGATTTTTTCTTTTCATTAACATCTGGTGATTGTATTGGTAGAGGCAAAGATATTTTAATAGCCTTATTTTCATCCTTTTTGTCAGTCTTGGAGGAATATAATATGGGCAAGACTGTTTTTGACTTCCAATCCTCATTATCCCTATTATTTTTAGCTGCCTCATCTTCTAATTCAGCCTCATTTTTTGGAGATAAATGATTTTCACTATTATTCTGATGTTTACTTAATTTTAAAGAGGCCATAGCATGATTTGTATTATCTTGAGACTGCCTTTTATTTCTAATTAACGGAGTCTCTTCTTTTGGAGGAGCAGTTGCCTTAGAAAGTTTATGCATCTCATGTTCTGGATTTAAGGCATCTTTAATCAAGCTCCATAAAGCAAATGCATTAACTGGGACCTTTTCTGGTCTGTGTAGCTCATAATAAAGTTTTAAATCTTCTCCAACTTTAACCCATTTCTCGAAACTAAGCGTTCCCTCATCTGGAAACCATGGAGAACATTTTTATACAAATTTCATAAAACGAGCTACTTGTTGAGTGGAAACACTAACTCCTTTTTGGGAAAGTGTATACTTAATGACTTCTATAAAGAGTCTTCTTTCTTTAGACTCAGTATGGCCCATGACTTCTC
This sequence comes from Saccopteryx bilineata, assembly GCF_036850765.1. Classification (NCBI taxonomy): domain Eukaryota; kingdom Metazoa; phylum Chordata; class Mammalia; order Chiroptera; family Emballonuridae; genus Saccopteryx; species Saccopteryx bilineata. The sequence goes on along the minus strand of NC_089490.1, from coordinate 405,230,123 downwards.
AAAATCTTAAGTTCTGAAATTCTCCACCTATCCTCACCCTGTCTTTCTTACAGGGGGGTCTGCAGCACCCTGAGTGGAGTCCTAGCTGTCCCGAGACAATGAGGGGGAATTACCTGTAGGTCCCTGTTTCAGGTGCCAAATGCCGGGGTCCAGCCCCGGGGGGGATCCAGGGGTCCCACAGGAGGAGACGGCGTCGGCGAAATCGAGTGAGAGAGCCGAATTCTTTTCTTTCTCTTTATTCTCTAGTTAGCATTTACTGCCAGGCATCTCTGTCAAATGCTAGTCTAGCTTTCTTTTTATGCACACACACTAAGTTACAATCACATGGTATTTTGTTTCACTATGGTTACATGTTTCCAGATAACAGTTAATTCATATCTATAAACTATAAATCAGGTGGTAAGTTATTCAAAGTACAGTTATACAATAGCAATAACAATATTGGTACAAACTTCTAAAAGATTAGTACTAATTAATAACTCTACTGTTGTTGTGAGTTAAGGGTGTAGAGAGAGATTAGCAGACGAAATCATTAAGGACTAGCAAAGGCCCACCGCTTGCTCAGGCAAATGGCCTTGAGTTTATGCAGTGTCTTAATTTTTTTCACAAGACTTCAAAAGGCTTGCTTATTAAGAAATTGTCATAACATCAAGAGTAACTTTTGCTTAAAGATATATAGAGTGTACCTGCCAAGATAGCTTAGTAGCAACATAATATCATGAAGGCCTTAATTGCTATTGTTCTATGGATTCTTCCATATTCCTCTTTGTTATCTGAACGAAAAAACCTTGGGAAAGTATATAAATCTCATGAGAATGTCTCACTGAGAAAAGCCCAGTAACTGCCTTTAGTCATAAAACAAGTCTCTTAACAAAACATTCTTACTAGCCAGCTGCACTCCTATCTCAAGGCCACGCAAACAGGCCACTCCACTACACTTTACCTAAGATTCTAATGTCTAGTTAAACTTTATTTATTTACTATATTCATATACTAGCTAAGTTCTAACTATATTCTTTCTAACATGATTAATAAGAAGAAATTCTCCTACAAACTTAACCCTTTATGAGGGATATCATAGCCAGCCTCTTATGTTTATGAGCCCAGTTCAAGGGGCTTACAGGCTTTTCTGTGGAACTTACACCTTCTGTCTTATTTCCAAAGAAATTACTACGAATCTACAGGGAAAGCACGGTACTATTATTCCTGTGCCATAAATAATAGCACACACCCAGAAAAAGGGGGAATATAAGGCCAGATTAATTCAAAAGATTAAAGGGGGAGGAATCGTTGTGCCTTTCCTTGCGGTGACTTTGTCAACCCGCAGCTGTTGGTCTTTACTGCGGTGACTCTATCTTCTTTTGCTGTGACTTTGTCAACCAGCAGTTGTGAATCTTCTCCTGCTGTGACCTAGTTAGCCAACATTAGTGGATCGGCTCCTGACAACTTTACAATATGAAACTGTTGGAATCCATGGGAGTTTGAAAAGACCAGAGTAACAGGCTTTATTGAAAGGAAGAAAGGAACCCTGCCAGGCACTTCTCTGGGGGAAAAAGCACCGGTTACAGATTAGGGGCAAATTTATAGTGTTTGGGAGAGCCTGAGGGGGTACTGAGTCAAAAGTTCTGGTATATCTGGAGCCCCTCCTTGGGGCGACTTGTCAGCTTCTTGGGATTTCTCTGTCTCAGTCCAGGAAGTAAGGGTGAGGTCTGACAGATAAGTGGAACATCAAGAGGGCAGTTTGGAATTCCTGGTAAATTCATGTATCTATCATTTCTCAACTCTGTGGTTACATATAAAAGAAAGGCAGTTATTAATTTTATAATATATGGTGAGGGGTGACTAGGAGAAAGAGGAGAAAAAAATTGAAAAATTATTGTTTCTTCTGGAGAGAACTCAATAAAAGAACCTTGCCAAGCCAAGTCCCTCATCCAGCTAAGGAGGTCATCAATTTCCACGCTGTGAGGTCTGAACTAGGTGATGTCTTCGAAAACCTGAGTGAGGAAGTAAAACAATTTTTCAAGGTAATAATTGTGAATTGCTTGCTGTGAGTGCTGAGTGGACAGAGTGACATGGTGATACATGGTCTCTTGGATGAGCCTCATGAGACGTGCTGGTCTGGTTCCTCTCGGATGGGAGGACATGTGGGGATTTTTAGAGACAGGGAACCTGTTGGTGTAAGTTTTTAGAAGGACTGAATATGTGTAATTTAAAAGGAAGGGGGTTTGGAGAACATTCAGGAGGGAACTTCTCGGGCTGAGGGGTGGCTTCTTCCTGCTGTCATCCCTACCTATTTGATATTTCCCTTGTGAAGTTCTCCTTGGGGTATTGGGGAATAGGTGTGTGGAGCATTTGATTGTAGGTAATCCTAGAGATTTCTCTCATCTGGGCCTATAGAAACTTGATAAAGAAGGGGGCAAGAATTAAAATTAGGCACAGAATTAGGATTGCTCCTATAATTGGTGCTAGCATGGAGAACAAGGGGTTTTCCCACTGTTGTTCGGAGTAGGGGTCGGTACCAGCCTGGCCACTGAGGATTCATTCTTGAAGTTTTTGGAGAGAGTTGATATTCTCCTCGACCAGGCCAGACTCGTTAATGTAGTAGCAACACTGTTCCTATAAAAAGAGACCAGTACCGCCCTTCTCTGCTGTTAGTAGATCTAAAACCCTTTGGTTTTGTAGGGCGACCTGAGCTAGGGAGTTAAGTTGTCGTTGGAGGGAGGCTAGAGAGGTAGCTGAATTATCAAGGGCCTGTTCCAGGTCTGCCTTTTGTTGGTTAGTAGTCCATATACTGTGGCCTAAGCCAGCCCAGCCTATCCCTATAGCCGCTATAGAGGTGACAAGGGTAAGGCCAAGGAGGACCAGGAGGAGGGCAGCCCGTTTATTCCTGCTTGTTCTCAGCTGGTTTGAAAATTCTTCCTCTCCATAATATGTTAGCTGTGGTGCAACTATTACCGGGACACAAGGGAGGGGGGAAGAGGTGTTTAAGGTTTTAAGACTGGTTCCATTGCACCAGAAATGAGTTCCACTAGGGCTGGTTAGAGAAGTTTTGATTGGGATCGTCTTACTACATAATGGGGTAGGCTGATTGGTGTAGCAAATGGAGAGAGTTGAGGTGGGGTCTTCTTGGAAGAGAGGAACTCCAGAAAGAAAAAAGGGGTCTGGATTTTTGGTGATGTTGAGTGGGTAGCGTAAAGGAACCGCAGTGATGGGAGGCTTATTAAGGAAGGCGCAGAGAAAGCAGTGAGAAATATTATATACAGAAGTGAGGCTGAGAACTTGAATACCCTGTTTGATGAGTCCTATTCATGAAAAAGGTTGAGAGTAGGGATTAGATGCTTGAGTTTTAAGTTCATCTTTATGAGTAAGGATAGAATTGGTTAATTCTTTGAGAACCTTAGGGGGGGGGGTTTCCCTTACCTGTATTTGATATATTTTGGGTTTTCTGTCTGGAAGACGAAAGTTTGACAAATAGAGATATATTAAATATGGTTTTACCCACTTTTTATCCCAGGGATCCCAGATATCAAATATCCAAGGATTAGCGGAAGCGGTCAACTGAAGGGAGAGACAATTTTTAAAGAACTGACCATCAGTGCACTTATCTTTACAACTGTGTTTAGTTTGGAGATCAGGAATGCAGAGATAATGCAAGTTGTATGGGGGGGGGGGTGAAAGTTCTTCCATGGTAAAGTTAGAGATATTCTTTCCTGCCAGCTGACCTGTGGTGGCGCAGTGGATAAAGCATTGACCTGGAATGCTGAGGTTGATGGTTCAAAACCCTGGGCCTGCCTGGTGAAGGCACATATGGGAGTTGATGCTTCCTGCTCCTCCCCCTTCTCTCTCTTTCTCTCTCTCTCTCTCCTCTCTAAAAATGGAATAAATAAAGTCTTTAAAAAAAAAGAGAGAGATATTCTTTCCTGGCAGCCCTAGAGAGAGCAGTTAGCTTGAGCTAAAAGAAATGTTTCATGTCCATTTGTAGGCTCTTTTTCAGCCAAGAAGACCCAGCGATCTTGTTCCCTTACTATGTGAAGGGTAAAAAGACTGAGAAGCATTAATAGGTGAATACTATTCATTCTCCTAGTTCTTCAGGGATATGGGAGAGCTTTAGGGTTAGGGGACCTGTAGGGGTTGAAAGATAGGATTTAGGAGGTTTGCTGATATAGGGTTTCAGATTTTTCTGTTTCGTGAGGGCAGGTTTCAGGGTTGATGTGTAGGGTTAGGTAGATTTTTAAAATTTTCTGATTGGTGAAGGTCTGCATGCAGTTCTGTAAGAAACTAATGAACAAACGTAAGAGGCAGGGTCCAAAAGTTAGAAAAATAAATATGAGAGTGAGTGGACTAATGAAAGGCAATAGTCAAGATGCCCAGTTTGTGCAAAACCACTGATTCCATGTTTACGAATTCACTGGGCTTCAGAGAGAGAGAGAGCGAGAGAGAGTAGGAATAAGACAAGGAAGTGGCCAGTCCCCCTGCCCCTAGATCTACTTCTGTAGAGATTTTTAAAGCAACAAGATGAGAAATTACCTGTATAGCTCTTTTGGTCCTTAGATTAACGGGTAGTGTACTAGGAATTGAAAGAGGCTCATGGGGTAGGATTTGGTTGATATTTGGGGTGAGATAGATTAGGGTACAAGTTTCTGTCCAATTAGTAGGGAGATATATACAGGTGTTGGTTCCACATGAGTAGAAAGCCCCTGATTGGGTGAGGCAGGTTGAGAGGTGAATAGAGAATAGAAGGACAAGGAGTCGGTTTCATCTCTCTGTTTCTGAGTTCCAGATGGTCAGGGTGGAGGAAAGAGTCACCCTTAGCAGTGGTGGGAGTTGTCAGGATCATGGTGTGTGGACCTGTCCACGTGAAAGTCCGTCCTTGGGTGATGTAATGCTGGAAGCACCACTTGGACAGTCTTTGAACAGTTTGCTGAATAACTTGTAAATTTTTCAAGTGCTTAGGGAAAGGGTGGTTACATTTCTACACTTTGCAGTTAGAGTTTAAGTCCTCGTGACCACTGCTTCTAGCTGGAATTAGCAGCAAGTCCCAGCCTATAATAGGCATGGGGCATTGAGACAAGAGAAATAAAGGAGATGCTATACATTAAATAAAGTAACAAAATCAGACTGTCAATACCCACAGTAGAGATCTTTGAGGGATAAATAAAATTTAAATATTCAGGCAAGGCATAGTAGATGGCCCTTGTGTTTACAAGAAATGAGATTAGCTTATCTGCTACTTGGAAGAAATACCTTAGGCTCATAAAATGATGTCCTTGGGCCTTCAGTGGCAATTCCCAGCATGCTGGGCCAGGTCAGGTCACAGGTAGCTGGAGCAGGGCTAGAAGAGACTGAATCCTCCCTCCATGGAGCAAGGGGGCAGCTTACTTTCTCATGCCCCTCTTTCTACAGCAATGATGTGTCTCTTGATGGGGCCAGGAAGCCTAGCAGGCTTCAGTTCAATGACCTTTCTTTCCAGTCTAGAGCAGGGCCCTGATGGAATCCTATGAACCCTTTAAGGCACTGGAGCCTTTAAGAGCATATACCAAAAGCTGGTATTTCCTGACTTCTTTTGGGCCTTATTTGCCTTTTCTGTTACTTCCTTGCCCATTATAGACCTTAAAAACCATGCTCAGAAGATCTCACTGAGGGGCTTGACCAAGAGAGCAAAATTGGGAATTCAGTGTTTAAAGAAGCCTATTAGACCAAGGAAAGAAAAGATTTGATCTGTGGTGGTATGTGGTTGGAGACTGCGGAGGGTCTGAGTTTGATTTAGGGTGAGACCTCAGGTGGTGGGGGTTAAGGCGATGCCTAGATAGACTACAGACTAGGAGTGAAGTTGAGCCTTAGCAGAGAAGACACGATATCCCTTCACAGTGAGGAAGTTAAGAAGGGAGGAGGTGTGTCTCCTTGAGGCAGGCAGGGATGGGTTGCAGAGGAGTAGGTTATCTACATATTGTAAGAGAGTACTAGTTTTGAGATTGCATGCTGCTAAATCCTGAGCTTGCCTGCCCAAACAGGTGTGGGCTATTTTTGATCCCCTGGGGTAAAATAGTCCATGTAAGTTGCTGGACTGCATTAGAGTCTGGGTAAAGGCAAACAGAAAGTAAGAGTCAAGGTGTAGAGGAATGGTAAAGAAGGCATTCTTGAGGTCTAGGACCATGAAGTGAGTGGTGTTTGAGGGAATGTGTGACAGTAACCTGTAGAGATTAGGGACTACTGGGTGGAGGGGATTTACTGCCTCATTGATTAGGTGTAAGTCTTGTACGAGGTGATAAACCAATGAAGGTTTTCAAACAGGAAGTATGGGGGTATTGCAGGAAGAGTCCATGGGGATGAGTAAGCCTGGTTTGAGAGTTGGGTAATTATTGGTTTAAAGCCTAGAAACAGACACAGTTACACATTAAACTAAGATTTTACATATAAATTATAAATTAAGAAATTTAAACGAGCGTGCTTGACTTGTTTCAATTAAAATTATATTAGAGGTGTTTTCTGACAAACAAAGAGACAAAACAGATTATTCACTCACATAGCTCAATAGACAATTCTGCTTTTTTAAGTTTTTCAAGATGGTATGGAGTTGTCAGCATAGAGGGGAGGAAGAAAGAAAGCAGACAGATGGACAGTGTGAACATCTGGATGGAAAGAAGGAGGGTCAGAATCTGCAGGAGGGGGAGGTTAAAGTGCTAGAGCTCTGAAGAGAGAGGAGAGGATGAGGAGGAAAGAGGCACAGTCACAGTTTGTAGGAGGGAGGAGGGGTCGCAGAAGAGACAGGCACCGCAGCCAGAGCCACAGCTTCTAAGGATGGAGGAGGGATTTAAGAACACAGTGGAGAAGGCAGGGGCCCCTGGCCAGCAGGGAAGGAGAAAAAGAGGATAGTATTTGCAGGTAAATGAGAAACAGGTTTCTGCGAAGGGAGGAGGTTTTCTGGAGGGAAGAGACTTGAGTGGAAGAGGTTTGCAGAGGGACCAGAGAGGGGTCCTGAGAAAGGGGTGCCCCTGGGGTCAGGCAGGAGGGAGAATTGGAAGTCTGTGGAGAAGGAAAGATTGGGAGCAGAGGTTTTAGGTGAGGTTTCTTTGGCCAAAAACGGCCTGCGTGTAGAACAAACAGCACAGAAATTAAGGACAGGAGAGAAGGGAGAAGAAAGCCTGCATGTAAGGAATTTCTGATGTCCTCCCTGTCCAGTGGCAAAAGTAGTCAAGGTCTCTCAGAATATTGTAATCGAATGTCCTGTTTTCAGGCCAATCAGAGTCATTGTAGTGAGTCCCAAAGGAGTAGAGGAGTAGAAGACAGCCCAACAGGGTTTGGTCAGACAGCTTTGACTCTGAAGAGCCCATTGTGGAGATTAGTGATCTAGACAAGGTGTCCCGCCTCCAATCACAATCTCAAAGGAGAAAGCTCTCCTGGGAATGTGGAGTTGTCCTGCTTAGGGGTCATCACGGCCTAAGAAGGAGCTCAAAGAGAATGTGGAGGGATTTGGCTAAGCGCTTTGACTTTTGGAATGTGCTGTCCCTGGGACAGAAAAATGACAAACCCCTCAAAATGTGAGACTGACTAGAGAAAGCCATCCGACGATGGATTAGGGACTTGTGGGTCAAATTAAAGGCAGCCAGGAGAGGGAAGGGAGAAACTCCTTACCTTCTGGTTTGGCAGGGGTTCAGGACAGGGACAGATCACTGGCCAATCGACCTACAATTGCTTGTCCAGGTTTCGTTTGGATGATAAAGAGGCATTGTCCAGGCAACCGGAACCCCGTCCCGGGTTTCGGCACCAAATGTTGGAATCCATGGGAGTCCTAAAAGACCAGAGTAACAGGCTTTATTGAAAAAAAAAAAAAAAAGGAACCCTGCCGGGCACTTCTCCAGGGGAGAAGAACATCAGTTACAGATTAGGGGAGAATTTATAGTGTTTGAGAGAGCCTGAGGGGATACTGAGTCAAAAGTTCTGGTATGTCCGGAATGTTCCTCCTTGGGGTGACTTGTCAGCTTGTTGGAATTCCTCTGACTCAGGGGCGATAGTCCAGTAAGTAACGGTGAGGTCTGACAGATAAGCGGAACATCAAGAGGGCAGTTTGGAATTCCTGGTAAATTCACGTATCTATCAAGAACCTGCCTGGCTGGGGTGGTGGTGGCCACCGGCCTTACCTTTTCCTATTGGGGTGGACACCTTTTCAGATCTCAGCCCATTTGCACCCAGATGTGTTAGTCAAGTCCCTGTTTTACCTCCCCTAGCTCTCCGCGATGTCTCTCCGCAAACCAAACACGTACGAAGGATGTGAACGTTCTGGAGAGGGTTGCAGGTTCTGGGGTGGGGTAGCTCCTGGGCCAGCCTGCATTGGTGGGGGGCATGGACCACGCCAGTCTGAAAGGGCCTCGGGCGTGCTGTGCAGAGCAGCCTGCTCAGGTATCCCCATGCAGACTCCCACCTGGGGGGCCCCCTTCTCCGGCTCTGCTCTCCGGGGTGCAGTCCAGTCTGCCCCTCCTGGGCCCAGTCCCTGCCCCGCCCTGTCCTGGGGCCTTGGGGGGGTCTGGTCGAGCCCTGGCGCTGCAGGTGCCCAAGGCTCCTTCCTGTGCCATTCGCCCCGGTTCCCTCTGGTCTCTCGTCCTTCATGTGCCGTAAGGACTGGGCCCGTCTGCCTTTGCTGTGTGGTCTGTGGCTCTCTGGTCAGCTGCTCCTACACCTTCTCCACTGGCCTCCTGGGGGGTCCCAGCACAGGCAGGCCCACTGTGGCCCTGGTATGGGTGATTTGAGTACTGGGAACAGTGGCCACCGTAGAACCGAAGCAAGGGCCCGGCTGGGGGCGAGCAGGGCAGGGAAGAGGGGAGGCAGTGTTGGGGTTGGGGTGGGGAAGAGGCAGGTCAGATGGGCCTCAGAGCCTCCCACAACCCCAGCACTCCCTGGAGTAGGTCCTGGTGGGCAGTGCCGCTCCCGTGTTCTCAGCTGGCTCACTGGACAGTTGATGGGCCCCTCACGCCTGCCTGTGTGTCCCAGGAAGAGTGAGCCCGCTTCTCACTGCTCCCTGCAAGCTCCTCCTCCCCATCCTCTCCTGGGCCCCCTCCCTCTTTAAGGCCTTGGACCCCTCCCTGGGCCCTCCCAGCCCCAGGCAACGCCCTGCTGGCATGGAGCTGTTTCCCAGGAGGACCCTCGCTCCCTTGTGTCCAGAACTCCCCCTAAGAAAACAGCACGTAACATACATGTTCCTTTATTTCAAGGAATGGAGCACAGACCCATCCCCACACGGGGGGCTGGGGGACTGGGGCAGGACAAGGACGTGGATACAGAAAACAGGGGAACGAGGCAATGAGCTCAGAGGGCATGCCCACAGCATAGTTTAAGGCTCCGTGGACCTACACGGGCAGGTGCTCACACACGCACACCCCCGTGTGGCACTGGACACAGGGACAGAGGCCAGACGCCGCTCACTGCCTAAAATATTGCAACTGTGTTTATTTAAAAAGTGTAGGATGCCCTGGCCAGTTGGCTCAGCGGTAGAGCGTTGGCCTGGCGTGCGGGGGACCCGGGTTCGATTCCCGGCCAGGGCACATAGGAGAAGCGCCCATTTGCTTCTCCACCCCCCACCCCCTCCTTCCTCTCTGTCTCTCTCTTCCCCTCCCGCAGCCGAGGCTCCATTGGAGCAAAGATTGCCCGGGCGCTGGGGATGGCTCCTTGGCCTCTGCCCCAGGCGCTAGAGTGGCTCTGGTCACGGCAAAGCGACGCCCCGGAGGGGCAGAGCATCGCCCCCTGGTGGGCAGAGCGTCGCCCCTGGTGGGCGTGCCGGGTGGATCCCGGTCGGGCGCATGCGGGAGACTGTCTCTCCCCGTTTCCAGCTTCAGAAAAGAAGAAAAAAAAAAAAAAGTGTAGGATGGGAAGACCACGCGTCAGTCGGAGCCACGTTGGAAACAGGTGGCCCTCCCCGGCCCAGGGCTGTGGGGCCAGCTGAGTCACACCTCCGCTCACAGCTGCCCACCCCACTTGCATGTCGAGGTGTGGTGGGTTCTTCACTTCTCACTGGGCTTCTGTCCACACAACAGGAAGGCAGAATAAAACCCCAGGACCCCTCTCAGGGCTCCCAGGGTCCCACCCGAGGCGACACAGGAAGGGTGAGGAGGGACAGCAGGTGCATCAGGACCACAGAGGCCCTTAGGACCCCTGGCTTCTTCCTGCACCCCCTGCACCCCTGCTGGGCAGGGCCTGTCCAACCCTGGGGGCCTCCTCCTCCCTGCCCCCATCAATTCCACACCCCGCGTGGCACGTGGCAGCAGCAGGGAGTGCAGCACATGACGAAAGTGGCATTTGGCTTGAGCGTCAAGGCCAGCGCTGGGCCAGGACCCTTCAGAGAGGCCAGTGCCTCCCCTAGAGGAGCCGGGCGGCACCCAGGTCCTTCCTGCTGTCCTCCTGCCACCCGGTCCCTCTGCCCAGGGTGGCCGAGCTCGTAGTCTCTCCGCCTCCCCTAGAGGAGCCAGGCGGCCCCAGGTCCTTCCTGCCGTCCTTCTGCCGCCCGGTCCGTCTGTCCACAGTGGCCGAGCTCGTAGCATCTCTCTGCCTCCCCGGGACTGGTTTAAAGTGCTGGGTGCTGTAGGGAGGGTGAGGGGGGCCAGTTCTGCAGCCACGGTCACGGCACCCGGAGGACTCTTAGGTGAGGATGTGGTTGATGAGCAGCTGACAGGCCAGGAACACGCAGAGCAGGCACCAGGCCCGGGGGCTCTGCAGGAGGCCGGGGGTCACCGCCTGCCAGGCCCACGGCATGGAGCTCAGCATGGCCAAGAGGTGAGAGGACAGGGGCAGTGGCTCAGCCAGACAGGAGGGCACATCCCACCCTCCAGGGATGCAGGGGCAGGGAGGGAGGTGACTAGGGAAGAGCACCCCAAAAGCCAGCAGTTGCAGGAGCTGAAGATGGAGCCGGGCCGGCAGAGTGGCTCTGAGTCAGCGGGAGCAGGTGTTTCCAGCTCCTCTTCTGAGGGTGAGAAGGCTGAGGCTGAAGGTTCCGTCCGCACACTCAGTCCGGCCAGTGTTCATCCAGAAGGTAAGAATCCAGCAGCAAAATGTCCCTCAGGGCAGCCTCAGCCTCCTCCCAGGTAGCAGAACACCCTGGGGTCCGGCCGTGCACCTGGGCAGAGCTGATGGAGTGTGGGCACTGGCGGTCTGGTTGCTGTGATTGTGGGACACAGGGGTGGACAGCTGCATGCTCTCCAGAGCAGGGATGGAGAGGTTGGCCACTGTTGCGACACGCTCCTCCCTGGGGCAATGTCTTCAGAGCTCTGTGACGGCAGGGATGGGGGGGGGATCTGAGGCCCCCTGTGAACCTAGCTGCCTGTACTGGACCTTTGCCTTGGTGATTTGCACAGACACCTGGGCTATCATGGACTGATCGTTAAGTGGTACGAGGGACTCTTGGACTGCGACCAGAGGGGGCACCAGCTCCCTTGTTGGGTGGACATGCCACCTTTGGACAGTATGAGGGACCCTGATTGGGGGGCTTCTCCAGTGGAGGCCCTCCTGCACCAGGAAGCCAGTTGGAGAGACGCACCAAGGACACGTTACGGTTTCCATGGACACAGCCCTGGACTGTACTGCCCTCCCCCCTACCATGGAGCAGGGGGCTAGAGATGGGCCCCCAGTTTGTGCCTTGGGCAGAGTGCTCAGGGAGACACTGTGAAGGGCGCCTTTGTAATTGTTGCGATTGTATAACTTGTGCTGTTGCTGTAGTCTGTTTGTGTCATGTACCTCATTCCTCACAGAGGGGTATTGTGGTGTAGACTGTGAAGGGAGCAAAAAGGGTGGAATGTTGGGTAGACAAGTGTTTTATAGGTTTGCTGGCTCGTGTTGAGAAGGAGCCATGAGTGTAGAGTCTATGGAGGCTGCGGGTGTGTGTCCTCAGGGTGAAAGGTTGCAATTCGTGCACTGCCTTCCTGCTTGGGAGGGGCGATTGTTTGCTATTGTTTGGGGAGGAGAAGGGGTATTTTCCACCTGGCAGGTATTTCTGGGGAGTGCTGAGGGGTTTGGGAGGGGCTTGGGAGCCCTGAGATTTCAGCCCAGCCTATTCTGCTGAAGAATCGGGGGGGCAGGGGGCTGAGGGGCTTGGGAACCCTTCTGCGGCTGGGGGCTCCTGTGAGTCCAGAGAAGGAGTCCGGGTCATGAACTGTAAACTGAGTCGGGGCTGGGGAGCCCTGAGAGAGGGGGAAGTGGTCTTCCCTGCTGTTTGCTCGTCTGCCATTAAGAGATTCTAATAAACGGAATGGCCCCTCATTTTCTGGCTCTACAGTTCCTTTACTGTTTTCCTGAATCCAGTGTGAACCTGTCTGGCCATGGCGGTGGCCATTGGCTGAACAGGCCTCGTGGGCTGTGGGAGCAGCAGTTTGCAGCTCCTGCTCTGGGGCTGCCTGGCTTCCTCCGGCCACCACCTCCTGCAGCTCAGTGTCCTCCCCAGGCTCCTCTGAGGGTCCTGGGCGGTCCTGGCCCTGGGCCCCAGGGCTGAGTCCCCCTCCTGCAGCAGCGGTGTTGTGGCCTCGCCCGGGGCAGGTGGGTCCCTCTCAGGGTCCGTAGCCGGCAGTGTGCTGAGCTGGATGGTACCGAGTGACTAAAAAAACAGTCATTTCTTTTGGTGACAGATTCTGCAGCACAGCCTGACCCAGACACTTTGGGGGACAGAAATGACAAGGTGTCTGGTAGACCAGCCAGGGCCGTGCACGTTCACTGAAGAGTGCTTCAGAGTCCAGCTCTGCCCCCAGCCACCTGGGGATCCCCAAATGAGTCTCTTATGGGCTGAATGGTGACCCCAAAAGGGATGTCTATATCCTAAACCCTAGCCGGGACCTGAGAAGGGGCCTTGTTTGGAATGGAGTCCATGCAGATGAGGCCACAGGGGATGACAGTGGACCCTAAACCTAGTGATGAGGCAGTGTCCTCAGAGATAACTACTCAGAGACACAGAGTCACTGGGGGAGGAGGCCAGGTGAGGACGGAGGCGGAGACTGGAGTGACGTGTCCACAGCCAAGGAACAGCAGGACTGCTGGCAGCCAGCAGAAGAGGGTAGGGGAGGGGTGGGAAGGACCCCCCAGGGCCTGGGAGGGAGCCAACCCCCCCACATGGATTGCAGACTTCTGGCCTCTACATCGGGCAGACAGGGAGGCCCTGTGTTTTAAGCCCTATATTTGGGGTCATCTGTTTGGACAGCCCTGGGGAACCCGGACACAGCCCTGTGCCCCCAGTGCCTCAGTTTCCACTCCGGGATCTAGACCAGCAGAGATGAAGTCGTCTCCAGCACAACATTTAGGATCTGCTAGGGGGTGTGGACGGCTCCACAAACGCTGAGGCAGGGGTCCCAAACTTTTTACACAGGGGGCCAGTTCACTGTCCCTCAGACCACTGGAGGGCTGGACTATAAAAAAACTATGAACAAATCCCTATGCACACTGCACATATCTTATTTTAAAGTAAAAAACAAAATGGGAACATATACAATATTTAAAATAAAGAATAAGTAAATTTAAATCAACAAACTGACCAGTATTTCAATGGGAACTATGCTCCTCTCACTGACCACCAATGAAAGAGGTGTCCCTTCCTGAAGTGCGACAGGGGTCAAATAAATGGCCTCAGGGGACCGCATGTGGTCCGTAGGCCATAGTTTGGGGACCCCTGAGCTGAGGCGTGTACATGGGGCGGAGGGGCTGGTCTGCCTCCTGCCCACCCCAGGAACTCTCTGAGGTCCTCAAGGCCAGGAGCCCCGACTAGGACAATCCCAGTGATACTCACATGGCTGTCTGGCTCACTTGACTTTACTGAAAATAAAAAAGGAAATGCAATGAAAATACTGTCATGCACCGCGTAACAATGTTTCAGTCCATGACAGGTCACTCATAGGGCTGTGCATCCACCAGACTAGAATGCAGCTGATAGGAGCACATGTCATTTCTCCTTTGGTTGGGGGGAGTCAGGTGTGAGCAAGAGGCAGAGTAATGCAGCAGATATAATTAATACAGTAGCCACGCTGACAATAAAGAGCAACTATGTTACTGCTTTATGGACGCACTAGTCTCTACTTTGTATCTGTTTGTGGGTGTATCTCCATCCTTGTGAGAATGTGCTGTGGGCTGCCCACTGATTCACAGGCAGCAGCTCTGCCACCTGGTGGTCACATCTGCTCTCTGCATCTTGCTGACTGGTGTAATCTGCTGTCTGTACAGTAAGGTGCTTGCAGGTCTTGTAGCCCTGGAGCCACGGGCTACACCGCACAGCCTGGTACTGGCTCTACCCTCCAGGTGCCCGTGTCCTCTGTGATGTTTGCACAACGATGAAATTGCCTGGGGACAAATAATTATGACTTATATGATTGGACCAGGACTCTACAGTGAGGCTAAGGCCTGAAGTCGTAACAAAGAAAGTGTCCATACTTTTTGGAAAACTGAAAAAAGCTTCACACCTGGAAACAGGCAAGAATTCCCAGTGAGTGAGCGTGCTCAGTGCTCTCACCTCCCCGACCCCCTGGCGGGAGCTCCAGCCTGTTCAAGCTTCCTGGCCAAGGGCACCCGGACACCCTGCCCCTGCCCTGGGATGCTGGTCTGATGCCCTGCGCCTGGTTCGGGCACACCTCAAGGTTCCCTGCCCACGGTTCCCAGCCCAGAGCGCCAGCTCAGGCACCAGGGGCCCCTGAGTGGGGAAGTGAGCGCAGCTCTGTTTTAAATGAAGAACACCCCGCCTAGCACCTCCGGAGTTCCTGACCTGGTTGCTGACCTGTGTCCCCTGCGGGGCAGCGCGGACTCGACTCTACCTGGTCTTCTACAGCAGCCGATGTGGGTGCTGATGCTGATGATGCTGATGCTGATGCCACGCCCACCCACACTTTTACAAACCAGGAGCTGTCAGCAGAACCACGGGCTGGCTTTCCTGGAAGGGGGCAGACAGAGGGGGAAGTAGCCAGGGAAGTGCACAGCCTTCCCTAAGGGACACGTTAGAGAAGGAAGCACCTGTTATTGGACCTGGAACGGCTCTCCACGTTCAGGCCCCATGTCTCTCCCAGCGGAGCGGGGATCCCTCCCGGCTCACAGAGGAGACTGGGCTCCAGGGCAGCCACACCTCAGAGACACCCCCACATTCCTGCTTTCCTCTCGTTTGCCCACAAAGGAAGAGGGAACACTGCTATGTGTCCAGGCAAGCAGTGCACAGGGAACGGACACAGAGAACCCCCTGCACCCGCACCCGCTGGGACAACTCTGCGGTCACACTGATGACACCCTTCCGGGCCCTGCACGCAGGCTCAGGGGGACCCCGCAGCCCGCCAGACCTCCTCCCATGCTGGGACGGGTCTGAGTGCTGCTGGGCCAGAGAGCAGGGACCCTCGGGCACGCTCTGCAACAAGCAAGGACCTGGAGACGCCACACTGGAGGGAGAGCTCACACACGAGCCCCGCGAGGCCGTCTCTCAGACACGCCCAGAGTAGGGAGAGGGTCCCAGAGAGCAGACCCGGGTGCTGGGGCCGAGGCAGGGAGAGCTGCTGTGTGACGGGTGCTGTGAGCCCATCAGAACCAGACAGAGGGGGCGGGTCTAGAGCCAGTACACTGTTCACTTGAAAATGATAAATTTTAAATAAAATAAAATGGTTACTTTGATATTTCATCTCCATAAAAAATTCCTATGAAAACAAAAACCACTCCCTTACCTGGGCTGGGCCTGTCACACACGGTGTCGGCTGTGGAGTGGCATTTCTGCAGGACAGCGACACCTTTGGGACACCTGTCGGGAGGGAGACGCGCCCAGTGTTCACCTTTCCAGGTCTGCCCAGGCCCCAGGCACCAGGTCCACATTGTTACCAACAGAGGGTGGGCTCTGAGGGGCTCTCGGGAAAGTGCTTCCCCTAACCCACTTTCAGAGAGCGCTGTGTGCTGTGATCAGAGGCCCCACGAGTCTGTCCCCCCAGAACCAGCATCTCAGATGTCATCACCCACATCCTCACTAGGAGGACAGCTGATGTGTTTTCCTCCTCATGAATATTCATGACCTTCTTTGTAGGCCTTTGAACTGAAGGAAAAAAGGAATTCCTCCTGCTTTTAGCAAAGGCCCAGGAATTCAGACTTTCTTCCTAATTGCTGAAAATTTGTGACGTATCATCCCGTGTCACACATTTTGAAATCAGAGCTAGGTTTGTCTGGGACCCAGGAAGAATGACTTGCTTGCCAGCCCCCTCACATGTCCCCAGCTCTCTGCAGCACCGTGGAGGGTGACAGCTGTAGAGGTCTCCTGTCACCAGCCCCAGGCTTCCCACTCTCTTTAGGGGAGACGCCCTTTCAGGAACCGGAAGCCGGCAGCCGCCACGTTGCTCTCTATCCACTGAACACATCCACAGCCTTGGAGAATGCGGGACATGAAATCCTGGGTTCCTGTACACTCAGTGCCCCCAGGTGAGTCCCTGGGCAGCTGGGCAGCACCTCAGGTGCCAGAGGACGCTGGTGAGACGCCCCAGAACTCTGCACACAGATGGTCAGCAGTTTAAAGGACACATATTTCTGTAAATAGCCAAGAACCCGAAGTCCAAGCGTGTCCTATGTCCTTTCTCAGGCTGTAATGTCAGGATACACTCCAGCAAAACAAAGGAGCCATGTAGAAAGGGGAAGTGGTGGTGGGTGGAGCCCAGGACAGCAGGGGGCCCAGGGACACAAGCTCCATGAGGGATGATGGACAGAAGGTGTCGGACAGCTCAGGAAAAGTGAGCTTGAGAAAGGCTAGTTATACATTTACATAGGGAAGCAGTTAGAAAACTAGAGAAAGAAAAATAATACTATGGGAAACAGTATTTGTGCAAATATAGAATAAACTGAACACACAGTTCTATGCACTGAGGGGGGAGGGTGAGATCAGATGAAAGAGATCCACTCGGCTGGAGGCAGAGAGGACTCTGGGCTGGAGCTGGGCTGTCTCACTGGGTCGAGAGTCCCATGTCCTTCTGGTTCTCAGCTCCTAAGATCAACCCACACAAGCCCAGGTCCAGAGCCACCTCTGACCCCGCCCACAGCACCTGGCAGAGAGGCACCTACGTGCTACAAGGTCTGCAGGATTCAGGGGAGTCGGGGCTGTGGTAGAAACGGCCTGTTCGACACTGGCATCTCCGGTTGCTGGTCGGTGTGCACGGCGCCACCTCCTCCTGGTCTGCAGTTCAGGAAAGACAGGGTCAGTCCCAGGGGGCGTGTCCTTGTGTGGACATGTGGACGTACACGGCCATCGGGGCTGGAAGCACTGTGGCCCCAGCAGGGACCCAGTGGCCAGAGGGGATGCACCGAGATGGTCCCGAGGGTTGTTGTAACCCTGCTGGGGACGTCCCCGCCACCTCTTCACACACCTGTCTCCCAGGCACACACGGTGAGCTGGGGTGCGGGCTCAGAAACTGGGTCATATAGATGCATTTGGAATCAGTTTCACAGCGAACCCACAGGGAGTCTCCTTTTCTAAAAGTCTAACTTGCCAGACTTCTCTTCATCAAGACTGTACGTATACCTTTGTGGCTTACAAATAATCAAGTGTGGTTTCCTACTGGGTTGCCCCCTTTTTGACCATGTGTAAGGCGGTGGCTGTGACCATGCAGGTCCCCATTGGGTTTGGGCAGTTGATAGAGGAACTGTAGAGCCAGAGGGTGGTGGGTCATTCTGTTAGACTCTCGCAATGGCAGACCACCCGGCAGGCAGGGGAGACTGCTTCCCCCTCTCTCTAGGCTGACAAGCAAAACAGGCTAAGAAAACCCTCTCCAGCCAGCAGTAGCACACAGTGTCCCTCCCAGTGGCAGCAGGCAATCCGCAGTTTGCAATCTGCTGCCCAGAGGGCAAGTACCCGCAGCCTTGCAGAGACCACACACAGGGCGCTGCCAGAGCTCATGCACCCATCAGGCAACGTGCAAATGAGCAAGCCTAACACGGCTGTGTGCCCAACACCGTGTTTACAGAATTCAGTGCCAAGAGGGACACTGGTGTTAGATGTCACGTCTGTGTGCCTCTGAGGATGAGTCACCATCGTCTGATTTTGTGAGACCCTGACACTGAGTCCTGCGGGCCTGTGGGGTACAAGTCTCCACTCTGTGCTCTGCAGACAAGCAGCGAGCAGAATGTCTAAAGAAACATTTATTAACAGTGAATCCCAGTCTGGCCTGGACGTCAGGGCATCACTACCGATTGGCCTGCATGGGGGACGGCACTGGGATCTGTGCAGGACTGTGTTTATCTGAAGGAAGTGTGGACGGGGTGCTTTGGGGTGAAATACTGTGACAGCTGGGGGTGACTCTGAAGTGGTTCACACGTGCTCGCAGACACATACATGTCTACACATGTGTGCTCACACATGTCTACACATGCATGCCAACACATGTACACCCATGCGTGCATATGCTGATACACACACATATGTGTGCAAACAGGTATACACATGCATATTATATGCAGATTTACATGTGTGCACACAACATGCTCATACACACACATGTGATCAAACATACCAACTGTTTAATCGTTGTCACCCTCTGTTCTCCTCTTTCAACTTTTCTACATGTTTTGAACATTTCTTTTTGTCTGTGTGTGTGTGACAGAGACAGAGGGAGGGACAGACAGACAAGAAGAAAGAGATGTGAGAAGCATCAATTCTTTGATGCGGCTCCTTAGTTGTTCATTGATTGCTTTCTCATATGTGCCTTGCCTGGGGGCCACAGCAGAGCAAGTGACCCCTTGCTCAAGTCAGCGAACCTGGGCTCAAGGTGGATGAGCCCAAACTCAAGCCAGCAACCTCGTGGTCTCAAATCTGGGTCCTTCACGTCCCAGTCTGACTCTATCCACTGCACCACCACCTGGTCAGGCTGAAAATTTCATAATAAAAAAGTTCATGTCTGAAGGGTCATGTTTACTTTATTATGTCTTTAAGTGTATTTTCCAAGCTTTCTAGATGAAAATTACTAATTTTCAATTGGAATACAATGATTCAAATGGAAACAACGTTCCTGAGGATCTGACCGAGTGTAACTGTGGGTTCTGTCCCCTTCTCACTGCCGCCGTGTGGGGAGCTCTCTGTCCACTGCTGAGCCTCCTGCAGCCACTTCCTGGCAGTGACTGGGAGCCCTGAGCTTGGTGACCGCAGGTCCTTTCTTTACCCAGAGGGTGGCTGAGTGGACACCTGGCTTCTTCATAAATTTCATGGCTAAACAGTGCTCATCCTTGTGGGTAAATACTGAGGCTGAGGTGAAGGACTCCTTAGGGACACACTCCCGGCCTGGCCACTGCGGGGTCAAGGGGCAGCAGGTGTCCGTGGGAGACTCACCCTCGGAGCAGGTGGAGCACAGCAAGCAGGACTCCAGGCCGTTGGGGAACGCCGTGTACGTCCCTCTGTCACACTTCTCACACGTCCCCTGGGTGTGGGGGCTCCTGCAGGGCTCACGGACATACTCTCCTGTGAAGGGTCAGCGCTGTGGTCAGACCCCCCAGGCTGCCTGGTGTCCCCGCTGTGCGTCCTGCCCACACCGTCCTTGGGCCCGGCCTCTCCAATGAGAAATCACAAGTACTTGTGTCCGGGCTTTGGATCCAAGTAATCTCGGGATTTCTACAACTTCCAGGAAACGACCAGGGACAGAGGGGCTCGGCCCCGCCTCCCAGATCCTGCACATGCCCGCCCCATGTTGGCTCCTCCCCCGGCGGTGCTGGGGCAGCGGAGGGATCCTCCCTCCACTCCGAGCAGATACCAAGACCCCGAGGACGCACTGGTGTCCAGGGCCAGTGAAAGCACCGGACAGCAGCCAGCGCTCTGCCCCCAGCCCGGCTCCCCACCTTCTGCCCCATCAGAGCCCGGAATGCCAGGCCGCGGGGGCTCCCGGGCTGAGTCCTCCCGCGGAGTGCTGCCAGCTCCTCACCTGAGGGTGCACACCGACCTTCGGGCACTTCCCTCGGCTAGTGTTCCCTCTGGAAGGTGTTTCCTGGACCCCGCCCACACCATTGGTGCTGCCCGACCCCCGACCTGCTGCACTGTCACAGGAACGTCCTGTCACACGGCTGGATGGGCATTTATTCCAGGGCGCCTCCAGACAGAGCCGTTCCGGACTCACTCGCGGGGCTCAGCGGGCAGCAGAGCCCGGCAGCCCCAGTACTCGTTGGGTCCGAAGAGGTGGCTCTGTGCAGAGACCAGGTCGTTCGTGGTGGTCATCGTCATTGTCGGCTGGAAAAGGACAGCACACAGTTCACTAATAGCCACTCTACTGTGTGTCCCCTGAGCTGTGGTGGGCGTGCCTCTCAGCTGTGCGGACCTCACAGCTCATTAACCCCAATGTCAGCTGTAAGCAGCCGGGGCTATGGAGCTGGGTCTCCACCCCAGACCACCTCACTGAGGAGCAGGACACCTCACCGCCCACGCCCCGCCCACGGAGAACACAGCCCCTGTCTCTGCTGTCCCGCGAGTGGGAAGGTCCTAAGCTCACTGGCTCCACATGTGGGGACAGGAAGTGAGCCGTTTCTCATTCCATCCTCTGGGGTGGAACCGGTTACTATGTACAGTTCTATAAGGAAGGGGAATTTAGTAACATCAACATCAGCAAAAACTTAATCTGGGGTGACCGAGCATCAAAGTGGGACAGAGGTTGGCACGGGCAGGTATCTCAATTGGTTAGCACGTTGTCCCAAAGCGCAGAGGTTGCCGGTTCGATCCCCGGTCAGGGCACTTACAGGAGCAGATCCACGTTCCTGTCTCTCTTTGTCCCTTCCTCTCTCACTAAAGTCTATAAGTAAAAGAAAAAAATTTTTAATCAAAAAGCATGGGGACTGAGGCCACACCATGGAGTTGGGATGCACAAAGGGACAGGCAGGTCCCTGAAGGAGGAGGGGGTGGACTTGGCAGAAACAGGAAGAGACTGTGCTGTCCTGAGGTGCTCAGAGAGGCCCTTCAGTGGGTCTGGGAAACCACGTCCCCCTGAAGAGAGAAGCATGCTGGGGGTGGCAGCAGCTGGCAGGTTGGGGGGAGGGCCGCCCCAGTGATGTGAGCGGCAGCCTTTGAGCACCCAGAGGGTTTGGGGACGTGACAACATGGTTGGGGACAGCATCTGTGTGGTGAGTCTTCTCAGGCCCTGCTTGATTTCAGGACAGAAAGTGATGGGGAAAAGGTGGCCACAAGCACCTGACCCCCAAACAGCAAAGTGGCAGAAGTAAGTCCATCCTCAACAGCAGTTACTTTAAATGTAAATGGATTAAACTCTTCCATCAAAAGACAGAGATTGGCAGGATGGATTTAATAAATGATCGACTACATGCTGCTATAAGAGATACTCTCTCTGTCCAGATACACACAGAGATTGAAAGTGAAAGGAGGAAAAGTGATATTAGATGCACATAGTAACCAGGGGCAGAGGGAGGGGCCACCGGACCAGACAAAACCCATGTTACGTAAGAAAGAGTTACAAGAGCCTGTCCAGGGGGTGGTGGTCCAGTGGATAGAGCGTCGACCCAGTATGCTGGGTCCCCTGTTTGAAACACCAACGTTGCCAGCTTGAGCATGGGACCATTGCCATAATACCAAAGTCACTGGCTTGAGCAAGGGGTCACTGGCTTTTCTGAAGCCCCCAGTTCAAGGCAAGTATGAGAAAGAAATCAACAACAACTAAAATGACACAACTACAAATTGATGCTTCTCATCTCTCTCCTTTCCTGTCTGTTCCTATGTGTCCCTCTCTGTCTCTGTCAAAAAAGAAAAAAGAAAAGATTGCCTCAGGATAGGATGTTGAGATGGCTTTTTCAGGTACATGACTCAGGCCATCTGAATAAAGCACCCATAAAGATACAATCCTGGGCTCTACCTGTTTAGCTGAGTGTAAGTCAGTAGGAACGTGACATTTCTGCCTTCAGTTCCCCACAGCTGTGGTGGGACAGCTTCAGGATTCACGGTTAAGTCGGGGTTTGTGGAGGGACGTCCTGCTGGCTGCCTGGACCTTGGCCCCGGGGTGGGATTTGGAGACGCCTTAGCGGTTGCCGAGTGGATGCAGCCGAGGACTCTCCTCTGATTCCTGGCCGGCTCCCTGCCTTCAGCTTTGATTGAATTGCTGCACGGTTTTCTGGTTTCTAGACCCAGGTTAGACCGGGGTCATCAGAGTAAGGTGCCTCCTGGTTTACAGGTGCCTCCTGGGTTGTGACCTGGATTGGTCATCAGGGTAAGGTATCTTCTGCTTTCTGGTTTCTGGTTTTACAGAGCTCTGTCTGGTAGAATGTGGGGAAGACTCCATTCTGAAAATATTCACACTTAGGGATGAATTCTGGCTGATTGGCTGACTTATGGTTGAAATGGGGTGAAGTCCTCGAGGTGGCACAAGAAGTGAAGGGTTGAGATACGGCAGGACAGGAGTGATGGATGGCTGGTTTTAACTTTCACTTTGGAAATTGGAACTGTTTTCTGAGGGTCTGAACAAAATCTTTTGATAATAGAAAGCCTTTATTTGCAAATACTTAACTCACCTTGTGTCCAAAATGGACTCTTTTTTTTATGCTTAAATTAATTTTTAAAAAGATTTTATTTATTGGCCTGGCCAGTTGGTTCACTGGTAGAGCGTCAGCCCAGCATGTGAAAATCTTGGGTTTGATTCCCAGTCAGGGCACACAGGAGAAGTTTCCATCTGTGTCTCCACCCTTCCCCTGATCATTCTCTCTTTTCCCCTCCTGCAGCCATAGCTTGATTGGAGTGAGTTGGCCCTGGTGGGTGCTGATGGCTCCATGGCCTCTGCCTCAGGCACTAAGAAGGGCTTGGGTGCTGAGCAATGAAGCAATTTCCCAGATGGGCAGAGCATCGCCCCCTAGTGGACATGCCAGGTGGATCTCAGTCGGGGTGCATGAGGGAGTTGTCTCTCTGCCTCCCTTCCTTTCATGGAATAATAAAAAAAAGATGTTATTTATCACCTCACCTGTGGTGGTGCAGTGGATAAAGAACCGACTTGGAATGCTGAGGTCACTGCATGAAAACCCTTGGGTTTGACTAGTCCAGGGAGGGCCAGATGAGAAGCAACTACTAAGAGTTGATGCTGGCCCTGGCCAGTTGGCTCAGTGGTGGAGCATCGGCCTGGCCTACAGGAGTCCCAGATTCGATTCCCAGCCAGGGCACACAGGGGAGGCGCCCATCTGCCTCTCCACCCCTCCCCCTCCTTCCTCTCTGTCTCTCTCTTCCCCTCCCGCAGCCAAGGCTCCATTGGAGCAAAGTTGGCCCGGGCACTGAGGATGGTTCTGTGGCCTCTGCCTCAGGCGCTAGAATGGCTCTGGTTGCAACAGAGCAACGCCCCAGATGGGCAGAGCATCGCCCCCTGGTGGGCATGCCGGGTGGATCCCTGTCGGGCGCGTGTGGGAGTCTGTCTGACTGCCTCCCTGTTTCCAACTTCAGAAAAATACAAAAAAAAAAAAAAAAAAAGAGTTGATGCTTTCCGCTCCTCTCTCCCCTTTCTCTCTCGGTCTCCTGTCTAAAATCAATAAACATCTTTAAAAATAAAGGCAAAAAGAATTATATTTATTGATTTTATAGGGTTGTAATATGAGAAGTAGATGCTTCACTCTAGCCGTTCCTTAGTTGCTTGTCATCTGTGCCTTGACCTGGCAAGCCCAGGGCTTTGAACCAGTGACCTCAGCTTCCCAGGTTGGTGCTCGGTCCACTGGTCCACCACAGGGCAGGCCTAGAACAATTTTTTTAATGTGTGGCCAAAACAAATAAGACGGGATCACAAACTAAACTTGGCAAGCTCAGATGAGCCCCGCACAATGGCCTTGCAAACTCAGAGACCCAAAGTAAACACTCAGGGTGGTCTGACTTAAACCTTTCCAGCTAACAGCAGTTTAGGGAGGGTGGTCCTGTCCTAGGGAGGGTATCTCTCAGCAAAGGTCAATGCTCGCTTTTACTCAAGCCTGGCTGCTGTCTTTGCGTCTGTGATAATGTATCTGCTACCGTGCCTCTGCGATGTGAGGTCATCTTTTCATTTCCCGTCAGGCCAGACATCCCACCGGAGCAGGAGCCAACACACCCCTCCCTTGTCACTGTTCTGTGACCCACTGACTGTCACCTGTCCTGCTCCCGCCTCTGTAAAGACGTGTCAGCTTATACACTTCACTTTCTACCCAGTCCCGGAGATCTCCTGCTTTGCTCTCTCCACCTCCCTCAACTACCACCATCAGTATCATGCAACCCCTTTCGCCTCCCTCCATGATTCTTTTTTTCTTTTTACAGAGAGAGAGAGAGTCAGAGAGAGGGATAGACAGGGACACACAGACAGGAACGGAGAGAGATGAGAAGCATCAGCATCATATTTTCGTTGCGACACCTTAATCATTCATTGATTGCTTTCTCATATGTGCCTTGACCGCGGGCCTTCAGCAGACCGAGTAACCCCTTGCTGGAGCCAGCGACCTTGGGTCCAAGCTGGTGAGCTTTGCTCAAACCAGATGAGCCCGTGCTCAAGCTGGCGACCTTGGGGTCTCGAACCTGGGTCCTTCGTATCCCAGTCCAACGCTGTGTCCACTGCGCCATCGCCTGGTCCGACCCCCGTGATTCTGATGTATGAAAGAGGTGGTGAAACCGCCAACTTCCTGAGCATTTTCTCAATACACTGAGACTTTGCTTCCCGGCAGTTGTTTACAGTTTGGCTCAAATAAACTCATAAAAAATTCTTACAGGTTTGGAAATTGTTTTACACCAACAAATGCATGATTACAAATGTCAGCTCTAAAGTTAAAATAGTCTCGTTCCTGTGCTTAGGTACTGCGGACATCATTGCCTGGAAATTGGAATATGTAAGGAGCACTCATTTAAATTTAAATAGAACGGAATTTGGATCCTGAACGTGTTTCTCTGTTTTTGTATTCTGTAAGGACCAGCTGTGTTGTTATGCTCAGTAGTCACTCTCTCCAGTGCTGAGGGCTGATTAGCAATTCTGCTATTAGGCTTGATTAGATGTTTTTTTTTTAATTTTTTTTACTTATTCATTTTAGAGAGGAGAGAGAGAGAGAAGGGGTGGAGGAGCAGGAAGCATCCACTCCCATATGTGCCTTGATCAGATAAGCCCAGGGTTTCGAACCAGCGACCTCAGCGTTCCAGATGGACGCTTTATTGACCGCGCCCCCACAGGTCAGCCCAGGCTTGAGTAGGTTTTATTTATGTGTCATGCTCATGTCCCTGCCGGGTGCAAGCTAGGATTAAAGATGATGGCTCACCAGTTTTGGCTCCATTGTTTCTTTACGGACTGTCCGAATCCAATGTGAACCTGCATGGGCCAGGCGGCTGTGATGGTGGCCCTGCCTACTGGCTTTACACTTATGTTTGCAGTGTGACCATGTAACACTATGATGTGACTAGTGGCCAAACCAGATAGAAGTAGCTGGGGTGAAGATCAAGGCCTCTCCTGAGGCCCCGACGCGGACTCCATGTCACCCACCGAGACCCCTCACTTACAAGTGCCGCGAAGCACTCTGCCTCTCCAAGCAGGTTCCTTCAGGGGCCCCACCACAGCGAGGACCTGGACTTAGCCGGCCACGCGTCATAACCGTGAGTGAATTAGAGTCTGTTATTAAGCTTGCTACGAGTGTCTCTGCCTCTTCAATTGACTCCTGATTACTTGACACCGTGAAATATTAGAAACGAACCCAGCTAGAATAAAAATAATGAATACTGTATCACAACAGATACCTTTTGAAGGACAGGGAAGAAAGGAAGTTGTTCCAGAAGCTGGTTATTGCAAACGAGGTAGGAAGGATTGTGCAAGTTGTATATGGTTCACGCAGAGGAAAGCAGCAGAAAGAGAGGTTCAACTATTAGAACAACCAGTGAGGTCACTCCCCTCCCCCCAGAAACCTCGGGTAAAACTAACAGAGAGGGGACAACTGTAGACTTTCTGCCAGGGTCCAGCCCCGGGGGGAGGATCCAGGGGTCCCACAGGAAGAGACGGCGTCGGCGAAAATCGAGTGAGAGAGCCGAATTCTTTTCTTTCTCTTTATTCTCTAGTTAGCATTTACTGCCAGGCATCTCTACCAAATGCTGGTCTAGCTTTCTTTTTATGCACACACACTAAGTTACAATCACATGGTATTTTGTTTCACTATGGTTACATGTTTCCAGATAACAGTTAATTCATATCTATAAACTATAAATCAGGTGGTAAGTTATTCAAAGTACAGATATACAATAGCAATAACAATATTGGTACAAACTTCTAAAAGATTAGTACTAATTAATAACTCTACTGTTGTTGTGAGTTAAGGGCGCAGAGAGAGATTAGCAGACGAAATCATTAAGGACTAGCAAAGGCCCACCGCTTGCTCAGGCAAATGGCCTTGAGTTCATGCAGTGTCCTAATTTTTTTCACAAGACTTCAAAAGGCTTGCTTATTAAGAAATTGTCATAACATCAAGAGTAACTTTTGCTTAAAGATATATAGAGTGTACCTGCAAGATAGCTTAGTAGCAACATAATATCAGAAGGCATTAATTGCTATTGCTTCTATGGATTCTTCCATATTCCTCTTTATTATCTGAACGAAAAACCTTGGGAAAGTATATAAATCTCATGAGAATGTCTCACTGAGAAAGCCCAGTAACTGCCTTTAGTCATAAAACAAGTCTCTTAACAAAACATTCTTACTAGCCAGCTGCACTCCTATCCAAGGCCACGCAACAGGCCACTCCACTCCACTTTACCTAAGATTCTAATGTCTAGTTAAACTTTATTTATTTACTATATTCATATACTAGCTAAGTTCTAACTATATTCTTTCTAACATGATTATTAAGAAGAAATTCTCCTACAAACTTAACCCTTTATGAGAGATATCATAGCCAGCCTCTTATGTTTATGAGCCCAGTTCAAGGGGCTTACAGGCTTTTCTGTGGAACTTACACCTTCTGTCTCATTTCCAAAGAAATTACTACGAATCTACAGGGAAAGCACGGTACTATTATTCCTGTGCCATAAATAATAGCACACACCCAGAAAAAGGGGGAATATAAGGCCAGATTAATTCAAAAGATTAAAGGGGGAGGAATCATTGTGCCTCTCCTTGCGGTGACTTTGTCAACCCGCAGCTGTTGGTCTTTACTGCGGTGACTCTATCTTCTTTTGCTGTGACTTTGTCAACCAGCAGTTGTGGATCTTCTCCTGCTGTGACCTAGTTAGCCAGCATTAGTGGATCGGCTCCCGACAACTTTCTGATTGACAAGTGACATTGTACAGGACACATTCACCATACTTTTCCAAACCCTTACACCCCGGAGAACAGGTATATCTGGGACAGCCTCTGGAATTCGGCATTGGATTTGAAAGATGCTTTCTTCTGCGTTCCGATTGACCCAGACTCTCTCAACCATTGTTTGCCTTTGAGTGGCAGGAGCCAGAATTTTGGGTCAAGAGTTAGTACTGGCTGGGAAGTCTTACCATAAGGGTTCAAGGACTCTTCCATGAATCCTGAGGACACACCTGAACCAGGACTTAAAAGATCTAAAACTAGAAGGAACTCTGTTACAATATGTAAATGATCCCTTAATTACTGGGGCATCGTTTTGTTCTGTTTTGTTTTTTGAACAGAGACAGAGAGAGAGTCAGAGAGAGGGACAGATAGGGACAGACAGGAACAGAGAGAGAGTCAGAGAGAGGGACAGATAGGGACAGACAGGAACAGAGAGAGAGTCAGAGAGAGGGACAGATAGAGACAGACAGGAACAGAGAGAGAGTCAGAGAGAGGGACAGATAGAGACAGACAGGAACAGAGAGAGAGTCAGAGAGAGGGACAGATAGAGACAGACAGGAACAGAGAGAGAGTCAGAGAGAGGGACAGATAGGGACAGACAGGAACAAAGAGAGATGAGAAACATCAATTTTTCGTTGCAGCTCCTTAGTTGTTCATTGATTGTTTTCTCATATCTGCCTTGACCGGGGTATGGGTGGGTGGGGGGGCTACAGCAGAGCGAGTGACCCCTCACTCGAGCCAGCAACCTTGGGCTCAAGCCAGCAACCTTGAGCTTCAAGCAAGTGACCTTTGGACTCAAGCCAGAGACCATGGGGTCATGTCTATGATCTCACACTGAAGCCAGCGACCCCGTGCTCAAGCTGGTGAGCCTGTGCTCAAAGCCTGATGAGGCCTCGCCTGGATGAGCCTGTGCTCAAGCTGGCAAGCTTGGGGTTTTGAACCTGGGTCCTCCACGTCCTGGTTTGACGCTCAATCCACTGCGCCATCGCCCGGTCAGGCTGGGGCATCATTTCAGCGACGTTTCACTAATACTGTAGTCACCCTGAACCATTTGGCATCCTGTGTCTATAAAGTATCAGCACAGAAGGCGCAGACTTGCCAACAAGCAGCAAGGTTTTTTGTTTGTTTGTTTGTTTTTTTAAACATTGTTTTCTAAGGTTTTCAATTTATTCATTTTAGAGAGGAGAGAGAAAGGGTGAGAGAGAGACAGAGAGAGAAGGTGGGGAGGAGCAGGAAGCATCAACTCCCATATGTGCCTTGACCAGGCAAGCCCAGGGTTTTGAACCAGCAACCTCAGCATCTCCAGGTCGATGCTTTATCCACCGCACCACCACAGGTCAGGTGCAGCAAGGTTTTTTAGGTTCCCGCTTGAACCCAGCAAAAGGAGTCTTATTGGAAATGGTAAAGAAACCGTAACTTTCATGAAAGTAGCAAATACCAGAAGGCAGTTAAGAAGATTCTGGGAAGGCAGACAGGCTACGGCCCCATTAGAATTCCAAACTTTGGACTCGTTGCTGAATCACTGTACGAAGCTCTTTTGAGTCCCTGAAGGACACTGTTGGGCAGATAAAATATATTATGCTCACTTTGTTAAAGATGGCGCTGCCCACGTGGAGGCCCGTTGCCCAGGTGATATTAATGGGTGTTGGGGGCGGGCTGTGGGCAGGCAGGATCCTTGTAGCCTGGGGCCTGGTTTTAGGACTAAGCCTTTCCCACCCTTTTTGATGTGGGGTGGTGCAATCCCATCATGTCTCTGAGAAGTGACTGTATCAGAGACTTTCCTATTTTGCATATTGGATTAAAGGTTTTGATTTCTGCACTATAAAATGGGGCAGACCAAGAGCTTGCTTGCTCTCTCAGTTCCTGAGATTAGCATTAGAGGAGAGCAGGTTGGAGAGCAGAGAGCAGAGAAGGCCACGTGGAGGAGAGGAGAGGAGAAGCAGCCAAGATGGCGGAGTGTAGAAAGAGAAGCCAGTTAGTGCAGAGTTTGTGCAGGGAGAAGGAGATGGGGAACAAAGGAGAATGAGGCTGGTGAGCTAGAAACCTTTGATTCTAGGAAACTCGGATAAGTTAGTAGCTTTGTGAGCACTGAATGTGAGTGGGTTTTGGATCCAGTGTGTGTTTTTACTTGCCCACCGGGTGCAAGCTAGGATTAAAGATGATGGCCCATCAGTTCTTGGCTTCATTGTTTCATTATCGTCTGTCCGAATCCAATGCGAACCTGCATGGGCCGGGCGGCTGTGATGGTGGCTGAGTATAGTGACCTCACAGACACCTGGTTTCTGCCCCAGTCTTGGAGCTTCCGAACTGTATACTAAAGCCCTTTCAACCATATGTTTTATGAAAGGTAAGGCAGTGCTCTAGAACTCCTCATCCAAACGCTTAGTGACATCCTGCAGTCCACTGCTTATTTATCAAAGAAACTATAATAGAATGCATGGTCCAGGGGTGGTCAGCTTGCATGAGAGCTGTGGCTGCCACCAGGGGGCGAGCTTGTATAGGACGCTGCAAAGCCCTCCTGGGGACAACTGATCACAGCTGTTCCCCACCAGGTGTGAAGCCTGCTAGAGCAAGAAGGAAATTTATGACTCACCGCTGGAAGGATGGGCAGGTACCCATCCTTGACAATCCCGACACCTCCCTACAAGCTGTAAATTAAATTCCGCCTCCCTTTCTCCTGTGCTAAAATAACTAATGAAGTTTATTCTGTATGAAATTAGAATAATTGTAATTCTTGTGACTGGTAAAAATATTACTGGTTCTTAAAATCTTTTTGTTTTCAAGCAGTTTGATAAGTGCATTCTTTTATGTGTGTGTGTGTGTGTGTGTGTGTGTGTGTGACAGAGGCAGAGAGAGGGACAGATAGGGACAGACAAGAAGAGAGAGAGAGAGAGAGAGAGAGAGAGAGAGAGAGAGATGAGAAGCACCAATTCTTCATTGTGGCACCTTAGTTGTTCATTGACTGCTTTCTCATATGTGCCTTGACCAGGGGGCTACATCAGAGCAAGTGACCCCTTGCTCAAGCCAGCGACCTTGGGTCCAAGCTGGTGAGCTTTGCTCAAACCAGATGAGCCCACGCTCAAGCTGGCGACCTCGGGGTCTCGAACCTGGGTCCTCTGTGTCACAGTCCAACGCTCTATCCACTGCGCCACCGCCTGGTCAGGCACATTCATATTTTTTTCTCCCTACCTAATCCCTCCAGGATTTAGTCACTCTTACAAAGTGAACATCATTATTTTCATGGCAGTGTTTATGTTCATGAACCCAAGAGGAATGTTTCTCTTTATCATAGGATGCATAAACCCAGTTTCCAATTGTGGGTCTTATTAACCAAGACGTTGAGTAGCCTGTCATGTCTGAAAGAGACGGGCCTGGGCCCTGGATGTCACCAGACAGCTTTCAGGAGTGGAAATTGAGTTGGAAGCTGGTAAGAGCCGATGGAGAAGTAGCCTGGTACCTTGCTTATTCACATGGTTCGTGTCAGTCCTTCCAGTTCAGAAACAAAGGTTGCTTCCAGAAGGACGGCAGGAAGAAACCTCAAGACATTTTGGGGAGCACCTCAAGAACTTGAGGAATTTACCCAGAGCTACAGGTGTCGCAGGCAAAGCCTGATGGCAAATATATGGGGTGACTTCCTCACCCGGAGGGGCTAGCTGAAGCTCAGTCTGAAATGCCTTGTTAAGATTCCAGCAAAGCAAATTTAAAAGGACCTCTGTGGTCAACTGCTAATTCTTGTTGTGCTCATTGCAAATGATCCGGCCACACTGGGACTGGGCTGAATGCAGTAAGGAGTCTGGACTGGTTATCTTTCAGTCGCAGGAGCTCTCAGGGAAGAGGCCGCATTTCAACAGAACCCAGAAATACCAGTCGTGACGGCAGTACCAGGCTCTAGTCAATTATATTTTTCATGTACAAATTGAATTTGACCCTGAATTTTCTAGTTTTCTTCTAAAGAATGTTTCATTTTCTTCCCGTCCTCTGACTTGAAGTTACCGAGAACTATGGAGGCGCTGCAAGCCACACGGAATCTACCCCGAGCGCTTGATGGCATCACCAAAACCATTTAAACTGTGAATAAGGATCCCGGGCCAGATGACTGTGATGGTGGCCGTGGCTACTGGCCTTATATTTGGCCTAGTTTGTGACAGGATTCAGATCAGATTGTTATGGAGCCACCACCACCCTTGAGCAGTGGGGTAGGACTGGCTGCTGTTATGGTTCCCCATGACTGTCCTGTTGGGGGCCGTAGGCTGGCTGATATTTACAGACGTGCAAGAAGAGACCAAGAGCTCTGTGGAAGAGGCTTCCTGAGGCCTGAAAACTGAGCAGTGGAAGGAGCTGGAGCAAGTGCGGGAGAAGGAGAATGACCAGATTCCAGAGTTTCACCTGGAAATGGAGCAGCTGCTGGAGATGGAGTTACAGATTGCCCTGGAAGTTATGGAAAGCCAGCGGTGGCAGGAGGCTGGGGCTGAGGCCAGGGCTACAAGGCCCAAAGGGCAGCAGGCGGCGGAGGCCCGGGGTTCAAGCTTGGAGGCGGGAGCTGGCATTTCCAGCTCCTCTTCTGGGGATGAGAAAGCTGAAGATGCTCTCCACAGAGCCAAGGCATCAGTTTTGAATGTCAAGCAATTCAAAGCTTCTGAAAGAACAATTGTAGTTGCTGGTCTTCCGGTTGGCCTTTTTAATGATCTGTTACTGACTACATTAGTGAAGAAGCACTTCCAAGATATTAAGAATGAGGGTGAAGTTGTTGAAGATGTGATATATCCAACAAGAACCAAAGGAATTGCATATGTACTATTCAAAGAAAAAAAAGTTGCAGAGAATGTCAGCAGAAAAAAGAAACACTATCTAGCAGAGAAGGTTGGACCCATTCAACTCATGGTCTCTCATTTTAGTGAAAAGGTTTTTCAGTTCTGTAAATGCTGTTCTTGATCTCTCCATTTTTTGGAATCAAATCATTCTGGAAAGTCTGGTAACGGACCTGAAAAGGAAGATTCCAATTTTATGCTTCAGTCCTTTGGAGCACAATGGAAGAATCTCTGTTCATGGATCATTTCTGGCTATCAAGAAGCTCAAAGAATCTTTGCTATTAAAAGCAAGTTCTCTTTTAGAAACAAACAGGCATTTTATAAGTGAGAGGGAAAAGTGGGGTAGACAGAGCCCCAGAAAGAGTCTACCGAGAGGGGGTAACTCTTTGGAGTCACTCAGACCCTCAGTACCCGAGACTACTAGATGTGGAGAAATGCTTGTCCTCAAAACAGATATTTTTCTTTACCTGAAAAAGAGTGGGTTTTATGAAAGCACATTGAAAAAATTTCATGTTCAGTGTCAGGAGAAAGTGGATGGTGAAATTACCAAAATTTGCATAAAAATGCTCAAGATGGTTCTCAGCCAAACAATGAAAAACTTGTAAAAGAGTTCATCGAGAAACATTCACATGCTCTTCACTTTGAGCTTAGAAAAGACACATTTGTTTTGGAAGGAAAAGAATCTAGAGAAGAAAGAAATATTAAGTTGGCATGTGAACAACCAGGTCAAGGTACTTTCGAGTTCTGGTTAATTTTTATAAGACACACATTGACATTATAGTATCTTCTTCTGACATTTAATTGTTTAAAAAAGACCTAATGAAATTAATAAGGCAAACAGGTAAAAGAATCTCAGCAACAGTGATGATAATGGCTGCTGCTTTTCCTTACTGAGCAGTGACAATGCCACGCGTGACAGTACCTTTACACACTTTACCTCATTTAATCCTGTGACTATCCTTCGTTGCAGGCATTGCTGGCCTCATGTCATAGGGGAAGGAACTAGGACTTGGAGAGCTTAAAACACTTGTCAGAGGTTATCTGGTTGGAAAGGAATGGGACTGCGGTTAAACCCAGTCTATGTTACTACAAAGATAATATCTAAGGTATAAAACTTTGAAAAAAAATCTCACTAAACTTTGAAGAAATCTCACTTTATCTGCAACCCCAAATTCTTAGAAAAAGAAGTAGCCTTAATTCTAATATGTGAGAAATTTAGATGATGATGATTATTCCATTTGCAATATCTTAGCATTTACAAAATTTGCATTTATTCTAAATAGAATAAGAATGCTGCAGAAGTCACTTGAGAAGTCACTTAGGAAGTATTGCTGATGTAGGTTAATCATAACTTGACTAAATCTCATTGGTACAAGGCTACTAGACATATGAGATATTTTTATTTAGCCTAAGGGCTTACATAAAATGTCTTTTCTCCTGTTATAATTATGAAGATAGTGTAGCATCTTTTTTTCTTTATTTCACCTTTTATTTTATAATTGTATTGTTAAAGTAACAGCATTTGAAGAGTAAGATCATTGGTGATAAGAATAATAACATGGGTACTGAAAATATCAATGGAAACATTTTATAAAGTATATTTTTGTCTAACCATTATGCTGTATACCTAAAACCAATACAAAATAATACTGAAAGTAAACTGTAATCAAAAAGTAAAAGCCACAATTTTCACATATGGAACTAACAGAAAAATAAATCAAATGAAACATTTATTCATACAAAAAGAGTAATATCAAACACTATTTGCCAAGTGTACTTTTAATGACTTTACATGTCTTTATTCATTCAGTTCTGACAGCAACCCTAATGAGGCAGGTGCTGTCTCTGTGTCCTTTTCACAGGAGAGGAAACTGAAGTGCAGTGACGTATTATAACTTGCCTGTGCTCATAATTACTATATCATGCTTCTCCCTTGTATAGAACTAGTCTCCTACAATTCTACTTAACTATTGAGAAGTCTTCTCTTTTAATTAATTTTTTTTAGAGGGTGGGGGAGAGAGAGACAGAAAGAGAGAGAGAAGGGGAGATGATCAGGAAGCATCGACTCCCATATGTGCCTTGACTCGGCAAACCCAGGGTTTCCAACTGGTGACCTCAGCATTCCAGGTCAATGCATTAACCACTGCGCCACCACAGGTCAGACGAAAAATCTTCTCTTAAAGATGACAGAAGGATTTGAAAATTCCTTTAGTAAAGAAGGGAAGCCAGGGCTTAGAAATCATTTAGTTGATTTTGACTACCCTGAATTTAACTTTGGATTAAGCTAATTTTAAATAGCTGGGGCACAAAAGAGCCTTCCTCGGATAATAAAATGTATACATCTCTCATAGCTCTAAGTAAACTATCCTGCTTATGATAATTGGAGTTGTTAATATCAATAAAAAGGATTAAGAAAAAAAACCCAAAAAATTTAAAAACAAACAAAAAAAGGATCCCATAGCTTATCCCTGTTGACCTTCACGCCAGCAAAAGAAAGTTGAAGCCTTTTCATCTAAGAAACTTCTTGACCGACAGCCTTACAGAATCAGAAACCATCATTGGCTGTCGTCGTTAACTTCTGTGTTTTTCTTCGTTTTTTTTAGGCACGCCCCTTATTACACACCCAATCTCTTGTTCACACAATAGAAATCTCACTTTGAGAACCCATCGGAACCACTGTGTCCTGAAAAAACTGCAATTTCACACCAAAACGATGATGCTTCAGACCAAGGGTCCCCAAACTACAGCCCGTGGGCCGCATGCGGCCCCCTGAGGCCATTTATCCGGCCCCGCTGCACTCCCAGAAGGGGCACCTCTTTCATTAGTGGTCAGTGAGAGGAGCACAGGATGTGGATGCAAAGTGCGGCATCGCTCACGTACAGTACTACTTCCGGTGACGTGGGACGCACATGTCACAGCTCCAGAAGTGCGTCATATTCTATTTGTTCCCATTTTGTTTTTTTACTTTAAAATAAGATATGTGCAGTGTGCATAGGGATTTATTCATAATTTTTTTTATAGTCTGGCCCTCCAGTGGTCTGAGGGACAGTGAACTGGCCCCCCTGTGTAAAAAGTTTGAGGACCCCTGCTTCAGACGTTCCAGCCCATCCCTACTTTGGAAGAATCCACTAACAGCCTCTGCTCCAGCCTCAGGTCCCATCCCTTGCCCCCCACCCCCGCCTTAGATCAGACAGGGACCACAGTGCTTGTCAGCAGGAAGCGAAGGTGACAGAAGACAGACTCTCCTCCCTCATCATCCCTAAAAGATTTCAGGGATGGGAGTCTCTGAAGGGGGAACGAGACAAGCAAGTGGAACAGGGAGCCTGACCAGGCGGTGGCGCAGTGATAGAGTGTTGTCGCTGGCTTGAGCCCAAAGTTGCTGGCTCGAGCAAGGGGTCACTCGGTCTGCTGTAGCCCCCCAGTCAAGGCACATATGAGAAAGCAATCAATGAACAACTAAGGTGCTGCAACAAAGAATTAATGCTTCTCATCTTTCTCCCTTCCTGTCTGTCTGTACCTATCTGTCCCTCTCTCTGTCTCTCTCTGTGTCTCTTGCTAAAAGAAAATAATAAGGAAAAAAATGGAATAGGGAAACTGAGACAGTTAAATGGCCAAGCAGTTTACAGCCATCTAGTAAATGACAACATCTTATCTCCTGTAACCAAGTATAGGGAAAACACCTGTGTTAGGCTCACCTTTGCACTTGGTTTCATGAGTGCCTGAGCACGTGGCAGAGACACGTGCTAGGATACTCTGTGTAGGGTGGTTTTCACAGATCTATGTTCACCGCCTGCAGGGGGCGTAACCTGTTCGCCTGTGAGCCATGCAAGCGCTCTTTGCTCACCTGCCTCCAGGGAAGCTGTTTCCCTGCCTAGTTGCTGCTCCGCCCTTGCCTAGCATTTCCAGTTCTGGTTCCGCAGTTCCTCTACTCCACCCGAACCCAATGTGAACTTGCCTGGCGTCGGCCACCGGGTGTCACACCAAGGGCAGATGGTTTACGCTTCTCATTAACACCAAAAGGTAAACGTCTGAAATCGGTGCTTTCTGCTGCAAACCAGTGCAGCTAGTAATTGTGCAGGTCTTGAGTGAGAACGGTGTGGAATGAAGAAATAGACTGAAAGAGAAAAAAGGATGGGATGGGGGCCTCTGCAAGCTGATGGCAAGGCCAGAGCAAAGGCAAAGCCCCCGGTCTGCTTTACTATATAGTGCAGAGCCCTATGCAAATAAGGAAGTCTCTGATACAAAGTCACACCTCTGAGGCATAAACGGGAATCCTCACAAGAGTGCACCACCCCCCACCATGCAAAGTCAAGAGTGAAGAGAAGAGCTTAGTCTTAAACTGAGCCCTAGGTTATAAGGACTTTGTCAGCTTACAGCCTGTCTCCCACACTTCTCAACCTCATCACACTTGGGGACCGGTGAAAATAGGAGAATTATTTCAGCGACAGAACTAAGGCAGAAATCACCCTGAGAGTACACAAATTCGACTGAGATCACTGGGTCTGTAATCTTCAGATGACATCAGGATGATTAACACTTTTTGGACTGGCACAAAATCCCAGAAGACTGAGACTACTGGTTGTGCAGGGAGACAGATTTCAGAAGTCCAATTAGTATCATTGGTGCCAACCACACTCAGGAACGGATGAAGAAGTGAAGGGAATAAACCTCATTGTGGCACACCAGTCTAAAGCTGGTGAATATTCTATTGGGGTCCTTTCTTAAGATCACCCCTAAACTCCCAGTCTTTAGGAACCCTCAAAATAAAAGACCCAGTATGCTCTCCTCCCAGGAGCAAGCCTCTGTCTTTCACTTCCCCTGCCCACACACCCACTCACGGGTGTGTGTCTCCAAAACTGTAACTGTCCCCACGAGACCTACCACCAAGACAACAGGTGGTGATGGCTGACCCCAAGTTAGGTGAACCTGTCTGCAAGGGCCCTTTTCCCTTAAGAGCCCAGGCAGCCCCGCTAGGTTCTCTCCGAGGTGGGACTATTCTAGCTGGCTTCTACTTTAGGCCCATTCTTGTCTCCCTGTCCCCCAGCCTCAAGAAACTTACTCTCAAGGTCACCTGGACTCTTGTGAGCTTCTTCTGGCACGTGGGGCAAAGGAGTTTGTAAAATATGATTTTTGAATTTGCTTACTTTTAGTTTTACAAAAAGGCGCTGGGTAGGGCCAGGTATGTGATCTGTGAAATTGTGAATCACCTTCCTGTTTGGGAAGGGCCACAGTTATGCTAATGTTGCTGGAGGAGAGGCTTTCCCACAGGAAAAGTTATGAGGAGAGAAGAAGGAGGAGGGGGAGAGAAGCCATGTTTGGCTGAAGAAAGAGAAGCCAGTGTGGCAGAGTAAGAAGCCACGTTGGCAGATGGGGAACCAGAGGTGAGGGGCTGTGGGACTGGAGGGGCCCTTGATTCTAGGAGGAACCGGAGAAGATCCTCCTGGCTGTGGAACCGGATGTGTCAGCAGCTTTGGGAGCTCTGAATGAAGAGGGAAGTGTGTTTTCCCTGTGTGTGTCTCTTGTCCCCTGGTGTGAGGCTAGAATAAAGGAATGGCCCACTATTTTTTGGCTCCACTGTTTCTTTACCGTCTGTCTGAATCTAAGGGGAACCTGCACATGCCTGGCAGTGATGGCGGCGGCCCCGGGCCCTACCCTGCACAAAGTCGAGAACCCTCACACGACCGGCTGGCCCCACACAGACCCGGAGGCCGGGTCCCCTGTCCTGTAACATTTCCAACTTAGGACGACCAAAATGAAGCTCTCCTGATGCCTACAGCAATTTTTCTGCATGCAGAATTTAAAAAGCCATCTCTAAAATTAAACTCAGAATAGAAAAAACCAGAAAAACCTGTCTCAGGCCAAGGTTAACAGAGTAAGTCATACGTTCCTTAGACTGCTGCTGAATAAGAGACCCATCTGAAGAATCCCTGCCTTTCTCAGGGACCCTGATGGGTGTGCAAAGGAACTTAATTTCACTGTTGGAGAAAACAGTCCTGGCTATTCTGACCTATTTCAATTAATGTAGCTATTGCTTTCTGGGGACAAAACAGCAATGACTAAACAAGATCTGCTGGGAAAACCACTGAAGAGGAGTCTCCTCATCGTAGAAAGAACACAGAAAACTGAAATAAGATTGAGAAAGAGAACAAATAGGAAGATATGGTTGCTCTGAGGGCATTTTCCCCTCCCATTTCTTTTAAATATTTATTTATTTATTTACTTATTTATTTATTTGAGAAAGGCAGGGGCAGAGAGAGAGACAGGAACATTGAGCTGCTCCTCTATGTGCCCTGACCTGGAATTGAACCGGTAACCTCCGTGCTCCAGGATGACACTCCAACCAACGGAGCTATGTGGCCAGGACAGCATTTCCCCTTTTCACTGAGAGTTTGGGAGAGACTGCGTTATTATTAATATAAAAGGGGAAGCCACTAACCCTTGTAGTTTCTGGGTCTACTTGATCAGTTTTTCATCAGAAGCTGTTCCCTACAAATGAGGGGGTGCTATGGCACAATATACAGTTGTGGTTAACCAAATCTGCCCTGATTCAATCAGATACAGCAAGATTTTTCTTTTCTTATTTTGACAGAGACAGTCAGAGAGAGGGACAGATAGGGACAGACAGGCAGGAAGGGAGAGAGGTAAGAAGCATCAATTTTCCTTTGCGGCACCTTAGTTGTTCACTGTTTGCTTTCTTACATGTACCTTGACAGCGGTGGGTGGAGCTACAGCAGAGCCAGTGACCCCTCACTCAAGCTGGTGACCCTGCGCTCAAGCCTGCGACCTTGGGGTTTCGAACTAGGGTCCTCTGTGTCGCAGT
The DNA here is from genome assembly GCF_036850765.1 of Saccopteryx bilineata. NCBI lineage: Eukaryota > Metazoa > Chordata > Mammalia > Chiroptera > Emballonuridae > Saccopteryx > Saccopteryx bilineata. The sequence goes on along the minus strand of NC_089490.1, from coordinate 405,191,292 downwards.
CCGACGCTCTACCCACTGTGCCACCACCGGGTCAGGTAAGGTTTTTTCTGATACCAGTGGTGCGCACACATCCTTTTTCCAGGAGGGTGAAATGCATTTAGAACTAAATGAACCAGATACTGAACCCACTGAGAAAATAATGATTCCCAATGACCCTCCACAAGAGGGAACGAATCTCGGGACCAGCTAATCGTTTGCTAACCATCCTTTCTCCTCATTAGTAACCTCACTGGGAGCCTCAGGGACAGAGTAACAGGATTCCCTCTGTTAGGTTGGGGTCCACGGCTCCTGTAAACTCAAGGTCCCTTTAAAACTCAAATATGTCTCAACCAACCTCCTACTTGGGCAACTTCTTCATTAAGCACCTCCCTCCCCCAACCTCCCCCTCCCTTCAAGCAACTCCCCCCACCCTGGGAATGTTCTGGGAAGTGTCCTTGGACAGGGTCTTAGGGAGGGGCCTGAGGGGTTGGGAAAGGGAGGCAGTCTGTGACCAAGGCCACAAACCTGGATGCGCTGATCTGAGCATGTCCAGGTGCACCAACCCCGTGCCAGGAAATGTCTGCAGCAACCCCCCATCAGACACCCCCTCCTGCAGCTCTGAGCTGACTCCACTAGGGTCTCAGCCCGTCTGTTTCACAGATGCTTAAACAAACTTCTCATAAACTCATCAGACCTGTGTGTCCTTACCAACGCAGGTCTGACACAGGCTTTGCCTGAACTTGTCAGGTTCAGTATGTGGCTCTGTTGCAGTAATATAAGGTTATTGTAATTAAATATATAGAAATATAGAAAAGTATGGAAGATATAAAAATAATTAAGATATAATATTAAAAGCAATTAAGGAAATTAAATAAAGTTATGTCATCTGGATAAGAATTAATATAGTGTGTACAGATGTGATGATCAGACTGCCTTTCAGCATAAGGCCCAGTTAGTATGTGTTTGAAGTTACATACACAGAAGAAGGGGGTTGATGTCGTAACTCTGTAAATCAACATAAACAAGAAGCTTCCCTTGGAACATCTTAAGAGTGGCTTGATGTGACATTTCAGTAGATTAACATAAAAAGGGCTCCCTGCCAGGAACTCCCCAAAAGGTGGTTTGAGGTGATAATCCTGTGGATTGACACCTGTTAGAAGGTGTAGGAGAGAAAAGGTAATAAAGCTAAACCTCCCCCCCATCCCGTGGTAGTCGCCCCAGACTCCAACGTGAACATGAACTGTCTCCACGCCACTCTGAGCTCTGATCAAAGACAGCTGAGAGGAGCACGCCTAAGCTGTACCCAGGCAAGCCATAGGATCTGCGAGTAATAAATTGCCCGTGTCATTATTGCAGCTAACTTGTATGTCAGTCCTGTCTTTCCTCTGGTGGCAGGTGATCTCGGCACTGATAAGTAGAATCCTCATAACCGCCCCAAGAGTAGTCTCAAAGAGGCCGCCAGCCCTGCTCATAAGCAGGAGTGTCCCACTGTGCGGGGAAGTCACACCAGGGATGCCTGATCCACTTCAAGCTTGGGCTCTAATGGGACAAGCTCCTTTTTTGTCCACATAGGCAAGAATATCTTAAACAAAAAGAAAACAAGGTGCTGTGGGCAATGCCCCACAAAGAGAGACAGCTACAAAAAAAAATCAAGAAGAAAAAAAGAAAATCAAGAACGGCCCAGGGTGGAGTAGTGAGAGGGTGGGGCGCGCGGCGGGGAGGGCAGGCCTCCAAGAAATACCTAAAGGGGAGGGCCAGAAACAACTTGCTGTTGAAAAGCAGGGCCCCAGCCCAGGGTCCAGGCCCTGGGACCCCGGGCAGCGCAGAGCTAGGAGTTGGCCCAGCACCGGCCCCTGGCGTAGCCATGCGCTGTGGCCGGGACATACCCTCGCCTGTTGTTGCTGCTGCTGCTGCTGCTCAACTTCCCGCAGGTGAGTGCGCGGCGAGCGGTTACGGGAAGGAAGGCTTCGGGAATCAGGCCGAGCCCGGGGAGGGACAGAAGTCTCAAAGTCTGAGTTCTGGAGCCGGGAGAGAACCCCGCAGCGGCTTGCACCGCCGGCACCCCGAGCACCGGGATCTGGAGCGTTTCAGGGAGGGGACCGCCCACCCCCGCCCAGGTCCCCGAGTGCGCTCGCGGTCTCCTCTCCCCCCAAACCAAGGCTAACTGCGCAGAACAAAGGCCCCCGGGGCTACACCAGCGGGTCCCCGCGCCCACACCAGTCCCTACGGAGGAGGGGGTCCCCGGTTAGGCCCCATGGTGACCCTCGGGGCTGGGCAGAGTGGGCAGCCAGGCAGGAGAGGGCCAGAGCCGTTCATCCTTTCAAATTGGACCTGATGTTCCACTGTGGTCCATGCCAGCTGCTCACTGAGAGGCCGTGTTAACTATTTATTGTTATAATAAACATAGAAAAGTAAGTTGTGGAAATATGAATAGGAAAACGTGTAAATGGTTGAAATGAATGCAAAGTGAAACTAAAAATAGTTATACGCTGGGGGAACAGCCATGCCAGGAGTGCAGAGAAGTGATAAGACTGAATCCTAGCCTGAGCACAGGTAGCACAATGAATAGAGCGTCTGATTGGGACAAGGAGAACCCAGATTTGAAACCCTGAGGTTTCCACCTTGAGCTAGGAGTCATGACCACACATGACCCCATGGTCACCAGGTTGAACCCAAAAGTCTCTGGCTTGAGTTTAAGGTCACTGACCTGAGCAAAAGGTCACTGGCTTGGCTGAAGCCCCCCCCCACCTCCCTGCAAGGCAGTAATCAATGAACATATGAGAAAGTAATCAATGAACAACTAAGGTGCCTCAAAGCAGAATGGATGCTTCTCATCTCTCTCCCTGTCTGTCCCTCTCTCTGTCTCCTTCTGTCTCTGTCACACACTGTTGGGCAGATAAAGTGTATTATGCTCACTTTGTTAAAGATAACACGAGGAGGCCATCACCCAGGTGATATTAATGTGTGTTGGGGTGGGCTAAAGGCAGGCAGAATCCTTGTAGCCTGGGGCTTGGTTTTGGGATTAAGCCTTTCCCACCCTTTTTGATGTGGGGTGGTACAATCCTATCATGCCTCAGAAAGTGACTTTGTATTAGAGACTTCCCTATTTTGTATATTGGATTAAGAGTTTGGATTTCTACACTATAAAATGGGGAAGGAGCGAGAGTTTGGGCTCTTGGTTCCTGAGATTAGCAAGAAAGAGCAGAGGAGAGCAGAGAAAGGCCACGTGGAGGAGGCCAGGAGAAGCAGCCAAGCTGGCGGAGTGCTGAGTGAGATGCCAGTTTGTGTAGAGTTTGTATCTGGGATAAGGAAGGAGAGGGGGAACAGAGGAGAATAAGGCTGGTGAGCTAGAAACCTTTGATTCTAGGAAACTCGGATAAATCAGTAGCTTTGTGAGCACTGAATGTGACTGGGTTTTGGAGCCCAGTGTATGTTTTTACTTGCCTGCCGTGTGCAAGCTAGAATGAAAGATGACAGCCCATCAGTTTTTGGCTCCGTTGTTTCTTTACCGACTGTCCGAATCCAATGCGAACCTGCATGGGCTGGGCTGCTCTGATGGTGGCCCTGGCCTTGACTGCTGGCTTTACACACACACACAAAAGATTAGACCCTGACAATAGCCAGATGTTCCGTGATTTGTGATCACCATATGGTGAGAGGTGCTACATGTGAAGTTGAGGAGCCACTGAGCCATTTCACCTGCAGGTGTTGTAAAGTACCAAAAGGCTATAGAATTAATATTAATATTTTAGGAGGCTTGGAGAACATTTTATTAATTTGGGTTAAGGTGTGCAGAGAAATTGTGAGAATAGTCTCTGTACTGTGTGATTAGCATAACCAGGATGGCTCTTGCCATTGTATTGTAAATGAAAAGAGAAGGAAAGCATAGATTCCCTGACATTCCACCACACCTGTGGGGAAAGGAGTGAATGGCTAGCCAGGTGCAGGAAGGGAAAAGCCATAATAAACCTTTTCTTATAACTATGAGCCATTTGCGGGCATTTGTCCCCACGGAAACTACCTCTGTTATGTAAATAAATGTGGTTAATGTGTGTGACTCTGGACAGAGAGATAGCAGATGAACACTAGAAAATATAGGAAGGCCTTTTAATATGTAAAGAGATATCTTTCTACCACTGTGTTGACTTGTAAATTTTGTTTTCTCCAAAATGATGTATGGTTTGCAAATTGAACGTGGTCCTATCATGTTAAAGGACATATGACTATAACCAATAGCGGTAAGGGGCTCCTAATTGCAATTTTTGCTTCTGTACTTCCCACTTACAAAACTATAAAAACTAAGTAGAACAAAGGGCCAGCGCGCTCTCCGTCAGATTTCTGTCGGAGTTCCTGCCGCTTGGTCAAGCTAGACAATAAAACTTTAATGCGTAAACGACGGACCTTGCTCCTGTCTTCCATATTTCGGGTCCCTCCAAATTTGGATTAACAAAGTGTTACAGTAATATAATGTTATAGTAATTAAATACATAGAAATACAGGAAAATATAGAAGATACATAGAAATAGGTTAGGATATAATATTAAAGCCATTAAGGTAACTGAATAAGGCTGTGCCCTCTGGGTGGGAGCTAATCTAGTGCGTAGGGATATGATAGACAAGACCTTGCCCTTAGCTCAGGGCCCAGTTAGTGCGTGTGTGAAATTATATATAGATAAAAAGAGCTCCCTGCGAGGAACTCCCCAAAAGTGGCTTGATGTGATAATCCTGTAGAGCAGGGGTCCCCAAACTTTTTACACAGGGGGCCAGTTCACTGTCCCTCAGACCGTCAGAGGGCTGGACTATAAAAAAAACTATGAACAAATCCCTATGTGCAGTGTGCATATCTTATTTTAAAGTAAAAAAACAAATCGGGAACAAATACAATATTTAAAATAAAGAACAAGTAAATTTAATTCAACAAACCAGTATTACATTTTTCTGAAGCTGGAAACGGGGAGAGACGGTCAGACAGACTCCCGCATGCGCCCTACTGGGATCCACCCGGCACGCCCACCAGGGGCGAAGCTCTGCCCACCAGGGGGCGATGCTCTGCCCCTCTGGGGTGTCGCTCTGCTGTGACCAGAGCCACTCTAGCGCCTGGGGCAGAGGCCAAGGAGCCATCCCCAGCGCCCGGGCCATCTTTGCTCCAATGGAGCCTTGGCTGCGGGAGGGGAAGAGAGAGACAGAGAAGAAGGAAGGGGGGGTGGAGAAGCAAATGGGCGCTTCTCCTATGTGCCCTGGCCGGGAATCGAACCCGGGTCCCCCCGCATGCCAGGCTGACGCTCTACCGCTGAGCCAACCGGCCAGGGCCCTAACCAGTATTTCAATGGGAACTATGGGCCTGCTTTTGGCTAATGAGATGGTCAATGTCCAATTTCATATTTGTCACTGCTAGCTGTAACAAGTGATATGACGTGCTTCCGGAGCAGTGACGTGTGCGCCCCGCGTCACTGGAAGTAGTACTGTACGTAAGTGCCGCAGCCACGCTTTGTGGCGCCGCCACATCTTGTGCTCCTCTCACCGACCACCAATGAAAGAGGTGCCCCTTCTGGAAGTGCGGTGGGGGCCGGATAAATGGCCTCAGGGGGCCGTAGTTTGGGGACCCCTGCTGTAGAGTAACACCTGTTACAAGGCATATGCCAGAAAGAGTACTAAAGCTGAGGGGTCCACACCACTCTAACCAAGGACAGCTGAGAGGAGCACACTGATGGGGCCCCTTAAGCTGTCCCCAGGCACGCTGTAGGATCTGTGAGTAATAAACTGCCTGTGTGATTCCTGCAACTAACTTGTGTGTCGGTCATGTCTTTCCCCTGGTGGCAGTTGGTCTCGGCACTGATAAGTAGACTCCTCACAGCTGCCTCAAGAGTAGTCTCAAAGAGGCCGCCAGCCCTGCTGATAAGCAGGAGTGTCCCACTGCACGGGGACATTGAATTGGGGATGCCTGATTGACGTAGAGCTCGGACTCTACTGGGACAACTGGTATAGTTGACCCTCAGCCTTAAAGAGACCATTTCAGTTGGAAATTTCTGACTTAAAACCAGATGGCAGAAGTGAAGGGAAATTCGTAAACTCCATATGGTTTAGTGGCCGTCCACCGAAGGCTGAGGGAAACCTCTTCCATCTCCAGGTCTGACCTCACCGGGGGTGTATACCAACTGGCCAATACTAAGGAGAGAGAATGTCCCAAGGTGGACTCAGCAGATGGTTGTCACTCTTGAAAGGCAACTCTGAGAAAACTGTTCTAAAGCCCATAAACTATAAAAAATATTATAAAGAGGATCTACTAAATAAACTCTGGAGCAAATTCATGAAAATATTATATTGTTTAAAGCTAAAACTAACTAAAGGCCTAAGAGAGTGCTGGAGGAAGTATAGAGTAGAAACTAGTTCAGATCCACACACTAACCCAAAATGGTTTTACCCATTCGGGAAACACAAAGTAGGAATTAGTGTTAAGAAGGAAAATGGAAAAGATTAGAACTTTCTTTTTCTTTTCAGAGACAGAGAGTCAGAGAGAGGGACAGATGGGGACAGACAGACATGAAGAGAGAGATGAGAAGCATCAACTCTCTATAGTGGTTCCTTAGTTGTTCATTGATTGCTTTCTTATATGTGCTTTGACTGGGTACTCCAGCAAAGCGAGTGACCCCTTGCTGAATTCAGTCAGTGACCTTGGGCTCAAGTCAGCAACCTTGGGGTTTCAAACCTGGGTCCTCAGCATCCCAGGCTCATGGTCTATCCATTGCACCACCACCTGGTCAGGATCGAGCTAATTTTTTTTTATGTCAAGCTAAAATTTTAAGTCTTGAGTTCCCCCCATCTGATAGAGCATCTATGTGAAATGCTGAGGTCACAGGTCAAAACCCCAAGCTTGCCCAGTCAAGGCACACATGAGAAGCAATTAATGAGCCACTGAAGTGAAGCAACTATGATCTCACTCCCTTTCTGTCAAGGCAATAAGTAAAATCTTTTTAAAAATTCACCTAGAGGCCCTGGCTGGTTGGTTTAGCAGTAGAGCGTCAGCCCAAGATGTGGAAGTCCCAGGCTCAATTCCCGGCCAGGGCACATAGGAGAAGTGCCCATCTGCTTCTCCACCCTTCTCCTCTCCTTCTTCTCTCTGCCTCTCTCTTCCCCTCCTGCAGTCAAGGCTCCACTGGAGCAAAGTTGGCCTGGTTGCTGAGAATGGTTCCATATTCTCCACCTCAGGTGCTAAAATGGCTCTGATTGCAAAGGAGCAACGCCTACATGAGCAGAGCATCACCCCCTGGTGGGCATGCCGGGTGGATCCCAGTCGGGCACATGCAGGAGTCTGTCTCTCTGCCTCCCTGCTTCTCACTTCAGAAAAATACAAAAAGTAAAAAATAAAAAAGTTTACCTACACCCTGCAAACATACAAAAGTACATGAAAACAATTTAACCCTTCCCCTCCTCTGCCTGTCCCAACTCATATCTAACTACCAGCCTGCCTAACCTAATTGAAGGACTCAAGTTCAAATTACTCTCATTTGGCAAATTCATACCCCAAATAGGACACTGAAGTCACTGTGAACTGATTCCCCATCTACAGAGAACAGGTGTGTAGCCACCTAAGAGTTAGAGGCATCCGTGCCGGTGTCTGGGTTGTTTTACACCGTTCTGAGCCAGGTGGGTGTTAGGACGGCCAGAGGAGAGACAGGCCTGATGAGTTTATAAGAAGTCTGTTCACCTGGGCTTGCCCGGTCAAGGCACATATGGAAGTTGAAGCTTCCTGCTCTTCTCCCCTTCCCTCTCTCTCTCTCTCTCTCTCTCTCTTTCTCTCTCTCTCCTCTAAAATAAATAAATAAATAAATAAATAAATAAATAAATAAATAAATAAGTTTGTTCATGCATCTGAGAAACAGGCGGGCTGACACCCTGGTGAGTCAGCTCAGAGCTGCAGGAGGGGGTGTCTGATGGGGGGTTGCTGCAGGCATTTGCTGGCACGGGGCTGGGTGCTCCTGGACATGCTCAGATCAGCGCATCCAGGTTTGTGGCCTCGGTCACAGACTGTCTCCCTTTCTTAACCCTCAGGCCCCTCCCTAAGGCCCTGTCCCAAGGACACTTCCCAGAACCTTCCCAGGGTGGGGGGAGTTGCTTGAAGGGGTGAGGGAGTTTGGAGGAGGGAGGTGCTTAATGAAGAAGTTGCCCAAGTGGGAGGTTGGGTGAAGAGAGTTTGAGTTTTAAAGGGACCTTGAGTTTACAGGAGCCCTGGACCCCAACCTAACAGAGGGAAGCCTGTTACTCTGTCCCTGAGGCTCTCAGTGACGTTAGTAATGAGGAGAAAGGATGGTTAGCAAACGTTTGGTTGGTCCCGAGATTCGTTCCCTCTTGTGGAGGGTCATTGGGAATCATTATTTTCTCAGTGGGTTCAGTATCTGGCTCATTTGGTTCTAAATGCATTTCACCCTCCTGGAAAAAGGATGTGTGCGCACCACTGATATCAGAAAAACCCTTGCCTGACCCGGTGGTGGCACAGTGGATAGAGCGTCGGACTGCGACACAGAGGACCCAAGTTCGAAACCCCAAGGTCGCAGGCTTGAGCGCAGGGTCACCAGCTTGAGTGAGGGGTCACTGGCTCTGCTGTAGCTCCACCCACCCCCACCCACCCCTGTCAAGGCACATGTGAGAAAGCAATCAGTGAACAACTAAGGTGCTGCAAAGGAAAATTGATGCTTCTCATCTCTCTCCCTTCCTGCCTGTCCCTATCTGTACCTCTCTCTGACTGTCTCTGTCACAAAAAAGAAAAGAAAAACCTTGCTGTATCAGGTTGAATCAGGGCACATTTGGTTAACCACAACTATATATGGTACCAGAGCATCCCCTCATTTGTAGGGAACAGCTTTTGAGGAAAAACTGATCAAGTAGCCCCAGAAACTACAAGGGCTTAGTGGCTTCCCCTTTATATTAATAATAACACAGTCTCTCCCAAACTCTCAGTGAAAAGGGGAAATGCTGTCCTGGCCACATAGCTCCGTTGGTTGGAGTGTCATCCTGGCACGGAGGTTGCCGGTTCAATTCCAGGTCGGGGCACATACAGGAGCAGCTCAATGTTCCTGTCTCTCTCTCTGCCCCTGCCTTTCTCAAATAAATAAATAAGTAAATAAATAAATAAATAAATATTTAAAAGAAATGGGAGGGGAAAATGCCCTCAGAGCAACCATATGTTCCTATTTGTTCTCTTTCTAAATCTTATTTCAGTTTTCTATCTTCTTTTTATAATGAGGAAAGACTCCTCTTTAGTGGTTTTCCCAGCAGATCCTGTTTAGTCATTGCTGTTTTGTCCCCAGAAAGCAGTAGCTACATTAATTGAAATAGGTCAGAATAGCCAGGACTGTGTTCTCCAACAGTGAAATTAAGTTCCTTTGCACACCCGTCAGGGTCCCTGAAAAAGGCAGAGATTTTTCAGATGGGTCTCTTATTCAGCAGCAGTCTAAGGAACGTATGACTTACTCTGTTAACCTTGGCCTGAGACAGGTTTTTCTGGTTTTTTCTATTCTGAGTTTAATTTTAGAGATGGCTTTGAGATTCTGCATGCAAAAAAAAAATTGCTTTAGGCATCAGAAGAGCTTCATTTTGGTCTCCTAAATTGGAAATGTTAGGACTAGGGACCCGGCTTCCGGGTCTGTGTGGGGCCAGCCGGTCGTGTGAGGGTTCTCGACTTTGTGCAGGGTAGGGCCCGGGGCCGCCGCCATCACTGCCAGGCACGTGCAGGTTCCCCTTAGATTCAGACAGATGGTAAAGAAACAGTGGAGCCAAAAAATAGTGGGCCATTCCTTTATTCTAGCCTCGCACCAGGGGACAAGAGACACACATAGGGAAAACACACTTCCCTCTTCATTCAGAGCTCCCAAAGCTGCTGACACATCTGGTTTCACAACCAGGAGGATCTTCTCCGGTTCCTCCTAGAATCAAGGGCTCCACCAGTCCCACAGCCCCTCACCTCTGGTTCCCCATCTGCCAACATGGCTTCTTACTCTGCAACACTGGCTTCTCTTTCTTCAGCCAAACATGGCTTCTCTCCCCCTCCTCCTTCTTCTCTCCTCTTATAACTTTTCCTGTGGGAAAGCCTCTCCTCCAGCAACATTAGCATAACTGTGGCCCTTCCCAAGCAGGAAGGTCATTAGCAATTTCAGAGATCACAAACCTGGCGCTGCCAGCACCATTTTCTAACACTAAAAGTGAGCAAACTCTAAAATCATATCATTTTTTTTTTTTTTTTTCTTTTCCATTTTTCTGAAGCTGGAAACAGGGAGAGACAGTCAGACAGACTCCCGCATGCGCCCAACCGGGATCCACCCGGCACGCCCACCAGGGGCAATGCTCTGCCCACCAGGGGGCGATGCTCTGCCCATCCTGGGTGTCGCCATGTTGCGACCAGAGCCACTCTAGCGCCTGAGGCAGAGGCCAAGGAGCCATCCCCAGCGCCCGGGCCATCTTTGCTCCAATGGAGCCTTGGCTGCGGGAGGGGAAGAGAGAGACAGAGAGGAAAGCGCGGCGGAGGGATGGAGAAGCAAATGGGTGCTTCTCCTGTGTGCCCTGGCCGGGAATCGAACCCGGGTCCTCCGCACGCTAGGCCGACGCTCTACCGCTGAGCCAACCGGCCAGGGCTCAAAAATCATATCTTACAAACTCCTTTGCCCCACGTGCCGGAAGACGCTCACAAGAAGAGTCCAGGTGACGTTGAGAGGAAGTTTCTTGAGGCCGGGGGACAGGGAGACAAGAAAGGGCCTAAAGTAGAAGCCAGCTAGAATAGCCCCACCTCGGAGAGAACCTGGCGGGGCTGCCTGGGCTCTTAAAGGAAAAGGGCCCTTGCAGACAGGTTCTGGGCACACCCTGGGGTCAGCCACCACTTCCCATTGTTTCTTGGGTGGCCGGTTTTGTGAGGACAGTTACAGTTTTACAGACACACACCCGGGAGTGGGTGTGTGGGCAGGGGCAGTGAAAGACAGAGGCTTGCTCCTGGGAGGAGAGCATACTGGGTCTTTTATTTTGAGGGTTTCTAAAGACTGGGAGTTTAGGGTTGGTCTTAGGAAAGAATTCCAATAGAATATTCACCAGCTTTAGACTGGTGTGCCACAATGAGGTTTATTCCCTTTGAGGAGCCACTGAGCCATTTCACCCGCAGGTGTTGTAAAGTACCAAAAGGCTACAGAATTAATATTAATATTTTAGGAGGCTTGGAGAACATTTTATTAATTTGGCTAAGGTGTGCAGAGAAACTGTGAAAATAGTCTCTGTGCTGTGTGATTGGTATAACCAGGATGGCTCTTGCCATTGTATTGTAAATGAAAAGGGAAGAAAAACATGGATTCCCTGACATTCCACCACACCTGTGGGGAAAGGAGTGAATGGCTAGCCAGGTGCAGGAAGAGAAAAGCCAAAATAAACCTTTTCTTATAACTATGAGCCATTTGCGGGCATTTGTCCCCACGGAAACTACCTCTCTTATGTAAATGCATGTGGTTAATACGTCTGACTCTGGACAGAGAGATGGGGGATGAACACTAGAAAATATAGGAAGGTCTTTTAATATGTAAAGAGATCTTTCTACCATTGTGTTGATTTGTTTTCTCCAAAAGCATGTATGGCTTGCAAATTATACATGGTCCTATCATGTTAAAGGACATATGACTATAACCAATAGTGGTAAAGGCCTCCTAAATACAATTTTTGCTTCTGTACTTCCCACTTTCAAAACTATAAAAACTAGGTAGAACAAAGGGCCAGCGTGCTCTCCCTCAGATTTCTGTTGGAGCTGCCGCTGCTTGGCCAAGCTAGACAATAAAGTTTTCATGTGTAAACAACGGACATTGTTCCTGTCTTTCATGTTTTGGGTCCCTCCGAATTTGGCTTAACACCTTTACTTCTTCATCCGTTCCTGAGTGTGGTTGGCAGCAATGACACTAATTGGACTTCTGAAATCTATCTCTCTGCACAACCAGTAGTCTCAGTCTGCCGGAAATTTTGTGCCGGTCCAAAGAGAGTTAATCACCCTGATGTTGTCTGAAGATTACAGACCCAGTGATCTTAGTCGAATTTGCATATGCTCCCGGTGATTTCTGCCTTAGTTGTCTGTCGCCAAAATAGTTCTCCTATTTTCACCAGCCCCCAAGTGTAATGAGGTTGAAAAGTGTGGGAGACAGGCTGTAATCTGACAAAGTCCTTATAGCCTAGGGCTCAGTTTAAGACTAAACTCTTCCCCTCACCCTTGACTGTTGCATGGGGAGTGGTGCACTCTTATGAGGATTCCCGTTTATGCCTCAGAGGTGTGACTTTATATCGGAGACTTCCTTATTTGCATAGGGCTCTGCACTATATAGTAAAGCAGACCAGGGTCTTTGCTTTTCTCTGGCTTGCCATCAGCTTGCAGAGGCCTCCCATCCCATCCTTTTTTTCTCTTTCAGTCTATTTCTTCATTCCGCACCGTTCTCACTCAGGACCTGGACCATTACTAGCTGCGCTGGTTTACGGCAGAAAAGCACTGATTTCAGACGTTTACCCTTTGGTTGGGAATGAGAAGTGTAAGCCGTTTGCACTTGGTGTAACACCCGGTGGCAGAGGCCAGGCAGGTTCATATTGGGTTCGGGTGGAGTAGAGGAGCTGTGGAACCAGCACTGGAAAACCTAGGCAAGGGCGGAGCAGCAACCAGGCAGGGAAACAGCTTTCCTGCAGCAGGTGAGCAAAGAGCGCTTGCCTGTCGTGCAGGCGCACAGGATACGCCCCCTGCGGGTGGCGAACAGCAATCTGCTGAAAACCACCCTACACAGTATCCTAGCACATGTCTCTGCCACGTGCATGCATTCATTAAGCCAAGTGCAAAAGTGAGCCTAAGACAGGTGTTTTCCCTACATTTGGTTACAGAAGATAAGGTTTTGTCATTTACTAGATGGTTGTAAACTGCTTGGCCATTTAACTGTCTGTCTCAGTTTCTACATCAAGAAAATAAGAGACAAGGGATCCCAGGCCTCACGTCATTGTCGCCCGAACACTGTGAACATCGAGTTAGAGCCACTGGACGGGGGTGAGTGAGGACCTGGGCTGCAGGGCGGGTCCCGGGGAGCCTGAGTTTGGACGGGGCGGGGCCGTTGTCCTCAGTCCCTGGTTGTCACCAGCGGGGGCTCCTCCTGCCCACCGAGTGGCCGGAAGGGAGAACACTCTGGGCAGCATCACAGTACCCTCTCCGTGATGCCCCGGACTCTGGGGCTGAGGGACGGGCTTGGGTAGAATCAGGGCCCCTCGTGCGTGGTGACTGGGGTGCCAGCCCCATCTCAGAGGGAGAAGGGGGCTGGGGCAGTGTGTCCGGGGGTCAGTGGGGAGAGCAAGTGGGCTGTAGCTTCCCCAACGTGATCCCTGCCTGGGTAGGGGATGACCGCTGTCTCCGCCTTCCCACCACGAAGGAGTCACCGGACACCTGCCATTAACCACCATCTGCTCTGTGTCCTCACAGGGAGTGGGGACGGAAGAGAACACATGGTGAGTCGCTTGTCCTCCCTGAGCAGAGTGCGGGTCCAGGTGGAGCCCCCTGTCCAGGGGCAGCCCAGCCCCACGTCAGGAAGTGGGCAGACCAGCTCCAGGAAGCCCCTCACTGCCTGAGTCTCAGCCCAACAGGAGCCGAGGGCCCTGAGCTGGAGGAGCCTGAGACTGGGAGGATTCGAGTCACAGTGGGGAAACTGAGGCACCCAACTGGCCTTGAGGAGCCCTGACCAAAGCCAGCTGAGCTGGCAGCAGGGACAGAGCTGAGACCAGAGTTCCCCCCCTGAGCCCTGGGATCCTTGGGCCCCTGTCCTCTGGGGGTGCGAGCCCCACCCGTGCTGACTCGCCCACCCAAGACAGGGCCTTGTTTTTCAGGTGTCTGGAGGCTCAGTGCCCGTCACGTCATTGAGACAGACCCGAGTCCCCACGACAGGAGACTGCAGCCTGTCTGCTGACAGCGTGGACGTGGAGTCTGAGACCCCAGTCCCCCCCAGGACCCCAGAGCGCCCAGTGGGGGTGGGTGGCTCACAGGCTGACGTAGATGAAGGAGGTCCCACGCTGGTGGTGCAGTCTCACCCGTCTTCATCCCCCTCGGCTTGAGGGTCAGGCTGGGGTCCCGATGGCTCTGGAACAAGTAGGGGGCCGTTTGCCACTTTGAAGGATAGTAACAGTGATGATGTCCTTCCCAGCCCAGCTGTCCCTCATCTCTTCTGTGTCAACTTAGTCATCAGAGCACCCCCTTCGGGGACAGCACCCCGAGTCAGTCAGGGGAGGATCCTGAGCGTAGGGAGGCCTCATGTGCCAGCTCCACCTCCTGAAGAGCAGCGGAGCCCCGCCTGAACACAGGTGTGTCCTACACACCCTCCCACAGCCAGGTGCCCACACTGTCACCAGCCAGTCCTCCAGGAGCTGTTTGATACATGGGGGTGGGGGGGGTGGGGGACAAAGGAGGGGTGTCGGCTACCCGAGGCCGCTGTCCACAGTTACTACAGACTCTTGTTCCCTCACAGTCTGGAGGCCAAGAGCCCAAGACCTCAGCGTCACGCAGCTGCGCTCCCTCCGGGGTCTCCCAGGACGACCCCTCCGCCCCTCCTGCTGGCTGGGTCCCAGAGCTGTCCCTCCTGTCTGTGCCTCTGTCCTGTGAAGGCTGTTTCCCCAGCTGCACTGCCTCCCTCTTGAGTGTTGTTATGGTCCTGCTGTCCTCACGCTGTTGAATAAAACTTTGTACTAAGTAAAGCAGCCTGAACTGGGGACCGGTTGGTTGGTGTTGGATTAGTGCCAACAGCCTCGAGTTGACAAGTCTGCAGATCTGGGGACGGTGGAGCAGGGTGTCCAGGATAACGAGAAACCGGATACCTGGATGGACAGGGAGTCCCTCCTAGGCGGAGGGAGCAGCCTGGGCCGGCCCTGGACCTGCAGGGGGACAGGTGTGGGGATGGACTGACTCATCCACCAGGTGGTCCTGTCGGGCCAGCATGGAGGGTCCGTGGTGCCAGACAAGGGACCTGAGACTTAGCCCTGATGGTGGGGAGGGGGGAGCCACCGGCCCCTCCGCTCACCCACCGCTGCCCTTGTGATGGACGGACCGTGCAGCTGATCCACAGGGCGCAGGGACCACCCAGGAACCCAAAAGGCAGCTGCCTACAGAGGTTTCCCCATGAGTGGCAGGTACTGGGACCCAGTGTGTGCACAGAAAGTTACAGCCAGGAGGAAGGGGACCCTTGGGAAGCACATGTCAGCTGGCAGCGTTGGTCAGAGGAATGAAAAGGTGGGGGAGGCCTCGGCACCCAGCGAGGGACATGGGCTGTGACCCCAACCCCCAGCCCTCACTCAGGATCTGGGGAGGCTGCAAGGTGGCCCCGAGCGAGTCTCGTCCTGATACTGGAACTTGTGAATGTGGCTTTAGGGAGGCACCATGCAGCTGAGATGAAGTTTAGGATTTGGAGGTGGGGACGTCCTCGTGGGTGGTCCTGTGTGCCCAGGGTCATCCCAGGGTGTTTATAAGAGGGAGGCAGGAGGCCACAGTGAGGGGAGTTGTGACAACAGACAGGCACAGAGCTGGCAGCGGTGGCGGAAGGAGCCAAGGGATGTGGGTGGCCCTCTAGGAGTCGGGAGCAGCGAGGACGCGGACTGTCCTGGGGCCTCCGGGAGGAACCAGCCCCGCAGACACCTTGACTCAGCCTGATGGGACTGACTTCAAACTTCTGATCTCCGGGACCTCAGAGAATAAACATCTTCTTTTCAGCCACTAACTCTGTCACAGAAGCAGTGGGGACCCAACCCGGTCTCACCGGGGAGAGTCAGTGCCGTCTCAAGAAACACATTTCTGAATTCATGGAAACCCTGTGGAGCCAGAGAAGAAACAATTCAGCCACTTTGGTAGGGCGACCAGAAAGTGATACAAACAGTGACACCAACGGCATTTCATTGCGGTTTTAAGAAATACAGAAACTGGGCCCTGGCCGGTTGGCTCAGTGGTAGAGCATCGGGCTGGCATATGAAAGTCCCGGGTTCGATTCCCGCTCAGGGCACACAGGAGAAGCACCCATCTGCTTCTCCACCCCTCCCCCTCTCCTTCCTCTCTGTCTCTCTCTTCCCTTCCCACAGCCAAGGCTCCATTGGAGCAAAGTTGGCCCGGGCGCTGAGGATGGCTCCATGGCCTCTGCCTCAGGTGCTAGAATGGCTCTGGTAGCAATGGAGCAACGCCCCACAGAGCATCACCCCAGATGGGCAGAGCATCGCCCCCTGGTGGGCATGCCGGGTGGATCCCAATTGGGCGCATGCAGGAGTCTGCCTGCCTCCCTGCTTCTCACTTAAGAAAAATTAAAAAGTCCCACTGTATTACTGGGAAGCGGTCCTAAAATTCCTATAGATAGAGCTTGGGATCTCAGCTCTGGAGTTAGTAGGAACCAGGAGGTGGGACTGAGGTCCAGTCCAGCACTGCCTGCTGTTGCTCAGAATAATTGGTTGATGATTCCTGGTGGAATCAGAATGTGCTGAGGAAACTCCCACAGGGCCTCTCCTGTTTGAGGGGTAGGGAGGGCGGTTGTCCTTTCCCTGAGTCACTGCCCTGGGGCAGACAGATATAGAATTTTTTCCCCCCCCCGATGTCTCAATGTCCTGCAATGCAGGTGAGTTCAGGAGCTGGCAGTTTTGCCAAATGAGAAAAAAAACTGTTTCGGAAAAGTAGGACATTTTCTAGCCCACGCTGCTGTGTAACACGTCCCGCATTTGGTTCAGAGCCCAGGTTCCTTCCCTCAGGGAGGAACAGTCTTCTGCCGCCACAAACAAGCCAATGTTCTCCCCAGGAGCTCTGCTGGGCAGGGAGCCAACCGGCAAAGATAGAACCAAGCCAGGAGCCAGAGCACCAACACTCTGCTCCTAAGGATGACGGCTGGCAGGGAGTGCGGGTGGGCTGAGCCCAGAGGAGCAGGAGGAGGGGTGGGCAGGGAGCACCGCTGGCCCTGAGGCTGGAGACAGACTGCACTGCTTTGCAGAAGGCCCTGGGGCCGCGGGTCGGGGAGGCTGGGGAGGCTGGGGAGGCTGGGGAGGCGAGCTGGGCCTCTGGCCGGGTCTGCAAGGGCCTTGTGCACATGGAGGGAGCTTAGGTCTGGCCTTTGGGTTTTGGAAGGATCAGCAGCCCCTCTCCCGTGGAGGAATGGAGGGAGGCAGGGAGACCAGTGAGGACATGGAGGCCTGGGCCCGTGGCCGCAGTGGGCAGAGGTGGGAGGACCGGGGTTGGTGCTGGTTCAGGAAGGGGAGTAAGAAGTGGAGGGGTTCAGTGTCAGTCTCAGGGGTGGAGGGAGATGCCATCCGTTCCCGGGACTCGTGTCCAGGTTTGGGGGTGAGACGCACTGTCCAGGACACCCCGTGGACACGTGACAACTAGACATCAGGGCTGCTCAGGAGGGAGGGGCTGGAGAGGTGATTGGGGGGGGGAGGCCTGTGGAGGAGTCCTGGGTCCCAGAGGGCCGCCCTCCCCCAGGGGTGGGGGGCCGGGTGCAGGTGCCTCTCTAGGGGTGCATTCCACACCTTTTCCAGCCCCCTGGGCAGGCCCAGAGCCCCCACAGGGCGTGGGGGGGACTCAAGGGGGAGCTGGAGGAGTCTCTGAGGGCAGGGTGTTCATAGAACAGGGCGGGGTGCTGGGTGCACCAGATTCCAGTGCTGCGGAGGGGCTGGGACCTGCCTCAGTGGGGACAGAGGACGGAGGCAGTGGAAGTGACCACAGGGGTTGAAGGCACAGCTTTCAGAGCTGATGGGAGGGGTGGGCAGCCAGGCAGTGTCCTGTCCTTCCGTCAGGACGGCCTGGGCTTCATGTGAATTTGGTCCATGCCTTTGCTGAGGGCTTGCCTGGTCCTACACAGTGACCCAGGTGACATCTGTGGTGTCAAGTGAGTTTCTCCCAAGGCCTCGTTTATCAGGTGGCCCCTTGGGCCCCATTCTCTCGAGTCACGGCCTGTGTGGTGTTCCGCTGAGCGGGCTTGTTGTGAGAGGGTCAGACACAGGACACCGTCCACCTTGTGAGACAGAGGGTCCCTGTGACCTCAGTGCCGGGAAGGAGGGCACTGGACGTGAGTGTCACCCTGTGGTCCACGAGGCTGCTCTAGACTGACTGAGAGACATGAGGGAGGCCCTGCCCAGAGTACGGGCTCCTGCTGAGCACTGTCTGTCTGTCTGTGTCCACGTCTGCTACCTCCCCTCCCCGCCTGCACACACACACACACATACACACACACACACACACACACACAGAGCAGCCCTCCTCTTGCCCCCTTCTCCTATGACTGATACATCCTCCATGTGGGTGCTGTTACCTCAGGTGCTGGGCCCAGGACTGACTTCTCCATGGGGAGCTGCGTGTAGCGACCTGCTGACTCCTCTCCGTGCAGATTCGAGGGAGGTCAGCCCAGGAATCACCGAGGGCAGGCTGGCGGCAGCACAGAGAACCCTTAGCAGCAACCCTCTGGCGGGAGTAGGCGGGAAGAAGGCAGCTCGGTGGCTGCAGATGGCCTGGTCGGGGAGGGGGGGCAGGCAGTTCCCAGACCCCCCCCCCCGTGGGCTGGTCTCGGGGTGGCACACACACAGTGGGGCACCGCACAGGCCGGCTGTGGACGAGGACTGAGGGGCAGCTGGGGGTGGGCGGGCCCTGACCAGGCCCCCAGTGGGGTGGGAGTGGTCACTGAGCTCAGGGGTGATTCCTGGCCCTGGTGGAGCTGCTGCCGTGAGGCTCTCAGAGCCCAGGTCAGATGTGTCGGGAGCGTGGGCCTGGCCGCAGGGGCAGCCAGACCCTGAAGGAAGGGCCGTGAGCACAGCCTGGCCTGGGACTCCGCTAAGGGGCCACAGTCTGGAGAGCAGGGAGCCCAGAAGAAAGCTATTGGGTGAGGTGCTACTTTGTGAGCCCTGCCTGGGCACAGGGACACCCTGACCTATTTCCAAGACTCAGAAACCCTGTTAGATTCCTGTTAGGGGGCCCCCTGCATTCTTCTCTCTCTCTTCCCCCTTTCTCTCTTTCTCCCCTCCCCTCCTATCCCCCCTTCTCTCTTTCTTCCCCTCCCCTCCCCTCCTGTCCCCCCTTCTCTCTTCCCTCCCCCTCCCCTCCTATCCCCCTTCTCTCTTCCTCCCCTCCTCCTTCCCTCATGTCCCCCTTCTCTCTTCCCTCCCCCTCCCCCTCCCCTCCTATCCCCCTTCTCTCTTCCTCCCCTCCCCCCTCCCCTCCTGTCCCCCCTTCTCTCTTCCCTCCCCCTCCCCTCCTATCCCCCTTCTCTCTTCCTCCCCTCCTCCTTCCCTCATGTCCCCCTTCTCTCTTCCCTCCCCCTCCCCTCCTATCCCCCCTTCTCTCTTCCCTCCCCCTCCCCTCCTATCCCCCTTCTTTCTTCCTCCCCTCCCCCTCCCCTCCTATCCCCCTTCTCTCTTCCTCCCCTCCCCCTCCCCTCCTATCCCCCCTTCTCTCTTCCCTCCCCCTCCCCTCCTATCCCCCTTCTCTCTTCCTCCCCTCCCCCTCCCCTCCTATCCCCCTTCTCTCTTCCCTTCCCCTCCCCTCCTATCCCCCCTTCTCTCTTCCTCCTCTCCCCCTCCCCTCCTATCCCCCTTCTCTCTTCCTCCCCTTCTCCTCCCCTCCTGCCCCCCTTCTCTCTTCTCTCCCCTCCTCCTCCCCTCCTGTCCCTCCTTTCTCTGTTCCCTCCCCTTCTCCTCCCCTCCTGCCCCTCTTCTCTCTTCCTCCCCTCCCCCACCCCTCCTGCCCCTCTTCTCTCTTCCTCCCCTGCCCACTTACCCCCTTTCTTCCCTTTCCTCTTTTCATTGGGTTTTCGGGGCTGTGTTTAGGGAGGGCCCCCTAGGGGGCAGGTTCTGAGACTGCTGGCCGGAGCACTTTGTGTTCACCCCGCCCGGGAGGAAAGGTTGGTCCCTGGGAGAGTCGGAGAGAACTGTGCTCTCAGACACCACCCCTGGTCACCCCTGGCCACCCCTGCCTTAGCACCATCCAAGGAGCAGCTCCAGGATGCTGTGGGCTGAGGGGCGAGGGAGGGACAGGTGTGGGTTTAGGGACGGTCCCTGGGCTGAGGTTGGAGCCAGCTGACCACTGGCATGTTTGTGCAGGTCGGTAGCTTAGCGTCCTTGTGCTGGTCCCGGGCTGGAGAGGACGAGCTCCTTCTTGTGCTTTGGCTTTGGGGCTTGTGCTGTCAGTGTCAGGGTGGCAGCAGGAGTCCTCGAGACACACACTTGGTTCCCTGCAGGGACCAAGCTGGATGGGGTGTGTCTGCTCTGAGCAGAAATTGCATGTTGAACCAAGGAGGCAAGTACTGTTTCACTTGTCGTTTATAAAGGCAGGGATGCACTTTTGAGCCTGTGACTAAGTGTTGGCCTCAATCCTAAGAGATAGAGATCTCATTTTTTGGGTGTAGGTATTTCTTGGAGTATACCCACACTGTAAGTGTTTCTGACCTGTGGATGTCATTCTGCACCATGTCTCTGGGAACTGCTGTCTCGTTGCTGCTGCTGCTGCCAGGAACCCAGGTGGGTTTGCACCCGGGGGACTCCGGGGAGGGAGATGCTGACAGCCCGGGGAACGTGGCCCAGACTGAGGAGAACCTGTCTTAGCTGTGGGGTCCAGAGAAAACCCCACAGTGTCCTGCACGCCCCACCCCCCTCCGGATCCCCAGCAGCTCCGGGCAGGGCTCTCCCCTCCCTCCCCCTTCCCCTTCCCCCAGTGGACGGGTGGGGTCCTTGGAGGTCTCAGGGCCCCCGGTGCTGTGTCTGGGCTGTTGCTGTTCACTCCCTGGCAGGCAGGGTCTCCTCCCCTGAGGAACCTTCTCCTCCCGGACCCCACACCGTCCCCAACACCCCGCTCCTCAGCGTGGCTTGAGCTCAGCCATCAGGGATCACAGTCCCTGAAGGGAGAGGGAGGGACAGACTGGGTCTGGGGCTTCTCTGCTGGGCTGAGTCGGAGCCCTGTGACAGCTGGGTGTGTGTGCCAGGTCAGCAGGCGAGTGTCCCTGTGCTCAAAGGGGCTGGAGCAGAGACACTACTCTCCGGGAACCAGCCTGCCGGACTCTGAGGGCTGGAAACCCCGACACCCGCCCCTCCTCCGCCCGGTGAAGCCACAAGTGAACACTCTGGGTTGGGGAGGACACGGGTGCTCATCATGGTGGAGGTGACCGCCTCCAAGCTCCTTTCTCAGAGTGGCGTTTTTGGTTCATGGACACTTTGACAGACTCACATGGGTACGGTCTGTAGAGCACCCCTGAGCACCTGTGTTCACCCCCTGGGTGTGGACCCCACCGTGAATACTACACAGCCCAGCTGTCCTTCCTCGGGTGGGGGGAGGGGCAGACGCATCCGACCCCTGTTCCCAGGAATCTGGAGGCCACTGCCGGATCCCAGCACAGGGTCCTCACTTGCAGCGGGTGCTCCCAGAAGTCTCTGCTCCCCACACCTCGCTCTGCAGTGCTGCTGGGCTCACAGTAGGAGGGGCTACGAGGTATCCTCACCCCCTTCTTTTATGAGGAAGAGTTTGGGAAGCATCCATGTAAATTCTTTAAATGTTTGATAGAATTCACCAGTCAAGCCATCTAATTGAGGGCTGGTCTTTGTTGGGAGTTTTTGTTCATGTTCTTTGTTTTTGTTTTTTGTTTTTGTGACTGACTCAGTCTCCTCGCTGGCTAGAGGCACGTACAGGTTTTCTGTTTCATCATGGTTCCCTGTTGGTAGGTTATGTGTTCCTAGGACTTTTTCCACTTCATCTGGTTGTGCAATATTTTTTTTTTTTTTTTTTTTTTTTCTGAAGCTGGAAACAGGGAGAGACAGTCAGACAGATTCCCGCATGCGCCCGACCGGGATCCACCCGGCACGCCCACCAGGGGCGGTGCTCTGCCCCCCAGGGGGCGATGCTCTGCCCATCCTGGGCGTCGCCATATTGCGACCAGAGCCACTCTAGCGCCTGAGGCAGAGGCCACAGAGCCATCCCCAGCGCCCGGGCCATCTTTGCTCCAATGGAGCCTCGGCTGCGGGAGGGGAAGAGAGAGACAGAGAGGAAAGCGCGGCGGAGGGGTGGAGAAGCAAATGGGCGCTTCTCCTATGTGCCCTGGCCGGGAATCGAACCCGGGTCCTCCGCACGCTAGGCCGACGCTCTACCGCTGAGCCAACCGGCCAGGGCTGGTTGTGCAATATTTTGGCACACAACTGTTCATTGTACTATTTTTATAGTCTTTTTTACTTGAGTAGGATTAATTGCAATTCCCCACTGTCCCCTCGTTTCTGGGGGCCTAGCATGTGGTCTGTGCTGGAGGAGTCTGTGTCCACAGAGGAAGAACATTTGCCTGCAGGGCCCTGGGTATGTCTGGGAGGTCCGGGGGTGGGCTGTGTGGTTCCGGCCCTCCGTTCCCTTACTTACCTGCTGTCTGAGTCGTCTGTCCTGCTTTGCAGGTGGGGGATTGGACCCCAACTCCTCCTGAAGGACTGTCTACGCCCTTCACGTCTGTCAGCTCTGCCTCACGTGTGCTCAGGGTCTGTCATTAGGATGGACATCTGTACTTGTTTCCTCTTCTTCTACACTGACCCTTTTACCAACATCTAGTGTCCTCCTCTGCCTCTCGTAGCACTTCCTTACCCAGCATGCACTTTGTCTGCTCCGGGGGCCCCTCCCTCTCCCCCTGGTTACTACGTGCATCTAATATCACTTTCCCTCCGTTCCCTTTCATCTCTGTGTGCATCTGGACAGAGAGGGCGTCTCTTGTAGACAGCGTGTAGTCGATCATTTATTAAATCCATCCTGCCAATCTCTGTCTTTTGATGGGAGAGTTTAATGCATTTACATTTAATGTAACTGCTTTTTTAAAAATTTATTTATTTATTTATTCATTTTTAGAGAGGAGAGAAAAAGGGAGAGAGAGAGAGACAGAGAGAGCAAGGAGCAAGAGATAGAGAGAGAGAGAAGGGTGGAGGAACTGGAAGCATCAACTCCCATATGTGCCTTGACCAGGCAAGCCCAGGGTTTCGAACTGGTGACCCCAGCATTTCCAGGTCGACGCTTTATCCACTGCGCCACCACAGGTCAAGCCAATGTAATTGTTTTTGAGGATGGACTTACTTCTGCCACTTTGCTGTTTGGGGGTCAGCTGCTTGTGGCCACCCTCCCCATCACTTTCCGTCCTGAAATCAAGCAGGGCCTGAGCACACTCACCACACAAATGCTGTCCCCAACCATGTTGTCACGTCCCTAAACCCTCTGGGTGCTCAAAGGCTGCCACTCACATTACTGGGGCGGCCCTCCCCACAACCTGCCTGCTGCTGCCACCCCGAGAATGCTTCTCCCTTTGGGGGGAGCGTGGTTGCCCAGACCCACTAAAGGGCCCCTCTGAGCACCTCAGGACAGCGCAGTCTCTTCCTGTTTCTGCCAGGTCCACCCCCTCCTCCGTCAGGGACCTGCCTGTCCCTTTGTGCGTCCCAACTCAATGGGTGCCCTCGGTTTCAATATATATATATTTTTATTGACTTTAGTGAGAGAGGAAAGGAGAAAGAGAGACTTTTGTTCCTGTATGTGCCCTGACCGGGAATTGAACTGGCAACCTCTGTGCTTTGGGACGACGTGCTAACCAATTGAGCTGTCTGGCCAGGGTCAACCTCTGTCCCACTTTGATGCTTGGTCACCCCAGATCAAGTTTTTGCTGATGTTGATGTTGTTACTAAATTACCCTTCCTTATAGAACTGTACATAGTAACCGGTTCCACCTCAGGGAATGGAATGAGAAACGGCTCACTTCCTGTCCCCACATGTGGAGCCAGTGAGCTTAGGACCTTCCCACTCGCGGGACAGCAGACACAGGAGCCCTGTTCCTGTGGGCGGGGCATGGGAGGTGAGGAGTCAGGCTCCTCAGTGAGGTAGTCTGGGGTGGAGACCCAGCTCCATAGCCCCTGATGCTTACAGCTGACATTGGGGTTAATGAGCTGTGAGGTCGGCACAGCTGAGAGGCACGCCCACCATAGCTCAGGGGACACACAGTAGAGTGGCTATTAGTGAACTGTGTGCTGTCCTTTTCCAGCTGACGATGACGATGAGCACCATGAATGGCCTGGTCTCTGCACAGAGCCACCTCCTGACCAGCCGCTGTGGACCCAACGAGTACTGGGCTGCCGGCCTCTGCTGCCCGCTGTGCCCCGCGGGTGAGTCCCGGAGGGTTCTGTCCAGTGAGACCCTGGAATAAATGCCCATCAGCCGTGTGACAGGACGTTCTTCTAACTGTGCAGCGTGGGGAAGGGGCTGCACCAATGTGTGGGAGGGGCCCAGGAAACACCTTCCAGAGGGGACACTGGCCGAGGGAGGTGCCCGTGGGTCAGTGTGCGCCCTCAGGTGCCTTCAGAGGATCCTGCAGTGTTCTGCGGGAGGACTCAGCCTGGGAGCCCCCATGGCCCTCGTGCTCCGGGCTCCGATGGGGCAGAGGGTTGTGAGCGGGCTGGGGGGCAAAGATATGGCTACTGTCTGGTGGTTTCACTGGCCCTGGACACCAAGCGCGTCCTTGAGGGCCCCAGTATCTGCCTGAGTGAGGGGGAGTCCCTCTGCTTCCCAGCACCGCCGTGGGAGGAGCCAACACAGGGTGGGCTCCCCGGGCTCAGGGAGGCTGGGCCAAGCCCCTCTGTCCCTGGTCCTTTCCTAGAATGCGGTGGACCAGCGCAGCTCATAACTCTGGGTCTTGAGTGAGAATGGTGCAGAATAAAGAAAACAGACTTATTAAGAAAAAGGGATGGGGGATGTGAGGGCGATCTGGCTGCGACATGTGTCATCCCATTGATCGCCAGGGTTGACTCGGCTGATCTGGCTGGCTAGGCGGGCGTCCCCCTCCTCCCTCACCGCTCCATGTGCATCCCTCCCGAAGCTGCGCGCTCGAAGAGGACGACCTTCCCCGATAGAGGATAGGGCTGTTCTTCGGTCAAGGGTATATGAGTAGCTGCGCTCCCCTGCTAGAACCTCCAAACAAGTCTCAAGAAAAAGGGATGGGTTCAGGAGGACTCTTCCATGCTGATGGCAATATCGGAGTGCCCCATAGCCCCAGTTTGCCTTATTATATAGCCATATGCAAATCAAGGAAGTCCTTGATACAAAGTTACACATCTGAGCCCAAAACAGGGACTCTCCCAAGGCATAAATAGGAATCCCCCCACCATGCACAAGGGAAATCAACCAACATCTGAATCAAAAGAAGAGAAGAATGTAAATTGCTTCCAGCACTTAAGGAAGCAAGTGAAGTGGGTGCAAATATTCAACATCACAGGCAATATGGAGGTGTGGGGGGGAGACCTTAGCCTTTTGCTAAGCCTCGAATCTACTAGGCTTTTGCCACTTGCAGGCTACAACACTAGAAGTTGTAGAAATCCCAAGATTACTTGAATTCAAAACCCGGACACAATTACTTGTGATTTCTCATTGGAGAGGCCGGGCCCAGGGATGGGGTGGGCAGGACGCACAGTGGGGATGCCAAGTGGTCTGGGAGGGTCTGAGCGCAGCACTGACCCTTCACAGGAGAGTATGTCTGTGAGCCCTGCAGCAGCCCCCACACTCAGGGGACGTGTGAGAAGTGTGACAGAGGGACGTACACAGCGTTCCCCAACGGCCTGGAGTCCTGCTTGCCGTGCTCCACCTGCTCCGAGGGTGAGTCTCCCACGGACACCTGCTGCCCCTTGACCCCGCAGTGGCCAGGCCAGGAGTGTGTCCCTAAGGAGTCCTTCACCTCAGCCTCAGTATTTAGCCACAAGGATGAGCACTGTTTAGCCATGAAACTTAAGAAGAAGCCAGGTGCCCACTCAGCCAGCCTCTGGTAAAGAAGGGACATAGTGGTCACCAAGCTCAGGGCTCCCAGTCACTGCAAGGAAGTGGCTGCAGGAGGCTCAGCAGTGGACAGAGAGCTCCCCACACGGCGGCAGTGAGAAGGGGACAGAACCCACAGTTACACTCGGTCAGATCCTCAGCAACGTTGTTTCCATTTGAATCACTTCGTTCAAATCGGAAGTTAGTCAATGGACCACAGGCCCATAGAGGTGGGAAGGCAATTGCTATGCTTCAGTGAATGAGGGATTGTTTATTATGCAAATTTCAAGACAGATGAAAAAATTAAAAGACTAGAACATGGGGCACCTGCAATTAAACAGTTGGTGGTGTGGAATCACATTTGGGTGTGCATGGACATCATTTGTGTACGTGTGTGTTTGTGAGCATGTATACACGTGTATGTGTGTGCATGTGTGTGTGACTGTGTGTGTGCAGGAGTGTGTGTGAACCACTTCAGTGTCAGCTGCAGATGTCACAGTATTCCACGCCTAGACTCCAGCATCCACACCTCCTAGGGACACACACATTCTCGCACAGATCGGGGTGCGGTCCCCCATTCGGGAGAGTCAGCGGTGATTCCCAACATCCAGGCCAGACTCGGACTTACTGTCCATCAGTATTTCTTTAAGAACTGCCCTCGCTGCTCGTCTGCAGGGAAAGGAGTGGACAGCTCTAGCCCTCAGGCCCGCAGGACTCACCCCCTAGGTGAGGCTGAGGCTGGATCTTCCTGTCCCCACACTCAGACCATGACGACCTAACCTCAGAGGATCCCAGCTGTGACATCTGCACCTGCACTGTCCCCATTGGCACTGAGTTCCGTAAACGTGGTTAAAAGGGGGAAATCCAGTGGGAAAACCACATTTAATGTTTCTGTAGACACAAAAGTGTACACACCATCTTGATGAAGAGGAGGAGTTAGATTTTTCTTTCTTTTTTTTTTTTTTTGTATTTTCTGAAGTGAAAAGCAGGGAAGCAGTCAGACAGACTCCAGTATGCGCCTGACTGGGATCCACCCGGCATGCCCACCGGGGAGTGATGCTTTGCTCATCTGGCGTGTTCCTCTGTTGCAACTGGAGCAATTCTAGCACCTGAGGTGGAGGCCATGGAGCCATCCTCAGCGCCGTGGCCATCTTTGCTCCAATGGATCCTTGGCAGCGGGAGGAGAAGAGAGAGACAGAGAGAAAGGAGAGGTGGAAGGGTGGAGAAGCAGATGGGTGCTTCTCCTGTGGCTGGGAATTGATCCTGGGACTTCCGTATGCCAGGCCGACACTCTGCCACAGAGTCAACCAGCCAGGGCCAATAAGTTAGTTTTAAAAAGGAAACTCCCTGTGGGGTCCCTGTGAGACTCTGGTTCCTGATTTACTCATGTAACCAAGTCTTCTGAGCCCGCACCCAGCTCACCGTGTGTGCCCTGGGAGACAGGTGTGTGAAGAGGTGGCGGGGACGTCCCCAACAGGGTTACAACAACCCTTGGGACCATTCTGTGCATCCCCTGTGGCCGGCTGGGTCCCTGCTGGGGCCACAGAGCTTCCAGCCCCGATGGCCATGTAGGTCCTCATGTCCACATGAAGACTGACCCCCTGGGACTGACCCTGTCTTTCCTGAACTGCAGACCAGGAGGAGGTGGCACCGTGCACACCGACCAGCAACCGGAGATGCCAGTGTCGAACAGGCCGTTTCTACCACAGCCCCGACTCCCCTGAATTCTGCAGACCTTGTAGCACGTAGGTGCCTCTCTGCCAGGTGCTGTGGGCGGGGTCAGAGGTGGCTCTGGGCCTGGGCTTGTGTGGGTTGATCTTTAGGAGCTGAGAACCAGGACATGTGACTCTCGACCTGGTGAGACAGCCCAGCACCAGCCCAGAGTCCTCTCTGCCTCCAGCCAGTGGTTCTCTTTTTTCTTACCCCTGCAAATCCACAGACTGCGTTAACTCACGGTGCTCCATATCCGGACTCATTCTATTTCCCACAGTGCTGGTTTCTGCTTCCTAAAGATTTCTGACTGCTTCTCCTATTTTAGTGTATAACTGGCCTTTCTAAAGCCTCACTTTTCCCGAGCTGTCCATCACCTTCTGTCTGTCATCCATCATGGAGCTTGTGTCCCTGGGACCCCAGCTGGACTCACCACTCCCTGCTCCCTGCAGCCAGGACACATCTACCCTTCCCACCTCCTGGGCTCTGCCCACCGCCTCCTCTTTCTAGACGGCTCCTTTGTTTTGCTGGAGCAGATCCTGATGTCACACCCTGGGAAAGGATGCCACATGTGCATGGACTTTGGGCTGTTGGCTTTTACAAATGTCTGTTTTCCGCCCTCTCAACTAATGACCATCTGTGTGCAGAATTCTGGGGACATCTCACCAGGGTCCTCTGGCACCCGAGTTACTGACCAGCTGCCCACCATTTCACCCAGGGGCGCTGCAGTGTACAGGACCCAGGACTTGTCTGTCCCTCCTTGTCCGAGGCTGTAGAACATGTTCAGTGGATAGAAAGCTACGTGGCAGGCTGCTGGCTTCCGGTTCCTAAAAGGGTGTCTGTCTCCCCTGGAGATTTCCTCAGTGATTTTTTTATTATGACTCTACAGTTTGAGTTATAAGAATAAGCGTCACGCACTCCCAAAACAAAATGGGGAACCCCGTGATGGTGACAAGCATGGGGCTGGTGACTTGGTGACAGGGAAGGTATAACCCTCCCCTGTGGGGCAGAGATCTGAGCAGTGAGGTTCAGGTCATTTGCAAGTAAAGCCTTCATCCTGGATCTGAGCAAACCTGCCCATGACTTCAAACGTGTGGCAGTGGATGATACCCCTAACTCAGCATCAGTTAGCAAGGAAAGTCTGAATTCCTGAGCCTTTGTTAAAAGCAGGACAAATTCGCTTTTCCTTCAGTTCACAGGCCTGCAGAGAAGGTCATGGATATGCATAGAAGGAAAACACATCAGCTGTCCTCCTAGTGAGGATGTGGGTGATGACATCTGGGATGCTGTTCTGGGGGGACAGCCTCGTGGGACCTCTGTGTGTCCAGGGCCCCAAGTGGGGCCTCTGATCACGGCTCACAGTGCTCCCCAAAAGGGCTTGGCAGAAGCCCCCGCTGGGAGCCACTCCTGTCTGTCGGTGACAGTGTGGACCGGGGACCTGGGACCTGGGCAGAGCTGGGCAGACTGGGGGTGGGGGGAATACTGAGTGTGTCTCCCTCCCGACAGGTGTCCCAAAGGGCAAGTCGTCCTGCATCCATGCAACTCCACGGCGGACACCGTGTGCGGCTCGCCTCGTCCAGGTGAGAGCGTTGTTGTTAGTATGTATTTTTATCAGGAAGAAATGTAAATGAACCATTTTCAAGTGAACAGTGTACTGGCTCTAGTCCCGCCCCCTCTGTCTGGTTCTGACGGCTCACAGCACCCGTCACACAGCAGCTCTCCCTGCCTCGGCCCCAGCACCCCGGTCTGCTCTCTGGGACGCGTCTCCCTACTCTGGGCGTGTCTGAGAGATGTCTCCCTACTCTGGGCGTGTCTGAGAGAGGCCTCGCGGGGCTCGTGTGTGAGCTCTCCCTCCAGTGTGGCGTCTCCAGGTCCTTGCTTGTTGCAGAGCGTGCCCGAGGGTCCCTGCTCTCTGGCCCAGCAGCACGCAGCCGTGTGCACTGGGGTGCCCCACATTCTGTTATCACTCATCTGTTAACGGCCGTGGAGAAATTCTTAAACAAATAAATGCTTGGGCCTGGACTGTTTGATGGAAAGGGCTATTTCTGAATAAATGATGTTCAGGAAACTGGACATCCTCAGACCAAGAAAGACCAGAAAATTAAGTTTCATGATCCAGATACCAAAGTGTAAGAAGGAAACCATCAAACTTGTAGAAGAAAATGAGAAATACTTCATGACATTGTATTTGAGTCCCACTGGTCACCGGATACACAGCCCGACACCGGACGTCCCCCCAGGGTGGACATCAGAGCATCACTGCCTCACACACCCACGTGGTCAAATGATCCCTCAGACCCCTCTGACACGGACCACCAGAACTCCACCTGTGGGAGGGGTCAGGCCCACTGCCCTCAGGGTGCCAACCTGGGGCGTCTCCCGCCCATCCCAGCTCACGCTGGGCTCAGCTGACCAGACCGGGCAGGTGGAGAGCTGCCTGCCCACTGGGCCTCGGCCCCGGTTGCCGTGTTGCTGGCCCAGCGAGCGGAGATGCGGGTTTGTTCGCTCTTCTCCCAGTTTTATGGAGATGCCGTCGACCATCCGCCCTGTGTGGGTCCAGAGGGAACGGCACAGTGACGTGACTGGTGCACACTGTGACCGGTCACCACACTCAGCTGTCATCCGTCCCCTCATGTGGACGCAGTAGAAGAAGGAGCAGGACTTGCGTTTCTCCTTGTGCTGAGGACGTAGCGTCCGCTCTGAACAGCTTTCCCACTCAGCCCATGGCGGTGTCGCTGCAGCCGCCCCGTGTCCCTCACTCCCGGGACTACAGCACAAGTTCAGAGCTGCTGACCCCTCTCCCAGCTCCCCCAGCCTCACCTCTGACCTCTTTGTCTGTCAGTTTGCTTTGTTTCTAGAGTCCCCATAACACGAGACCCTCCAGCCCTTGTCTGTCTGTCTGTCTGTCTGTCTCCTCTCACTGAGCACAGTGTCCTCAAGGTCCTTCCCTGTCCTTACACGTGGCAGGATTTCCATCTTTGTTATGGGGAATAATATCCGGGTGTGTGTGCGTGTGCGTGTGCATGTGTGTGCGCACACAACGTCTCTATTCCTCCCTCCGTCCTCGGACACTTCCGTGGTTCCGTGTCTGGTCTTGTGAGCACTGCTCCCTGATCACGGGGTGCAGACATCTCACCCGTGTTTGCGTTTCCTCCGGGTGTGTTCCGTCAGGCGTCACTGGGCTGCTGTCCTGCGTCCCGCGGCTGCTGAGGGAGCGCTCAGAGTTGACCTTGCTGGGACCTTGTCTGTCCTTCCCAGTTTCAGAGAGCAGACACCGGTTTATTGTCATCTGGATTCCTGTCCTTCTGGCTGCTGCTGTGCTGCCATTTTTGATGCCCATCGTTTATTTCTACATCAAGAAAATAACAGACAGAGGATCCCAGGCTTCACATCACTGTCGCCCGAACACTGTGAACATCTAGTTAGAGCCACTGGACGGGGGTGAGTGAGGACCTGGGCTGTGGGGCGGGTCCCGGGGAGCCTGAGTTCAGACGGGGCGGGGCCGTTGTCCTCAGTCCCTGGTTGTCACCAGCGGGGGCTCCTCCTGCCCTCGGAGTGGCCGGAAGGGAGAACACTCTGGGTGGCATCACAGTGCCCTCTCCGTGATGCCCCGGCCTCTGGGGCTGAGGGACAGGCCTGGCTAGATTCGGGGCCCTCGTGCGTGGTGACTGGGGTGCCAGCCCCATCTCAGAGGCAGACGGGGGCCGGGGCAGGGTGTCCTGCAGGTCTGTGGGAAAAGCAGGTGAGCTCAGCTTCTCTGACGTGATCCCTGCCTGGGGAGGGGATGACCGCTCTTCCAGCCTTCTCACTGTGGAGGCGTCTCCTGTCATCGCCATTAACCACTCTCCTCTGTCCTCACAGGGAACCGGGATGGAAGGGAACCCGTGGTGTGTGCAGTCCTGGGCAACTCCATCAATTATCACCTTAGGAGTTGTGGGTTCTAAAACAGGAATTAAAAACACATGACACACACCCCCATGGTCACTGCAGCATTGTGTGTAAGTCGGGATCTGGACCAGTCCATGTGCCATCAGAGGACGAGCAGATAAACTCATGTGGTACAGTCTGACCAGGCGGTGGTGCAGTGGATACAGCATCGAACTGGGATGCCGAGGACCCAGGTTCGAGACCTCAAGGTCACCAGCTTGAACGCAGGTTCATCTGGTTTGAGCAAAAGCTCACCAGCTTCAACCCAAGGTCACTGAATCAAGCAAGGGGTCACTAGGTCTGCTGAAGGCCCGCAGTCAAGGCACATATGAGAAAGCAATCAATGAACAACTAAGGTTTCACAATGCGCAAGGAAAAACTAATTATTGATGCTTCTCATCTCTCTCCCTTCCTGACTGTCTGTCCCTGTCTATCCCTCTCTCTGTCTCTGTAAAAAATTAAATAAATAAATAAATAAATAAACAAACAAACAAACAAACCTGTGCTACAGCCTGACCTGTGGTGACGCAGTGCATAAAGCGTTGATCCGGAAGGCTGAGGTCGCCGGTTCGAAACTCAGGGCTTGTGCGGTCAACACAGATACGAAAAGCAACTAAAATTGGATGCTTCCCGCTCCTCCCTACTCCCTTTCTCTCTCTCTCTGTCCTCTGAAATCAATAATAATAAAAATTTAATTAAAAAGAAACCCCAGCTCTGGTACATTTACACAATGGAATACTACACAGCTATGAAAAAGGAAATCTTACCTTTCGGATAGTCCTGAGGATTATTGTGCTAAGTGAGATCAACCAGGTAGAGAAAGACAAATACCATATGATCTCCCTATGTGTGGGGTCTAACAAACACAGTAAACTGAGGAACAAAATAGAAACAGAGGCAGGGACACAGGAACAGATGGACAGCAGTCAGAGGAAAGGGGGAAGGGGGACAGGATCAAATACATTGTCCTACGTTTCCATGTTTAGCTTCATGATTTTCATTTGCGTGTGATATTCATGTGGACTGCCCGGTCCGTATATAATGTGATATTCATGTGGACGGCCCGGTCCGTATATAATGTGATATTCATGTGGACTGCCCGGTCCGTATATAATGTGATATTCATGTGGACAGCCCGGTCCTATATAATGTGATATTCATGTGGACTGCCCGGTCCGTATATAATGTGATATTCATGTGGACTGCCCGGTCCGTATATAATGTGATATTCATGTGGACGGCCCGGTCCGTATATAATGTGATATTCATGTGGACGGCCCGGTCCGTATATAATGTGATATTCATGTGGACGGCCCGGTCCGTATATAATGTGATATTCATGTGGACGGCCCGGTCCGTATATAATGTGATATTCATGTGGACGGCCCGGTCCTATATAATGTGATATTCATGTGGACTGCCCGGTCCGTATATAATGTGATATTCATGTGGACTGCCCGGTCTGTATATAATGTGATATTCATGTGGACGGCCCGGTCCGTATATAATGTGATATTCATGTGGACGGCCCGGTCCATATATAATGTGATATTCATGTGGACGGCCCGGTCCGTATATAATGTGATATTCATGTGGACTGCCCGGTCCGTATATAATGTGATATTCATGTGGACGGCCCGGTCCGTATATAATGTGATATTCATGTGGACTGCCCGGTCCGTATATAATGTGATATTCATGTGGACTGCCCGGTCCTATATAATGTGATATTCATGTGGACGGCCCGGTCCGTATATAATGTGATATTCATGTGGACTGCCCGGTCCGTATATAATGTGATATTCATGTGGACGGCCCGGTCCGTATATAATGTGATATTCATGTGGACGGCCCGGTCCGTATATAATGTGATATTCATGTGGACGGCCCGGTCCTATATAATGGCAGGTAGGGAGCGAGCTGCTCAGTGGACGTCTGGCTTACGTGGAGTCAGGGCCAACTTACCAAAGGCCCCACACAGCCCCTGCACTGGCTGCATTAAGAACAGCGGAGTAATGGAGTTCACCTCATTTAAAGTGTGAAGCTTCTGCCTGGCCAGATAGCTCGGTGGGTTAGAGCATGGTCACAATAAGCAGAGATTGCCGGTTCAATCCCCAGTCAGGGCACGTACAGGAACAGATCAATGTTTCTGTCTCTCTCCCTTCCTTCCCCTCTTTCTAAAGTCAATCAATGAAATATGCGTGTGTGTGTGTGTGTGTGTGTGTGTGTATAGTTTTATTATTTTAAAAGTGAATGATGCCTGCCTGGCCTGTGCTGGCTCAGTGGATGGAGTGTCCGCTATGAGTTGATACTTCTTTCACCACCATCCTCTTCTCCCTGTAAAAGCAAGAAAAATAGCTTTTTAAAAAAATCACTAAAAATAAAAGTGAATGGTTCCTGACCTGTGGTGGCACAGTGTGTAAAGCCTGACCTGAAACTCAGGTTGCTGGTTCGAAACCCTGGGCTTGCCTGGTCAAGGCACATATGGGAAGTCGATGCTTCCTGCTCCTCCCCCCTTTCTCTCTCTCTCTCTCTCTCTCTCTCTCTTGCAAAAAAAGAAAACTTTAAAAAAATTTCCAGAAACACGGACAGAGAAATAAGGATGAACGTGAATGACATTAAAGATGAATAAAAAGTTTTGAAAAGAGCCTGACCAGGTGGTGGCGCAGTGGATAGAGCAAGGCGAGGTCAGGAAGGAGGCGGCCCCGCAGCCTGATCAGCGCCCGGCCCAGGAGAGCCGGCTGACCTACAGGAGTGCTTCAGGCCCGCCGCCCTGGGCACCAGGGCTTGGTGTCTGCAACTTACCTGTTCTTCCCGGTCTAGGTGAGTAGCTTGTCGCCGCGGTGGCTGTGCGCGGAACCGGGCTCGAGACGGGGAGGTCCGGGGTACGACCATGCGGCGAGGCCTAAGGGGACTGGATAGTGTCCCTCTCCCCCAACTCGTGCCGGGACCAGATCTGCCCCGGGGAGTTGCAGGGACGCCGGGTACTGAATGGGGTCCCCCTCCCCCAACGCCTGCGGGTCTCAGGACCAACGGGGGCGCCGGGATTCGGGTGCAGGCGGGGAGACTAAGGAATCTAAGGGGTCCCCGGGCCCCAGGCGCTCGCTGGCCGCTTTGTCCCCGATCTGGTGCCGGGAGCGGGAGCTGCCTGCGTGCTCGGCGCTCGGACACGGAGTGCGGGCGCCCTGCTGGGGAACACGGGGTTGCAGGGAGGCCCCAGGTGGCGCCCAGGTAAGGAGCATCAACTCTTAGTAGTTGCTTCACAGTGTGCCTCTGGTTTCAAGCCCAGACCTCAGCATTCCAGATCCACGCTTTGTCTACGACATCACCGCAGGTCTGGTCCATTTTTAAAAAATATTTTTTAATTGATTGATTTTAGAGAAAGAAGAAGGAGGAGAGACAAGGAGAGAGAGGAACATAGATGGAACCAGCAACCTCTGTGCTTTGGGGCGCTATCTGGCCAGGGTGGGAGGGGGGATTGTTTCTTAAACATAAAATGGGTTTTGTCTACTCTCTAGCATTCACTCAGAAATGGTTTCCTACAGATACTCTGTTTCATTACTTTTAAAAAAGATTTTATTTATTGATTTTACAGGTGGGGGTGGCAGGGAGAAGTATCAAGTCATGCTTGTTTCCCTTGAGCTGTTCACTGCTGGCTTGTGTCCTATGTCCCTTGACCAGGCCATCCCAGGGTTTCCAACTGGCGACCTGAACATTCCAGGTAGCTCTCTCCACCGCGCCACCACAGGCCAGGATGTTTCACTATTTTCTGAATATCGGTAACAGTTTTCTTTTCTCTTCTTTTCTTTTCTTTTCTTCTCTTCTCTTCTCTTCTCTTTCTTTCTTTTTTTCTTTCTTTCTTTCTTTCTTTGATAGAGACAGAGAGAAAGAGAGAAGAGAGACAGGGACATACAGACAGGAAGGGAGAGAAATGAAATAAAAAGCATGAGTTCTTCATTGTGGCTCCTTAGTCTCCTTAGTTGTTCATTGACTGCTCTCTCATATGTGCCTTGAGGGGGGAGGGTGGGGGCTACAGCAGAGTGAGTGACCCCGTGCTCAAGCCAGTGACCATGGACTCAAGACAGCAACCTTTGGGCTCAAGCTAGAGACCATGGGGTCATGTCTATGATCCCATGCTCAAGCTAGCGACTCTGCACTCAAGCTAGTGAGCCCGCACTCAAGCTGGTGACCTTGAGATTTTGAACCTGGGCTTTCTACACCACAGTTTTAGGCTCTATCTACTGCGCCACCTCCTGGTCAGGCTCAGTAACATTTTTGAAGTGTAATTGTTCCTATAATTACATGGTCATAATATATAGCTCAGCCATTTTCAACCTTTTTCATCTCTTGGCGCAGGTGAAGGAGTTACTAAAATTCTGCACCCTCCCAGCCACCTTTGAAAGGTGAGGGTTGGAGGGGGAGCTTCTGAGGCAGGACAGGAGCTGGGAGAATGGGCGGTGTGGGGAGGGCCAGGTGCAGGAAATGAGACTTCAGGGGCAGCCAGGTGGGGCTGGGGAGGGGCCCTGGGTGCTGGAGGCCAGGACACAGCTGCCCTCAGTGTTCTTCCAGACTCAGGGACCAGCGTGGGCTGAGATGGCAGCTGAGTCGGTGTGGGATTGATAGCCTCCCTGTTCTTGGCCCGGCCGGGTGCCCGACAGGAAAGACGCATCCTCTTGTCTCAGCCTCTTTTCCTCTTTGAAAAGGTTTTTGATTTTTAAAGTTTCCTTTTGCAATAATTTCCCACTTTGTAATACTAAATAAGCCAAATGATTGCACATGGTGGGAATGTACCAAATGCCGCTTTTCCAATGGTCACTTTTCAGTGATGTGAACTTGAGCCCAATTTAAAAAATTACTTTCCAGAAAAGAAAAACAATTTAAAATAAACCAGCACACAGACTTGCTTTGCTCCCGCCCAGATGCTGCAAAGGTAACAGCATCTCAGCTCCCGGCTGTGCAGTGACCAGATCTGGTGACATCCGGGTCAGGCTGGGATTGGGTCTGCAGGCCACCTTCATATTTGGGCAGCTGTCACCGTGGTGTCCTGAGTAGGCTGGAGCCCTTCCTCAATCTGCCTTTCCTTCAGCGACCATAACACCGTTTAGAAGCACGGCCAGTGATTTCAGAGTGCTTCCCAATTTGAGTTTGTCTGTAAGTTCTTTCCTTTTTTCTTCCTTCCTTCCTTCCTTCCTTCCTTCCTTCCTTCCTTCCTTCCTTCCTTCCTTCCTTCCTTCCTCCCTCCCTCCCTCCCTCCCTCCTTTCTTTCTTTCTTTCTTTCTTTCTTTCTTTCTTTCTTTCTTCTTTTCGTATTTTTTAATTTTATTTTTCCAAAGTGAGAAGTGGTGAGGCAGTCAGACAAACCCCTGCATGAGCCCAACTGGGATCCAACCGGCATGCCCACCAGAGGGTGATGCTCTGCCCATCTGGGCTGTTGCTCCTTTATAATTAGAGCTGTTCTAGCACCTGAGGCTGAGGCCACGGAGCCATCCTCAGTGCCTGGGCCAACTTTGCTCCAATGGAGCCTTGGCTACAGGAGGGAAAAAGAGAGAGAGAGAGAAAGGAGAGGGGGAAGGGAGGAGAAGCAGATGGGCGCTTCTCCTGTGTGCCCTGGTCGGAAATCGAACCTGGGACTTCCACACCCAGGGCCGAAGCTCTACCGCTGAGCCAACCAGCCAGGGCTTTTCTTTTCTTTTCTTTTTTTAACAGAGACAGAGAGAGAGAGTCAGAGAGAGGGATAGATAGGGACAGACAAACAGGAACGGAGAGACATGAGAAGCATCAATCATTAGTTTTTCTTTGCGGCACCTTAGTTGTTCATTGATTGCTTTCTCATATGTGCCTTGACCGTGGGCCTTCAGCAAACCGAGTAACCCCTTGCTCGAGCCAGCGACCTTGGGTTCAAGCCAGTGAGCTTTTGCTCAAACCAGATGAGCCCACACTCAAGCTGGTGACCTCGGGGTCTCTAACCTGGGTCCTCCGCATCCCAGTCCGATGCTGTATCCACTGCACCGCCGCCTGGTCAGGCCGGCCAGGGCTTTTTTTTTTTTTAAACAATTATTTATTTATTTATTCATTTTAGAGAGGAGAGAGAGAGAGAGAGAGAGAAAGGAGAGAGAGACAGGGGGGAGGAGCTGGAAGCATCAACTCCCATATGTGCCATGACCAGGCAAGCCCAGGGTTTCGAACCGGCGACCTCAGCATTTCCAGGTCGACGCTTTATCCACTGTGCCACCACAGGTCAGGCCAGGGCTTTTTTATTGACAGAGATATAGAGAGAGTCAGAGAGAGGGACAGAGTCAGACAGGCAGGAAGAGAGAGAGATGAGAAGCATCAGTTCTTCGTTGCAGCTCCTTAGTTGTTCATTAATTGCTTCCTCGTATGTGCCTTGACGGGTATCGGGGGGCTACAGCAGAGCTAGTGACCTCTTGCTCAAGGCAGCGACCTTGTGCTTCAAGCCAGCGACCTTTGGGCTCAAGCTCAGCAACCATGGGGTCATTTCAATGATCGCACACTCAAGCCAGCAACCCCACGCTCAAGCTGGGTAGCCCGTGCTCAAGCCAGTGACCTTGGAGTTAGGAACCTGGATCCTCTGCATCCCAGTCCGACGCTCTATCCACTGCGCCGCCACCTGGTCAGGCCCTTCTCATGGTTTCTTGTGAATAAAGCCCAGTTAGGTGTTTTCGAGAAAAATACCACAGAAGTGATGTGTCATTTTAGCTGCATCATCTCAAGAGACAGCACCTGTGACATCGCTTTGTCCCTTTCCGGGTTTGTTGACTCTGATGACTTAGTTCAGGTGCTGTTTGCCGGAATCCATCATCTTTAAGTTACTATTATTTTTGTTGTTGTTGTTACTCCTATGGTGTTTGCACACTGAGTTTTTGTCTTGCAACCGATCTGTGAACCTGCTTATCTTTTTGTTTCATTTTTCCCAACCAAACATACAACATAAATCAGTAAATTCTTACAATAGAACCAAATTTTCAGTGAAGGGGGAAAGGATCTGGGGAACAGAAAATAAAGAAAGTAAAAGCCAGAAGAAAAGGAGGAAATAACTGAGGAGAAAGTAATATATTAAACCCCCAATTAAGAGGGTAGACAAAGCCTGACCAGGCTGTGGCGCAGTGGATAGAACGTCGAACTGGGATGTGGAGGACCCAGGTTCGAGACCTCGAAATCGACAGCTTGAGCGCGGGCTCATCTGGTTTGAGCAAGGCTCACCAGCTTGAGCCCAAAGTCGCTGGCTTGAGCAAGGGGTCACTCAGTCTGCTGTAGCCCCCGGTCAAGGCACATATGAAAAATCTATCAATGAACAACTAAGGAACCGCAACGAAGAATTGATATTTCTCATCTCTCTCCCTTCCTGTCTGTCTGTCCCTATCTGTTCCTCTCTCTGACTCTCTCTGTCTTTGCAAAAAAGAAAAAAAAAGAAAAAGAAGGTAGACAGAAATCTAAATACAGTAGCCACCCAGGACGTACACCTGTACGTAGACATAGGTTAGTCACATCTGTGGGTTATCAGGCTGAATGCGGAAGAAAAAACTAGTGTTGAGGTGTTTTTAGAGCCAAGCCTCAAAGGAAGGACACAGGACACCCTGAGAGACACAAGTGGGAGACGAAGGGGGAGACAGGTGACGGGCACTGTCCCGTAAGGACGGCGGGAGTGGCATTCTCAGAATGGGACACGAGGGGACTCAGGCAGGAAGGGAGGTCCCATGCAGCTGCTGAGACAGCCAACTGCGTCCTGGAGCAAAGACTCAGGTCCGAGGCTGCCTAGCAGGCGGGCCCTGGTTCTAAAGGTGCAGGGGATGCGATATCCACGACCATGTGCCTCAGGAAACTACAGATGGCCCCGCGTTACACCTGCCCCACAGAGCAAGTGCAAGGACACAGGCATGTAAGACTGTGTTCCCGTGATGGGCACAGTGCTTGGTGGGTGGCCGTCCACCTTGGCTGACATGTGTCTATGCAGGGGACATGTACGTCCATCCGGCTCAGAGGCCTCTCTTTTTTTTTCTTTTTTTTTTCATTTTTCTGAAGCTGGAAACAGGGAGAGACAGTCAGACAGACTCCCGCATGCGCCCGACCGGGATCCACCCGGCACACCCACCAGGGGCGAAGCTCTGCCCATCCTGGGCGTCACCATGTTGCGACCAGAGCCACTCTAGCGCCTGAGGCAGAGGCCACAGAGCCATCCCCAGCGCCCGGGTCATCTTTGCTCCAATGGAGCCTTGGCTGCGGGAGGGGAAGAGAGAGACAAAGAGGATGGCGCGGCGGAGGGGTGGAGAAGCAAATGGGCGCTTCTCCTGTGTGCCCTGGCCGGGAATCGAACCCGGGTCCTCCTCACGCTAGGCCGTCAGAGGCCTCTCTTGATTAACCCAGTCTCCCTTTGTGATTGAAGGTGATCATAGGAACCAATGTGAACCAATGTGAACCTAACCAGTATGAGCTGGGGAGCCGCTGCTGTGACCGCAGCCCACCTGGTGAGTGTCAGGACGTCTTCCTGGGCCCTGGGCAGACCTGACCTGGGAGAGGGGGCTCAGCCCCTTGTGCAGAGCTGCAGGCCGCCCTGGGTGGGGAGGACCAGGTGGGCGGCCCTCACCTGAGCAGTTACCCACCCACCCACTGCAGGGCTCTGTTGTGAACAGAGGGGTCTCTGTGCTTACTCTGACATTGGTGAGGTGCATTCACAGGGCTTGGAGGACAGAAGTGGGGTGCGTGCCCAGGGTGGACACTCCCCCCAGCATCCTGTCAGGAGCGCCCCCTCTCAGGGGAAGTGTGAAGGACACCTGTGGTCAGTAGCTCTAGTGAGTGGCTGCCGCTGCCTGCACACCCACAGAGACTCACTCATGCTCGTAAAGATGCTCTGAATTATCCAGTAACGCAGCGGGGTCCCCAGGCTCCTGGGCCTGCTCTACCCTCCCTCCCGCCACCTCCCCTCATTGTCGGTTAGGACCAGGCTCCTGGGCCTTCTGTGGAACGTGGTCCAGGCCACGGCCCCCACCCTGCACCCCCATCTACACACACAGGCTGCTGTGCACACACTATCAGTGCCCCTACCTTCTAGGGTCTCCTCTTAGAAAGACACAGCCACACACCTGCACCCCCGCTCTCTGAGCCCCACCCACACCGCCACACGCCTCCTTTTAGCCATGAGTCTGAGCCGTACGGGGCTCCCAGCTCAGGGACTGAACCCCACACCCAGACCGTTCACGGTGCTCACACAGTGCACACATACCTGTGAGTACAGTACACACTTCTACACGTGTGCACATGTATGTATGTACACACCTATGTGCACACACACCTGAACACGCCACATTCAGTGATGGATGAGACATATTGTCCAACATGAAATAAGTGAACTCAGAATACGTGCTGAGTCCGTGTTGTTCTGGCCTCTGGTTTAGTCTTTGGACACGGTGGTCGGAGGCCAGGGGGGCTCCTGTGGGCCTGGGTCAGACACCTGTTTCTAGGCCTCCAGGGGCCCCTGGAAACCGTCCTGGAAGCTGCTGAGCTGCCCCCGGTTGGTAATGCTCCCTGAACACCCCTCCTGCCCTAGCTGGGCCCCAGTGCACCCTGAGAACCCCTCCTGCCCTAGCTGGGCCCCAGTGCACCCTGAGAACCCCTCCTGCCCGAGCTGGGCCTCAGTGCACCCTGAGAACCCCTCCTTCCTGAGCTGGGCCCCAGTGCACCCTGAGAACCCCTCCTGCCCGAGCTGGGCTCCAGTGCACCCTGAGAACCCCTCCTGCCCGAGCTGGGCCCCAGTGCACCCTGAGAACCCCTCCTGCCTGAGCTGGGCCCCAGTGCACCCTGAGAACCCCTCCTGCCTGAGCTGCAGGGTATCGGGAACACCTGGGCTGACTCAGGTTCCCAGGTCCTGGGATGCTTGGGGCCAGGTACCATCCAGAACATTCCGAGGAGCTAGGAGGTGAGGGTTGGCACTGTGCTGGGGACTGGCCGTCAGGTGCTGAGGGACCTCCTGGGGCAGAGGCCTCAGCAACCAGGTGGGTCTGTTTCTTGGGCCCCAACCTCACGTATGTCCCCACCCCTCCCACAGACTACTTTGTCAGTGGACCCTGTGACATGGAGC
Source organism: Saccopteryx bilineata (assembly GCF_036850765.1). Classification (NCBI taxonomy): domain Eukaryota; kingdom Metazoa; phylum Chordata; class Mammalia; order Chiroptera; family Emballonuridae; genus Saccopteryx; species Saccopteryx bilineata. The sequence goes on along the minus strand of NC_089490.1, from coordinate 405,149,797 downwards.
ACCTTATACAGTGCAGTCCGTGCCCACCCGACACCTTCATGCCCTACCACAATAGGGAGAGCGAATGTCTACTGCGTCCCCAGACCTAGGGGGGTAAGTGCGCTGCAGTCAGGCTTGGGGGGTCCTTTGGGTTTTAAAGCTTGCCCCCCTTCCACCTGGCTGTAGGAGTCACCCCAAGAGCAATCCTGCAGAAGAGTGGGGTGAAGGGACTGCCAGGTCCCCATCACAGGGTGTGGGCATTTACCAGGACGATACGTGTCTGCAGTTAAAGAATCCACCTAGTGAGCAGGATTTCAGAGCAGCCGTCTACGAGAATCGCACGTTTGTGTGAAGTTCCGTATCTCAGCAACAAAGTGTTTTCAAAACAGTAACTTTAGAGAAAAGATACCATTTTGTTTAGAAAAACAGAAAATAAGACTTTGCAAATATGCTAGCAAAGGATGTGTGAAGTGTCATGTAAACGAACATGAAGGGACCCTGAACCAGCAGAGAGTGAGGACAGGACTCACACTGTAAAGGTGTGGGCAGCCCCGTGGCCAGGGTCTCAGGATCAGGGCCAGGAAGGGAGTCCCAGTAGCCCCGTGGGCAGGGTCTCAGGATCAGGGCCACGAAGGGAATCCCAGTAGCCCCGTGGGCAGGGTCTCAGGATCAGGGCCACGAAGGGAATCCCAGTAGCCCCGTGGGCAGGGTCTCAGGATCAGGGCCAGGAAGGGAATCCCAGCAGCCCCGTGGCCAGGGTCTCAGGATCAGGGCCAGGAAGGGAGTCCCAGCAGCCCCGGTCAGCTCAGGCTGTGCACCTGCTCCCGTGCCTTTTATTTGTATTGTTAACATTTTTCGATCAATTTTTTTTAACTTATTGCTGTCAGTGAGAGAGTAAAGGAGAGAGAGAGAGAGAGAGAGAGCTGTTTCTGTAAGTGCACTGACAGGGGATCGAACCAGCAAACTAGTTCTATTTCATTTTATTTATTTATTTTATTTTTAAGTGAGAGGAGGGGAGGTACAGAGACAGACTCCCGCATGTGCCTTGATTGGGATCCACCCACTGACCCCTGCCTGGGGCCGATGCTCTGTCCTTCTGGGGCCATTGCTTGCAACAGAGCTATTTTTAGCATGTGAGGTGGAGGCTCCATGAAGCCAACCTCAGCACCCAGGGCAGTGCACTACAATCACTCAAGCCATGGCTGTGGGAGGGAGCTGGGGAAGAGAAGCAGAGGATTGCCTCTCCTGTGTGCCCTGCCTGGGAACTGAACTCAGGACTTCCACATGCTGGGTTGATGCTCTACCACTAAGCCAACTGACCAGAGCCTACACATTTTTTTCACTTTTTTTTAAAGAGTATTTATTTTAGAGAGGAAAGAGAGAGAGAGTGAAGTGGGGGGAACAGGAAGCATCAACTCCCATATATGCCTTGACCAGGCAAGGCCAGGATTTTAAACCAGTGACCTCAGTGTTCCAGGTAGATACTTTATCCACTGCACCACCCACAGGTCAGGCTTAATTATTTTATTTTATTTTTTTACAGGGACAGAGGGAGAGTCAGAGAGAGGGATAGATGGGCACAGACAGACAGGAACAGAGAGAGATGAGAAGCATCAATCATCAGTTTTTTGTTGTGACACCTTATTTGTTCATTGATTGCTTTCTCATATGTGCCTTGACTGTGGGCCTTCAGCAGACCGAGTAACCCCTTGCTTGGGCCAGCGACCTTGGGTCCAAGCTGGTGAGCTTTTGCTCAAACCAGATGAGCCCGCGCTCAAGCTGGCAACCTCAGGGTCTCGAACCTGGGTCCTCGGCATCCCAGTCCAACACTCTATCTACCTCACCACCAATGGTCAGGCATCAGGCTTTATATATTTTTTATTTTTATTTTTAGACTTATACCTTTTATTTTTAAGGAAACAGGAATTTTCATGAAACATGATACGCTGACAGCATGAACACAAGCTAGCACCCTGGTCCATATGCTAAGATTCAGTACAAAGAGACATGAAGTCAGCTCAGCTCAGTATCACAAGCTCTAAATGTGTCTCCATCTCTCCCCACCACCCATCCCTGCCTCAGTCTACCCCAGGGCCGGCTCTGCCACCCAGTGTCCACTGACAGGGAACTGGGTGAAAAGTCTCCTGTGACTTTGCACAGTGTCCCCCAGTGACACTGGACCCTGTGACAGGACTGAGCCCCAAAGGAGTGGGCGGTGTGCCCAGCACGGTCCGTTCGGCCGCACTGACGTGGGGCGGGAGGTAGAATCACAGAGGGCTGACTCAGGGTGTGGGGTCGGGGCCCCAGGGGTGTGGGTGACGGTCTTGGTCTCAGACTGGGCTGTGGTCCCTCTCATGCAGGGGTCCCCAAACTTTTTACACAGGGGGCCAGATCACTGTCCCTCAGACCATTGGAGGGCCGGACTAAAAAAAAACTATGAACAAATCACTATGCACACTGCACATATCTTATAATAAAGTAAAAAAACAAAATGGGAATGAATACAATATTTAAAATAAAGAACAAGTAAATTTAAATCAACAAACTGACCAGTATTTCAATGGGAACTATGCACCTCTCACTGACCACCAATGAAAGAGGTGCCCTTTCCAGAAGTGTGGCGGGGGCCGGATAAATGGCCTCAGGGGGCCGCATGTGGCCCGCGGGCCGTCGTTTGGGGACCCTGCTCTCATGTTTATTTCATGTCACATGTAGCTCATGGTTCTTCCAGTGAGCCAGAAGGGAGGACGGGGCAGCTGGACAGAGGTGTTTGGAAACCTGCCTGTCTAAAGCTGTCCACCCCATGATGCTTCAGCCTCTATGTGAGATAAGATCTAGGGGGTGTGGTGGTCCCCCTGAGCCTGCGTGCAGGGCCCCGAAGGGTGTCATCAGTGTGACCGCAGAGCTTGTCCCAGCGGGTGCGGGTGCAGGGGGTTCTCTGTGGTCCGTTCTCTGTGCGCTGCTCGCCCGGACACACAGTGCTGTTCCCTCTTCCTTTGTGGGCAAACGAGAGCAAAGCAGTAATTTGGGGGTGTCTCTGAGGTGTGGCTGCCCTGGAGTTGGGTGTCATCTGTGAGCTGGGAGGGATTGTCACCTCCACCAGAAGAGACTTCGGGCTGGAAACAGGGAACCATTCCAGCTCCGATAGCAGGCGTTTCCTTCTCTCGAATGTCCCTGAGGACTGGGACACGCTTACCTGGTTATGGCACCCTCTATCTGACCCCTTCCAGGAAACCCAACCAGTTATCCAGCTCATGGCTCCAGCCCAGTGTCAGTGACAGAGGCCAGTGTTAGTGTGGGCACCATTGGCAGTGGCTTTGGTAGCAGGGGCATCGACACGTGCAGCATTGCCAACATCATCATTGTCGTCATCATCAGAATGGGCATGGGGATCATCATCGGCATCATTGGCATTGTCATCGGCATCCGCTGCTGTAGAAGACCAGGTAGAGTAGAGTCCGCGCTGCCCCGCAGGGGACACAGGTCAGCAACCAGGTCAGGACCTGCAGGAGGTGCTAGGCGGGGCGTTCTGCATTTAAAACAGAGCTGCGCTCACTTCCTCACTCAGGGGCCCTCATGCCTGAGCTGGCGCTCTGGGCAGGGGGCCGTGTGCTGAGTGCGGGACCAGGCACAGGGCTCAGACCAGCATCCCAGGACAGCGGGCAGGGGCAGGGTGTCCGGGTGCCCTTTGCCAGGAAGCTGGAAGAGACTGGAGCTCCCGCCAGGGGGTCGGGGAGGTGAGAGCACTGAGCAGGCTCACTCACTGGGAATTCTTACCTGTTTCCAGGTGTGAAGCTTTCACAGCTGAAATTCTGTTTCTTAAAGTGTAAGTACATTTCCTTTGTTATGAATGCAGGCATTTCCCCAAGAAGTGCTTGTTCTGTTATATCAGTCATAGTCATCTGCTGCATAACGAGGGGACACGCTCTAATAAGCGTGTCCCTAGGCAATTTCATCTTTGTGTCAACATCACAGAGAACACGGGCACCTGGAGGGTAGAGCCTATACCAGGCTGTGTGGTGTAGCCCTTCACTCCAGCGCTACAGAATTGCAAGCACGTTACTGTGCAGACAGCAGGAGATGAAATCACACGGGGCAACAGGATGCAGTGAGCAGAGCTGACCACCAGGTGGCGGAACTGCTGCCTGTGAATCACACTGGCTGCTCTCAGCACTTTCTCACAAGTAGGGAGATACACCCAGAAACAGTTACAAAGTAAAGACTAGTGCGTCAGTAAAGCAGTAACATAGTAGCTCATTGTTGCTGTAATGGCTGCTGTAAGTAATCATATCTGCTACTTTTCTGTGCCTCTGGCAGCAGCACAAGTTTGTTCACACTTTCATCTCCCTAACCAGGGAACAATGACATGTGGCCCTTTGGTGAGGCCTTGTCACCAGGTGATAGGAGTGTTTCAGCTCCATTCTAATCAATGAGCACACAGCCATATGTGTGTCTTATCATTGACCAAAACGTTATGTGGAGTATGACAGTATTTTTATTGCATTTCCTTTTTTATTTTCAGGAGTGTTGACTGAGCCAGGCCGCCGTGTGAGTATCACTGGGATTGTCGAGTCATGGCTTCAGGCCTTCAGGTCCTCAGAGAGTCCCCACAGTGGGAGAGAGGCAGCTGGGGCCCGCCCCCCCCCCCCATGTACATGACTCAGCCTTTGCGGAGCCGTCACACCCCCTCAGCAGATCCTCAATGTTGTGCTGGAGACGACTTCATCTCTGCTGGTCTCTAGACCATGGAATGGAAACTGAGACACTGGGGGCACAGGGCTGTGCCCGGGTTCCCCAGGGCTGTCGAAACAGATGACCCCAAACATGTGGCTTAAAACACAGGGCCTCCCTGTCTGCCCGCTGTGGAGGCCAGAAGTCTGCAATCCGGGTGTCGGGGTGTTGGCTCCTTCCCAGGCCCTGGGGGTCCTTCCCGCCCCTCCCCTCATCTCTTCTGCTGGCTGCCAGCAGTCCTGCTGTTCCTTGGCTGTGGACACGTCACTCTGGTCTCCGCCTCTGTCCTCACCTGGCCTCCTCCCCCAGTGTCTCTGTGTCTCTGAGTAGCTGTCTCTGAGGACACTCCCTCATATCTGGGCTTAGGGCCACTGTCATCCTATGTGGCCTCATCTGTACAGACTCCATTCCAAATAAGACCCTTCTCAGGTCCCATCCAGCGTTTAGGATGTGGACATCCCTTTTGGGGTCACCATTCAGCCCATAAGTGACTCGATTAGAGATTTCCCAGGGAACTGGGGGCAGAGCTGGACCCTGACCCCGTGAAGCACTCTTCAGTGAAAGTGCACGGCCCTGGCTGGTCTACCAGACACCTTGTCATTTCTGTCCCCCAAAGTGTCTGGGATGGGCTGTGCTCTAGAATCCTGTCACCAAAAGAAATGACTTTATGTTTTAGTCACTAGATAGCATCCAGCTCAGCACACTGCCGGCTTCGGACCCTGAGAAGGGCCTACCTTTCCCCAGCGAGGCCACAACACCGCTGCTGCAGGAGGGGGACTCAGACTTGGCCCCAGGGGCCATGAACCACCCAGGACCCTCAGAGGAGCCTGGGGAGGACACTGAGCTGCAGGAGGTGGTGGCTGGAGGAAGCCAGGCAGCCCCAGAGCAGGAGCTGCAAACTGCTGCTCCCAAAGCCCACGAGGCCTGTATGGTGAATGGCCACCACCATGTCCAGGCAGGTTCACACTGGATTCAGGAAAACAGTAAAGGAACTGTGGAGCCAGAAAAATGAAGGGCCATTCATTTATTAGATCTCTTTATGGCGGATGAGCAAACAGCAGGGAAGACCACTTCCCTCTCTCTCAGGACTCCCCAGCCCCAACTCGGTTTACAGTTCATGACCCGGACTCCTTCTGTAGACTCTCCCTCTGGACTCACAGGACCCCCCAGCCGCAGCAGGGCTCCCAAGCCCCTCAGCCCCCTGCCCCCACCCCGACTCTTTAGCAGAATAGGCTGGGCTGAAATCTCAGGGCTCCCAAGCCCCTCCCAAACCCCTCAGCACTCCCCAGAAATACTTTCCAGGTGGAAATACCCCTTCTCCTGCAAACAGTAACAGTCACCCCTCCCAAGGGGGAAGGCAGTCCTCCCTGAGGACAGACACCCGCAGCCTCCATACACTCTACACTCATGGCTCCTTCTCAACACGAGCCAGCAAACCTATAAAACATGTCTACCCAACATTCCACCCCTCTTGCTCCCTTCACAGTCTACACCACAAAATCCCTGTGCGGGGAATGAGGTACATGACACAAACAGACTACAGCAACAGCACAAGTTATACAATCGCAACAATTACAAAGGCGCCCTTCACAGTGTCTCCCTGAGCACTCTGCCCCAGGCGCAAACTGGGGGCCCATCTCTAGCCCCCTGCTCCATGGTAGGGGGGAGGGCAGTACAGTCCAGGGCTGTGTCCATGGAAACCGTAACGTGTCCTTGGTGCTTCTCTCCAACTGGCTTCCTGGTGCAGGAGGGTCTGCACTGGAGCGGCCCCCCAATCAGGGTCCCTCATACTGTCCAAAGGTGGCATGTCCATCTGTGATAAGGTGCCGAAGAATTGCAAAAATTGTTATCATTAATATATTAAAAGGAAGAGTCAGGCCCCCTTACCCTTCCATTCTGAAAAGAAAAGAAAAAAAAACCCAGAGAAAGATTAAAGGGGCAAAAATTAGTATCTGAAAACTTCCTCTTCCCCTTCAATAAGATCCTTTAGGAAACAATGTTTACATATCCTACACTGATTCTAACTCTTCCTCCCCTCCTGGAGTCCTGAGAGTGAGTAGAGCAGGGTTAGTCAACCTTTCTATACTTACCGCCCACTTTTGTATCTCTGTTAGTAGTTAAATTTTCTAACCGCCCACCAATTCCACAGTAATGGTGATTTATAAAGTAGGGAAGTAACTTTACTTTATAAAATTTATAAAGCAGAGTTACAGCAAGTTAAAGCATATAATAATAATTACTTACCAAGTCCTTTATGTCGGATTTTCGCTAAGTTTGGCAGAATAAATCTTTATGAAACAACTTACTATAGTTCAGTGGTAGTCAACCTGGTCCCTACCGCCCACTAGTGGGCGTTCCAGCTTTCACGGTGGGTGGTAGCGAGTGACCAAAGTATAAATAAAAAGATAGATTTAAGTATACTAAGTTGTTTTATTTACCTCTGCCACCCAGCATAGAGCATCCCAAGGTTCTCCTCACCACCCCACAGTTGCAGAGCTCCAGGGAAAGGCCCTTAAGTTCATCTCTCCAGTTTAAAGAAAATGGAAGCTCCTCCTCCATACGTGCTGCAGATGGCTTTTCCAGTCTACCTGAATTGTTGCCAGCTAGAAGCAGTGGTCATTGGGACTTGGACTCTAGCTGCACAGTGTGAAATGTGACCACAACTCCAGTGCCTTGTGGACTTTTCCTGAATGTGTGTGACTCCTGCTCCTTGGACAGTTCCCAGACTGAAGTGGGGTTGGATTACATTTACAAATAATGTGAAGCAAGGATAGTGTCAACATGGACTTGGTTGAAATTACATTAACATGTTAAGGACAGTTAAGACTGTAAGAATTTTATTTTAGATCCTGTTGTATTGTTGTAAAGTATCCAATCCATAATTCCATGGGTTTTAGTAGAAACACCCAAGTCCAGATGAGTTTTGAAGAGTTTTATTAAAGGAGGAAATTTATTACATATGCCAACTGCCTATATGCGGGGCAGTCCCAAATCATGTGCATGTATAATATTCTAGGGCAGTGGTTCTTAACCTTTCTAATGATGTGACCCCGCAATACAGTTCCTCATGTTGCAGTGACCCCAAACCAAAAAATAATTTTGGTGGCTACTTGATAACTGTAATTTTGCTACAGTTATGATTCGGAATGTAAATACCTGATATGCATTATGTATTTTCCGATGGCTTTAGGCGACCCTGCTGGGGTTGCAACCCACAGGTTGAGAACTGCTGTTCTAAGGGTTGGTGATATACCCTTAATTATACATGGGCGGGGGAAAAGCCTGACATCACAGCATAAGCTTATAACCTTTGTTTTCACCTATACAAGTTTCGGAAAGGATGAAGAGGGGGATGGGACACAATTCATTAGCAAGTTTATAACATCTGTCTATAGGATTCATTAAAAGTTTCTACACATTAAAACTTACAAGGTAACACAATGGTAAAAATGTCACTTTACATATTAAAAGACATTCCTATATTTTCTAGTGTTCATTTGCTATTCCTTTGTCCAGAGATACATACATTAACTACACACTATCAGGAGGGGAGAGGTAGTTTCCATGGGGACAAATGCCTGTAAACATAACGGTCCATTAATATAAGAAAAGGTTTAATTTAATCTTTCTCTCCCTGCACCTGGCTAGCTATTCACTCACTTCCTTACAGGTGTGGGGGGAGGTCAGAGAATCCAAATCTCCTTCCCCTCTGTATTTACAACACAATGCCATCGGCCATCTTGGTTTTATGCTAATCACACAAGTACGAAGATCATTTACAAAATCTCTCTGCACGCCTAGCCCAAATTAATAAAATGTTCTTTAAACTTCCTAAAATATTAATATTAATTCTGTAGCTTTTGGTACCTTACAACAGTATTAGTTAAGACTGTTTGATAATCTAATAGGCTTTAATCACTTAACTGTATTTGGACACTTGTTATAGTATCTGTTAGCATTGGCTATTTAAAAAAACGCACTGGGCTCCAAAATTCACTCATTCAGTGCTCACAAAGCTACTGACTTATCTGAGTTTCCTAGAATCCAACGTTTCTAACCTCACCAGCCTTATTCACCTCTGTTTCCCATCTCCTTCTCTCTGCACAAACTCTACACAAACTGGCTTCTCCTTCAGCACTTCGCCATATTGGCTGCTTCTCCTCTCCTCTACGTGGCCTTTCTCTGCTCTCCTCTCTAATGCTAATCTCAGGAACCGAGAGTGCAAGCTCCTGGTATGCCCCACTTTATAGTGTAGAGAAGGGATAGTCAACATTTTTATACCTACCACCTACTTTTGTATCTCTATTAGTAGTAAAATTTTCTACCACCCACCGGTTCCACAGTAATGATGATTTATAAAGTAGGGAAGTAACTTTACTTTATAAAATTGATAAAGCAGAGTTACAGCAAGTTAAAGCATATAATAATAATTACTTACCAAGTACTCTATGTCAAATTTTTGCTACATTTGGCAGAATAAATCTTTATAAAACAACTTACTATAGTTAAATCTTTTTATTTATACTTTGGTTGCTCCGCTACCGCCCAGCATGAAAGCTGGAACGCCCACTAGGGGGCGGTAGGGATCAGGTTGACCAACACTGGTGTAGATTCAAAACCTTTAAGCCAATATACAAACAAGGAAGTCTCTGATACAAAGTCACTTATCTGGGGCATAATGGGATTCCTCATGAGAGTGCAGCAACCTACATCAAAAAGGGTGAGAAAGGCTTAGTCTTAAAACTAAGCCTTAGGCTATAAGGATCCTGTCTGCCCACAGCTTGCCCCCAACACACATTAATATTAATATAATCACGCCCATCCCAAGCAAGGAGGGCAATTAATATTATCACCTGGGTGAAGGGCTTCTATGTGGGTAGCACCATCTTTAACAAAGTGAGCATAATATAGATATTTTATCTGCCCAACAGTGGATCTATTGGGAACCGAAATATAAACAGGGTATTTTTGCAATTTGAATATATCTAGGAGACAGAGGTGCTGGGCCCAATTCCCCTCCTCACCTGACAGTTAACAGAGAGCTGTACCTGATTCTCGCTCGTCCCACCCATGTTCTCCAGAAGAGGCTGGAAGCTGGTTTCTTATTGGTGTACAGTTAGATTTGAATGGTATGGTGGGGGTTGTCTTTGAGTTGTCTTGGAAACTTAATTGAATTGCTAATGGACCACGTTTGTTTTTCTATGAATAAAGACGAATGCACTTCTGGGGGCCGACATCGCACCGGCTCAGGATTAGTAGTAACTGTTCGCTGTGCCATCCTCCCGAACCCATCTGTCTGTACATATCTTTAAGTCTCTGTCTATTCGATTTCATAACTTTTCCTGCTCGAGGCCCTGGATTAGACTCATCGCAGCTGGCTCACAACAAGGAGGAGTCCGGAGACGGGGTCCCCCAGGGAGTTCGGGGCGGAGTTCCCAGTCAGGCCACTGCGGGGTGGCTTCAAGCACAGATCTTCTCTTGCATGGGTGTCTAAGTTAGCAGTGACCCAAATGTCCTGGGACAAACTGCGGCCCGGTGGTCAGAGAGGGCCTCTCCGGGCTGGAATGGGCTCCTCGGGGTGAATGGCTGCTTCCCAGGAGACTGAGAAGAAGGGGTTGGGGATGGACAGGACCTGAATTCCTGGAAGAGGGGACTGTCCTGCAATTGGCCCAGCAAAAAGCAAGGCACTGAGAGATTCAGTGTGACCTCAGGACACGGGGCTAAAGGCACAGGCTGAGACTGACACATCCTCCAGCAGTGTTTCCCAACCTTTTTTGTGCCATGCCCCACCTTAACCTTTCTAAAATTTTTATGTCCCCCCCTATGTAACATACATAATTTTTAACATTAAAAAATTGATTTGTTCACTTAATAAACATAAATGATAGATTCTAGGAAGAAATCACTATGAAATTGTTAACAAAACACAGTAAGTAAAATTTCAAAACATATCATGAAAAACAGAAATTTAAATTCCAAATAATTTTAATACAGATTTTTCTATATTAATTTATTATTTTAATTTAGTGTGATCCTTGCGCTTGATGCTTGCTGCACAGAGATTTTATATTAGGTTCTGTTGGGCAGATAAAATGTATTATGCTCACTTTGTAAAAGATAACGTTGCCCAGGTGATATTAATGTGTGTTGGGGGGCAGGCAGAATCCTTGTAGCCTTGGTTTTGGGATTAAGCCTGTCCCACCCTTTTTGGTGTGAGGTGGTACAATCCTATCATGCCTCAGAGAAGTGACTTTGTATTAGGACTTCCCTATTATGTATATTGGATTAAGGGTTTGGATTTCTACAGTATAAAATGGGGACGGAGCGGGAGTTTGCGCTCTTGGTTCCTGAGATTATCATTAGAAGAGAGAGCAGAGGAGAGCAGAGAAAGGCCACGTGGAGGAGGCCAGGAGAAGCAGCCAAGATGGCGGAGTGCTGAGTGAGATGCCAGTTTGTGTAGAGTTTGTATCTGGGATAAGGAAGGAGATGGGGAACAGAGGTGAATAAGTCTGGTGAGCTAGAAACCTTTGATTCTAGGAAACTCGGATAAGTCAGTGGCTTTGTGAGCACTGAATGTGACTGGGTTTTGGAGTCCAGTGTGTATTTTTACTTGCCCGCCGGGTGCAAGCTAGAATTAAAGACTATGGCCCACCAGTTTTTGGCTCCGCTGTTTCTTTACCGACTGTTCGAATCCAGTGCGAACCTGCATGGGCTGGGCTGCTCTGATGGTGGCCCTGGCCGTGGCTTCTGGCTTTACAGGTTCCAATTTGGTTAGCTTTAGTCTCAAGTCTCCATGTTGTGTTATATCCGGCTGGTTTTTTTTTTTTTACCAGTAAATCATTTACAGCACTAAATCCACATTCAGCTAAAAATGAAGATGGAAACGGTAGCAATAGTTTTCTTGCACATTTGGTTGAATTTGGGTATTTGACTTCAGTTTCCTCACAAAGCCATGCCATCGCTCCTTTGATATTAAATAAAGCTTTAACTGACTCATCATTTTGCAATTCTGCGAGTTCTTCTTGATACTGCATATTTGATATATCAGACAAATCCACTAACATTGGCTGCATCATTCATGTTGGGAAATCAATTTGTTTTCAATCAGAAAATCTTTCTTTTAAATCAGCCGATAGAATATTCAAATGATTGACAATAACAAGTAAAGCGGTATCAGTTACTTCACATTTTTGGAGCCAATGAAACTGTTTAAAGTTTTTGTTGTTAGTTTGTTTCTGACATAACTCAATATTGGTAATGAAACCAAATATCTTTGCTTTTGCATCGACAAGAGTTTTATTTGTTCCTTGAAGTTGCTTATTTAATATATTTAGTTTTGCAAAGATATCGGCTAAATAACTCACAAATGCTTTACCATCTATTGTTAACAGATACTTCATTTCAGGTTTGTCGCTTAAAAAATCACTAAGAGTATCAAACAGTTCCATAAATCTTTTCAAACAGTTTCCTTTAGATAGCCATCTTACTTCAGTATGAAGTAAAAGTCTCACATGGTCTTCATTTTGTTCTTCACAAAATAGCTTGAAAAGATGCTCACATTTGGCACTAGCTTTAATAGCATTAACACACTTTATTACTGTATGTAATACTTCATTCAAACAGGCGAGATGTTTTTAGCTACCAAGTTTTCCCTATGAATAACACAATGCACAAGAATCATTTCTGGATTTGCATCTTTCATCAATTTTAAGCAGCCATTTTTCTTGCCCATCATATTGGGAGCACCATCTGCAGCACAAGATGTTATATTTTTCATTGGTATATCATTGACATCTAAGTAGTTTTTTAGCTTATATATATCTTTGGAGGTAGTGGTGCTTTCTAATCTTTTACAGAACAACATTTCTTCAGCAAAATGTCCCTTATCAATGTATCTTATGTAAGTTATCAATACTGCCTCACTGTCTCTCAAAGTTGATTCATCCATTTGCAAGGAGAATTTTCTTGTTTTCAGCTTTTCAATAAGTTGTTTTTCAATATCCTCACTCATTTCGTCTATTCTTCTGCTAACAGTATTGTCACTGAGTGGCATAGCTTTTACATCTTTGTCATCTTTTTCAAGAACTGTTTAAAGAAATGCTGATATTGACGGTTTTATTAAATTCTCTCCTATAGTGTGATTTTCTCCAGTTTTAGCGATGAATAAAGAAATGTGATAACTAGCCTCAAGAACACGATTATTAGTTGAAGTATGAGCAGTAAATAGAGACTTTAGTGTTGTTCTTTTTTCAAAATTTTTCTTTAAAGTTTTAAAGTAACTCAAATCTGAATTAATATGAGCACTATGTTTTGCCTTCAAATGCACCTCAAGACGACCTCGTTTCATTGATTTGTTGGTCAAGCATTGCTGGCATAAAAGACAAAAAGGAATCTGCTCACCGTGAACAGCGGGTATGAACCCAAATTTTAAATATTCCTCTGAATATTGACGAGTTTTTTTCTTGCTTGCACCACTCATTTTACTATGGGCTATAATAAAAATAAGATCAATTAAAAACTAATATTAAAATATGTGTTAAAATATATTCAATGTGACATAGAGTAAACGTATACTAAAAATTCATATTTATTTAAATGTATATAACACATTTACTACACTACCACCGCAAATCAAAAGGTATCTATATTTTTTCCACTTGACAAAATTTTCTGGAAAGTTATGCTTCTAAAATTAAAATTGTCGTGCATGCACTATTATAGCCCCAATAATATTTATAAAATATTATTGCTTTCTAGCCCCGATGTAAGAAGTACTTAATAAAGAGTTTAATATTGATAAAAATAAAATCAAATACCAATTATATCTATACAATATATATATGTATATTTATTAAATCAACGAGCTTTTACAACAGTTTTGACTGACACTTATTTCAAATTAACACCAACTGAATGATGTGAAACACTACAGAAGTTGCGATGGGCCAATTAGGTGAGAATAACTGCGTTGTTTAGCGAGTTTTTAAAATGTCCGGGGTTCCCCGCGGCAGACGGCACGCTCCGCGGTGAACCCAGGATGAAGTTTACTTGACGACGCCAATCACCCAGTTGATATTTTGGTCTTGTCAAATGAAATTATACTTAATAATTATTTACCGCAATTATTTAAGAATTGCATTTTTTGTTAAATTTGGCACCGATATCTAGCATTGCATTTAAATGGCCCGGGGCGAAAGAGTTAAAGTCGTGTCGAGTCCATTTTCAAATTGCCCCCCTTAACTATCGAATAGCCCCCCCCCCCGGTGGGGCATGGGCCCCAAGTTGGGAAACACCGCTCCAATGTCAACCCTGGGGAAGCTCCACCCTGGGCGTGACAGGAGGGCGTGGCCAGCTGTGTGCTTTGATGTTCATTCCAACTGCCCAGTGCAGGCAGCGTGGATTCAGGAGAGCCCACAGGGGAGCAAGACTGATCAGTGGTCAGCAGGGGAGTGAACTGGCCCCATGGGGTGAGCACAGTTGTGCGAGGGCCACAGGAGACAGCTCCTGCTGGTTGTGGTGCCATCAGGTGGGAGGTGGGTGGAGATGATGCCCAGGTTCCTGGACAAGAGGGTGGGTGGTGTGGCATTTACGTCATTGATGGACTAACTGGAGTTGAAGGTGCTTGGTGCTCCAGGGGAAGGAGTGGCCGAGTTGTGACTGTTGCCAAGGACTGGTGATGTTGGGGTGAGTGAGGAGGGCGCAGGGTGGGGCCCCCATTTTGAGCTGAGCCCTGGAAGGACTGTGCTGTCCTTTCCTGAGACAGAGACCCTCGGGAAGGCCACAAACCAGGAAGAGGCTTCTCTGGGCTTTGATCTCTACTCCAGAGCCCCTGCACCCCCAGGGCACATCCCTGGTGTCTGTGACGTTCTCTGTGCAGGACACCACCTTCCAAGGACATCACACCCAAGAGTATGTACCCAACAGGAATGACACACAAAAAACACAACTACTTAAATACATATTTTATTATGCAAAGAATAAATTTAAAACATGTATTAAATAGTACCAATATCTTAGACATCAGGATGTTTAAATATAAGACACTTAAGAAATGGCTTTATAGATCTGTGGTGGCACAGTGGATAAAGTGTCAGCCTAGAACACTGAGGTCACTGGTCTGAAACCCCGGGCTTGCCTGGTCAAGGCACATAAGGGATTTGATGCTTCCTGCTCCTCCCTCCTTCTCATTCTCCTCTCTAAAATGAATAGTCTTAAACTTTTTCATAAAAAATAAAGAATTTTAAAAATATAATATCCTAAAAATCATTTTTATAAAATGGCTCTATAAAAGTCCCCCTTCCCTCACCTGAGATGATCTAGTGCTAGCCCAAGACAGCTGGAGAGTTGCCTGTCATTGAAGTGATCGTGCATTTCACCCACCTAATGATGTCACACTCTTTTCCAGGGCATGGGGACATCACAGTGGTTTAGAGATCAAGGAGTTGGTGGGGACAGAAGACAACCATCAACCCCCCCTGCTCACACACCTAAAAGAGGGTCTGTGGAACGTGAGCCCACCACGTACAATAAGGGGGTCCATTCCCGAGCAGCTCGGGGACCTAGGATAACCCGAGGACCTGCCACAGGTCAGTCACACTGGCCACAGGGAGCCCTGGACGGGCCGTGTCCAGCAGAGAAGCTCTCTTGGTGCACGGACCTCCCACTGGAAGCTTCACACGGAATCCATTCAGACGAGAAAGGGGCTGAGCCCCGTCTGGGATTCATGAAGCTTCCAATGGGATCAGACCCAGGAAAGAAGATCACCCCTCCCCATTCAGGATGCTGCTTAAAGTCACACCCTGTGTCCAGAGTTTACTCTACTTTGGGGTCTCTGCATGCCTCCCTAAGATATTTTCAGCAACCAAGTGGTTTATAATATTGTGCAATTCCTCATGGAGCTCCATTTTATGAAGGGCCGCCATGAGTGTGAACGGGGACGCGTCCCTTCCCAGCCTGTTCTTCCAGCGGACGAGCATCTTGTAACATTGTTCCCTCAGATTCCCTGGGTTCTCGTGTTCACAAATATCAGTGTCATTTTCTCCGAGTCCGACAAGCCTCATGAACATCTTCCAGTCTTTCGCTGGAACCTTACGTACAAATTCATAACAGATCTTATTCTTGGCTGAGAAAACAGAAATCAGAAAGGAAGACTTGGTTACAATTCCGGAAGGCTCACGGAGCGTCGCTGTAACCGTTCCCACCTTCCTCCAGGCCCGGCTCCTGCATGGCCCCGGGGAGGGGGGCCCTGGGCCACCCAGGCTGACCTGGAAGAAGTGCAGGGGCTCTGGGAGCAGGTGACCGTGGTTAGCCCTGACCTGCCATGGCTCTCGACCTGCCTGTTCCTCATTCACTCTGCAGCCAGTGAGCCGTGAAGGGACCCGGTATCCCGGGAATGCTGGACCGGGGCGGGATAAGGAGTCTGCTGTGGTCGGCCCCGCCCTTCCTCCCACCTCACCAGAGCGGCCCTGAGACGTCAGGACAGAAGGCTGATGCCAGGGGGCCCAGCACAGGATCTGACACCTGGGGCTGAGTTCTGTGGCCTCGCTGGGCTGTGGACCGTCTGATATCTAAGTGTATAAAGAGGGTGGATCCCCACAGCTGTCAGAGGGGACGAGATTATAAAGAGCACGAGCTCAATAAAACCCTGAGTCTGTTCCACTGAGAACTGCAGCACAGCCCACAGGGGACCCCCTCACCAGGGTCACACCAGGGTCCCCAGCAGCTCCTCACGCTTTCTCCTGAACACAGGGACACATTATAAAACAGCAGTGGTCAGTCTTCCTTTGTGCCTGGAACTTCCACTTGACAAAGGCCCGTTCCCCAAATGTCATTAGTGAACGTGAGAAACTGAGCCTTAAGTCCAATGGACAGTTCCCTGTGCTTCATGTAGGTAGACGGTCCCCTTCCCGGGATTCAGACAAGACCTGGACATTTACACCAAACAAGAGTTACACCTCAACAGTCGGTATAAGTGAAGAATTTGAATGACTTACCATCATAGGGCGCGTCTTCCAAAATATACTTTTTTTTTATATTCCTGCGAAAAAAGAGTAAATTGTATGAGGAGAAGAAACCAGTACGACCACGTGGAGGAATTTTGCAAAAACAGAACAGTCATTGGGTCTGTGTGGCAGCAGTGGGTGGGGGCAGGGCGGCCTTCGTGACCATGATCCTGAAGTCACCAGCTGTCCCCCAGGGGGAGCAGGGAGCTCACAGCCACCTGCCTCTGTGTCACACTCCCCCAGGACACGGCCTGGGCCTGGGGACAACACTGCGTTGTCCCTCTGCCCCAGCTCCGGAGGGCGAGGGTCCAGGGCCCGGATGCTCTGAGTGTCCGCCTGACCCCTCCCAGAACCGGGCCCAGGGGAGACGCCTGGACCAGAACCTCCCTCACGGCCTCGGATGGAACCAGCCCTGCTGACACCTCCTTCTTGGACATCCTGCCTCCCGGACGGGGACAGTGACCTTGTGGTGTTTACGCTGCCTGGTCTGTGTGCTCTGCCGTGGTCGCCCCAGGAAACCCAGACAGGAACTGACGACAGCGCAGAGGGAGCAGTTACCACAGCCCTGCACACAGTAGGTGCTCTATAAGCGCAGGCTGCACTGTTACGCAGACCCTCCCAGGGAGCTCACTCACCTGCTCCAGGTGCCTGAGGGAGGCTGCCGCCTCGGCCTGACCCTGCAGCCCCGGGGCCGGGGGAGCAGCAGTTTGCAGCTCCTGCTCTGGGGCTGCCTGGCTTCCTCCGGCCACCACCTCCTGCAGCTCAGTGTCCTCCCCAGGCTCCTCTGAGGGTCCTGGGAGAGTCCCGGCGAAAAAACAGAACAGTCATTGTTCAGCCTCCTGCAGCAGTGGTGTTGTGGCCTCGCCCGGGGCAGGTGGGCCCCTCTCAGGGTCCGTAGCCGGCAGTGTGCTGAGCTGGATGGTACCCAGTGACTAAAAAACAAAGTTATTTCTTTTGGTGACAGGATTCTGCAGCACAGCCTGACCTAGACACTTTGGGGGACAGAAATGACAAGGTGTCTGGTAGACCAGCCAGGGCTGTGCACTTTCACTGAAGAGTGCTTCACGGGGTCACGGTCCAGCTCTGTCCCCAGCTCCCTGGGGGATCCCCAAACGAGTCTCTTATAGGCTGAATGGTGACCCCCAAAAGAACGTCCACATCCTAAATGCTGGACGGGACCTGAGAAGGGTCTTATTTGGAATGGAGTCTGTGCAGACGAGTGTACACAGGATGACAGTGGGCTCTAAGCCCAGTGACGAGGGAGTGTCCTCAGAGACAGCTACTCAGAGACACAGAGTCACTCAGGGAGGAGGCCAGGTGAGGACGGAGACAGAGACCAGAGTGACGGGTCCATAGCCAAGGAACAGCAGGACTGCTGGCAGCCAGCAGAGGAGGTGAGGGGAGGGGTGGGAAAGACCCCCCACCCAGGGCCTGGGAGGGAGCCTGGATTGCAGACTTCTGGCCTCCACAGCGGGCAGACAGGGAGGCCCTCTGTATTAAGCTGCATGTTTGGGGTCATCTGCTTCGACAGCCCTGGGGAACCCGATCACAGCCCTGTGCCCCCAGTGCCTCAGGTTCCACTCCGGGGTCTAGACCAGCAGAGATGAAGTCGTCTCCTGCATAACATTTAGGATCTGCTGAGGGGATGCGGACGGCAAGGCAAAGACTGAGGCATGCAGATGGTGGGGACTCCAGCTGCCTCTCGCCCACCGTGGGGACTCTCCGCGGCCCTCAAGGCCTGAAGCCCCAACTAGGACAATCCCAGTGATACTTACACGGCTCCCTGGCTCAGTCAACTTTCCTGAAAATGAAAAAGGAAATGCAATGAAAATACTGTCATACTCCACATAATGACATTTCAGTCAGTGGTAAGACACACATACAGCTGTGCGCCCATCGAGTAGGAAGGAGCTGAAACACTCCTATCACCTGGTGACGGGGCCCCACCATAGGGCCACATGTCATTGTTCCCTGGTTGGGGTGATGGAAGTGTGAACAAACTTGTGCTGTTGGCAGAGGCACAGTAAAGTACCAGATATGATTACTTACAGCAGCGTGCCAGCAATAATGAGCTACTATGTTACTGCTTTACTGACATACTAGTCTCCACTTTGTAACTGTTTCTGGGTGTATCTCCCTACTTGCAAGGAAGTGCTGAGAGCAGCCAGTGTGATTCACAGGCAGCAGTTCCGCCACCTGGTGGTCACATCTGCTCACTGCACCTCGCTTCCTCGTGTGATTTAATCTCCTGCTGTCTGTACAGTAAGGTGCTTGCAATTCTGTAGCCCGGGAGCAACGGGCTACACCAGCGGTCCCCAACCTTTTTTGGGCCACAGACCGGTTTAATGTCAGAAAATATTTTCATGGATCGGCCTTAGGGTGGGACAGATAAATGCACAAAATAAAATGCGACCAGCATAAAAACTATGGTATTTTTAAATATAATTGTCGAACTTATGAGACAAGCATCAAGAGTGAGTCTTAGCCTGACCTGTGGTGGTGCAGTGGATAAAGAGTCAACGCTGAGGTTGCTGGTTCAAAACCCTGGGCTTGCCTGGTCAAGGCACATATGGGAGTTGATGCTTTCTGCTCCTCCCCCCTTTCTCTCTCTCTCTTTCTTTCTCTCTCTCTCCTCTCTATAATGAATAAATAAAATCTTTAAAAAAAAAAAGAGTGAGTCTTAGACGGATGTAACAGAGGGAATCTGGTCATTTTTTAAAAATAAAACATCATTCAGACTTAAATATAAATAAAACGGAAAAAATGTAAGTTATTTATTCTTTCTCTGCGGACCGGTACCAAATGGCCCACGAACTGGTACTGGTCCGTGGCCCGGGAGTTGGGGACCACTGGGCTACGCCACACAGCCTGGTACAGGCTCTACCCTCCAGGTGCCCGGGCCCTATGTGATGTTTGTACAAAGATGAAATCGCCTAGGGACACGCTGATCAGAGCGTGTCCTGTCATTACGCGGCAGATGACTATGACTGATGTAACTGGACAAGGACTTCTACGGAGGAAATGCCTGCATTCATGACAAAGGAAATGTACTTATGCTTTAAAAAACTGAGTATCTGCTGCGAAAGCTTCACACCTGGAAACAGGTAAGAGTTTCCATGGAGAGAGCATGCTCAGTGCTCTCACCTCCCCGACCCCTTGGCGGGAGCTCCAGTCTCTTCCAGCTTCCTGGCCAAGGGCACCCGCACACCCTGCCCCTGCCCGCTGCCCTGGGATGCTGGTCTGAGCCCTGCACCTGGTCCCGCACAGGGCATAAGGCCCCTGCCCAGAGCGCCAGCTCAGGCCCGAGGACCCCTGAGTGAAGAAGTGAGTGCAGCTCTGTTTTAAATGAAGAACTCCCTGGCCCTGGCCGGTTGGCTCAGCGGTAGAGCGTAGGCCTGGCGTGCGGGGGTCCCGGGTTCGATTCCCGGCCAGGGCACATAGGAGAAGCGCCCATCTGCTTCTCCACCCCTCCCCCTCTCCTTCCTCTCTGTCTCTCTCTTCCCCTCCTGCAGCCGAGGCTCCACTGGAGCAAAGATGGCCCGGGCGCTGGGGATGGCTCCTTGGCCTCTGCCCCAGGCGCTAGAGTGGCTCTGGTCGCGACAGAGCGACGCCCCGGAGGGGCAGAGCATCGCCCCCTGGTGGGCAGAGCGTAGCCCCTGGTGGGCGTGCCGGGTGGATCCCTGTCGGGCGCATGCGCAACTCTGTCTGACGATCTCCCCGTTTCCAGGAAGGGAAGGGAAGGGGAGGGGAGGGGAAGGGGGAAAGCCCGCCTAGCACCTCCTGCAGGTCCTGACCTGGTTGCAGACCTGTGTCCCCTGCGGGGCAGCGCGGACTCTACTCTACCTGGGCTTCTACAGCAGTGGGTGTGGGTGCCGATTGTGATGATGCTGATGGTGATGCTGACCATGCCGATGCCGATGCCAGTGCTCACCCACACTGTTACAAACCAGGAGCTGTCAGCAGAACCACCAGCTGGCTTTTCTGGAAGGGGGCAGAACGAGAGCGCCATAGCTCGGTAACCGCGCCCTCCCTCTCCCCCGAGGGACACTTCAGAGAGGAAGCGCCTGCTATGGGAGCTGGAATGTCTCTCCATGTCCAGGCCCACATCTCTCCCAGCGGAGCGGGGATCCCTCCCGGCTCACACACGAGACTGGCTCCAGAGCAGCCACACCTCAGAGACACCCCCAAAGTACTGCTTTCTTCTCATTTGCCCACAAAGGAAGAGGGAACAGCGCTGTGTGTCCCAGCGAGCAGCACACAGAGAACGGACCGCAGAGAACCCCCTGCACCCGCACCCGCTGGGACAAGCGCTGCGGTCACACTGATGACACCCTTCCGGGCCCTGCACGCAGGCTCAGGGGGACCCCGCAGCCCGCCAGACCTCCTCCCATGCTGGGACGGGTCTGAGTGCTGCTGGGCCAGAGAGCAGGGACCCTCGGGCACGCTCTGCAACAAGCAAGGACCTGGAGACGCCACACTGGAGGGAGAGCTCACACACGAGCCCCGCGAGGCCTCTCTCAGACACGCCCAGAGTAGGGAGACGGGTCCCAGAGAGCAGACCGGGGTGCTGGGGCCGAGGCAGGGAGAGCTGCTGTGTGACGGGTGCTGTGAGCCGTCAGAACCAGACAGAGGGGGCGGGACTAGAGCCAGTACACTGTTCACTTGAAAATGGTAAATTTTAAATAAAATAAAATGGTTACTTTGATATTTCATCTCCATAAATATTCCTATGAAAAAAAAAACCACTCCCTTACCTGGCTGGGCACGTCACACACGGTGTCAGCTGTGGAGTGGCATTTCTGCAGGACAGCGACACCTTTGGGACACCTGTCAGGAGGGAGATGCACCCAGTGTTCACCTTTCCAAGTCCGCCCAGGCCCCAGGCCCCAGGTCCACATTGTCACCAACACGGGGAGGGCTCTCAGGGGCTCCCAGCAAAGTGCTTCCCCCGACCTACTTTTGGGGAGCGCTGTGATCAGAGGCCCCACGAGGCTGTCCCCCCAACCAGCATCTAAGATGTCATCACCCACATCCCCACAGGAGGACAGCTGATGTGTTTTCCTCCCCATGAATATTCATGACCTTCTTCGTAGGCCTATGAACTGAAAGAAAAAAGGAGGTTGTCCTGCTTTTAGCAAAGGCCCTTCCTAATTGCTGAAAAATTGTGACGTATCATCCCGTGTCACACATTTTGAAATCACAGCTAGGTTTGTCTGGGACCCAGGAAGGATGACTTGCTTGCCAGCCTCACATGTCCCCAGCTCTCTGCAGCACCGTGGAGGGTGACAGCTGTAGAGGTCTCCTGTCACCAGCCCCAGGCTTCCCACTCTCTTTAGGGGAGACGCCCTTTCAGGAACCGAAGCCGGCAGCCGCCACGTTGCTCTCTATCCACTGAACACATCCACAGCCTTGAAGATGTGTGGAGAAGGCGGGACATGTGAGTCCTGGGTTCCTGTACACTCAGTGCCCCGGGTGAGTCCCTGGGCAGCTGGGCAGCACCTCAGGTGCCAGAGGACGCTGGTGAGACGCCTCCAGAACTCTGCACACAGATGGTCAGCAGTCTAGAGGGTACGACATGTTTCTGTAAATAGCCAAGCACCCGAAGTCCAAGCGTGTCCTGTGTCCTTCCTCAGGCCACGATGTCAGGATACACCCCAGCAAAACAAAGGAGCCATTTAGAAATAGGAAGTGGTGGTGGGCGGAGCCCAGGACAGCAGGGGTCCCAGGGACACAAGCTCCATGAGGGATGATGGACAGAAGGTGATGGACAGCTAGGGAAAAGTGAGCTTGAGAAAGACCAGTTAAGGATTAAAACAGAGGAAACAGTCAGAAAACTTAGAAAAAAAATAGAACTATGGGAAACAGCATTTGTGCAAATATAGAATAAACTGAACACACAGTTCTTTGCACTGAGGGGGGAGGGTGAGATCAGATAAAAGAGAACCACTCGGCTGGGGGCAGAGAGGACTCTGGGCTGGAGCTGGGCTGTCTCACTGGGTCGAGAGTCCCATGTCCTTCTGGTTCTCAGCTCCTAAGATCAACCCACACAAGCCCAGGTCCAGAGCCACCTCTGACCCCGCCCACAGCACCTGGCAGAGAGGCACCTACGTGCTACAAGGTCTGCAGGATTCAGGGGAGTCGGGGCTGTGGTAGAAACGGCCTGTTCGACACTGGCATCTCCGGTTGCTGGTCGGTGTGCACGGCGCCACCTCCTCCTGGTCTGCAGTTCAGGAAAGACGGGGTCAGTCCCAGGGGGCGTGTCCTGTGTGGACATGTGGACATACACGGCCATCGGGGCTGGAAGCAGTGTGGCCCCAGCAGGGACCCAGCGGCCACAGAGGATGCACCGAGATGGTCCCGAAGGTTGTTGTAACCCTGCTGGGGACGTCCCCGCCACCTCTTCACACACCTGTCTCCCAGGCACACACGGTGAGCTGGGGTGTGGGCTCAGAGACTGTGACACGTAGATGCATTTGGAATCAGTTTCACAGCGACCCCACAGGGAGTCTCCTTTTCTTTTTTTTTTAATTTTATTTATTCATTTTTTAGAGATGAGAGAGAGGGAGAGGGAGAGAGAGAGAGAGAGAGAAGGGGGAGGAGCAGGAAGCATCAACTCCCATATGTGCCTTGACCAGGCAAGCCCAGGGTTTCTAAGGGAGTCTCCTTTTCTAAATGTCTAACTCCCCAGACTTCTCTTCATCGAGACGGTGTGTACACCTTGTGTCTACAGAAACATTAAATGAGGTTTTCCCACTGGGTTTCCCCCTTTTAACCAAGTTTACGGAACTCAGTGCCAATGGGGACACTGCAGTTGCAGATGTCACAGCTGGGACCCTCTGAGGTTAGGTCGTCATGGTCTGAGTGTGGGGACAGGAAGATCCAGCCTCAGCCTCACCTAGGGGGTGAGTCCTGCGGGCCTGAGGGCTAGAGCTGTCCACTCCTTTCCCTGCAGACGAGCAGCGAGGGCAGTTCTTAAAGAAATACTGACAGACAGTAAGTCCGAGTCTGGCCTGGATGTTGGGAATCACTGCTGACTCTCCCGAATGGGGGACCGCACCCCGATCTGTGTGGGAATGTGTGTGTCCCTAGGAGGTGTGGATGCTGGAGTCTAGGGGTGGAATACTGTGACATCTGCAGCCAACACTGAAGTGGTTCACACACACTCCTGCACACACACAGTCACACACACATGCACACACACAGTCACACACACATGCACACACATACAGTGTATACATGCTCACAAACACACACGTACACAAATGACGTCCACGCACACACAAATGTGATCCAACACCACCAACTGTTTAACTGCCGGTGCCCTGTGTTCTAGTCTTTCAATTTTTCTAATGTTAAAATTTACATAATAAACAATCCCTCATTCACTGAAGCATAGCAATTACCTTCCCAGGTCTGTGGGCCTGTGGTCCATTGACTAACTTTCAATTGAACACAGTGATTCAAATTGAAACAACATTGCTGAGGATCTGACCCAGTGTAACTGTGGGTTCTGTCCCCTTCTCACTGCCGCCGTGTGGGGAGCTCTCTGTCCACTGCTGAGCCTCCTGCAGCCACTTCCTTGCAGCGACGGGAGCCCTGAGCTTGGTGACCGCCTGTCCCTTCTTTACCAGAGGCTGGCTGAGTGGGCACCTGGCTTCTTCTTAAGTTTCATGGCTAAACAGTGCTCATCCTTGTGGCTAAATACTGAGGCTCGAGGTGAAGGACTCCTTAGGGACACACTCCCGGCCTGGCCACTGCGGGGTCAAGGGGCAGCAGGTGTCCGTGGGAGACTCACCCTCGGAGCAGGTGGAGCACGGCAAGCAGGACTCCAGGCCGTTGGGGAACGCCGTGTACGTCCCTCTGTCACACTTCTCACATGTCCTCTGGGTGTGGGGGCTGCTGCAGGGCTCACGGACATACTCTCCTGTGAAGGGTCAGCGTTGTGGTCAGACCCCCCAGGCTGCCTGTGTCCCCGCTGTGCGTCCTGCCCACCCCGTCGCTGGGCCCGGCCTCTCCAATGAGAAATCACAAGTAATTGTGTCCGGGCTTTGGATCCAAGTAATCTCGGGAATTCTACAACTTCTAGGAAACAACCAGGGACAGAGGGGCTCGGCCCCGCCTCCCAGATCCTGGGCGCCGCCCTGTGTTGTCTCTTCCCACGGCGGTGCTGGGGCAGCGGAGGGATCCTCCCTCCACACCTGGCAGATACCAGGCCCCCGGGGACGCACTGGTGTCCAAGGCCAGTGAAAGCACCAGGACAGCAGCCACCGCTCTGCCCCCAGCCCCGCTCCCCACCTTCTGCCCCATCGGAGCGCGAGGGCCACGGGGGCTCTGGGCGGAGTCCTCCCACGGAGCTCCGCCAGCTCCTCTGAAGGCACCTGAGGGCGCACACTGACCCACGGGCACCTCCCTCGGCCAGTGTCCCCTCTGGAAGGTGTTCCCTGGGCCCCGCCCACGCCATCGGTGCTGCCCCTCCCCTCCCCCCTGCTGCACTGTTAGAGGAAGGTCCTGTCACACGGCTGGATGGGCATTTATTCCAGGGCCCCGCCCGACAGAATCATCCTGGACTCACGGGGGGGGGGGGGGGCACAGCTGGCAGCAGAGGCCGGCAGCTCAGTACTCGTTGGGCCCGCAGCGGCTGGACAGGCCGGGGCGCCCCTGGGTCTGCGTGGAAATCAGGTCATACGTGGAGGTCACTGTCAGCTGGAAAAGGACAGCACACAGTTTACTAGTAGCCACCTCTACTGTCCCCTGAGCTGTGGTGGGCATGCCTCTCAGCTGTGCCATCGTCACAGCTCATTAACCCCAATGTCAGCTGTAAGAGGTTGGCGCTATTACCGCCACGCCTCCCAGGTCTGGGTCTCCATCCCTGGCCATCTCACTGGTCACTTTGTTTGAAAACTTGCTCCTGTCGTCACTTCTCTGTGTGTTTAAATTAATGTTACAGAAAACTCATGACTTCCATTTTTGAGTTAAAGTAAAAAAGTGCCCACCAGGCGGTGGCACAGAGCATAGAGCGTCTGCCTGGGAAGCCGAGGACCCAGGTTCGAAATTCTGAGGTTGCCACCTTGAGCATGGGCTCATCCAGCTCGAGCATGGGATCATAGACGTAGCCCCATGGTCGCTGGCTTAAACCCAAGGTCACTGGCTTGAGCAAGGGGTCACTGGATCCACAGACCTGCCCCAACAAGGCACATATGGGGAAAGAATCAGTGAACAACTAAGGTGCCACAACTACGAACTGATGATTCTCATCTATCTCCCTTCCTGTCTGTCCCTGTCTGTCCCTCTCTCTCTTTTTCTCTCGCTGACAAAAAAAGAATGTGACTTAGTGATGTTTACTTTTGCCACACTGTTTTCATGGAGTGATTACACACAATTCTTCTTTTTTAATGTCCACAGTTATTACATCAAGAAAGTATTGACCCTTTCTGGCATTATGACTTATTCATAGCTTAAATGACCTTTTGTCTTTAAGTTTTATTGTAAACACATTTGACATGTCCAAACAATACTCAGCTCTTCACAAGCTAGATAGTAGACACCTTTCTTTGGCGGGGGGGTGGGGGTGGGCGGCGGCATATTTTTCTTTTCTTTTTTCTTTTTTTGAGAGAAGAGAGAGAGAGAGAGAGAGGAGAGAGACAGGAGGGAGGAACTGGAAGCATCAACTCCCACATGTGCCCTGACCAGGCAAGCCCAGGGTTTTGAACCGGTGACCTCAGCATTTCCAGGTCGACGCTCCATCCACTGTGCCACCGCAGGTCATGCGGGGCGTATTTTTCTGAATGCTGGGAGGCACTCAGACAGACTTCCGCATGCACCCTGGTGGACCCAGCATGCCCAACAGGGGGCGATGCTCTGCCCATTTGGGGCTTGCTCCTTTGCAAGCAAAGCCATTCTAGCACCAGAGGCAGAGGCCATGGAGCTGTCCTTAACTCCCCCGGGGCCAACTTTGCTCCAATGGAGCCTTGGCTGTGGGAGGGGAAGTGAGAGATAGAGAGAAAGGAGAGGGGGAAGGGTGGAAAAGCAGATGGGTGCCTCTCCTGTGTGCCATGGCCGGGAATCAAATCCAAGACTTCCACACGCCGGGCTGACACTCTACCGCTTAGCCACCTGGCCAGGGCCGTACAAACAATTCTTAAAATACTTAAAACTATACAGCTGGTCCAATTCTAGGAAGTGAAATATCTCCAAGTAAGAGACAAGAATGGTGGATAAGAGAACTCCGCATAGTCAGAGGTAAATACCACCTAATTCTCAGGGGCACCGAGTGGGATATAAATTACTAACCCTCCAGAGACCACCATGCACGGGTGGTAGGAGACAGGAAGTCCTGTATCCTTGTGGGTGTGGCCAACAGGGCATTTGGGGGTGTCCCAGACCAGGTGGCATCCAGGCCAGACAGCCCCATGAGTGTCTGTCAATGTGTGTGTGGGTAGGGGGGGGTGGCCTTCAAAGCTGGAGAAAACCAAGTGCTATAGCAGAGCCACAGGAGTCCTGCCTGTTCTGAAGACAGCGGAGCAGTTTTTTTTCTGGTGGAGAAATGATATCTAGTAAGAGACTAAACAGCTCAGAAAGGTGACACTTCACTTTGCCCAAAGAGTTTCAAGCCTTCCTGTTGAGAACAGGGTGTTACCTAAACCGACTCATTACTGCAGAACGTAACAGAATGAGCATATCACGGCTCCTACTACATCCCCCAACCCCAAAAAAGTAACTCAGCCTCACACAAAATATAAACTTCCCCCCAAAGAAAGTCAACACCAACTTAGGGATCCTACTGTAGTATTGCTTCACTAACCTAGGACATTACAGTCCTCCTCTGACCTAGTTACAAAGTATCTTCATGCTGAGAGCTCTGGAGCGTTACAAACATTGTTGCATTAAGATTCTTCTTCTCCAGGAAATTCAAAGTCTTGAAATGTGGCAAATTTACATATTTTTACATACTACCATGGGGGGAGGTTTAATTAACATAAAAGGCCTACTACCCAATCCTCACCCTAATTCACAGATCTGGTCATACAAACTGATTTTTCTTCAAATGATATAAACTAATATAAATCCAGAAACACAAAGAGAATAAAAGTTACAGAAAAATTTAAAAAATAAAAACAAGCAGAAAAAGTCAACATAAAAAAGAATGTTAGTAGCATCACACTAAATCTTGCTAAAATACAAAAATATTTATTTGGTTTATCAAAGCGATGGGCATTTTATAAAGCAATAAAAAATAAGAACTTATAAAACGGGGAAGCCCTGGCCGGTTGGCTCAGTGGTAGAGCATCAGCCTGGCGTGCAGGAGTCCCGGGTTCGATTCCCGGCCAAGGCACACAGGAGAAGCGCCCATCTGCTTCTCCACCCTCCCCCTCTCCTTCCTCTCTGTCTCTCTCTTCCCCTCCCGCAGCCAAGGCTCCATTGGAGCAAAGTTGGCCCAGGCGCTGAGGATGGCTCCTTGGCCTCTGCCTCAGGCACTAGAATGGCTCTGATTGCAGAAGAGCGACGCCCCCTGGTGGGCATGACGGGTGGATCCCGGTCGGGCGCATGCGGGAGTCTGTCTGACTGCCTCCCTGTTTCCAGCTTTGGAAAAAAACAAACAAACAAACAAAAAAAAAATGGGGAAAGTTTTAGGTGGGACCACGCAGCTAAGTGCTTAGAGGGACAGTGCCTTGGGACCGGAGAGCCCTGGGCGGTGGTGGCCGCGGAGACCTGTCTGCCGCCCGTGCTGCCCCTGCGCGCTCATCCCCGGCCGAAGGCACGAAGCCATCCCGCCCAGGGCTGCTCCCGGACCCGTTCCCATCCCGGTGCCGGGGTGCCCGAGCGCTGTGCCGCTGCCGGTTTCGTTCCTGATTCCAAAACTCAGAGTGTGTCCCGACCCGGGATCACCCCTCTCTCGGCTGCCGCCGTCTTCCTTCCCGAGGCCCCGCACCTACCTGCGCCCGGAGGAGGGACAGCAGCAGATGCGGCCCGAGAGTCCATCGCACAGACATCGCGGCGGCTCCAGCGGCGCGCTGGGAGGTTTCAATTGCGTTGTTCACTGAGGACTTATTTTTCCTGTTGGCGCGCTTCTTATTGGTTGCACGTTTCCCAATTGCAATAAGGGGATGTCTTCAAATGGGCTCCCCCAGCACCCCGCCCTCCTCAGCCTCAGAAGTCTGTAGTCGCGAGAGTTGACCTCATAACCTAACACTAGAACGGGTCTTCCCAGCTCTCAGGGCAGCCCGGGCGCTCCTGGACCGGCACCAGTCCCCACAGCGCAGGCGAAGCCAAGTTTAGAGCCCCGTGAGGTCTTCGTTATGTGTGCACCCAAGGGCCCTCCTGTAGGGCGTGTCCCGGACCAGCACAGGGCAACTTCAGGTTGAAACCAGTGTGGAACCGGCCAATTGTGCCACTTCATGAAGATACCAGTGTGGAAACCTCCACACCCCCCAACCCCCAGCTGTCACAGGGCTCCCACATCAGCACCAGAGAAGAGCCCCAATTGCTCCCTCTCCTCTGCCCCTAGACCTACTTCTGCAGAGATTCCTAAAGCAACAAGAAGAGGAATTACCTGTACAGCTCGTTTGGTTCTTAGATTGACGGGTAATGTACTGGGAATTAAAAGAGGCTCATGGGGTGGGATTAGGTTGATATTTGGGGTGACACATATAGGTGTTATGCTGTTTTTCTACTTTAGCAGCAGTAGGAGTTGTCAGGATCATAGTGTGTGGACTTGTCCATGTGAAAGTCAGTTCTTGGGTGATGTACTGCTGGAAGTGCCTCTTGGACAGTCTTTGAACAGTTTGCTGAGTAACCCGTAAATCCTGCAAGTGCTTAGGGAAAGGATGGTTACATTTCTACACTTTGCAGTTAGAGTTTAAGTCCTAGTGACCACTGCTTCTAGCTGGAATTAGCAGCAGGTCCCAGCCTACAATAGGCATGGGGCATTGAGACAAGAGGAATAAAGGAGATACTATATATTAAATAAAGTAACAAAATCAGACTGTCAATACCCACAGTAGAAATCTTTGAGGGATAAATAAAACTCAAATATTTAGGCAAGGCATAGTAGATGGCCCTTGTGTTTACAAGAAATGAGATCAGCTTATTTGCTACTTGGAAGAAATACCTTAGGCTCGTGAATGATGTCCTTGGGCCTTCAGTGGCAATTCCCAGCATGCTGGGCAAGGTCATGTCACAGGTAGCTGGAGCAAGGCTAGAAGAGACTGAACCCTCCCTCCATGGAGCAAGGGGGCAGCTTACCTTCTCGTGTCCCTCCTTCCACAGCACAGTCGTGTCAACCCGTGGGGCCAGGAAGCCTCACAGGCTTCAATTCAATGACCTTTCTTTCCACTCTTGAAGTAGGGCCCTGATAGAATGCTATGAAGCCCTTTAGGGCTCTGGAGACTTTAAGAGCATATGCCAAAAGCTGGTATTTCCTGACATCTTTTGGGCCTTATTTGCCTTTTCTGTTACTTCCTTGATCATTATAGACCTTAAAAGCCATGCTCAGAAGATCTCACTGAGGGGTTTGACTAAGAGCAAAATTGGGAATTCAGTGTTTAAAGAAGCCTATTAGACTGAGGAAAGAAAAGATTTGATCTGTGGTGGTATGTGGTTGGAGACTGCAGAGGGTCTGAGTTTGATCTAGGGTGAGATTTCAGGTGGTGTGGTTAAGGCGATGCCTAGATAGACTACAGACTGAGAATGAAGTTAAGCCTTAGCAGAGAAGACACAATATCACTTCATAAGGAGGAAGTTAAGAAGAGTGGTGGTGTGTCTCCTTGAGGCAGGCAGGGAGGGGCTGCAGAGGAGTAGGTCATCTACATATTGTAAGAGAGTACTAGTTTTGAGATTGCATGCTGCTAAATCCTGAGCTAGTGCCTGCCGAAACAGGTGTGGACTGTTTTTGAACCCCTGGGGTAAGACAGTCCACGTAAGTTGCTGGGCTGCATTAGTGTATGGGTAAAGGCAAACAGAATGTAAGAGTCAGGGTGTAGAGGAATGATAAAGAAGGCATTCTTGAGGTCTAGGACCCTCAAGTGAGTGGTGTTTGAGGAAATGTGTGGAGTTACTGCCTCATTGATTAGGTGTAAGTCTTGTACGAGGTGATAAGCCCTGAAGCTTTTCAAAGAGGAAGGGTGGGGGTATTGCAGAGAGAGTCCATGGGGATGAGGAAGCCTTGATTTAAGAGACAGGTAATTATTGGTTTAAGGCCTTAGAAACAATCACAGTTACATATTAAACAAAGACTTCA
This sequence comes from Saccopteryx bilineata, assembly GCF_036850765.1. Taxonomy (NCBI): domain Eukaryota; kingdom Metazoa; phylum Chordata; class Mammalia; order Chiroptera; family Emballonuridae; genus Saccopteryx; species Saccopteryx bilineata. Next base: position 405,118,849 of record NC_089490.1, on the reverse strand, counting down.
CATACAAATTATGATTTAAGGAATTTAAATGATCATGCTTTACTTGTTTCAATTAAAATTATACTAGAGATATTTTCTGACAAACAAAGAGACAAAAAAGATTATTTACTCACACAGCTCAATAGACAACTCTGATTTTTTAAGCTTTTCGAGATGGCAGGGAGTTGCCAGCATAGAGGGGAGGAAGAGAGAAAGCAGACGGATGGACAGTGTGAGCAACTGGATGGAAAAGAAGGAGGGTCAGAATCTGCAGGAGGAGGAGAAGGTTGAGGTATTAGTGGTGGTGCCGCCTGGTTAGAGGAGTCAAAAAGATTTGGAGCCTGACCTGTGGTGGCGCAGTGGATAAAGCGTCGACCTGGAAATGCTGAGGTCGCCGGTTCGAAACCCTGGGCTTGCCTGGTCAAGGCACATATGGGAGTTGATACTTCCAACTCCTCCCCCCTTCTCTCTCTCCTCTCTAAAATGAATAAATAAAATTTAAAAAAAATTAAATAAAAAAGATTTGGAGCTCTGAGGAGAGGGGAGAGGACGAGGGGGAGAAAGGCATAGCTGTAGCCTGTGAGGAGGTGGGTTGGGGCGAGAAGAAAGGCAGAGCCTGCAGTTTTGTAAGGAGGGAAGAGGGGTTTAAGAACACAGTGGAGAAGGGAGGGGCCCCTGGCAAGCAGGGGAGGAGAAAGAGAGAATGGTATTTGCAGGTGAATAATAAAACAGAATTCTGCGAAGGGAGGAGGTTTTCTGGAGGGAAGAGACTCAGGTGGAAGAGATTTGCAGAGGGACCAGAGAGGGGTCCCGAGAAAGGGGTGCCCCTGGGGGTCAGGCAGGAGGGGAGAGTGTTGGGAGTCTGCGTAGAAGGAAAGATTAGGAGCGGAGGTTTTAGGTGAGGTTTCTTTGGCCAAAAAACAGCCTGCGTGTAGAACAAGCAGCACAGAAATTAAGGACAGGAGCAAAGGGAGAAGAAAAGCCTGCACATAAGGAATTTCTGATGCCCTCCCTGTCCGGTGGCAAAAGTTGTCAAGATCTCTTAGGATATAGTAATGGTAGTAGAAAGCAACCTGGCTAGGTGCCTAGACTTTTGAGGAAGTCCGTAGAAGCTAGCCACTTGGAGTAGAAACCTCCCAAACTGTGAACCTCAGAGAGTAGGGTGAGTCCCAAAGGAGTAGAGGAGTAGTCTCTGAGGCCTGAGATTGGGAGGAGCTCATGTTCCGAGGGGAGTCTGGCTGGATGGTTTGGACTGTGAGGAGCCCACAGTAGAGGAGACTGGTGAGAGAAGGGGGCGTCCCTGCCTTCAGTCACAGTTCCGAGAGGAGAAAATCTCCATAGAAAGAGAGTCTCAGACAGGAGGACGTCACCCCAAGGCTGAGATCCCGGGACATAGGAGAGGGGACTGGCTAGGCATGCTTAAACTTTCATAGAAGTCCATCAAGGAGTAGAGGCAGACCACCTGTAGATATGGGGTCCGAAGTCAAAACTGTCTGACCAGGAAGGGCTGTATTTAGAGAGAAATTTGGAGGCCAGCCAGGGAGGGGGAGGGAGAAATTCCTTACCTTTCTGGTCTGGCAGGGGTTCAGGACAGGGACACATTACCGGCCAATCTACCTACAATTGCTTGTCCATACTTCATTTGGACAGCAAAGAGGGATCGTCCAGGCAACCAGTATCCTGTCCCGGGTTTTGGCACCAAATGTTGGAATCCATGGGAGTCCTAAAAGACCAGAGTAACAGGCTTTGTTGAAAGAAAGAAAGGAACCCTGCTGGGCACTTCTCTAGGGAGAAGGACACCGGTCACAGATTAGGGGAGAATTTTATAGGGTTTGGGAGAGCCTGAAGGGGTACTGAGTCAAAAGTACTGGTATGTTCCCTTTTACGGTTTTACAGTTTCAGCTTTCTGGAATGCTCCTCCTTGGGGTGGTAGATCAACTTCCTGGAACTCTTCTGCCTCAGGGGTGATTATCCAGTAAGTAAGGGTAAGGTCAGGTAGCCAGGTGGGACAACAAAAAGGCAGTTGGAATTTCTCATAAATTCATATATCTATCAGAATCTATCTGTCCTATATTTACTCCCAAATTATTTTATTATAATTTCCCCCAAATTATATTTTCAAGATTTTCTTCTTAAAAGCTTTACTTACTTGTGCGCACACCAATGGGGAGTTTCATTCCTTCTCTTCTTTCCCTTTCTTAAAGTCCCACGTTGGGCACCAATTGTCATGGTCCAGCCACAATCAGTCTATTCTGGGGTCTCGCATGAGAACAGATATGGAATTGAATAGACAGAGACTTCTTTATTATATGCGGCTTAAGTGTCTGTTTGTCGCCGATAGCTTATTGATTGCTTGCGTAACTGTACTAGCCAATGGGGTGAAGTTGCCACGGCTGAACACAAATTGAGTGGGTCAGGGGGAAGGTGAACATTTGTTTGCATTGGCAATCATCTGCTTTACATAAAAACTACGTCTTAACGTAATTTCTTTTAAGAATGCCTCCTAGAAAATACAGCACTGAAGAGGAGAGAAAAGGAGCTGAAGCTGCACAAAAACAACTTTCTCGACAAAAAGAAACCACTGAGCAGAGAAAGACAAGGCTTGCTTCAGTCGCAGATCAAATGCATCTTTCTCGGCAAAATGAGACTGATGATCATAGAGAAACAAGGCTTGCCTCAGATGCAAGACAAAAAAGCCTGTCTCGACAAAATGAGTCCCTTGAACAAAGGCAGGAGAGAAATGCAAAAAAATGACAGTAATGCTGACCAAAACGCAAAAAGGTTAACATTTTATTATTTAAATCACCTTATTTATTGAGCTAGTGGTGGCTCTTAAGAAATGTACTGCCAGTGGTTTCCTTCATTGCACTCTACTTTAAGCAATTAAGCAAGTAGAAGGGGGAAACCCCGTGGGGCACTAAGCAAAGGGGCATCCTCGCCGCCTGCCCTGGGTAATTCAGTTTGAATTAGCAGACACCTTTGCAAAAATCATTTTAATTACAATTTATAATATCTAGAACAGCAGTCATTTTGTATGACCGCCAGGCTTTCTAGTAAAGATATATACATACAGATGGGTTTGGGAGGATGGCACAGCTAACAGTTACTACTAATCCTGAGCTGGTATAATGGTAGTCTCCAGAGGCACATTCATCTTTATTCATAGAAAAAAAACATGATCCATTAGCAATTCAATTGAGTTTCCAAGACAACTCAAAGATAACCCCCACCATACCATTCAAATCTAACTTTACACCAATAAAAAACCAGCGTTCAGACTCTTCTGGAGAACATGGACGGGATGAGCAAAAATAAGGTGTAGCTCATTGTTAACTAGGCACATGAGGTGAAGGTTGGGCCCAGAACCTTTTCCCCCAAGATATATCAAAATTGCAAAACTACCCTGTTTATATTTCGGTCCCCAACACCTCCTGCTGCACAACATGGAACTTGGCATGGAGACGTCTCCTGGCCTCTCCTGTTAACTGCAGTCTGCTGTCTGTCCTCAGAGGGAATGGGGACAGAAGAGAACATGTAGTGTGTACAGTCCTGGGGCAACAACATCAATTGTAACTTAAGAGTTGTGGGTTCCAAAAACCTAATTAAAAACATGACATGCACCCCCATAGTCACTGCAGGGTAATAGTCAGGATCCAGAAACAGTGCAAGTTTCCATCAGTGGACGAGTGGATAAAAACCTGTGGTACAGGCTGACCTGTGGTGGTGTAGTGGATAGGGCATTGACCTGGAATGCTGAGGTCGCCAGTTCAAAACTCTAGCCTCATCCGGTCAAGGCACATACGACAAGCAATCAATGAACAGGTAAATTTAAGCAAGTATGAGTTGATCCTTCTCGAATGTGCCCCCTAGTAAAGTCAATAAATAAAATCTAAAAAACAAAAACAGTGAATGTTGTTCCTCTTCTATGATACATGCATTTCCATAAAGAAAGAACGTACTTGTTTGGTTTAAAGTAGGTGACAAAGGTGGCCAGGCAGTGGCTTGGTGGGCAGATGTTGTTATTCATTCATTCTAGTCAATATTCTTGTCAAAAGACATTGAGCTGACCCTCTAACCTCTAATCCCTACCTCAACTGCTATTGGCAAGTACCTTACCCGTGTTCTACAAGGACAAATGTCGGCCTGACCAGGCAGTGACGCAGTGAATAGAGTGTCGGACTAGAACACAGAGGAACCAGGTTCGAGGCCCCGAGGTCGCTGGCTTGAGCACAGGCTCATTCAGCTTGACTGCAGGGTCACTGGTTTGAGTGTGGGATCATAGACATGACCCCATGGTCGCTGGCTTGAGCCCAGAGGTCGCTGGCTTGAGCTCAAGGTCGTTGCCTTGAGAAAAGTGTCACTCGGTCTGCTGTAGCCCTGCTCACTTCCCATCAAGGCACATATGAGAAAGCAATCAATGAACTAAGGAGCTGCAACAAAGAATTGATGCTTCTCATCTCTCTCCCTTCCTGTCTGTCTATCCCTCTCTCTGTTCTCTCTTTGTCTCTGTCACAAAAAAAGGAAAAAAAAGTGGAGTGGGAGCCAATGTTCAAGTCAGTTAACTGAGTTTATTAGTCAGATCAGATGAAACAATATTGTGGTAACAAGTAAATTCAGCAGTTTGATGGGTTAATTGTCCAAGACTCTCCTGCTCCACCTGGTGTTGGGGACCGAAATATAAACCGGGTGTTTTTACAATCTGGATACACTGTATCTAGGGGACAGAGGTGCTGGGCCCAGCCCCCACTTCACCTGCCTAGTTAACAAAGAGCTATGCTTAATTCTGGCTCATCCCACCCATGTTCTCCGGAAGAGGCTGGAAGCTGGTTTCTTATTGGTGTAAAGTTAGATTTGAATGGTATGGGGGGGTTGTCTTTGAGTTGTCTGGAAACTCAATTGAATTGCTAATGGACCATGTTTTTTCCATGAATAAAGATGGATGTGCCTCTGGGATGTACTATGTTACAGCTGAGGAACAGTAGAGACTGTTCTCTGTGCCATCCTCCTGAACCAATCTATATGTATCTATCTTTAAGTCTCTATCTATTCAATTCCATACCTTTTCCCACTTGAGACTCAGGAACAGACTCATTGCGGCTGGACAGCGACAATTGGCGCCCATACATGTGGCATCGAGAAAGGGAAAGAGGAGAGGTAATGGAACTCCACAGAGGTGTGCACACGAAGTAAGTATAAAGCTTTCAGAGAGTGAAGCTTTTAAGGAGAGTTAGGGGGGAGAGTATAGTAATAAAGTCATTTGGGAGTAAATAACTATGGGACAGATTGGTTCAAAAGCAAGGGACCTTTTTCTTTTTGTACAAATGTTTTTATTTGAGAATAAGTTGTTAGATCAGAATGAGGTAGAAACAGACGATAAATATGAGAAGAACTTGGAGTCTGAGGATGACTCGGGGGTAAAAATTTTGCGGCTGTGGCTGCCTTAACTGCGGGGCCTCAACCGCCCTCAGCCCTTTCCGACGTTGAACGCTCTGCTCCTCCGTTCCCTTATTCGGCTGATTCCAGAGTCTATAGCTCAGAATCTGGGAGATCCCCGCTCCAACACGCTTTGGATCAGGCTCAAGATGCAGAGGAAGAAATGGGGGAAGTCCGCAATATTAGGCAAGGTCCTGTTGAGCAATATCAAGAATTTGTTTCACTGCTGAGTCCGGCATTTGAAAGAATAGTGGTAGAAAAAAGAAGTTTATATCAGAGTATGTGCTGATATTAGGGCTTCATACATGCAAGGTCTTGCTTTTGCCACAGGCGTTAAGGCAAGAATTCCAGGGTATTTTGATAAAAGGCAACACAAACGAAAGAAAGAATGTCAGGGAAGTACTTATGCCAGTGGATCTTGTTTCCAATGCGGGGATCCGGGGCATTGTGCTAGAAACTGCCTTGTTCTCCCCAAATATCATCCTCGGCCTCTTTTTCAAGCCCAGCTGGCTGCGAAGGACCCAGACCTTTGCCCACGCTGTAGAAAAGGGAAACACTGGGCGGACGACTGTGAGTCTAAATATAATGCCGAGGGGCAAAGGGCTCAGAGAAGCTGCGGAGGCTACTGCCACCTCGCGCCCGAGCAGCCGCCAGCGCGGCCCGGCCACGGTCCCCTCTTGGAATCACAAGCCGCAGCGGTCCCTGTGTGGAGCAGGGTCCCGGCGCAGGACCTGTTGGAGACTCCCAGCTGCAGTGGGTGGGGCGGGGCCGGCCCGGAGCCCAGAGCAGCAAAGCTAAGGGAGGGCTGACCTTCGTGCGGGCGGGGTGTGGCGGGGTGCAGCTCTGCCCCGAGGCCCAGCCCCGGGAGGCAAACAGGGAAGTCTTCTTCTCCCCATTAAGCTAAATCTGCCATTCCGCGGGAGTTGAAATGGAGGGATTTAGGCTGTCAGACACAGCAATTAGAATTTAAGAAAATGTTTAGAGGACTTAGATGCTTTTTAAAGTTGTATTATTATCTCATTTTCTTTAGTAAATAAAAGACTTAAGAGTTTGGGAAAATTACAGCTTTTTCCCGTTATTCTCTAATTTTCTCTAAAGTACAATTTTATTTCTTTCCTATTCTGTGCCTGGAAAGGGAGCGCTTGTTTGGGAATGGCTAAACAATTTCATACGGCCGAGTCGACATCTTTCGAGGGAGAGTTCTGTTTAGTTTTTATCCTTATTACGTTCTTATCAAAATAGCCCTGCATAAGATCAAGCAGGCCATGTTCTAATCTCTAAAATCCCGGGTTTCACTCTTGATTTGTGTGATTGTTTCTGAAGTCTTTGTTTAATGTCTAAATGTTATTTTTGAGGCCTCAGTTAAGTTCTTGCATGCAAAAATTAGAAATGCCGGCTCTGATATTGAAAAACTAAAATGATTTAATCTCTACAAATTTTTTATTTTAATTATAATAAGTAAAGCGTGCTCAGGTAAATTTAAATAAAATGGAATGTGGATTGTAAAGACTTGCTAATTTGGCCAGGCTGCTCCAGGCTGAAGCTGCAGCTGCTGCTAAGCTTGAATCAGGTGGCTTTATTTGCTTAACAAAGGTGTAAATTTTTCTTTTACTATAGGAAGATAATGAAAGTCACACTGGAATTTTTCAGCTTTTATATACTCTTTAAATTGCCTATTTATTAATGGGGTGAAAATGTTTTCATAAGTATGGGAATATTACTTGAAAATGCATTTACTATATTTTCTTACAAGTTAACGTAAATACAAGTATTTCTTACAATCTTTAAAGTCAAGGTATTATAAAGTGTGCTCAACAAATGCTTAAAAGTTAATTGTAAAAAAAAAGTTAATTGTAACTAATATAAAAAAGAGGAGCTCCTATCCTGGAACTCCTGCAAATCTTTTTTATCATGCTTTTAACTTAAAAAAAATTCTTTTGAATGCAGATGTACAGGGTTATTCAGCAGCGGAGAGACTCTGGAATCCCACAAGAGATGCCAAACCTCTTTCTCCTGCAAACTTCTACCCTCTTTTATTTGATCCAGCTAATAATGCTGTTTTATCTTTTTTCAAATCAGCTCTAAATATATGGAAAAAGATTATTTAGGCAGATGAAGACCCTCAAACTCCTCAGAGAGATCTTCTGAGCATGGCTTTTAAGGTCTATAATGACCAAGAAGAGTGGGAAAGGCAGATGGAGCCCAAAAGAGATCAGGCAAAATACCAGCTCTTGGCATATGCCCTTAAAGGCTCCAATGCTCCAAAGGGGCTTCATAGGACTCCATCAGGGGCCTGCTTTAAGGGTGGAAAGGAAGGTCATTGAGCTAAAGCCTGCAAGTCTTCCGTCCCCCCACCAAGGACATGCCTTTGTTGTGGGAAAAAGGAACACTGGAAGGTAAGCTGCCCCCTTGCTCCTCTCAGGTGGGGTTCAGTCTCTCCCAGCTCAGCCCCAGCCACCTGTGACCAGACCTTGCCCAGCCTGTTGGGACTTGCCACTGAAGGCTAAAGGTGCCCAGGGAAATCGGCCCCATCTCACATCACTGTGGATGAGCCTAGGGTATTTATTCCAAGTAGCAGGTGAACTGATCTCGTTTCTTGTGGACACGAGGGCCACTTACTATGCCTTGCCTGAATTTTTTTTTTAATATTCGGGTTTTTATTAATCCATTGAAGATCTCTGCTGTGTGTGTTGATAGTCTTATTTTCTGCAGCTTTGTTTAATATGTAGTGTCTCCTTTATTCCTCCAGCCTCAATGCCCCATGCCTATTTTAGACTGGGACCTGCTCCTAATTTAGACGAATTTACCTCTACCATCCAGCTTAGTGTATCCCAAGGTTCTCCTCACCACACCACAGCTGCAGAGCTCCAGGGAAAGGCACCCTGAGTTCATCTCTCCAGTTTAAAGAAAACAGAAGCTCTGTCTCTATACGTGCTGCAGATGGCTCTTTCAGTCTACCTGAATTGTTACCAGCTAGAAACAGTGGTCATTGGGACTTGGACTCTAACTGCAAAGTGTGGAAATGTGACCACAACTCCAGTGCCTTGTGGAGTTTTCCAGAATGTGTGTGGCTCCTGTTCCTTGGGACAGTTCTCAGACTGAAGTGGGGTTGGGTTATATTTACAAATAATGTGAAGCGGTGATGGTGTCAACATGGACTTGGTGAAGTTAAATTAACATGTTAAAGACATTTAAGACTGTAAGAATTTTATTTTATATTGTGTTGTATTGTTGTAAAGTACCCAATTCACAATTCCACGGTTTTTTGTAGAGACACCCAAGTACAGATGAGTTTTGAAGAGTTTTATTAAAGAAGGAAATTTATTACATATGCCAGCCGCATATAGCTTTCATGAGGCAGTCCCAAATCGTGAGTGTCTATAATATTCTAGGGGCTGGTGATATATACCCTTTATTATACATGGGCGGGGGAAAAGCCTGACATCATGACATAAGCTTATAACCTTTGTCTTTACCTACACAGGTTTGGGAGAAGGATGAAGGGGAGGATGGGACACAATTCATTAGCAAGTTTATAACATCTGTCACTAGGATTCATAAAAAGACATTTCTACACATTAAAACTTACAAGATAACACAATGGTAAAAATGTCACTTTACATATTAAAAGATATCCCTATATTTTCTAGTGTTCATTTGCTATTCCTTTGTCCAGAGATACACACATTAACTACATGCTTTCAGGAGGGGAGAGGTAGTTTCCATGGGGACAAATGCCTGTAAACATAACGGCTCATTAATATAAAAAAAGTTTAATTTAATCTTTCTTTCCCTGTACCCGGCTACCTATTCACTCACTTCCTTATAGGTGTGGGGGGAGGTCAGAGAATCCAAATCTCCTGCCCCTCTGCATTTACAACACAATGCTATCAGCCATTTTGATTTTATGCTAATCACACAAGTACAAAGATCATTTAAAATATCTCTCTGGCCTGACCTGTGGTGGCACAGTGGACAAAGCATCGACCTGGTAATGCTGAGGTCACTGGTTTGAAACCCTGGGCTTGCCTGGTCAAGGCATATATGGGAGTTGATGCTTCCTGCTCCTGCCCCCTTCACTCTCTCTGTCTCTGTCTCTCTCTCTCTCCCTCTCTCCTTTCTAAAATGAATAAGTAAAATAAAATAAAATATCTCTCTGCATGCCTAGCCCAAATCAACAAAATGTTCTTTAAGCTTCCTAAAATATCAATATCAATTCTGTTGCTTTTGGTACCTTACAACAGTATTAGTTAAGACTTTGCTTGATAATCTAATAGGCTTTAATCACTTAATTGTATTTGGACACTTGTTATAGTATCTGTTAGCATTGGCTATTTTAATTTTGTTGTTTATTTTATATTTTTCCAGTCTGCCTCCAAATCAGAATATGGGAATTCAGATGAGTATGAACCACATCACACAAATTGAAGTTTTAAAAAACACAAAAGGTGGATGTATGGCCAGTAGGCACGGCCATCATAACAGCTCCTGGCCCGTGCAAGTTCGCATTGAATTCGGACAGATGATATTTGAACAATGGAGCTAAGAACTGGTGGGCCATTAGCTTTAATCCTAGCTTGCACCTGGCGGGCAAGTAAACACACACTGGGCTCCAAAACTCACTCATTCAGTGCTCACAAAGCTACTGACTTATCTGAGTTTCCTAGAGTTCAATGTTTCTAACCTCACCAGCCTTATTTACCTCTGTTTCCCATCTCCTTCTCTCTGCACAAACTCTACACAAACTGGCTTCTCCTTCAGCACTCTGCCATCTTGGCTACTTCTCTTGGCCTCCTCCACGTGGCCTTTCTCTGCTCTCCTCTCTAATGCTAATCTCAGGAACCAAGAGAGCAAGCTCCCGGTCTGCCCCACTTTATAGTGTAGAGCAGGGGTAGTCAACCTTTTTATACCTACCGCCCACTTTTGTATCTCTATTAGTAGTAAAATTTTCTAACTGCCCACTGGTTCCACAGTAATGATGATTTATAAAGTAGGGAAGTAACTTTACTTTATAAAATTTATAAAGCAGAGTTATAGCAAGTTAAAGCATATAATAATAATTACTTACCAAGTACTTTATGTCGGATTTTCGCTGTTTGGCAGAATAAATCTTTGTAAAACAACTTGCTATAGTTAAATCTATCTTTCTATTTATACTTTGGTTGCTCCGCTACCGCCCACCATGAAAGCTGGAACGCCCACTAGTGGGTGGTAGAGACCAGGTTGACTACCACTGGTGTAGATTCAAAACCTTTAATCCAATATACAAACGAGGAAGTCTCTGATACAAAGATACTTATCTGGGACATAATGGGATTCCTCATAAGAGTGCACCAACCTACATCAAAAAGGGTGGGAAAGGTTTAGTCTTAAAACTAAGCCTTGGGAGGGGCACAAAGAAAACTAGATAGAAGGTGACGGAGGACAATCTGACTTTGGGTGATGGGTATGCAACACAACTGAATGATAAGATAACCTGGACATGTTTTCTTTGAACATATGTACCCTGATTTATTGATGTCACCACATTAAAATTAATAAAAATTTATATATATATATATATATATATATATATATATATATATATATATATATAAACTAAGCCTTAGGCTATAAGGATCCTGCCTGCTCACAGCTTGCCCCCAACACACATTAATAAAATCACGCCCATCTCAAGCAAGAATGGCAATTAATATTATCACCTGGGTGATGGGCTTCCACATGGGTAGCGCCATCTTTAACAAAGTGAGCATATAGATATTTTATCTGCCCAATAGTGGATCTGTTGGGGACCGAAATATAAACAGAGTATTTTGCAATTTGAATATATCTTGGAGACAGAGGTGCTGGGCCCAACTCCCCTCCTCACCTGACAGTTAACAGAGATCTATACCTGATTCTCACTTGTCCCATTCATGTTCTCTGGAAGAGGCTGGAAGCTGGTTTCTTATTGGTGTAAAGTTAGATTTGAATGGTATGGTGGGGGTTGTCTTTGAGTTGTCTTGGAAACTTAATTGAATTGCTAATGGACCACATCTTTTCCTTGAATAAAGACAAATGCACTTCTGCCGGGGTCGAGCCCCAGGGGGGATCCAGGGGTCTCACAGGAAGAGACGGCATCGGCACGAATCGAGTGGGAGAGCCGAATTCTTTTCTTTCTCTTTATTCTCTAGTTAGCATTTACTGCCAGGCATCTCCGCCAAATGCTGGTCTAGCTTTCTTTTTATGCACACACACTAAGTTACAATCACATGGTATTTTGAATACATCATTGTTTTTGTTTCACTCTGGTTACATATTTCTAGATAACAGTTAATTCATATCTATAAGCTACAAATCAGGTGGTAAGTCATTCAAAGTACAGTTATACAATAACTTGAATAGCAATAACAATATTGGTACAAACTTCTAAAAGATTAGTACTAATTAATAACTCTACCTTACTGTTGTGAGTCAAGGGCGCAGAGAGAGATAGCAGACGAAATCATCAAGGACTAGCAAAGGACCACCGCTTGCTCTGGCAAATGGTCCTGAGTTCATGCAGTGTCCTAATTTTTCTCACAAGACTTCAAAAGGCTTGCTTATTAAGAAATTGGCCTAACATCAAGAGTAACTTTTGCTTAAAGATATATAGAGTGCACCTGCAAGATAGCTTAGTAGCAACATAATATCGGAAGGCATTAGTTGCTACTGCTGCTATGAATCCTACCACATTCCTCTCCTTATTCTCGGAAAATACAAAAATCTCATGAGAATGTTTTACTGAGAAAAGCCCAGTAACTGCCTTCAGTCACAAAACAAGTCTTTTAACAAAACATTCTTTACTTGCCAGCTGTGCTCCCATCCAAGGCCATGCAACAGGCCACTCCACTACACTTTACCTAAGATTCTAATGTCTAGTTAAACTTTATTCATTTACTATATTCATACACTAGTTAAGTTCTAACTTTATTCTTTCTAACATGATTAATAAGAAGAAATTCTCCTACAAACTTAACCCTTTATGAGGGATATCATGGCCAGCCTCTTATATTTATGAGCCCAGTTCAAGGGGCTTACAGGGTTTTCTGTGGAACTTACACCTTCTGTCTCATTTCCAAAGAAATTACTACAAATCTACAGGGAAAGCACGGTACTATTATCCTTGTGCCACAAATAATAGCACACAAAAAAGGGGGGATATAAGGCCAGATTAATTCAAAAAGTCAAAAGGGGAAGTATCGTTGTGCCTTTCCTTTGCGGTGACTTTGTCAACCCGTAGCCATTGGTCTTCACTGCGGTGACTTTGTCAACCAGCAGCCATTGGTCTTCTCTGCTGTGACTTTGTCAATCAGTAGTTTTTGATCTTCTTCTGCTGTGACCTTGTCAGCCAGCAGTTGTGGGTCTTCTCCTGCTGTGACCTTGTCAGCCAGCAGTTGTTGATCAGCTCCCGACACTCCTCTTTATTTGGGTCCTACTTAGGATCCTCTCCTGGCATCTGGGCCCTTGCATATGCCTGGGGTTCTGGTGGTCCTCAGGAGCATTCTCCACTAGCCATTTAGTTGCCACCTGCATTATCCGGCATCTTTCCTCTGTGTTGAACAGAGTGAGGAGCAATTGACAACAGCCTGCCTCATAGGACTGTGGGTCTGGAATACGAATTGCATGAGATCTATTAGGGCCTGCGGCTTTTCTGTATAGGAGGGAGTGTGGTGCTTCCAAGTGAGGAGGTCGGTGGTGGTGGAAGGTTGGTACACCCGTACCTGCTGTTCCACCATATTCCCCTGCTCATTTATCACTGTGTTTCCTACTTCTCGCAGAGGCATCTGCACACCAGGCATTGTTTAGTGTAACCTCCCAGCTAGAGGGGGAGAGCCTGGGCCTGATTCTGGTGGAGCAGTGGGCGTCACCTCCAGCTCGGGCGAGCTTACGTTCAGACTTGATAAATCTGGCGATGACGGGCCTGAGTCAGCGACTGTCTCTGCGATGGACAGAGAGTCAGGTATGATTGATACAGGCTCACTAGCACGTAAGTTGGAGGAGTTAGAATTTCTGGCTTTGGCTGCTGCAGCAGCTCTCTGGATCTCATGGAACGCTTCCCTGCCTTAGCTACTAATACTGTAGAAGTCTGAACCAAGTGGGTGGGTGCAACACTAGTGTAAGCCCAGTGTCTATGTAGGGAAACTGGCCGGGGTGGCCTGGGTCTCTAGTGACTCCCTGCCATACCTGCTGTACAACAGACGTATCCAAGCTTCCTTCTGAGGGCCACCCTGCCCCAACAGTGGGCCAGTCTAACTCACACAAGGTCCTCAATTTCCCTAGGTACATAGTAACCCTGTAACCCCTGAGGATCCTTTCTTAAAATTCTTGACCTTCGTGGCTAAAGGAGCGGGTTTTCCCTGTGAACCTCCCACACCCCCCACGAGAGACAGCAGTCACGCTAGAAGAAGGAATGGGGGACGAGAAGAGGAAACTTGGAGGGGACGCCACTCGCTTCAGTCCACCGGCCGCTCCCCTCACGGAAGTGGCGGGCCCTCTTGGCTTACAGCAGGCTGATATAAACCGTCAGCACACAATTCTGCCCCCTAGCCGTATGAGGTGCCCTGCGGGACCGCGGTTCAGGACCCAACACTCACTTTGTCCCTATAGAGAGTCGGACCCCTCTCCCGGTGTCTGTCTTGTTCACTCTGCTCTCACTCTCTTTCACACAGCCTCCCACACACCAGCGCGGGGTGACGAGTCACTGCTCCTGACCTATAGAGGGCGATCAGTGGCTCTCCGGAGGGTGACCAGCCTCCCTTCTGCCCAGCACGGCAGGATCTCAGCTGGCCGCCCTTGCCTTGAATGCCTTACCGTGCTTCAGATGCCCCTGTTCCCGTTCCTCTATTATCTGAATCTTGCCGGGACAGCACATGGGAATTCCCCTTCCCGCCCTGTGAGGTGTCCACACGGGAAAATTCCCAGTGAGCACTCAGCAGGCACGTCTACAGGATGGTTTGGGGGCTCCCCAGTGGGGTACCCAAAGTTCGCCAAATGTGGGTGTCACTCCTCCTTGCTTCCCAGACAATGCACCAGAATCTGTAGCAGGAAGCAACCAGGCAGAGGATGGACACTCAGATAGTTCAACCAAGAAAGGAAGGAGAATTTATTAAGCTGGAGGAGCACGTGGGGTTTGTAGCTCTAAAACACAGGCTCCCCGAAGTGGACTTTCTTACAGGTTATAGACCTTTACAGTATCTAAGCAATGGGCATGTGATTTCTCTGTTTAAGGTTTCCCAGGACTCAAGGAAGGGGAGGGAGAGCTCCGGTGAGGTTAGCAAGGGGGAAGGGGTTTCCAGATCACTGGTCATAGTTACATTCAGATCCTGCTGTTCTTGTTTTGTATTGTAACTATGGGATATAGATAATTTACCACTGGCTGCCTCAGTTACCCCAGCTGGCTCCTTTCCTTTGTATTCTTTTCATTTCTTCCTTCTCAGGGAAGAGAGGGCCTGCTCCTCCTTCTTCAGTATCATTTGAAGGAAAAACAGTTTGTATGATCAGGTCTGTGAATCAGGGTGAGGATTGTGAAGTAGGCCTTTTATTTTACTTATGTGCACGCACACATACACACCCATAGTAGTATGTAAAAATACGTAAATTTGCCACATTTCAAGACTTGGAACTACCAGGAGAAGAGAAATCTAATGCAACAATGTTTATATTGCTTCTAGAGCTCTCTGCATGAGGATACTTTGTAACTAGGTCATAAAAGGACTCTAATGTCCTAGGTAGTGTAGGAATATTACAGTAGGATCCCTAAGTTGGTGTTGACTTTCTTTGGGGGGAAGTTTATATTTTGTGTGAGACCGATTTACTTTTTGGGGGTTGGGGGATGTCGTAGGAGCCGTGACATGCTCATTCTGTTACGTTCTGCAGTAATGAGTCAGTTTAGGTATCACACCCCGTTCTCAGTGGCATGACTTGCATAACTTAGGCCAAAATAAAGCGTCACCTTTCTGGGCTGTTTAGTCTCTTACTAGATAGCATTCCTCCACCAGAAAAAAAAACACACAAAAAAACTGCTCCACTGTCTTTGGAACAGGCAGGACTCCTGTGGCTCTGCTATAGCATTTGGTTTTCTCCAGCTTTGTAGGCCACTCCCCACACACACATTGACAGACACTCATGGTGCTGTATGGCCTGGATGCCACCTGGTCCTCGATGCCCCCAAATGGCCCATTGGCTGCACCCCAAGGATACAGAGCTTCCTGTCTCCTACCACCCTTGCCTGGTGCTTCCTCGCGGGTTAGTAATCTATATCCCTCTCGGTGCCCCTGAGAATTATGCGGTATTGACCTCTGACTACACAGAGCTCTTCCTTTTTCTTTTCTTTTTTACAGGGACAGAGAGAGAGATAGACAGGGACAGACAGACAGGAAAGGAGATGAGAAGCATCAATCATTAGTTCTTCGCTGCCACACCTTAGTTGTTCATTGATTGCTTTCTCATCTGTGCCTTGACCGTGGGTCTTCAGCAGGCCAAGTAACCCCTTGCTCGAGCCAGCGACCTTGGGTCCAACCTGGTGACCTTTTTTCTTAGGCCAGATGAGCCCGTGCTCAAGCTGGCGACCTCGGGGACTCGAACCTGGGTCCTCCACATCCCAGTCCGACGCTCTATCCACTTATGCAGAGCTCTTCCATCCACAGTTCCTGTCTCTTACTTGGAGACATTTAACTTCTTAGAATTGGACTAGCTGTGTAGTTTTAAGTGAAGAAGGAGGGGCGGGCCCCTCTTCCCTGAGAAGGAAGAAATGAAAAGAATACAAGGGAAAGGAGACAGCTGGGGTAACTGAGGCAGTCAGTGGTAAATTATCCCTATCCCATAGTTACAATACAAAACAAGAACAGCAGGATCTGAATGTAACTATGACCAGTGATCTGGAAACCCATTCCCCCTTGCTGACCCCACCAAAGGTCTGCCTGCCCTCTCCTTGAGTCCTGGGAAACCTTAAACAAAGAAATCACATGCCCATTGCTTAGATACTATAAAGGTCTATAACCTGTAAGAAAGTCAATGTCAGGGAGCCCGTGTTTTTTTTTTGTTTGTTTGTTTGTTTTTTTGTGGGGTTTTTTTTTTTTTGGTATTTTTCTGAAGTTGGAAACAGGGAGGCAGTCAGACAGACTCCCACATGTGCCCGACTGGGATCCACCTGGCATGCCCACCAGGGGGAGATGCTCTGCCCATCTGGGGCGTCGCTCTGTCGCAACCAGAGCCATTCTAGTGCCTGAGGCAGAGGCCATGGAACCATCCTCAGCGCCCAGGCCAACTTTGCTCCAGTGGAGCCTTGGCTGTAGGAGGGGAAGAGAGAGACAGAGAGAAAGGAGAGGGGGAGGGGTGGAGAAGCAGATAGGCGCTTCTCCTGTGTGCCCTGGCCGGGAATCGAACCTGGGACTCCTGCACACCAGGCCGACGCTCTACCACTGAGCCAACTGGCCAGGGCCAGGAGCCTATGTTTTAATAAATCCTACTTCCTTCATCAAGTTGTCTAGGCATTTTTGTCCTCCTTTGTTTTTTTTTTTTTTATAATTTTTATTTATTTATTTATTCATTTTAGAGGGGGGGGAGAGAGAGAGAGAGAGAGAAGGGGGAGGAGCAGGAAGCATCAACTCCCATATGTGCCTTGACCAGGCAAGCCAGGGTTTTGAACCAGCAACCTCAGTGTTTCCAGGTTGATGCCTTATCCACTGCGCCACCACAGGTCAGGCCTTTTGTCCTCCTTTGATTCCTGCAATATAAGTATTTTAACACCTTAAGAATTGTATGTAATCATCAGTCAATGAAAACAGTGTGACAAAAATAAACATCACTACCTCAATTTTCTTTGGGGGGGGGTGAGAAAGATAATAATTTGGGGGTGTCTCTGAGGTATGGCTCTGTCCTTCCTGCTCCTCCACAGTCACCCCAATTGCAGGAAATCAGGTCTGGTTGTTACCTCGTCCCTAAACATTAGAAAGGACGGAGTGAGCAGGTCAGTTCCGGTGACTAAGGGGCCAGACATGCCAGCGTGGCCAGGGACAGAGTCCCAGCCCTGGTGACTGACCCCCTGCCTTCCCTCTAGACGACCAGGAGATGGTGAGTGACTGCGACCCGTACAGAGACCGGCGGTGTCAGTGTAAGACCGGGACCTACTGCGACTCCGAGGACTGCACAGAGAACTGCAATCGCTGTACCAGGTGTGTCAGCCTTGGGGCACGGGGCCATCCAACAACCTGGGTCCAGCTCCCCCATCCACCACTTGTCCTCTGTGGGTCACTTATGCAGCTGCCCCCTGGGTTTCCCCATCTGTGAAATGGTAGCACCAGCCACCAGGAGGAGCCATTCTGTAGATTAAATCAAGCAAATGGCAGGGCTGACTCAGTTCATCCACTGACTCCTAGATCCCCTCATTCCACAGACAACAGTGCCCCCTGCAGTCTGCAGGTGGAACTGCGGGCTCAAGCCCCAGCAGTGCTGGAGTCAGTCAGCACATGGACAGTGACGGTTCCATGAGGGGCAGAGGGCGCAGAGCTGCCTTTACAGACAGGTCTCTGCAGCAAGGTGGGGAGGGAGGGAGGACGAAAGCCATACAAAGTTCCAGAGGATGGGAGCTCTGGGCTGGGAGAAGGGCAGAACTGTGTCCCAGGAATGACCATTGTCACTGTGTGCGTGTCCCGGGTCCATCTGTATCAAAGCACCACAACTGGACACTTTCAAAACCAACAGGAATGACTCTCCTGCAGTTCTGCAGACCGGGAGTCCGCCGTCCAGGTGTGGCAGGGCCACGCTCCCTCCGAAGGCTCTGGGGAGGATCCTTCCGGCCTCTGCGGCTCTCAGCTTTGGGTGGGGCCGGCGCTCCTTGGTGCCCCTGTGCTCCTAGACGCATTGCTCTGACCTCTGCCTCTGTCTGCACGTCACCCTCTCCGTGTGCCGTCTCCTCTCTGCATCTAGAACGCTCTGCATATAGACTGCTCTCTGCATATAGACTGCTCTCTGCATATAGACTGACCTCTGCATATAGACTGCTCTCTGCATATAGACTGCTCTCTGCATATGGACTGCTCTCTGCATATGGACTGCTCTCTGCATATAGACTGCTCTCTGCATATGGACTGCTCTCTGCATATGGACTGCTCTCTGCATATGGACTGACCTCTGCATATAGACTGCTCTCTGCATATGGACTGCTCTTTGCATATAGACTGCTCTCTGCATATAGACTGCTCTCTGCATATGGACTGCTCTCTGCATATAGACTGCTCTCTGCATATAGACTGCTCTCTGCATATGGACTGCTCTCTGCATATAGACTGCTCTCAGCATATGGACTGCTCTTTGCATATAGACTGCTCTCTGCATATAGACTGCTCTCTGCATATAGACTGCTCTCTGCATATGGACTGATCTCTGCATATAGACTGCTCTCTGCATATGGACTGCTCTCTGCATATAGACTGCTCTCTGCATATAGACTGCTCTCTGCATATGGACTGCTCTCTGCATATAGACTGCTCTCTGCATATGGACTGCTCTCTGCATACGGACTGCTCTCTGCATACGGACTGCTCTCTGCATACGGACTGCTCTCTGCATACGGACTGCTCTCTGCATACAGACTGCTCTCTGCATACAGACTGCTCTCTGCATCTAGAACGCTCTGCATATAGACTGCTCTCTGCATACAGACTGCTCTCTGCATACAGACTGCTCTCTGCATCTAGAACGCTCTGCATACAGACTGCTCTCTGCATATGAACTGCTCTCTGCATACAGACTGCTCTCTGCATACAGACTGCTCTCTGCATATGGACTGCTCTCTGCATACGGACTGCTCTCTGCATACAGACTGCTCTCTGCATCTAGAACGCTCTGCATACAGACTGCTCTCTGCATACAGACTGCTCTCTGCATACAGACTGCTCTCTGCATCTAGACTGCTCTCTGCATACAGACTGCTCTCTGCATACGGACTGCTCTCTGCATACGGACTGCTCTCTGCATACAGACTGCTCTCTGCATCTAGAACGCTCTGCATCTAGACTGCTCTCTGCATCTAGACTGCTCTCTGCATACGGACTGCTCTCTGCATACGGACTGCTCTCTGCATACGGACTGCTCTCTGCATACAGACTGCTGTCTTGAAGGGCCATGGCCATTGGTTAAGACCTGCCTTACCCCGGTATGAGCTCACCTGACTAGAGCAGGTCTACAAAGACCCTGCTTCCAAATAAAGTTTCATCCTGAGATGCTGGGTGGGCCTGGGCTTGGGGGAATCTTCCGGGGAGATAACCCAGAGGTGGAGAGAGCACTTGCAGAACAGTGCAGTCTGTGGGGCGCGTTGGAGGCCCCTTAGTATACGCCGGCCAGGCTGACCGGCGGGCCCACTCATGTGCCTGACGAGTGTGCAGTCAGAGCTGCCTGCAGGTCTGGTCTGCTCAGGGCTCTGGCTTCTCTCTACTCGCTCGCCTGTGCCCTTCTCCGTGGGCTCCAGCTGTGGACCGTCTTCCCTCTTGGAAGAGATGTGGCGACCGCAGGTCCACACTCGCAGCCACACAGCTTTTTCTAGGAGCAGGTGGAGCGGGACCCCTTCCCCGGGAACCACCGAGCATTCCCAGGTTCTGCTCTCATTGGAGCACACTGGGCCAGATAGCTGGGGAATGCCAGGCACTGGGCAGTTGGAATGAACGTCAAAGCACACAGCTGGCCACACCCTCCTGTCACACCCAGGTTAGATGTTGGAGGAGGTGCCAGCCTCAGCCTGTCCCTTAAGCCCTATGTCCTGTGGTCACGCTGAATCTCTCAGTCCCTTCCTTTTTGCTGGGTTCGTGTGCAGGCCAGTCCATCCCCAACTCCTTCCTCTCAGTCTCCTCGGAAGCAGCCATTCCCCCCGAGGAGCCCGTTCCAGCCCGGAGAGGCCCTCTCTGACCACCGGACTGCAGTGTGTCCCAGGACATTTGGGTCACTGCTAACTTAGACACCCATGCCTGAGAAGATCTGTGCTTGAAGCAACCCCGCAGTGGCCAGACTGGGAACTCCGCCCCGAACTCCCTGGGGGACCCCGTCTCTGGACTCCTCCTGCTGCACAACACAGAACGTGGCACAGAGATGTCTCCTGGCCTCTCCCGTTAACCACAGTCCCTGTCTGTCCTCACAGGGAGCGGGGACGGAAGGGAACACGTGGTGTGTGCAGTTCTGGGCAGCTCCATCCATTGTCACCTTAGGAGTTGTGGGTTCCAAAACCCTAATTAAAAATATGACATGCACCCCCACGGTCACTGCAGCGCTGTGTGCAATAGTCAGGATCTGGAAACAGCGCAAGTGTCCTCAGTGGACGAGCGGATAAAAACCTGTGGTACAGCTGACCAGTGGTGTCACACTGGATAGAGCGTCGACCTGGAATGCTGAGGTCATCAGTTTAAAACCCTAGCCTTGTCCGGTCAAGGCACATATAACAAGCAATCAATGAACTGCTAAATTTGAGCAAGTATGAGCTGATGCTTCTCGAGCACCTTCCCCCAGTAAAATCAATAAATAAAATCTAAAAAACAAAAACAGTGAATGTTGCCCCTATTCTATGAAACAAGCATTTCTATAAGGGAGGAAAGTACTTGTTTGGTTTAAAGGAGGTGACAAAGGTGGACAGACAGTGGCTTGGTGGGCAGATGTTGTTATTCATTCATTCTAGTCAATATTCTTGTCAAAAGACATTGAGCTGACCCTCTAACCTCTAATCCTACCTCTACTGCTATTGGCAAGTACCTTACCCGTGTTCTACAAGGACAAGAGTCGGCCTGACCAGGCAGTGACGCAGTGGATAGAAGGTCGGACTGGGATGCAGAGGAACCAGATTCAAGGCTCCGAGGTCGCCGGCTTGAGCGCAGGCTCACCAGCTTGAGTGTGGGGTCACTGGCTTGAGTGTGGGATCATAGACATAACCCTATGGTCACTGGCTTGAACCCAGAGGTCACTGTCTTGAGCCCAAGGTCGCTGGCTTGAACAATGGGTCACTTATTCTGTTGGAGCCTCCCCAGCTCCCCTGGTTAAGGCACATATGAGAATGTTATAAAGTACCACACCCCAGATTCTGAAAGGCACGGTAGCTCACTTCATCAAGTTCACATAGAGACACCCAGTCAGATGAATTTTGAAGAGCTTTATTAAAGAAGGAGATTTATTAAATATGCCAGCCGCATATGGCTGACACAGGGCATCAGACCCACATCATGCAGTCCCCAAAAATAGTTCAGGGGCTGCTTATATACCCTCGATCACACACGGGCGGGGGAGAGCATGACATTATGGCATGGGCTGACAACATTTGTTTAAGGGATACACAGAAACATTCAGACTTTCAAGGTAACACAATCAAAGATGTTTACAAATCTTTTAGGGTTCATCTTCCCTCACTACTCTAGAGGTACTTTACTCTCAAGATCCCAGAAGGGGGAGGAACTACAGTCAATGCAAGATGGTATATAAATTCTGCCTCCCATTGAAAGAGAAGAGGCTTTTTGGTTAACCTTTATTTTAGATTTAAAACTAAATGACTCGTTGTTCTTGTGAGCCAGAAACTTCTACATTCTTCTTCTTCCCCTCCCCAAAGGAGGGACGGGACAGGAAAGCCTGACCTTTCCTCCCAGAATATTAATATTAATTTTTAGCTTTTTGGTACCTTACAATAAGAAAGCAATCAATGAACTAAGGAGCTGCAATGAAGAATTGATGCTTCTTATCTCTCCCTTCCTGTCTCTCTGTAACTCTCTCTCTGTTCTCTCTCTGTCCTTGTCACAAAAAAGAAAAAAAAAGTGGGTTGGATGCCGACATTCAAGTCAGTTAACCGAGTTTATTAGTCAGATTAGATGAAACAATATTGTGGTAACAAGTAAATTCAGCAGTCTTGTGGGGTAATGGCCCAAGACTCCCCTGCTCCACCTGGTGTTGGGGACTGAAATATAAACAGGGTGTTTTTACAATCTGGATACACTGTATCTAGGGGACAGAGATGCTGGGCCCAGCCCTCAACTCACCTGCTCAGTTAACAAAGAGCTATGCTTAATTCTGGCTTGTCCCACCCATGTTCTATGGAAAAGGCAGGAAGCTAGTTTCTTATTGGTGTACAGTTAATTTGAATGGTATGCTGGGGGTTGTCTTTGAGTTGTCTTGGAAATTCAATTGAATTGCTAATGGACCACATTTTTTTCCATGAATAAAGACAGATGCACCTCTGGGAGCCGCCATGTTACAGCTGAGGAACAGAAGAGACTGTTGGCTGTGCCATCCTCCCGAACCCATCTGTATGTATACATCTTTAAGTCTCTGTCTATTCAATTCCATGCCTTTTCCCGCTCGAGACCCCGGAATAGACTCATCGTGGCTGGCTCGCGACAGGTGCGGCCAACTGGACATTTGAGGGCGTCGGGGACTAGGTGGCATCCAGGCCAGACAGCACCATGAATGGATGTCAATGTGTGTGTGGGGGGGGGGGGGGCGGCGGGGGGAGCGGCCTTCAAAGCTGGAGAAAACCAAATGTTATAGAAGAGCCACAGGAGTCCTGCCTGTTCTGAAGACAGTGGAGCATTTTTTTTTCTGGTAGAGGGATGATATCTAGTAAGAGACTAAACAGCCCAGAAAGGTGACACTTCACTTTGGCTCAAGTAGTCCAAGTCTTGTTACTGAGAACAGGGTCTGTTACCTAAACTGACTCATTACTGCAGAAGGTAACAAAATTAGCATATTATGGCTCCTACTGCATCCCCGGACAGCCAAAAAGTAAATCAGCCTCACACAAAATATAAACTTCCTCCAAAAGAAAGTCAACATCAACCAAGGTAACTTACTGTAATATTGCTACACTAACCTAGGACGTTATAGTCCTCTTATGACCTAGTTACAAAGTATCCTCACGCTGAGAGCTCTGGAAGAATTATAAACATTGTTGCATTAGGTTCCTCCTCTCCAGGTATTTCCAAGTCCGGAAATGCAGCAAATTTACATATTTTTACATACTACCAAGGGGGAGTGTAATTAACATAAAAGGCCTACTACCCAATCCTCACCCTGATTCACAGATCTGTTCATACAAACTGATTTTCCTCCAAAGATACAAATTAATCTAAAACCAGAAACACAAAGAGAATAAAAGTTACACAAAAATTTAAAAAATAAAAACAAGCAGAAAAAGGCAACATAAAAAGGAATGTTAGTAGCATCACACTAACGGTCTAAATCTTGCTAAAATACAAAAATATTTATTTGGTTTATCAAAGCGATGGGCATTTTATAAAGCAATAAAAAAAATAAGACCTTATAAAAACGGGGAAAGTTTTAGGTGGGACCACGCACCTAAGCTAAGTGCTTAGAGGGACAGTGGGACCGGAGAGCCCGGGGCGGTGGTGGCCGCGGAGACCTGTCTGCCGCCCGCGCTGCCCCTGCGCGCTCACCCCCGGCCGAAGGCACGCAGAGCCATCCCGCCCAGGGCTGCTCCCGGACCCGTTCCCATCCCGGGTGTCGGGATGTCGGGGTGCCGGGGTGCCCGAGCGCTCTGCCGCTGCCGGTTTCGCTCCTGACTCCAAACCTCAGACTCTGTCCCGGCCCGGGCTCGCCCCCCTCACGACTGTCGCTGTCTTCCTTCCCGAGGCCCCGGCCACCCCCCACCTACCTGCGTACAGAGGAGGGACAGCAGCAGATGTGTCCGCAGAGTCCATGGCGCGGATATCGCGGTGGTTCCTGCGCCGCGCGGGGAGGTTTAAATAGCGTTCCTCATTCTGCAAGTGTATCACTTGTTGGAGCGTTTCTTATTGGTTGAAAGTTTCCCAGCTGCAACCAGAGTGGCTAAGCTTCCAGCTGTGGGGCGAGCTCTCCCCAGCTGTAGGGCTTCGGATTCGCTCCCCCTGGACGAGCAGCCCCCCCACCCCCATCCTCAGAGAAGTCACGAGGCTCGTACAGCGGGTGACTGAGCGATCAGTGTAAAGTTCTAGGTACATATTGGCATTCTCAAAAATGTGTCAAGCGCAGGCAAGAGCAGGAAGCTAGCACCCCCTCCCGGTGCATCCTGGACCAGCACACAGCCACTAACGCCTGACCCCCCCCCCCCCACTGTTGTCACAGGGCTCCGACCTCAGCCCGGGAGAAGAGCCCCAAACGCTCCCTCTCCCCTCAGCACACAGGGTCTTTTAGCGGAAAGGACTCAACTTCGGGGAGTGGGATGGTGGGGAGGGTGGGGAACCCGTAAGGGAGAGTTTTTCCCTGGAAGGAGATCCTTCCTTCCTTCGAGGAGCAAGCACGGCCCGGGCACAGCAACACGGGCTCTGCCCGCCTCCTCCCTGAAACCTCCTCCAACGACCCCCACCCAGCACAGCCCGGGAGTGGGGGGGACCCGCAGCCGCTGGGGCTCACAAACAGGCTGCTTCACCGGCGCTGGAGGTCCGCCTGGGACCTGGCTCCGGAAGCTGGCAAATGCCACTGACATGACTGTGTCGCCAGAACGGGCCCCTTGCTGCTCTGGAGTCAGGCTGAGCAGGGCAGTGCGCTCCATTCAGAGCTTCCAGCTGCCCAGCCTCACAGCCTCTTCCTGCTCTGGCCCCTCCCGGGCTGGGAAGCAGGTACTGAGTGGGGGGTGGGGGGAGGCCCAGCTCTGGGCCCCCACATCATTCTGGAATCCACACCAGTGCTAAGGTCCATGGTCAGCTGCTCCCGCATCCTGGGCGGTCCCAGCAAAGGCAGGCCCACTCCCTCTGGCGCTGGTGGCTGTGAGTACCAGGAATGGGGTCACACTGGAACCAAAGCCAGGGCTGGGCTGGGGTTAGTAGGGCAGGGAGGGGGCAGCCGGTGGGGGGAAGAGATCAAGCACAATGGGCCTTGGGGCCGCCCAGTGTCAGCAGCTCCCTGGGGTGTCCTGCTGGGCAGAGCCACTGTGTGTCCTGCTGGCTCATGGGACAGTTGATGGGATGCCCTGCCTCTTGTCATGTGTGTCCCAGGGAGGGTGGGCCTGCTTCTCACTGCTCCCTGCAAGCTACTCCTCCCCCAAGGCCTGAGACCCCTCCCTTGACCTTCCACCCCAGACAGCCCCCTGCTGGCCTGGAATCTCTCCCAGGAAGACCCCCTTGTCCCCAGAAGTCCCCCCAAAGACAACACTTCATGTGTCTATCTGTTCATTTCCAGGAATGGAGCACAGACATGTCCCTAAGTTGGGGAGAGAACAACAATCTGGATTTAAAAAACGGGGAAACCAGGCAATGAGCTCAGAGGGCACACCCACAAATAGTTTAAGGCTCCGTGTACCTACACGTGCAGGTGTTCACACACACACACACACACACATACACACACACTTGTGTGGCACTGCAGATATGAATAGAGTCCAGATGCCACTCGCTCCCTAAAATATTGCAACTGTGTTTATTTAAAAAGTGTAGAATGGGAAGACCACGCATCGGTCTGAACCAAGTTGGCAAACCCGGCTCTCCCTGGCCCAGTGTGATTGCTGGCCAACGAATCTGCATGCACACCTGTGCTCATAGGTGCCCAGCCCGCCTGCACATCTGGGCTGTGGGAGGTGGGGCCGGGTCTTTACTTCTCATTAGGCTCCAAACAGCACAAGGGCAGAGTGAAACCCCAGGATCCCTCTCAGGGCTTTCAGGGTCTTGCCCAAGGTGACACAGGAAGGGTGTCAGGAGGGACAGCAGGTGCATCAGGACCACGGAGGCCCTTAGGACCCCTGCACACCCTGCACCCCTGCTGGGCAGGGACTGTTCAACCCTGAGGGCCTCCTCCCTGCCCCCATCAAGTCCACACCCTTAGTGACAAGTGGCAGCTGCAGGGAGCGCAGCACATGACCAAAGTGGCATTTGGCTTGAGCATCAAGGCCAGCGCTGGGCCAGGACCCTTCAGAGAGGCCAGCACCTCCCCTAGAGGAGCCGGGCGGCCCCAGGTCCTTCCTGCTGTCCTCCTGCCGCCCGGTCCCTCTGCCCAGGGTGGCCAAGCTCGTAGTCTCTCCGCCTCTCCTAGAGGAGCCGGGCGGCCCCAGGTCCTTCCCGCTGTCCTCCTGCCGCCCAGGCCCTCTGCCCAGAGTGGGCGAGCTCAGTAGTCTCTCCGCCTCCCCGGGGCTGGTTTAAAGTGCTGGGTGCTGCAGGGAGGGCGAGGGGGGCCAGTTCTGCAGCCACGGCCACAGCACCCGGAGGACTCTTAGGTGAGGATGTGGTTGATGAGCAGCTGACAGGCCAGGAACACGCAGAGCAGACACCAGGCCCGGGGGCTCTGCAGGAGGCCGGGGGTCACCACCTCCAGGCCAACACCGTGGAGCTCAGCATGGCCGAGAGGTGAGAGGACAGGGGCAGTGGCTCAGCCAGACAGGAGGGCACATCCCACCCTCCAGGGACACAAGGACAGGAAGGGAGGTGATTAGGGGAGGGCACCCCAAAAGCCGGCAGCTGCAGGAGCTGAAGATGGAGCCGGGCCGGCAGAAAGGCTCTGAGTCGGCGGGAGCAGGCGTTTCCAGCTCCTCTTCTGAGGATGAGGAGTCGAGAGCTAAAGTTGCCATCTGCACACTCAGTCTGGCCAGTGGTCGTCCAGGAGGTAAGAACCCAGCAGCAAAATGTCCCTCAGGGCAGCCTCAGCCTCGTCCCAGGTAACTGAACACTCTGGGGTCCGGCCTTGTACCCGGGCAGAGCTGATGGAGTGTGGGCACTGGCAGTCTGGTTGCTGTGATTGTGGGACACAGGGGTGGACAGCTGCATGCTCTCCAGAGCAGGGATGGAGAGGTTGGCCACTGTTGCCACAGGCTTCTCCGTGGGGCAATGTCTTCAGAGCTCTGTGATGGCAGGGATGAGGGGGAGGTCTGAGGCCCCCTGAGAACCTAGCTGCCTGTACTGGACCTTTGCCTTGGTGATTTGCACAGACACCTGGGCTATCATGGACTGATAGTTAAGTGGTACGAGGGACTCTTGGACTGTGACCAGAGGGGGCCCTGGCTCCCTTGTTGGGTGGACATGCCACCTTTGGACAGTATGAGGGACCCTGATTGGGGGGCCGCTCCAGTGGAGGCCCTCCTGCACCAGGAAGCCAGTTGGAGAGACGCACCAAGGACACGTTACGGTTTCCATGGACACAGCCCTGGACTGTACTGCCCTCCCCCCTACTGTGGAGCAGGGGGCTAGAGATGGGCCCCCAGTTTGCGCCTGGGGCAGAGTGCTCAGGGAGACACTGTGAAGGGTGCCTTTGTAATTGTTGCAATTGTACAACTTGTGCTGTTGCTGTAGTCTGTTTGTGTCATGTACCTCATTCCCCGCACAGGGATATTGTGGTGTAGACTGTGAAGGGAGCAAAAGGGGTGGAATGTTGGGTAGACAAGGGTTTTATAGGTTTGCTGGCTCGTGTTGAGAAGGAGCCATGATGTAGAGCAGTGGTTCTCAACCTTTCTAATGCCGTGACCCCGCAATACAGTTCCTCATGTTGTGGAGACCCCAAACCAAAAAATAATTTTGGTGGCTACTTCATAATTGTAATTTTGCTAAAGTTATGATTTGGAATGTAAATACCTGATATGCATTATGTATTTTCCGATGGCTTTAGGGGACCCTGCCGGGGTCATGACCCACAGGTTGAGAACCGCTGGTGTAGAGTCTATGGAAGGTTGCCGGTGTGTCCTCAGGGCAACAGGTTGCAAATTGCTGACTGCCTTCCTGCTTGGGAGGGGTGATTGTTTGCTATTGTTTGGGGAGGAGAAGGGGTATTTCCACCTGGCAGGTATTTCTGGGGAGTGCTAAGGGCTTGGGAGGGGTGATTGTTTGTTATTGTTTGGGGAGGAGAAGGGGTATTTCCACCTGGAAAGTATTTCTGGGGAGTGCTGAAGGGCTTGGGAGGGGCTTGGGAGCCCTGAGATTTCAGCCCAGCCTATTCTGCTGATGAGATGGGGGGGCAGGGAAGATGAGGGGCTTGGGAGCCCTGCTGAGGCTGGAGAGCCTGTGAGTCCAGAGGGATAGTCCAGAGAAGGAGTCCGGGTCATGAACTGTAAACTGAGTCGGGGCTGGGGAGCCCTGAGAGAGAGGGAAGTGTCTTCCTTGCTGTTTGCTCATCTGCCATTAAGAGATTCTAATAAACGGAATGGCCCCTCATTTTCTGGCTCCACAGTTCCTTTACTGTTTTCCTGAATCCAGTGTGAACCTGCCTGGACATGGTGGCGGCCATTCACCATACAGGCCTCGTGGGCTGTGGGAGCAGCAGTTTGCAGCTGCTGCTCTGGGGCTGCCTGGCTTCCTCCGGCCACCACCTCCTGCAGCTCAGTGTCCTCCCCAGGCTCCTCTGAGGGTCCTGGGCGGGTCCCGGCCCCAGGTGCCAAGTCTGAGTCCCCCTCCTGCAGCAGCGGTGTTGTGGCCTCGCCCGGGGCAGGTGGGCCCCTCTCAGGGTCCGTAGCCGGCAGTGTGCTGAGCTGGATGGTACCCAGTGACTAAAAAACAAAGTCAGGTCTTTTGGTGACAGGATTCTGTAGCACAGCCCGACCCAAGCCACTTCAGGGGAAAGAAATGACAAGGTGTCTGGTAGACCAGCCAGGGCCGTGCACTTTCACTGAAGAGTGCTTCACGGGGTCAGGGTCCAGCTCTGCCCCCAGCTCCCTGGGGGATCCCCAAACGAGTCCCTTATGGGGTGAATGGTGACCCCAAAAGGGATGTCCACCTCCTAAATGCTGGACAGGACCTGAGAAGGGACCTTATTTGGAATAGAGTCCGTGCAGACAAGGGCACACAGGGCAACAGTGGGCCCTAAGCAGTGACAAGGCAGTGTCCTCAGAGAGAGCTTCTCAGAGATACAGACTCTTAGGGAGGAGGCCAGGTGAGGACGGAAGCGGAGACCAGAGTGACAGGTCCACAGCCAAGGCACAGCAGGACTGCTGGCAGCCAGCAGAAGAGGAGAGGGGAGGACCCCCCCAGGGCCTGGGAGGGAGCCAAACCCCTGACACCTGGATTGCAGACTTCTGTCAGACATCAGGCACAAGTGTTTTAAGCCCTATATTTGGGGTCATCTGTTTTGACAGCCCTGGGGAACCCGGACACAGCCCTGTGCCCCCAGTGCCTCAGTTTCCACTCCGGGGGTCTAGACCAGCAGAGATGAAGTCGTCTCCAGCACAACATTGAGGGTCTGCTGAGGGGGTGCGGACGGCTCCCCAAAGGCTGAGTCATGTACATGCAGGGGGACCCCGGCTGCCTCCCTGGGGACTCTCTGTGGCCCTCAAGGCCTGAAGCCCCGACTCGGACAATCCCAGTGATACTCACATGGCTGCCTAGCTCATCCAATCTTCCTGAAAATGAGAAAGGAAATGCTATGAAAATACTGTCTTGTACCACGTAACAATGTTTCAGTCCATGACGGGCCACTCATAGGGCTGTGCGCCCACCAGACTAGAATGCAGCTGATAGGGACACATGTCATTTCTCCTGTGGTTGGGGGGACTCAGGTGTGAGCAAGAGGCACAGAAATGTAGCAGATAAAATTAGTACAGTAGCTGTACCGGACAATAATGAGCAACTATGTTACTGCTTTATGGACTCACTAGTCTCTACTTTGTATCTGTTTCTGGGTGTATCTCCCTCCTTGTGAGAATGTGCTGTGGACAGCCTACCCGCTGATTCACAGGCAGCAGCTCTGCCACCTTGTGGCATCATGTTTGATCATGGCATCTTGCTTCCCTGTGTGATTTAATCTCCTGTTGTTTGTACAGTAACTTGCTTTTAGGTCTGTAGCCCGGGAGTGCCGGTTTACACACAGGCATGCTAGTCAGCTCCACCCTCCAGGTGCTCGAGCCCTCTGTGATGTTTGCAGAACGATGAAATTGTCTGGGGACATATTTCTCAGATTATGCCCCCATCTTTATGTGGCAAATGATTATGACTTATATAATTGGAGCAGGACTACTGTGACGCTAAGTCCTGAAGTCGTAACAAAGAAAGTGTCTTTATTTTTTGGAAAAGTGAAAAAGCTTCACAGCTGGAAACAGGTTAAAGTCCCCAGTGAGTGAGCACGCTCAGTGCTCTCACCTCCCCGACTCCCTGGTGGGAGCTCCAGTCACTTCCACCTTCCCGGCCAAGGGCACCCAGACACCCTGCCCCTGCCCGCTGCCCTGGGATGCTGGTGTGAACCCCTGCGCCTGGTCCCGCACAGGGCACACAGCCCCCTGCCCAGAGCGCCAGCTCACGTAGGAAGGTCCCTGAGTGAGGAAGTGAGCGCAGCTCTGTTTTAAATGCAGAACGCCCGCCTAGCACCTCCTGCAGTTCCTGACCTGGTTGCTGACCTGTGTCCCCTGCGGGGCAGCGCGGACTCTACTCTACCTGGTCTTCTACAGCAGCGGATGTGGGTGCCGATTGTGATGCTGACCATGCCGATACCGATGCTGATACCAGTGCTCACCCACACTGTTACAAACCAGGAGCTTTCAGCAGAACCACCAGCTGGCTTTCCTGGAAGGGAGCAGACCAAGAGCGCCATGGCTCGGTAAGCACGCCCTCCCTCTCCCCCGAGGGACACTTCAGAGAGGAAGCGCCTGCTATCAGAGCTGGAATGTCTCTCCATGTCCAGGCCCACATCTCTCCCAGCGGAGCGGGGATCCCTCCCGGCTCACACACGAGACCGGCTCCAGAGCAGCCACACCTCAGAGACACCCCCAAAGTACTGCTTTCTTCTCATTTGCCCACAAAGGAAGAGGGAACAGCGCTATGTGTCCCAGCGAGCAGCACACAGAGAACGGACCGCAGAGAACCCCCTGCACCCGCACCCGCTGGGACAAGCGCTGCGGTCACACTGATGACCTTCCGGGCCCTGCACGCAGGCTCAGGGGAGACCACCACAGCCTGCCAGACCACCTCCCATGCTGGGACGGGTCTGAGTGCTGCTCGGCCAGAGAGCAGGGACCCTCGGGCACGCTCTGCAACAAGCAAGGACCTGGAGATGCCACACTGGAGGGAGAACTCACACACGAGCCCGCGAGGCCTCTCTCAGACACGCCCAGAGTAGGGAGACGGGTCCCAGAGAGCAGACCGGGGTGCTGGGGCCGAGGCAGGGAGAGCTGCTGTGTGACGGGTGCTGTGAGCCCTTCAGAACCAGACAGAGGGGACGGGACTAGAACCCTGTAGAGCCAGTAGCCAGGGCCACCATCACAGCAGCCCAGCCCATGCAGGTTCGCATTGGATTCAGACAGTCGGTAAAAAAACAACGGAGCCAAAAACTGATGAGCCATCTTCTTTAATCCTAGCTTGCACCCGGCGGGCAAGTAAAAACACACACTGGGCTCCAAAACCCACTCACATTCAGTGCTCACAAAGCTACTGACTTATCCGAGTTTCCTAGAATCAAAGGTTTCTAGCTCACCAGCCTTATTCTCCTCAGTTCCCCATCTGCTTCCTTCTCCCTGCACAAACTCTGCACAAACTGGCTTCTCACTCAACACTCCGCCATCTTGGCTGCTTCCCCTGGCCTCCTCCACGTGGCCTCTCTCTGCTCTCTAATGCTAATCTCCCAGGAACCAAGGGCAAGCTCCCGTTCTGCCCCTATTTTATAGTGTAGATTCAAAACCTTTAATCCAATATACAAAATAGAGAAGTCTCTAATACAAAGACACTTCTCTGAGGCATGATGGGATTGTACCACCCCACATCAAAAAGGGTGGGAAAGGCTTAATCCCAAAACCAAGCCCCAGGCTACAAGGATTCTGCCTGCCCACCGCCTGACCCCAACACACATTAATATCACCTGGGCGACAGCTTCTGTGTGGGCAGCGCCATCTTTAACAAAGTGAGCATAATATATTTTATCTGCCCAACAAGCCTGTACACTGTTCACTTGAAAATGGTAAATTTTAAATAAAATAAAATGGTTACTTTGAAATTTCATCTCCATAAAAAATTCCTATGAAAACAAAAACCACTTCCTTACCTGGACCGGGCATGTCACACATGGTGTCGGCTGTGGAGTGGCATTTTTGCAGGACAGCGACACCTTTGGGACACCTGTCAGGAGGGAGACACGCCCAGTGTTCACCTTTCCAGGTCCACCCCAGACCCAGGCACCAGGTCCAGATTGTCACCAACAGAGGGTGGGCTCTTGGGTGGCTCCCAGAGGGGTGCTTCCCCCGACCTACTTTCGGGGAGCGCTGTGATCAGAGGCCCCACGAGGCTGTCCCCCCAGAACCAGCATCTCAGATGTCATCACCCACATCCCCACTAGGAGGACAGCTGATGTGTTTTCCTCCTCATGAATATTCATGACCTTCTTTGTAGGTCTGTGAACTGAAGGAAAAAAAGGAATTTGTCCTGCTTTTAGCAAAGGCTCAGGAATTCAGACTTTCCTTCCTAATTGTTGAAAAATTGTGACGTATCATCCACAGTCACGCATTTTGAGACCCAGGAAGAATGACTTGCTTGCCAGCCCCCTCACATGTCCCCAGCTCTCTGCAGCACCGTGGAGGGTGACAGCTGTAGAGGTCTCCTGTCACCAGCCCCAGGCTTCCCACTCTCTTTAGGGGAGACGCCCTTTCAGGAACCGGAAGCCGGCAGCCGCCACGTTGCTCTCTATCCACTGAACACATCCACAGCCTTGGAGAAGGCGGGACATGAAGTCCTGGGTTCCTGTACACTCAGTGCCCCGGGTGAGTCCCTGGGCAGCTGGGCAGCACCTCAGGTGCCAGAGGACGCTGGTGAGACGCCTCCAGAACTCTGCACACAGATGGTCAGCAGTCTAGAGGGTACGACATGTTTCTGTAAAGAGCCAAGCACCCGAAGTCCAAGCATGTCCTGTGTCCTTCCTCAGGCCACGATGTCAGGACACACTCCAGCAAAACAAAGGAGCCATTTAGAAAGGGGAAGTGGTGGTGGGCGGAGCCCAGGACAGCAGGGGTCCCAGGGACACAACCTCCATGAGGGATGATGGACAGAAAATGTCGGACAGCTCAGGAAAAGTGAGCTTGAGAAAGTTCAGTTATGCACTAAAACAGTGGAAGCAGTCAGAAAACTTAGAGAGAAAAATAAAACTATGGGAAACAGCATTTGTGCAAATATAGAATAAACTGAACACACAGTTCCATGGACTGAGGGGGGATGAGATCAGATAAAAGAGAACCACTCAGCTGGAGGCAGAGAGGACTCTGGGCTGGTGCTGGGCTGTCTCACCGGGTCGAGAGTCACATGTCCTTCTGATTCTCAGCTCCTAAAGATCAACCCTCACAAGCCCAGGTCCAGAGCCACCTCTGACCCCGCCCACAGCGCCTGGCAGAGAGGCACCTACGTGCTACAAGGTCTGCAGAATTCAGGGGAGTCGGGGCTGTGGTAGAAACGGCCTGTTCGACACTGGCATCTCCGGTTGCTGGTCGGTGTGCACGGCGCCACCTCCTCCTGGTCTGCAGTTCAGGAAAGACGGGGTCAGTCCCAGGGGGCGTGTCCTTGTGTGGACATGTGGACGTACACGGCCATCGGGGCTGGAAGCACTGTGGCCCCAGCAGGGACCCAGCCGGCCACAGGGGATGCACCGAGATGGTCCTGAGGGTTGTTGTAACCCTGCTGGGGACGTCCCCGCCACCTCTTCACACACCTGTCTCCCAGGCACACATAGTGAGCTGGGGTGCGAGCTCAGTTACTGTGACTAATTTCGTAGACGCATTTGGAATCAGTTTCACAGCGACCCCACAGGGAGTATTCTTTTCTAAAAATCTAACTCCCCAGACTTCTCTTCATCGAGACGGTGTGTACACCTTGTGTCTACAGAAACATTAAATGAGGTTTTCCCATTGCGTTTCCCCCTTTCTAACCACGTTTACGGAACTCAGTGCCAACAGGGACACTGCAGGTGCAGATGTCACAGCTGGGATCCTCTGAGGTTAGGTCGTCATGGTCTGAGTGAGGGGACAGGAACATCCAGCCTCAGCCTCACCTAGGGGGTGAGTCCTGCGGGCCTGAGGGCTAGAGCTGTCCACTCCTTTCCCTGCAGACGAGCAGCGAGGGCAGTTCTTAAAGAAATACTGACAGTAAGTCCGAGTCTGGCCTGGATGTTGGGAATCACCGCTGACTCTCCCGAATGGGGGACCGCATCCCGATCTGTGCGGGAATGTGTGTGTCCCTAGGAGGTGTGGATGCTGGAGTGGTGAAATACTGTGACATCTGCAGCCGACACTGAAGTGGTTCACACACACTCCTGCACACACACAGTCACTCACACATGCACACACACAGTCACACACACATACACACGTATACATGCACACACACAGTCACTCACACATGCACACACACAGTCACACACTCCTGCACACACACAGTCACACACACATGCACACACAGTCACACACACAGTCACACACACAGTTACTCAAACATGCACACGCATACACACGTATACATGCACACACACAGTCACACACTCCTGCACACACACAGTCACACACACATGCACACACAGTCACACACACAGTCACACACACATGCACACACGTACATGTGTACACATGCTCACAAACACACATGTACACAAATGACGCCCATGCATGCACTAATGTGATCCAACACCACCAACTGTTTTTTTTTTTTGTTTGTTTGTTTTTGTTTTTTTTTTCATTTTTCTGAAGCTGGAAACGGGGAGAGACAGTCAGACTCCCGCATGCGCCCGACCGGGATCCACCCGGCATGCCCACCAGGGGGCGATGCTCTGCCCATCCTGGGCGTCGCCATGTTGCGACCAGAGCCACTCTAGCGCCTGAGGCAGAGGCCACAGAGCCATCCCCAGCGCCCGGGCCATCTCTGCTCCAATGGAGCCTTGGCTGCGGGAGGGGAAGAGAGAGACAGAGAGGAAAGCGCGGCAGAGGGGTGGAGAAGCAAATGGGCGCTTCTCCTGTGTGCCCTGGCCGGGAATCGAACCACCACCAACTGTTTAATTGCTGGTGCCCTGTGTTCTAGTCTTTCAATTTTTCTAGTGTTAAAATTTACATAATAAACACTCCCTCATTAACTCAAGCATAGCAATTACCTTCCCAGGTCTGTGGGCCTGTGGTCCATTGACTAACTTTCAATTTGAACACAGTGATTCAAATTGAAACAACATTGCTGAGGGTCTAACCGAGTGTAACTGGGTTCTGTCCCCTTCTCACTGCCGCCGTGTGGGGAGCTCTCTGTCCACTGCTGAGCCTCCTGCAGCCACTTCCTGGCAGTGACTGGGAGCCCTGAGCTTGGTGACCGCATGTCCCTTCTTTACCAGAGGCTGGCTGAGTGGACACCTGGCTTCTTTAGTTTCATGGCTAAACAGTGCTCATCCTTGTGGGTAAATACTGAGGCTGAGGTGAAGGACTCCTTAGGGACACACTCCCGGTCTGGCCACTGCGGGGTCAAGGGGCAGCAGGTGTCCATGGGAGACTCACCCTCGGAGCAGATGGAGCACGGCAGGCAGGACTCCAGGCCGTTGGGGAACGCCGTGTACGTCCCTCTGTCACACTTCTCACAGGTCCCCTGGGTGTGGGGGCTCCTGCAGGGCTCACGGACATACTCTCCTGTGAAGGGTCAGCGCTGTGATCAGACCCTCCAGGCTGCCTGGTGTCCCTGCTGTGCGTCCTGCCCACCCTGTCCCTGGGCCCAGCCTCTCCAATGAGACATCACAAGTACTTGTGTCCGGGTTTGGATCCAAGTAACCTTGGGATTTCTACAACTTCTAGGAAACGACAAGGGACAGAGGGGCTCGACCTGGCCTCCAGAGTGCAGGCATGCCCGCCAAGTGTTGGCTCCTCCCACGGCGGTGCTGGGGCAGCGGAGGGACCTCCACCGATACTGGGACCCCCGAGAACACGCTGGTGTCCAAGGCCAGTGAAAGCACCGGACAGCAGCCACCGCTCTGCCCCCTAAACCCAGCTCACCACACCCTGCCCTATCGGAGCGCGAGGACCGCGGGGGCTCCCGGGCTGAGTCCTCCCGCGGGAGCATCGCCAGCTCCTCTGAAGGCTCCTGAGGGCGCACACCGACCCTCGGGCACCTCCCTCCACCAGTGTCCCCTCTGGAAGGTGTTCCCTGGGCCCCCCCCACAACATCTGTGCTGCCCCTCCCCACCGCCCTGCTGCACTGTTAGAGGAACTTCCTGTCACACGGCTGGATGGGCATTTATTCCAGGACCTGCTGGACAGAACCCTCCGGGACTCACCCGCGGGGCACAGCGGGCAGCAGAGGCCGGCGGCCCAGTACTCGTTGGACCCACAGCGGCTGTTCAGGAGGTGGCTCTGTGTAGAGACCAGGGCTTTCGCGGTGGTGATAATCATCTTTGGCTGGAAAAGGACAGCACGCAGTTCACTAATAGTCACCTCTACTGTGTGTCCCCTGAGCTGTGGTGGGCGTGCCTCTCAGCTGCGCAGACGTCACAGCTCATTAACCCCAATGTCAGCTGTAAGCATCAGGGGCTATGGAGCTGGGTCTCCACCCCAGACCACCTCACTGAGGAGCAGGACACCTCATCGCCCCCGCCCCGCCCACGGAGAACACAGCCCCTGTGTCTGCTGTCCCGCGAGTGGGAAGGTCCTAAGCTCACTGGCTCCACATGTGGGGACAGGAAGTGAGCCGTTTCTCATTCCATCCCCTGGGGTGGAACCGGTTACTATGTACAGTTCTATAAGGAAGGGGAATTTAGTAACAACATCAACATCAGCAAAAACTTAATCTGGGGTGACCGAGCATCAAAGTGGGACAGAGGTTGGCCCTGGCCAGACAGCTCAATTGGTTAGCACGTCGTCCCAAAGCACAGAGGTTGCCGGTTCGATCCCCGGTCAGGGCACATACAGGAGCAGATCCACGTTCCTGTCTCTCTTTCTCCCTTCCTCTCTCACTAAAGTCTATAAATAAAAGAAAAAAATTTTTAATGAAAAAGCATGGGGACTGAGGCCACACCATGGAGTTGGGACGCACAAAGGGACAGGCAGGTCCCTGAAGGAGGAGGGGGTAGACCTGGCAGAAATAGGAAGAGACCGAGTTTTCTGGAGGTGCTCAGAGGGGCCCCTTCAGGGGGTCTGGGCCACCACGCTCCCCCTGAAGAGAGAAGCATCCTGGGGGTGGCAGCAGCTGGCAGGTTGGGGGAGGGCCGCCCCAGTGATGTGAGCGGCAGCCTTTGAGCACCCAGAGGGTTTGGGGACGTGACAACATGGTTGGGGACAGCATCTGTGTGGTGAGTCTTCTCAGGCCCTGCTTGATTTCAGGAGAGAAAGTGATGGAGAGAAGGTGGCCCCCAGCACCTGACCCCCAAAGAGCAAAGTGGCAGAAGTCCATCCTCAACAGCAGTTATTTAAATGTAAATGCATTAAACTCTCCCATCAAAAGACAGAGATTGGCAGGATGGATTTAATAAATGATCGACTACACGGTGTCTACAAGAGATGCCCTCTCTGTCCAGGTGCACACAGAGGTCAAAAGTGAACGGAGGGAAAGTGATATTAGATGCACGTAGTAACCAGGGGCAGAGGGAGGGGCCCCCGGAGCAGACAAAGTCCATGCTGGGTAAGGAAGTGCTACGAGAGGCAGAGGAGGACACTAGATGCTGGTAAAAGGGTCAGTGTAGAAGAAGAGGAAACAAGTACAGATGTCCATCCTAATGACAGACCCTGAGCACACGTGAGGCGGAGCTGACAGACGTGAAGGGCGTAGACGGTCCTTCAGGAGGAGTTGGGTCCAATCACCCACCTGCAATGCAGAAGACGACTCAGACAGGAGGTAAGTAAGTGCACGGAGGACCGGAACCACACAGCCCACCCCCGGACCTCCCAGACATACCCAGGGCCCTGCAGGCAAATGTTCTTCCCCTGTGGACACAGACTCCTCCAGCACAGACCACACGCTAGGCCCCCAGAAACGAGGGGACAGTGGGGAATTGCAATTGATCCTACTCAAGTAAAAAAGACTATAAAATAGAGTACAATGAACAGTTGTGT
Organism: Saccopteryx bilineata; assembly: GCF_036850765.1. Taxonomy (NCBI): domain Eukaryota; kingdom Metazoa; phylum Chordata; class Mammalia; order Chiroptera; family Emballonuridae; genus Saccopteryx; species Saccopteryx bilineata. Next base: position 405,080,514 of record NC_089490.1, on the reverse strand, counting down.
GCCAAAATATTGCTCAACCTCATGAAATGAAAAAATCTGAATGTGCCAAAAAAAAAAAAGAAATCTGAACGTGCCTATAACCAGCGAGGACACTGAATCAGTCACAAAAAACCCCCCACAACTCTCTTAAAAGACCAGCCCTGGATTAGATGGCTTGACTGGTGAATTCTATCAAACATTTAAAGAATTTACATGAATGCTTCCCAAACTCTTCCTCATAAAAGAAGGGGGTGAGGATACCTCGTAGCCCCTCCTACTGTGAGCCCAGCAGCACTGCAGAGCGAGGTGTGGGGAGCAGAGACTTCTGGGAGCACCCGCTGCAAGTGAGGACCCTGTGCTGGGATCCGGTAGTGGCCTCCAGATTCCTGGGAACAGGGGTCGGATGCGTCTGCCCCTCCCCCCACCCGAGGAAGGACAGCTGGACTGTGTGGTATTCACAGTGGGGTCCACACCCAGGGGGTGAACACAGGTGCTCAGGGGTGCTCTACAGACCGTACCCATGTGAGTCTGTCAAAGTGTCCATGAACCACAAACGCCACTCTGAGAAAGGAGCTTGGAGGCGGTCACCTCCACAATGATGAGCACCCGTGTCCTCCCCAACCCAGAGTGTTCACTTGTGGCTTCACCGGGCGGAGGAGGGGCGGGTCTCCCGGTTCCCAGCCCTCAGAGTCCGGCAGGCTGGTTCCCGGAGAGTAGGGTCTCTGCTCCAGCCCCTTTGAGCACAGGGACACTCCCTGCTGACCTGGCACACACACCCAGCTGTCACAGGGCTCAGACCTCAGCCCAGCAGAGAAGCCCCAGACCCGGTCTGTCCCTCCCTCTCCCTTCAGGGACTGTGATCCCTGGTGGCTGAGCTCAAGCCACGCTGAGGAGCGGGGTGTTGGGGACGGTGTGGGGTCCGGGAGGAGAAGGTTCCTCAGGGAGGAGACCCTGCCTGCCAGGGGGTGAACAGCAACAGCCCAGACACAGCACCGGGGGCCCTGAGACCTCCAACGACCCCACCCCGTCCCTGGGGGAAAGGGAAGGGAGGGGGGAGAGCCCTGCCTGCCAGGGGGTGAACAGCAACAGCCCAGACACAGCACCGGGGGCCCTGAGACCTCCAACGACCCCACCCCGTCCCTGGGGGAAAGGGAAGGGAGGGGGGGAGAGCCCTGCCCGGAGCTGCTGGGGATCTGGAGGGGGGGGTGCAGGACGCCATGGGGTTTTCTTTGGACCCCAGAGCTAAGACTGGCTCTCCTCAGGCTGGGCCACGTCCACCAGGGCCTTCAGCGTCTCCCTCCCCAGAGTCCCCCGGGTGCAAACCCACCTGGGTTCCTGGCAGCAGTAGCAGCAGCAGAGGCAGCAGCAACGAAACAGTTCCCAGAGACATGGTGCAGAGTGACACCCACAGCCCAGACACACAGACAGTGTGGCCTTAAATACTCCTGCTTTTACCTGCTCCCAACGTATGAGATCTCTCGTTCGTAGGCCAACACTCACTCACAGGCTGACAGCAGCTTTTCTGCTTTTATTGGCACTACTTACTGATTGTGGGCGGTGAATTCCCTTTTATCGCAATTGCTACCGAAAGCCAGATAAAATTTCTGCTCACAGCAGTCACCGCATCCAGCTTGGTCCCTGCAGGGAACCAAGAGCTAGGCACCTGTTTCTCTCTTCAGAACAAGCACGCTGTCCCCCAGCCTCAGTTTTCACCGTCTCTTCCAGGCAGTGGAGGGGTGTGTGTCGAGGACTCCTGCTGCCACCCCGACAGCGACAGCACAAGCCCCAAAGCCAAAGCAAGAGAAGGAGCTCACCTTCTCTCCAGCCCCGGGACCAGCACACTGAGCTAATGACCTGCACACACATGCCAGTGGTCACCGGGCTCCCACCTCAGCCCAGGAGTCTGTCCCTTAACCCACACCTGTCCCTACCTCACCCCTCAGCCCACAGCTTCCTGGAGCTGCTCCTTGGATGGTGCTAAGGCAGGGGAGGCCAGGGGAAGGTGTCTGAGAGCACAGTTCTCTCCGACTCTCCCAGGGCTGACCTTTCCTTCCGGGAGGGGTGAACACAAAATGCTGGGGCCAGCAGTCTCAGAACCTGCCCCCTAGGGGGCCCTCCCTAAACACAGCCCCGAAAACCCAATGAAAAAGAGAAAAGGGAGGGAAGGGGGTAAGCAGGCAGGGGAGGAAGAGAGAAGGGGGGCAGGAGGGGAGGGGGAGGGGAGGAAGAGAGAAAGGGGGACAGGAGGGAAGGAGAAAAGAAGGAAGAGAGAAAGGGGGCGGGAGGGGAGAAAGAGAGAAGGGGGCAGGAAGGAAGGAAGAGAGAAGGGGAGAAGGAGGGGAGGAAGAGAGAAGGGGGCAGGAGGGGAGGAAGAGAGAAGGGGGGCAGGAAGGGAGGAAGAGAGAAGGGGAGAAGGAGGGGAGGAAGAGAGAAGGGGGCAGGAGGGGAGGGGGAGGGGAGGAAGAGAGAAGGGGAGAAGGAGGGGAGGAAGAGAGACAGGGATCTGGAGGGGAGGAAGAGAGAAGGGGGAAAATAGGGAAGTAGAAAAGGAGGAAGAGAGTAGTGGCGCAGGAGGGAAGGAGAAGGGGAGGAATAGAGAAGGGGGTCAGCAGGGGAGGGGGAGGGGAAAAAGAGAGAAGAAGGGTAGGAAGAAGAGAGAAGGGGGCAGGAGGGGAGGAAGAGAGAAGGGGGCAGGAGGGGAGGGGGAGGGGAGGAAGAGAGAAGGGGGCAGGAGGGGAGTAAGAGATAAGGGGGCAGGAGGGGAGGAAGACAGTAGGGGGGCAATAAAGAAGGAAGAGAGATGGGGGGCTGGAGAAGATGGGAAGGGGAGGAAGAGAGAAGGGGCTCAGGATGGGAGGAAGAGAGAATGGGGCAGGAGGGTAGGGGGAGGGGAGGAAGAGATAAGGGGGCAGGAGGGGAGGAAAAGAGAAGGGGCAGGAGGGGAGGAAGAGAGAAGGGGGGCAGAAGAAGAGGAGGAGGGGCAGAAGAGAGAATGGGGAAGGAGGAGATGGGGAGGGGAGGAAGAGATAAGGGTTGACAGGAGGGAAGGGGAAGGGGAGGAAGAGAGAAGGGGGTCAGGAGGGGAGGGGGAGGGGAGTAAGAGAGAAGGGGGCAGGAGGGGAGGGGGAGGGGGGGAAGAGAGAAGGGGGCAGGAGGGAAGGAGAAGGGGAGGAAGAGAGAAGGGGGAAAGAGGGGAGGGGGAGGGGAGGAAGAGAGAAGGGGGGCAGGATGGGAGGAAGAGAGAAGGGGGCAGGAGGGGAGAGGGTGGGGAGGAAGAGGGAAAGGGGAAGGCAGAGGGAAGATTGCAGGGGCCCCTAACAGGAAGCTGACAGGGTTTTTGACGGTCTTGGAAACAGGTCAAGGTCCTTCCTGAGCCTTTAAAACTCAAATTCCCCTCACCCAACCTCCCACTTGGGCAACTTCTTCATTAAGCACCATGAAGTACAAAGTGGTGAGTTACTCCTGACCAGAGTAGTAAGTGGCACAGTGATTAGAGCCTTGGACTGGGACAAAGAGAAACCAGATTCAAAACCCTGAGGTCGCTGGCTTGAGCTTGGGATCATGACCACACATGACCCCATGGTTGCCAGGCTGAGCCCAAGTCTCTGGCTTGAGTACAAGGTCGCTGACCTGAACAAGGGGTCACTGGCTTGGCTGAAGCCCCCCCACCCTCCTGTAAGGCACAGATGAGAAAACAATCAATGAACAACTAAGGTGCCTCAAAGCAGAATGGATGCTTCTCATCTCTCTCCTTGTCTGTCCCTGTCTGTCCCTCTCTCTCTCTCTGTGTGTGTGTCACACACAAAAAGATTGAATCCTGACAACAGCCAGATGTTTATGTGGTTTGTGATCACCATATGGTGAGAGGTACTGCGTGTGAATTGTTACAGTAATATAATGTTATAGTAATTAAATACATAGAAATAAAGAAAAATATAGAAGATATATAGAAATAAGTTAGGATATAATATTAAAGCCATTAAGGCAAGTGAATAAGGCTGTGCCCTCTGGGTGGGAGCTAATCTAGTGTGTAGCAATATGATAGACAAGACCTTGACCTTAGCTCAGGACCCAGTTAGTGCGTGCGTGAAATTATATAGATAAAAAGAGCTCCCTGCGAGGAGCTCCCCAAAAGTGGCTAGATGTGATAATCCTGTAGAGTAACAGCTGTTACAAGGTGTATGCCAGAAAGGGTACCAAAGCTGAGGGGTCCACACTGCTCTGACCAAGGACAGCTGAGAGAAGCACACTGATGGGGCCCCTTAAGCTGTACCAGGCACGCTGTAGGATCTGTGAGTAATAAATTTTCTGTGTGATTCCTGCAACTAACTTGTGTGTCGGTCATGTCTTTCCCCTGGTGGCAGTTGGTCTCGGCACTGATAAGTAGAATCCTCACAGCCGCCTCAAGAGTAGTCTCAAAGAGGCCGCCAGCCCTGCTGATAAGCAGGAGTGTCCCACTGCACGGGGACATTGAATTGGGGACGCCTGATCAACGTAGAGCTCGGACTTTATTGAGACAACTGGTATAGTTGGCCCTCAGACTTAAAGAGACCATTTCAGTTGGAAATTTCTGGCTTAGACCAGAGGGCAGAAGTAAAGAAGAATTTGTAAACTCCATATGGTTTAGTGGCCGTCCGCCAAAAGCTGAGGGAAACCTCTTCCATTTCCAGGTCTGACCTCGTTGGGGGTGTATACTGACCAGACTAGGATAAGGAGAGTGAATGTCCCAAGGTGGACTCAGCAGATGGTTGTCACTCTTGAAAGTTAACTCTGAGAAAACTGTTCTGAAGCCCACAAACTATAAAACATATTATAAAGAGGACCTACAAAATAAACTCTGGAGCAAATTCATGAAAATATTACATTGCTTAAAGCAAAAACTGACTAAAGGCCTTAGAGAGTGAGGGAGGAAGTACAGAGTAGAAACTAGTTTCAGATCCACATACTAACCCAAAATGGTTTTACCCATTCGGGAGACACAGAGTAAAAATTAGTATTAAGAAGGAAAATGGAAAAGATTAGAACTTTTTTTTTTTTTTTTTTTTTTTTTTTTTTTGAAACAGAGAATCAGAGAGAGGGACAAACAGGGACAGAAAAACAGGAAGGGAGAGAAATGAGAAGCATCAGTTCTTTGTTGTGTCACCTTAGTTGTTCATTGATTGCTTTCTCATATGTGCCTTGACTGGGGGACTCCAGCAGAATGAGTAACCCCTTGCTGAATTCAGCCAGTGACCTTTGGGCTCAAGCCAGCGACCTTGGGATCAAGCCAGCAAGTGTGGGGTCATCTCTATGATTCCACACACAAGCCAGCATCTTGGGGTTTCAAACCTGGGTTGTTGGGGACCAAAAAATCTACAGGATATTTTGCAGTTTGGACAGAGGTGCTGGGAGCTGACTGTAAGCTCACAGTCTGCCCAGCCCCCCTCCTCACCTGCCTGATTGAGTTGCAAAGGGCTGTGCTTCAGTGCTCGTCCTGCCTCCCATGTTCCCCGGAAGGACTGGAAGCTGGTTACTTTGTGTACCTTAAGATGGTGGGGGTGTTTCTGCACCTGGTGATTTTCTTGTGTTGCCTTGGAAACGTGATTGATTTGCTAATGTCCCACCTCATTCAGTATATAAAGAAGTATGTTTTCTGGGGGCGGCCATGTTTTTGTGGCTCAGGAGTTACGGCTGGCAAGGAGCTGTGGCATCCTCCCAAAGCCATCCTTTTATTGCTTTAAGTCTATTTTCTTAATTTCGTACCATTTCCAGCTCAAGACCCTGGAATAGATTCATCACGCGGGTTGGGGCACTGGGTCCTCCGCATCACAGGCCCATGGTCTATTCACTGCACCACTGTCCAGTAAGGCTTGAACTAAATTTCTTTCTTAATGTCAAGCTAAAATGTTAAGTCTTCAGTCCCCCACCCATCTGATAGAGCATCTATGTGAAATGCTGAGGTCACAGGTTAAAACCCCAAGCTTGCCTGGTCAAGGCACACACAAGAAGCAGTTAATGAGCCACTAAAGTGAAGCAGCTATGATCTTCCTCCCTTTCTCTCTCAAGTCAATAAATAAAACCTTTCTTAAAAATTCACCTAGAGGTGCTGTCCAGTTGGCTCAGTGGTACAGCATTGGTCCAGTGTGTGGAAGTCCCTGGTTCAATTCCCGGTCAGGGTACACAGGAGAAACTCCCATCCGCTTCTCCACCCTTCCCCCTCTTCTTTTTCTCTGTCTCTTTCTTTCCCTCCTGCAGCCAAGGCTCCATTGTAGCAAAGTTGGCCCCAGGTGCTGAGGATGGCTCCATGGCCTCCACCTCAGGAGCTAGAATGGTTCTAGTTGCAATGGAGCAACGGCCCAGATGGGCAGAGCATCGCCCCCTGGTGGGCAAGCCGGGTGGATCCTGGTGAGGCATGTGGGAGTCTGTCTCTCTGCCTCTCAACTTTTCACTTCAGAAAAATACAAAATAACAAAATAATAAAAAATAAAAAAATTTCACCTAGACCCTGAAAACATACAATAGTACATGAAAACAATTTAACCCTCTCCTCCTCTGCCTGTTCCAACTCATATCTAACTACCTGCCTGCCTAACCTAATTGAAAGACTCCAGGTCAAATTACTCTCAGTTGGCAAATTATACCCCAAAATAGGACACTGAAGTCACTGTGAACTGATTCCCCATCTACAGAGAAACAGGTATGCAGCCACCTAAGAGTTAGAGCAGGGGTCCCCAAACTTTTTTACACAGGGGGCCAGTTCACTGTCCCTCAGACCGTTGGAGGGCCGGGCTATAAAAAAAACTATAAACAGGCCCTGGCCGGATTGCTCAGTGGTAGAGCGTCAGCCTGGCGTGTGGGAGTCCCAGGTTCGATTTCCGGCCAGGGCACACAGGAGAAGCGCCCATCTGCTTCTGCTCCCCTCCCCCCTCCCTCCTCTCTGTCTCTCTCTTCCCCTCCCGCAGCCAAGGCTCCATTGGAGCAAAGTTGGCCCTGGCACTGAGGATGGCTCTATGGCCTCTGCCTCAGGCGCTAGAATGGCTCTGGTTGCAACAGAGCATTGCCCCCTGGTGGGCATACCGGGTGGATCCTGGTCAGGCACATGCTGGAGTCTGTCAGACTGCCTCCCCATTTCTAACTTCAGAAAAATACAAAAAAAAACAAACCCCAAAAACAAACAAACAAAAAAACCTATGAACAAATCCCTATGAACACTGCACATATCTTATTTTAAAGTAAAAAAACAAAACGGGAACAAATACAATATTTAAAATAAAGAACAAGTAAATTTAAATCAACAAACTGACCAGTATTTCAATGGGAACTATGGGCCTGCTTTTGGCTAATGAGATGGTCAATGTGCTCCTCTCACTGACCACTAATGAAAGAGATGCCCCTTCCGGAAGTGCGGTGGGGGCCGGATAAATGGCCTCAGGGGGCCGCATGCAGCTCGCGGGCCTTAGTTTGGGGACCCCTGAGTTAGAGGCATCCGTGCAGGTGTCTGGGTTGTTTTACACCGTTCTGAGCCAGGTGGGTGTTAACCCGCAGGAGGAGAGACAGGCCTGATGAGTTTATGAGAAGTTTGTTTACACATCTGTGAAAGAGAGGGGCTCACACCCTGGTGGAGTCAGCTCAGAGCTGCAGGAGGGGGTGTCTGATGGGGGGTTGCTGCAGGCATTTGCTGGCACGGGGTTGGTGCTCCTGGACATGCTCAGATCAGCGCATCCAGGTTTGTGGCCTTGGTCACAGACTGTCTCCCTTTCCTAACCCTCAGGCCCCTCCCAAAGGCCCTGTCCAAGGACACTTCCCAGAATCCTCCCAGAGTGGGGGGAGTTGCTTGAAGGGAGGGGGAGTTTGGGGGAGGGAGGTGCTTAATGAAGAAGTTTCCCAAGTGGGAGGTTGGGTGAGACATATTTGAGTTTTAAAGGGACCTTGAGTTTACAGGAGCCGTGGACCCCAACCTAACAGAGGGAAGCCTGTTACTCTGTCCCTGAGGCTCTCAGTGAGGTTAATAATGAGGAGAAAGGATGGTTAGCAAACATTTGGTTGGTCCCGAGATTCATTCCCTCTTGTGGAGGTTTGTTGGGAATCTTTATTTTCTCAGTGGGTTCAGTATCTGGTTCATTTAGTTCTAAATGCATTTCACCCTCCTGGAAAAAGGATGTGTGCGCACCACTGATATCAGAAAAACCCTTGCCTGACCCGGTGGTGGCACAGTGGGTAGAGCGTCAGACTGCGACACAGAGGACCCAAGTTCGAAACCTAGAGGTTGCTGGCGTGAGCGCGGGCTCACCAGCTTGAGTGAGGGGTCACTGGCTTGAGCCCAAAGGTAGTTGGATTGAGCAAGGGGTCACTGGCTCTGCTTTAGATGCACCCCACCCCCACCCCAACCCGTGGTCAAGGCACATATGAGAAAGCAATCAGTGAACAATTAAGGTGCTGCAATGAAAAATTGGTGCTTCTCATCTCTCTCCCTTCCTGCCTGTCTGTCCCTATCTGTCCCTCTTTTTGACTGTCTCTGTCCAAAAAAGAAAAGAAAAACCTTGCTGTATCAGGTTGAATCAGGTTAGATTTGGTTAACCACAACTATACAGTGAAGTCATGGTGCACTTCTGACTGATCACAGGAAAGCAACAAAAGATGATAGAAATGTATAATCTGCACCAAATAAAAGGAAAACTCTCCCAGTTTCATACCTATCCAGTGCATTTCGATGTGGGCTCACGCACAGATTTTTTTAGGGCTCCTTAGGTAGCTATCCCATATAGCCTCTACACACTTGTCACTGACTGATGGCCTACCAGAACGGGATTTCTCCACCAAACTGCCGGTTTCCTTCAACTGCTTATCCCACCCAGTAATGTTATTCTTATGTGGTGGCGCTTCCTTATAACGCGCCAATATTCACGTTGCACTTTGGTCACGGATTCGAATTTAGCGAGCCACAAAACACACTGAACTTTCCTCTGTACCGTCCACATCTCGACTGACATGGCCGTGGGCTGCTCTGCTGTATACACGGTGTTACGTCATCATCTGCGCATGCGTACCTGCTACCACGTCATCCTACAGAAACTGGGAGGGTGTTCCTTTTATTTGGTGCAGATTTCACAATTTTATCATCTTTTGTTGCTTTCCTGTGACCGGTCAAAAGTGCACCATGACTTTACGGACACACTGTATATTGTACCAGAGCGTCCCCTCATTTGTAGAAAACAGCTTCTGATGAAAAACTGATCCAGTAGACCCAGAAACTACAAGGGCTTAGTGGCTTCCCCTTTTATATTAATAATAACCCCAGTCTCTCCCAAACTGTAAAGCCAGAGGCCAGGGCCACCATCAGAGCCGCCTGGCCCATGCAGGTTCGCATTGGATTCGGACAGTCGGCAAAGAAACAATGGAGCCAAAAACTGGTGGGCCATAGTCTTTAATCCTAGCTTGCACCCGGCAGGGAAGTAAAAACACACACTGGGCTCCAAAACCCACTCACATTCAGTGCTCACAAAGCCACTGATTTATCCGAGTTTCCTAGAATCAAAGGTTTCTAGCTCACCAGCCTTATTCTCCTCAGTTCCCCATCTTCTTCCTTGTCCCAGATACAAACTCTGCAAAAACTGGCATCTCACTCAGCACTCCGCCATCTTGGCTGCTTTTCCTGGTGTTGGGCGGATAAAGTGTATTATGCTCACTTTGTTAAAGATAACACAAGGAGGCCGTCACCCAGGTGATATTAATGTGTGTTGAAAATCCTTGTAGCCTGGGGCTTGGTTTTGGGATTAAGCCTTTCCCACCCTTTTTGATGTGGGGTGGTACAATCCAATCATGCCTCAGAGAAGTGACTTTGGGTTTTTTTTTGTTTGTTTGTTTTGTTTTTTTGCATTTTTCTGAAGCTGGAAACAGGGAGAGACAGTCAGACAGACTCCCGCATGCGCCCGACCGGGATCCACCCGGCACGCCCACCAGGGGGCGACGCTCTGCCCACCAGGGGGCGATGCTCTGCCCATCCTGGGCGTCGCCATGTTGCGACCAGAGCCACTCTAGCGCCTGGGGCAGAGGCCACAGAGCCATCCCCAGCGCCCGGGCCATCTTTGCTCCAATGGAGCCCTGGCTGCGGGAGGGGAAGAGAGAGACAGAGAGGAAGGCGCGGCGGAGGGGTGGAGAAGCAAATGGGCGCTTCTCCTATGTGCCCTGGCCGTGAATCGAACCCGGGTCCTCCGCACGCTAGGCCGACGCTCTACCGCTGAGCCAACCGGCCAGGGCCCAGAGAAGTGACTTTGTATTAGGGACTTCCCTACTTTGTATATTGGATTAGAGGTTGTGAAGCTACAATATAAAATGAGGGCGGAACGAGAGTTGGCTCTTGGTTCCTGAGATTAGAAGAGAGAGCAGAGGAGAGCAGAGAAAGGCCACGTGGAGGAGGCCAGGAGAAGCAGCCAAGATGGCGGAGTGCTGAGTGAGATGCCAGTTTGTGTAGTTTGTATCTGGGATAAGGAAGGAGATGGGGAACAGAGGTGAATAAGGCTGGTGAGCTAGAAACCTTTGATTCTAGGAAACTTGGATAAGTCAGTAGCTTTGTGAGCACTGAATGTGACTGGGTTTTGGAGCCCAGTGTGTATTTTTACTTGCCCGCCGGGTGCAAAGCTAGAATTAAAGACTATGGCCCACCATTTTTTGGCTCCGCTGTTTCTTTGCCGACTGTCCGAATCCAATGCAAACCTGCATGGACCAAAAGGCTGCTGTGATAGTGGCTCTGGCCCTGGCTCCTGGCTTTACAGCCTTTCTCTGCTCTCCTCTGCTCTCTCTTCTAATGATAATCTCAGGAACCAAGAACCAAGTCCCATTCTGCCCCCATTTTATATTGTAGCTTCACAACCTTTAATCCAATATACAAAATAGGGAAGTCTCTAATACGAAGTCACTTCTCTGAGGCATGATTAGATTGTACTGCCCCACATCAAAAAGCGTGGGAAAGGCTTAATCCCAAAACCAAGCCCCAGGCTACAACAATCCTGCCTGCCCACAACACACATTAATATCACCTGGGCGACGGCCTCCTTGTGTCATCTTTAACAAAGTGAGCATAATACATTTTATCTGCCCAACACACACACAAGGAAATCACACTTCCCTCTTCATTCAGAGCTCCCAGAGCTGCTGACACATCCGGTTCCACAACCAGGAGAATCTTCTCCGGTTCCTCCTAGAATCAAGGGCCCCACCAGTCCCACAGCCCCTCACCTCTGGTTCCCCATCTGCCAACATGGCTTCTTACTCTGCAACACTGACTTCTCTTTCTTCAGCCAAACATGGCTTCTCTCCCCCTCCTCCTTCTTCTCTCCTCTTATAACTTTTCCTGTGGGAAAGCCTCTCCTCCAGCAACATTAGCATAACCGTGGCCCTTCCCAAGCAGGAAGGTCATTAGGAATTTCACAGATTACACACCTGGCGCTGCAAGCGCCATTTTCTAACACTAAAAGTGAGCAAACTCAAAAATCATATCTTACAAACTCCTTTGCCCCACATGCCAGAAGACGCTCACAACAAGAGTCCAGGTGACCTTGAGAGGAAGTTTCTTGGGGCTGGGGGACAGGGAGACAAGAAAGGGCTTAAAGTAGAAGCCAGCTAGAATAGCCCCACCTCGGAGAGAACCTGGCGGGGCTGCCTAGACTCTTAAAGGAAAAGGGCCCTTGCAGATAGGTTCTGGGCACACCCTGGGGTCAGCCGCCACCGCCCCTTGTTTCTTGGGTGGCCGGTTTTGTGACGACAGTTACAGTTTTGGAGACTGTAAGGCCAGGAGCCACCATCGTGGCCATTCACATGCAGGTTCACATTGGATTCGGACAGTTGGTAAAGAAACAATGGAGCCACAAACTGGTGGGCCATAGTCTTTAATCCTAGCTTGCACCCGGCGGGCAAGTAAAAAATACACTCTGGGCTCCAAAACCCACTCACATTCAGTGCTCACAAAGCCACTGACTTATCCGAGTTTCCTAGAATCAAAGGTTTCTAGCTCACCAGCCTTATTCTCCTCAGTTCCCCATCTCCTTCCTTATCCCAGATACAAACTCTGCACAAACTGGCCTCTCACTCAGCACTCCACCATCTTGGCTGCTTCTCCTGGCCACATGGCCTCTTTCTGCTCTCTGCTCTGCTCCCTCTGCTCTCTCATGCTAATCATCCCAGGAACCAAGAGAGCAAACTCTCGTTCTGCCCCCATTTTATATTGTAGCTTCACAACCTCTAATCCAATATACAAAATAGGGAAGTCTCTAATACAAAGTCACTTCTCTGAGGCATGACTGGATTGTACCACCCCACATCAAAAAGGGTGGGAAAGGCTTAATTCCAAAACCAAGCCCCAGGCTACAAAGATCCTGCCTGCCCACAGAGACACACATTAATTTCACCTGGGCAACGCCATCTTTAACAAAGTGAGCATAATATATTTTATCTGCCCAATAGAGACACATACCCGGGAGTGGGTGTGTGGGCAGGGGCAGTGAAAGACAGAGGCTTGCTCCTGTGAGGAGAGCATACTGGGTCTTTTATTTTGAGGGTTTCTAAAGACTGGGAGTTTAGGGGTGATCTTAGGAAAGAATCTCAATAGAATATTCACCAGCTTTAGATGGGTGTGCCAAACTGAGGATCATTCCCTTCTTCATCTGTTCCTGAGTGTGGTTGGCACCAATGACACTAATTGGACTTCTGGAATCTGTCTCCCTGCACAACCAGTAGTCTCAGTCTGCTGGGATTTTGTGCTGGTCCAAAAATAGTTAATCACTCTGATGTTGTCTGACGATTACAGGCCCAGTGATCTCAGTCGAATTTGCATACACTCAGGGTGATTTCTGCTTTAGTTGTCTGTCGCGGACATAGTTCTCCTATTTTCACTGGTTTCCAAGTGTAACAAGGTTGAAAAGTGTGGGAAACAGGCTGTAAGCTGACAAAATCCTTATAGCCTAGGGCAGGGGTCGGGAACCTATGGTTCATGAGCCAGATGTGGCTCTTTTGATGGCTGCATCTGGCTCACAGATAAATCTTTAATAAAAAACAAATTAACGTTTAAAATACAAAACATTCTCATGTATTACAATCCACTCATTTCCTACTGTTCATATTGATAGTTGTGGGTGGCTGGAGCCAATCACAGCTGTCCTCCGGGACAACACCAAATCTTTATTGGATAATGCCTAACGTACATGGGTCGTTGTATGGCTCTCATGGAATTACATTTTAAAATATGTGGTGTTCATGGCTCTCTCAGCCAAAAAGCTTCACAACCCCTGGCCTAGGGCTTAGTTTAAGACTAAGCTCTTCCCCTCAACCTTGACTGTTGTATGGTGGTGGAGGGTGCACTCTAATGAGGATTCCTGTTTATGCCTCAGAGGTGTGACTTTGTATCAGAGACTTCCTTATTTGCATAGGGCTCTGCACTATATAGTAAAGCAGACCGGGGGCTTTGCTTTTGCTCTGGCCTTGCCATCAACTTGCAGAGGCCTCCCATCCCATCCTCTTTTCTCTTTCAGTCTATTTCTTCATTCTGCACCGTTCTCACTCAGGACCTGGACCATTACTAGCTGCGCTGGTTCATGGCAGAAAAGCACCGATTTCAGATGTTTACCCTTTGGTTGGGAATGAGAAGTGTAAGCTGTCTGTACTTGCTGTAACACCCGGTGGCCGAGGCCAGGCGGGTTCACATTGGGTTCGGGCGGAATAGAAGTGCTACGGAACTGGCAGAACTGGCACCGTAAAAGCTAGGCAAGGGCGGAGCAGCAACCAGGCAGGGAAACAGCTTCCCTGGAGGCAGGTGAGCAAAGAGCGCTTGGTAGGCTGGCAGGCAAACAGGATACGTCCCCTGGGGGCGGTGAACAGGGATCTGCGGAAAACGGCCCTACACAGAGTATCCTAGCACGTGTCTCTGCCACGTGCATCCAGTCATCAAACCAAGTGCAAAGGTGAGCCTAACACAGGTGTTTTCCCTACAGTTGGTTACAGAAGATAAGATTTTTGTCATTTACTAGATGGTTGTAAACTGCTTGGCCATTTAACTGTCTGTCTCAGTTTCTATATCAAGAAAATAACAGACAGAGGATCCCAGTCCTCACGTCATTGTCGCCCGAATGCTGTGAACATCGAGTTAGAGCACTGGACGGGGGTGAGTGAGGACCTGGGCTGCGGGGCGGGTCCCGGGGAGCCTGAATTTGGAGGGGGCGGGGCCGTTGGTCCTCAGTCCCTGGTCGTCATCAGCGGGGGCTCTTCCTGCCCTTGGAGTGGCCGGAAGGGAGAACACTCTGGGCGGCATCACAGTGCCCTCTCCGTGATGCCCCGGCCTCTGGGGCTGAGGGACGGGCTTGGGTAGATTGGGGGTCCCTCGTGTGTGGTGACTGCAGTGTCAGCCCCATCTCAGAGGCAGGTGGGGGCTGGGGCAGGGTGTCCGGCAGGTCGGTGGGGAAAGCAGGTGAGCTCAGCTCCCTGACGTGATCCCTGCCTGGGGAGGGGACGACCACTCTCCCCTCTTTCCCACTGAGGAGACGTCTCCTGTCACCTGCCGTTAACCTCTAAGGACTGTCTGCTCTCTGTCCTCACAGGGAGTGGGGATGGTAAAAAAGACACATGATGAGTCGCTTGTCCTCCCTGAGCAGAGTGCGGGTCCAGGCTTGGCCCCCTGTCCAGGGGCAGCCCAGCCCCACGTCAGGAAGTGGGCAGACCAGCTCCAGGAAGCCCCTCACTGCCTGAGTCTCAGCCCAACAGGAGCCGAGGGCCCTGAGCTGGAAGAGCCTGAGACTGGGAGGATTCGATCCACAGTGGGGAAACTGAGGCACCCAAGTGGCCTTGAGGAGCCCTGACCAAAGCCAGCTGAGCTGGCAGCAGGGACAGAGCTGAGACCAGAGTTCACTCCCTGAGCCCTGGGATTCTTGGGCCCCTGTTCTCTGGGGGTGCGAGCCCCACCCGTGCTGACTCGCCCACCCAAGACAGGGCCTTGTTTTTCAGGTGTCTGGAGGCTCAGTGCCCGTCACGTCATTGCGAGAGACCTGAGTCCCCACGACAGGAGACTGCAGCCTGTCTGCTGACAGTGTGGACGTGGAATCTGAGACCCCAGTCCCCCCTGGACCCTGGAGCACCCGGAAGGGGTGGGTGGCTCGCACGCTGATGTAGATGAAGGAGGCCACCCCCCCCAGTGGTCACGTGGTCTGACCTGTCTTCATCATCCCCACCCCCACCCCCGCTTGAGGGTCAGGCTAGGGTCCCGATGGCTCTGGAACAGGTAGGGGGCCGTTTGCCACTTTGAAGGATAGTAACAGTGATGATGTGCTTCCCAGCCTGGCTGTCCCTTATCTCCTCAGTGTCACCTTAGTCATCAGAGCACACAGTACCAGGACGGCATTCAGGGGAGGATCCTGAGTGTAGGGAGGCCTCATGTGCCGGCACCACCCCCTGGAGAGCACCGGAGCCCCGCCTGAACACAGGTGTGTCCTTGACACCTCCACAGCCAGGTGCCCACACTGTCACCAGCCAGTCCTCCACGAACTGTCTGCTGTGTGGGGGTGCAGGGGGACAAAGGAGGGGTGTCGGCTCCCCATGGCCGCTGTCCACAGTTACTACAGACTCTTGTTCCCTCACAGTCTGGAGGCCAAGAGCCCAAGACCTCAGCTTCACGCAGCTGCGCTCCCTCCGGGGTCTCCCAGGACGACCCCTCCGGCCCTCCTGCTGGCTGGGTCCCAGAGCCGTCCCTCCTGTCTGTGCCTCTGTCCTGTGAAGGCTGTTTCCCCAGCTGCACTGCCTCCCTCTACACTGTTGTTATGGTCCTGCTGTCCTCACGCTGTTTAATAAAGCTTTGCACTGAATAAAGCCGCCCCTTTCACTGCATCCCAAATTGTGGGCTCCAGTTGGTTGGTGTTAGATTATTGCCAACGGCCATGGGTTGGCAAATATGCAGATCTGGGGACGATGGAGTAGGGCAGTGGTTCTCAAAGTGTGTGCCAGGGTGCACTGGTGCGCCCTATGGTATTCCAGAGAAATATGTGCCTGTTGGGGACCAAAAAACCAACAGGGTTTTGGAGTTTAGATTTTGGGGGGACAGAGGTGTGGGGAATTGGCTGTAAGCTGACAGTCTGCCCAACTCCCTAATTCATTTGCCTGATTAGGTTGCAAAAAGTTGTTAAGTTGTGGTGCTGAATTGTTTAAACTACCCCCCATGTTCCCCGGAAAGACTGGAGGCAAGTTTCTTCTACCTTTTGTTTGGTGTAAAGTTAAGATGATATGTATGGTGGGGGCTTTCTGCATCAACACAATTAAGAGTAAAAAGAGAGGAATTATTCTTCAATGTTTTTATGAGGAAATGAGAGTTTGCCTTTCAATTATATGCCCAAACATTGAAGAAATCGCTAGGACACATCAGGCTCATGTTTCTCATAAGCACAAGAATGAAAAAACTTACATTCACACTAGGACCTGCCGAATTTACTAAATCTTACTAAGAATGTATTATATATATTACAATTATATATATCAATCATCAGTTTTTCTTCGTTGTGAAACTTTAGTTGTTCATTGATTACTTTCTCATATGTGCCTTGCCCGTGGGCCTTCAGCAGACAGAGTAACCCCTTGCTCAAGCCAGTGACCTTGGGTCCAAGCTGGTGAGCTTTTGCTCAGACCAGATGAGCCTGTGTTCAAGCTGGCGACCTTAGGGTCTTGAACCTGGATCCTCCGCATCCCAGTCCGATGCTCTATCCACATCGCGACTGCCTGGTCAGGCAACTTTTTGTTGTTTTTAAATTTTTAACCCCTCTTTTTTACAAATTCTAAAAAGCATAACTTAAAAAAATATAACAAAAATGTTTCTTAATGTCAGAATAAATTTAATTTTGCCATTTTAGAAGCTCGGGGCTGCAGTGTTCCCTTGCGTGGGTTGCCTGCAGTCCCTGCGAAGGTTTGCAATAAAACTTATAAAATTCACTTTGGGTTTGCTGTGGTCTGTCTCCTGGGATATAACAGTATTTACCTCTGACTACACAGAGCTCTTTCATCCACAGTTCCTGTTTCTTATTTGGAGACATTTCACTTCCTAGAATTGGACCAGCTGCGTTATTTTAAGTATTTAAGTATTCTAAGAATTGTGTGTAATCATCACTCAATGAAAACAGTGTGGCAAAAGTAAACATCACTATGTCACACTGCTTTTTTTCTTAGCCAGAGAAAAAGAGAGAGAGGGATAGACAGGGACAGACAGACAGGTAGGGAGAGAGATGAGAAGCATCAGTTCATGGTTGCTGCACCTTAGTTGTTCACTGATTGCTTTCCCATATGTGCTTTGACTGGGCAGTTCCGCTGAGCCAGTGACCCCTTGCTCAAGCCAGTGACCTTGGGCTCAAGCCAGCGACCATGGGGCCATGTCTATGATCCCATGCTCAAGCTGGATGAGCCCATGCTCAAGGCGGCGACCTCAGGATTTCCAACCTGGGTCCTCGGCACCCCAGGCCGACGTTCTATTCTCTGCACCAACGCCTGGCCGGGCACTTTTTTACTTTAACTCCAAAATGGCGCCAACCTCTTACTGCCGCAGACCAGCGCGGCTATGGTGCGGAATTAAAGAAACATACTCATCAAGGAAAAATGGGAATGGGAGGACTCTTCAAATGCTGATGGCAATATCCGAGTGCCCCATAGCCCCAGTTTGCTTTATTATATAGCCATATGCAAATCAAGGAAGTTCTTGACACAAAGTTACACATCTAAGGCTAAAACCCAAACTCTCCCAAGGCATAAATAGGACGCATTAGTGAAATCTACCAACATCTGAAAACAAACAGAGTCAGAGGAAGGGCATGTAAATTGCTTCCAGCAACCTAAGGAAGCAAGTGAAGTAGGTGCAAATACTCAGCATAATAGCCAATATGGAGATGGAGGGGGTAGAACTTAGCCTTTTGCTAAGCCTGAAATATACAATGGCTTTCTGCCATTTATGGTCCACAACATCTTACAGCTGACATTAAGGTTAATGAGCTGTGATGTCTGCACAGCTGGGAGGCACGCCCAACACAGCACAGGGGACACACAGTAGAGGTGGCTATTAGTGAACTGTGTGCTGTCCTTTTCCAGCCGACGATGACCACCACGAACGACCTGGTCTCTGCACAGAGCCACCTATTATCCAGCTGCTGTGGGCCAAACGAGTACTGGGCTGCCAGCCTCTACTTCCCCGCTGTGCCCCGCGGGTGAGTCCCAGATGGTTCTGTCCCGTGGGGCCCTGGAATAAATGCCCATCCAGCTGTGTGACAGGACCTTCCTCTAACAGTGCAGCAGGGAGGAGGGGAGAGGCAGCACTGTGGCGTGAGAGGGGCCCAGGGAACACCTTCCAGAGGGGACACTGGCCGAGGGACGTGCCCCTGGGTCAGTATGCGCCCTCAGGAGCCTTCAGAGGAGCTGCTGGCGCTCCCACGGGAGAACTCAGCCCGGGAGCCCTCGTGGCCCTTGCGCTCCGGAGCTCCGATGGGGCAGAGGGTGTTGAGCCGGGCTGGGGATAGAACGCTGGCTGCTGTCAGGTGCTTTCACTGACTCTGGACACCAGCCCGTCCTGGGGGGGCCCAGTATCTCCCCGGAGTGTAGGAGGGATCCCTCCGCTGCCCCAGCACCGCCGTGGGAGGAGCCAACACAGGACAGGCACGCCCTCGCTTGGGAGGCCTAGGACTGAGCCCCTCTGTCCCTGGTCGTTTCCTGGAAGTTGTAGAAATCCCGAGATTACTTGGATCCAAAGCCCAGACAGAAGTACTTGTGTTTTCTCACTGGAGAGGCTGGGCCCAGGGACGGGGTGGGCAAGACGCACAGCGGGGACGCCACGCAGCCTGGGGGGTCTGACCACAGCGCTGACCCTTTCACAGGAGAGTATGTCCGTGAGCCCTGCAGCAGCCCCCACACCCAGGGGACCTGTGAGAAGTGTGACAGAGGGACGTACACGGCGTTCCCCAACGGCCTGGAGTCCTGCTTGCCGTGCTCCACCTGCTCCGAGGGTGAGTCTCCCACGGACACCTGCTGCCCCTTAACCCCTCAGTGGCCAGGCCAGGAGTGTGTCCCTAAGGAGTCCTTCACCTCGAGCCCCAATATTTAGCCACAAGGATGAGCACTGTTTAGCCATGAAACTTAAGAAGCCAGGTGCCCACTCAGCCAGCCTCTGAGTAAGGAAGGGACATGCGGTCACCAAGCTCAGGGCTCCCAGTTGCTACAAGGAAGTGGCTGCAGGAGGCCCAGCAGTGGACAGAGAGCTCCCCACACGGCAGCAGTGAGAAGGGGACAGAACCCACAGTTACACTCGGTCAGATCCTCAGCAATGTTGTTTCAGTTTGAATCATTGTATTCCAATTGAAAATTAGTCATTTTCATGTAGAAAACTTGGAAAATACACATAAAGACATAATAAAGTAAACATGACCTTTCAGAAATGAACTTTTTTATTATGAAAATTTCAGCCTGACCAGGTGGTCGTGCAGTGGATAGAGCGTCAGACTGGGATGTGGAGGACCCAGGTTCGAGACCCCGAGGTTGCTGGCTTGAGAGCGGGCTCATCTGGGACTTGAGCTTGGGCTCTCTCAGCTTGAGCACAGGGTCGCTGGCTTGAACCCAAAGGTTTCTGGCTTGAGCCCAGTGTCGCTGACTGAGCAAGGGGCCACTTGCTCTGCTGTAGCCCCCCAGTCAAGGCGCATATGAGGAAGCAATCAATGAACAACTAAGGAGCTACAACACAAAGAATTGATGCTTCTCATCTCCCTTCCTGTCTGTCTGTCCCTCCCTCTCTGTCACACACATGCAGAAAAAAAGAAATTTTCAAAACATGTAGAAAAGTTGAAAGAGGAGAACAGAGGGTGACAACGATTAAACAGTTGGTATGTTTGATCACAATTGTGTGTGCCTATGTATGAGCATGTTGTATGCACACATGTATGCACACAATGTACATGTGTATACATATGTGTTTGCACTCATGTGTAGACATGTAGGTGTCTGCGAGCACATGTGAACCACTTCAGAGTCACCCACAGCTGTCACAGTATTTCACCCCAAAGCACCCCGTCCACACTTCCTTCAGATAAACACAGTCCTGCACAGATCCCTGTGCCGTCCCCCATGCAGGCCAATCGGTAGTGATGTCCTGACGTCCAGGCCAGACTGGGATTCACTGTTAATAAATGTTTCTTTAGAGATTCCGGTCGTTGTTTGTCCTCAGAGATCAGAGTGGAGACCTGTACCCCACAGGCCCGCAGGACTCAATCTCAGGGTCTCACAAACTCAGACGATGGTGACTCATCCTCAGAGGCACACAGACATGACATCTAACACCAGTGTCCCCATTGGCACTGAATTCTGTAAACACGGTGTCGGGCACACAGCCGTGTTAGGCTTGCTCACTTGCACGTTGCCTGATGGGTGCATGAGCTCTGGCAGCGCCCTGTGTGTGGTCTCTGCAAGGCTGCGGGTACTTGTCCTCCGGGCAGCAGATTGCAAACTGCGGATTGCCTGCTGCCACTGGGAGGGACACTGTGTGCTACTGCTGGCTGGAGAGGGTTTTCTTAGCCTGTTTTTCTTGTCAGCCCAGAGAGAGGGGGAAGCGGTCTCCCCTGCCGGCTGGTCCACCATTGCTAGACTCTAATAAACAGAATGGCCCACCACCCTCTGGCTCCACAGTTCCTCTATCGACTGCCTGAATCCAGGGGGCCTGCATGGTCACAGCCACCGCCTTACACATGGTTAAAAAGGGAGCTACCCAATAGGAAACCACACTTAATTATTTGTAAGCCACAAAGGAATACATACAGTCTTGATGAAGAGAAGTCTGGCAAGTTAGACTTTTAGAAAAGGAGACTCCCTGTGGGCTCGCTGTGAAACTGATTCCAAATGCATCTATGTGTCACAGTCTCTGAGCCTGTGCTCCAGCTCACCGTGTGTGCCTGGGAGACAGGTGTGTGAAGAGGTGGCGGGGACGTCCCCAGCAGGGTTTACAACAACCCTCGGGACCATCTCGGTGCATCCTCTGTGGCCGCTGGGTCCCTGCTGGGGCCACAGTGCTTCCAGCCCCGATGGCCGTGTATGTCCACATGTCCACACAAGGACACGCCCCCTGGGACTGACCCCGTCTTTCCTGAACTGCAGACCAGGAAGAGATGGCACCGTGCACACCAACCAGCAACCGGAGATGCCAGTGTCGAACAGGCCGTTTCTACCACAGCCCCGACTCCCCTGAATCCTGCAGACCTTGTAGCACGTAGGTGCCTCTCTGCCAGGTGCTGTGGGCGGGGTCAGAGGTGGCTCTGGACCTGGGCTTGTGTGGGTTGATCTTTAGGAGCTGAGAACCAGAAGGACATGTGACTCTCGACCCGGTGAGACAGCCCAGCACCAGCCCAGAGTCCTCTCTGCCTCCAGCCAGTGGTTCTCTTTCATCTGATCTCACCCTCCCCCCTCAGTGCAAAGAACTGTGTGTTCAGTTTATTCTATATTTGCACAAATGCTGTTTCCAATAGTTTTATTTTTCTTTCTGAAGTTTTCTGACTGCTTCCCCTTTTTTAGTGTATAACTGGCCTTTCTCAAGCTCACTTTTCCTGAGCTGTCCGACACCTTCTGTCCATCATCAGTCATGGAGCTTGTGTCCCTGGGACCCCTCCTGTCCGCCTACCACCATTTCCCCTTTATAAATGGCTCCTTTGTTTTGCTGGGGTGTATCCTGACATCACAGCCTGAGAATTGATACAGGACAGGCTTGGACTTTGGGACCTTGGCTTTTTACAGAAACATGTCGTACCCTCTAGACTCCTGACCATCTGTGTGCAGAGTTCTGGAGGCGTCTCACCAGCGTCCTCTGGCACCTGAGGTGCTGCCCAGCTGCCCAGGGACTCACCCGGGGCACTGAGTGTACAGGAACCCAGGACTTCATGTCCCGCCTTCTCCAAGGCTGTAGATGTGTTCAGTGGATAGAGAGCAACGTGGCGGCTGCCGGCTGCCGGTTCCTGAAAGGGCGTCTCCCCTAAAGAGAGTGGGAAGCCTGGGGCTGGTGACAGGAGACCTCTACAGCTGTCACCCTCCACGGTGCTGCAGAGAGCTGGGGACATGTGAGGTGGCTGGCAAGCAAGTCATCCTTCCTGGGTCCCAGACAAACCTAGCTCTGATTTCAAAATGCGTGACACTGGATAATACGTCACAATTTTTCAGCAATTAGGAAGGAAAGTCTGAATTCCTGAGCCTTTGCTAAAAGCAGGACAAACTCCTTTTCTCCTTCAGTTCACAGACTTACAAAAAGGTCATGAATATTCATGAGGAGGAAAACACATCAGCTGTCCTCCTAGTGGGGATGTGGATGATGACATCTGAGATGCTGGTTCTGGGGGGACAGCCTCGTGGGGCCTCTGATTATGGCACATAGCGCTCCCTGAAAGTAGGTCAGAGGAAGCACCCCTCTGGGAGCCCTCCGAGTGCCCTCCCTCTGTTGGTGACAATGTGGACCTGGTGCCTGGGGCCTGGGTGGACCTGGAAAGGTGAACACTGGCACATCTCCTCCCAACAGGTGTCCCAACGGTGTCGCTGTCCTGCAGAAATGCCACTCCACAGCCGACACCGTGTGTGACATGCCCGGCCAGGTAAGGGAGTGGTTTTTGTTTTAATAGGAATTTTTTATGGAGATGAAATATCTAAGTAACCATTTTATTTTATTTAAAATTTACCATTTTCAGGTGAACAGTGTACTGGCTCTAGTCCCGCCCCCTCTGTCTGGTTCTGACGGGCTCACAGCACCCGTCACACAGCAGCTCTCCCTGCCTCGGCCCCATTTCTAACACAAGCCACTGCTTCCATACTCCTTATGTTAGCTGTCATTATTAACCTGCTATACTCAGGCCAATGAACATTCACAAAACTTATAAACCCAACAGCATCAATTATTATAACCCTGGCCTTAGCCATAAAAATAGGCCTCGCTCCCCTCCACTTCTGAGTCCCCGATGTGGAGCCTATAGATGACACAGTGTTTCAAGTAGTGTAGGCATCAGGGTCATCGGAGTATCATCGTGGTATTCCGGATAAGCCTAAGAAGTGTTGGGAGAAGAAGGTTACATTAACACCTACAAATATTACTAAAAAGTGAGCTTTAGTTCAGGCGGGGTGTAGTGAAAGTGGGATACTACATAATAAGTGTCGTGAAGTACGATGTCTAAGGATGAATTAGCTAGTACGATGCCGGTTAAACCCCCTACAGTAAAAAGGAAAATAAACCCAAGGGCCCATACTATGGCCGGGGGTCATTTGATATTGCCTCCATGAAGAGTTGCTAATCAGCTAAATACTTTGACACCAATAGGAATAGCAATAATTATAGTAGCAGACGTGAAGTAGGCGCGTGTATCGACGTCTATTCCAACAGTAAATACATGATGGGCTCATACAGTAAACCCTAGGAACCCAATAGATATCATGGCTCAGACTATTCCTGTATAACCAAATGGTTCTTTTGTTCCTGAGTAGTATGTAACAATATGGGAGATAATTCCGAATCCGGGTAGGATGAGAATGTATACTTCGGGGTGGCCGAAGAATCAAAATAAGTGTTGATATAAAATGGGATCGCCCCCTCCGGCCGGCTGGGTCGAAGAAGGTTGTGTTTAAGTTTCGGTCCGTTAGAAGTATGGTGATTCCAGCGGCTAGTACAGGGAGTGATAGAAGGAGTAAGACTGCGGTAATCAGGACGGATCAGACAAAGAGAGGTGTTTGGTATGGGGATAGGGCGGGGGGTTCATATTAATAATGGTGGTAATCAAGTTAATTGCCCCGAGAATAGAGGAGACACCTGCCAAGTGCAATGAGAAGATGGCTAGGTCGACTGAGGCGCCGGCGTGGGCCAGATTACCTGCCAGTGGGGGGTAGACCGTTCATCCGGTTCCCGCACCAGCTTCAACTATGGAGGGTGCTAATAGGAGTAGGAAAGAGGGGGGTAGTGGTCAGAAGCTTATGTTATTCATACGGGGGAAGGCCATGTCTGGGGCGCCAATTATCAGGGGCACGAGTCAGTTTCCGAAGCCGCCAATTATAATAGGTATTACTATAAAGAAAATTATTACAAATGCATGAGCAGTGACCACTACGTTGCAGATTTGGTCGTCGCCTAACAAGGCTCCTGGTTGGCCGAGTTCTGCGCGGATGAAAAGGCTCAGGGCTGTGCCTACTATCCCCGCTCAGGCACCAAATAGAAGGTAGAGTGTACCAATATCTTTGTGGTTTGTTGAGTAAAGTCAACGAGTTGCGAACATAGGTAAAATGGCTGAGTAAGCATTAGACTGTAAATCTAAAGGCAGAGGTGCGAGTCCTCTTCTTACCAAGCCCTGTGGTGCATCACACATTGAATTGCAAATTCAAAGACGCAGCTTCAATCCTGCTGGGGCTTCTCCCGCCTTTTTTCCCCTACACGGCGGCGGGAGAAGTAGATTGAAGCCAGTTGCTTAGGGTGTTTAGCTGTTAACTAAAGTTTCGTGGGTTGGAAGCCCATCAATCTAGTAAGGGCTTAGCTTAATTAAAGTAGTTGATTTGCATTCAGCTGATGTAAGATAGAGTCTTGCAGTCCTTAGGTGGAGTACAGAAGTTAAATATATACTCTATTTACTTAGAGCTTTGAAGGCTCTTGGTCTAGTTAACCTAAACTTCTAGTTGAGCAGGGTTATTGCTGGGGCGAGCGGGAGGGTGATTGTTGACAAAATGATAAGTACTGGAAGGCATTTTATTTGTTTTTTATTATTAAATTGTCATTTGATTTTTATGTTATTTGTGGTAGGGAATACAGTTAGGGAAGTGACGTACGTTAGTCCTATGTAAAAGAAAAGGTTGAGTATAGCAGTGACTAGTAACGTAGCTAAAGTGATGTTGTTGTTTTTGGTTAGTTCTTGAATTCACTTAGGCAAGAAGCCAGCTAGAGGAGGGAGGCCTCCTAGTGAGAGTATAATGGTTAGGGTGCTGGTAGTGATCAGGGGTATTTTATTTCATATGTGGGAGAGGGATAGGGTTGTTGTTGCTGAAGTTATAATGAAGAGTATAAATGTTGTGGTTGTTATTAGGATATATAGGAGGAGGTTTAGTAGTGTTATAGTTGGGTTAAATGTTAGAATAGAGGTTATTCATCCCATATGGGCGATTGAAGAGCATGCTAGGATCTTACGGAGCTGGGTTTGGTTTAATCCCCCTCAACCTCCAATTGCAATGGATAGTATAGATATAAACAGGATCAGGTCTAAATTAATAACAGGACTAATTACATAGAGGGCTGATAGTGGGGCTAATTTTTGCCATGTTAGTAAAATTAGGCCAGATGAGAGAGAGGTGCCTTGTGTAACTTCTGGGACTCAGAAGTGGAGGGGAGCGAGGCCTATTTTTATGGCTAAGGCCAGGGTTATAACAATTGATGCTGTTGGGTTTATAAGTTTTGTGAATGTTCATTGGCCTGAGTATAGCAGGTTAATAATGACAGCTAACATAAGGAGTATGGAAGCGGTGGCTTGTGTTAGAAAATATTTAGTGGCAGCTTCTATTGATCGGGGGTTGGTTATATTGTTTTATTAACAGGGGGATATGGCTAATATATTTATTTCAAATCCTAATCAGATTATTAATCAATGGGAGCTTATTATTACGATTGTTGTACCCAAGATAACTGTTAGTATAATTATAGTGAGGATAAGGGGATTTATTAGTACGGGAAGGATATAAACCAACATTTTCGGGGTATGGGCCCGATAGCTTATTTAGCTGACCTTACTTAGAATTTGGTGTAGTGTGGTAGCACGGAGATTTTTGAAGTCTTAGGGGTAGGTTCAAGTCCTATAGTTCTAGAAATAAGGGGGCTTGCACCCCTATTCTTTACTCTATCAAAGTAATTCTTTTATCAGACATATTTCTTATGTTTGGGGTGGGATATCCGCTGTAAGGATTGGCATAGCAACATGTCATATACACAGGGCTAGTGTGAGGGGTAGGAAAATTTTTCATAATAGGTGTATTAGTTGGTCATATCGGAATTGAGGGTATGATGGCGTGCACTCATAAGAATGTGATGGTAAGGAACAGGGTCTTAAGGGTAAAGTTGATTGTGTAAAGTTCTGGCATTAGAGGACTATGGTATTATAAAGAGGATGATTCCATAGCGAAGTCTTTTTTGAACGACAGGTGTATGGCAGGGGTCTCCAAACTTTTTACACAGGGGGCCAGTTCACTGACCCTCAGACCATTGGAGGGCTGCCAAATACAGTGGTCCTCTCACTGACCACCAATGAAAGAGGTGCCCCTTCCAGAAGTGCAGTGGGGGCTGGATAAATGGCCTCAGGGGGCCGCATTGCGGCCCGTGGGCCATAGTTTGGGGACGCCTGGTGTATGGTGACCTTGAAAAGTACCCTCTTGGACAACGTCGCGCCATCATTGTTTTATTGTTAGGAGGTTAGCTGTTAGGCCCAATTGTAGAAGGGACACTGAGTAAAAATGGAATCATACAATTAGTCCTGAGGTTAGTAGTAATGCAGACAGGGCTCCTATAAGAGGTCAGGGGCTGGGATTTACTATGTGATATGCATGGGTTTGGTGGGTCATTAGGCATTATCGTGTAAGTACAGGCTAACTAGGAGTGTGAAGATGTAGGCCTGGATAAGGGCTACAGCAAACTCCAAAATAGTTAATGAAATAAGAATGATGAATGTGATTAATGCAGTTGCAGTGCTAATGCTTATAAGTGCTAGAGTTGCACCTCCAATGAGGTGAATTAAAAGGTGTCCTGTGGTAATATTCGCCATTAGCCAAACGGCTAGGGCTATAGGTTGAATAAATAGGCTGATTGTTTCGATGATAACTAGTATGGGGATAAGGGGGATGGAGGTACCTTGTGGGAGGAAGTGCGCAAGGGAGGCTTTAGTTTTGTGTCGGAAACCAAGAATTACTGCACCTGCCCATAGTGGGGTAGCCATTCCGAGGTTTATTGATAATTGGGTAGTGGGTGTGAAAGAATGGGGTAGAAGGCCAAGGAGGCTTGTGGACCCAATGAATAGAATTAGTGACATTAGCATAAGGGTTCAGGTTTGTCCTTATTGACTGTGGATTATTATCATTTGTTTTGATGTTAAGTGAAGGAGTCATTGTTGTATTACAATTAATTGATTCGCAATTAGTCGACTGGAGGAAGGAAATAGGATGGTGGGGAATATAATAATTAAAACAACAACAGGTTGGTAGAGCATCGGCCTGGTGTACAGGGGTCCCAGGTTCGATTCCCGGCCAGGGCACACAGGAGAAGCGCCCATCTGCTTCTCCACCCCTCCCTCTCTCCTTCCTCTCTGTCTCTCTCTTCCCCTCCTACAGCCAGGGCTCCATTGGAGCAAAGATGGCCTGGGCGCTGGGGATGGCTCCTTGGCCTCTGCCCCAGGCGCTAGAGTGGCTCTGGTCGCAACAGAGTGACGCCCCAGAGGGGCAGAGCATCGCCCAATGGTGGGCAGAGTGTCACCCCTGGTGGGCCTGCCGGGTGGATCCTGGTCGGGCGTATGCGGGAGTCTGTCTGACTGTCTCTCCCCGTTTCCAGCTTCAGAAAAATACAAAAAAAAAAAACAAACCAAAAAAACAAAAAAAACCAACAACAACAGGTAGTCCTATTATTGTAGGGGTAACAAAAGAGGCGAATAGATTTTCGTTCATTTTGTTTCTCAGGGGGCTGTATGCTTTAGTGATTTGGCTAAGGAAGGCTCAGGGGCTGAATAATATGAGTGCTTGGAGACCTTTAATTGCATAATAATGAATAGTGTGATAATTATTGATAAAATTGTGATAAATCATGTGGAAGTGTCCAGCTGGGGCATGTCATCAAGGAGAGGGTGAGGCTCTCAATCTTCAACTTAAAAGGTTGATGCTGCAGTAGCTTCTTGATGGTACTATAGTACGGTTGATGACCATTTTTCAGAATGTTTTAATGGGACTATTTCAAGTACAATTGGTATAAAGCTATGGTTGGATCCGCAGATTTTGGAACATTGTCCATAATACAAGCCGGGTCGTGTGGATAGTAGGGTTGTCTGATTTAGGCGTCCTGGAATAGCGTCTGTTTTTAAGCCCAGGGATGGGACGGCTCAGGAGTGTAGGACATCTTTGATGAGATTAATATACAAACGGTGAGTTCTGTGGGCAGAACCACTCGGTTGTCAACTTCTAGTAGGCGGATTTGGCCGGGTGCGAGGTCAGATGTGGGGATCATATAGGAGTCAAAGCTCAAGTCTTCATAATCTGTATATTCATAACTTCAGTACCATTGGTGGCCCATGGTTTTAACGGTAATAGAGGGGTTATTAATTTCATTTATTATGTAAAGGATTCGGAGGGACAGGAGTGCAATTATGAGGATAATAGCTGGTAGAATCGTTCAGATGGTTTCCACCTCTTGGGCATCTATGGTGCTTGTGTGGGTTAGTTTAGCGGTTAATATAATTGAGATGATATAGAGGACTAGGGAGCTGATAAGGAATACGATCATTAAAGTGTGGTCGTGAAAGTGTAGCAGCTCTTCTATAATAGGAGAGGTTGCGTCTTGGAAGCCTGTTTGGAATGGGTATGCCATAGAGGTATATAGGGGTTTCACCTATAATTTAACCCTGACAAAGTTACGTAAATTTTACTAATACCTCTACCATGGAGAAAGACATAGTGGTCATGGTGTTGGCTTGAAACCAATTTAAGGGGGTTCGAATCCTTCCTTTCTTGTTTATTTAATATTGATATAAGTAGGCTCTTCAAATGTGTGATAAGGGGGAGGGAAGCCATGAGTCATTCAAGGTTTGTGGTTGTTAGTTCTACTAGTGAGACTTCTCGTTTGGAGGCGAATGCATCCCATACGATGAAAACCATTAGCATTTCTAACACAAGCCACCGCTTCCATACTCCTTATGTTAGCTGTCATTATTAACCTGCTATACTCAGGCCAATGAACATTCACAAAACTTATAAACCCAACAGCATCAATTATTATAACCCTGGCCTTAGCCATAAAAATAGGCCTCGCTCTCCTCCACTTCTGAGTCCCCGATGTGGACTCAGAGATGTGGGCGTGTCTGAGAGACGGCCTCGCGGGGCTCGTGTGTGAGCTCTCCCTCCAGTGTGGCGTCTCCAGGTCCTTGCTTCTTGCAGAGCGTGCCCACGGGTCCCTGCTCTCTGTTCCAGCAGCACTCAGACCCGTCCCAGCATGGGAGGTGGTCTGGCGGGCTGCGGTGGTCTCCCCTGTGCCTGTGTGCAGGGCCCGGAAGGGTGTCATCAGTGTGACCACAGCGCTTGTCCCAGCGGGTGTGGGTGCAGGGGGTTCTCTGTGGTCCGTTCTCTGTGCGCTGCTCGCCAGGACACATAGCACTGTTCCCTCTTCCTTTGTGGGGTAAATGAGAGGAAAGAAGTAATGTGAGGGTGTCTCTGAGGTGTAGCTGTCTTGGAGCCCGGTCTCATCCGAGAGCCCGGAGGGATCCCTGCTCTGCCAGGAGAGACGTGGGCCTGGACATGGAGAGCCGTTCCAGTTCGAGAGCAGGCGCTTCCTTCTCTAACACGTCCCTCGGGGGAGGGGGCGTGCTTACCTGGCTACAGCGCTCTCTGTCTGCCCCCTTCCAGGAAACCCAGCCAGTGGTTCTGACAGATCCTGGTTTGTAAAAGTATGGCAGTCCATCATGGCAATCGACATCATCATCAGTGTGGGCATCGTCATCAGCGTGGGCATCGTCATCAGCGTGGGCATCGTCATCATCATCGTCGGCATCAGCATCGGCATCCGCTGCTGTAGAAGACCAGGTAGAGTAGAGTCCGCGCTGCCCCGCAGGGGACACAGGTCAGCACCAGGTCAGGAACTGCAGGAGGTGCTAGGCGGGGTGTTCTTCATTTAAAACAGAGCTGCGCTCACTTCCTCACTCAGGCGCCCTTGTGCATAAGCTGGCGCTCTGGGCGGGGGGCCGTGAGCCGTGTGCCTGGACTAGGGGCAGGGCTCAGACCAGCATCCCAGGGCAGCGAGCAGCGGGCAGGGGCAGGGTGTCCCGGTGCCCTGGCCAGGAAGCTGGAAGAGACTGGAGCTCCCACCAGGGGGTCAGGGGAGGTGAGAGCACTGAGCACGCTCACTCACTGGGAATTCTTACCTGTTTCCAGATGTGAAGCTTTTTCAGTTTTCCAAAAAATAAGGACACTTTCTTTGTTACGACTTCAGGCCTTAGCCTCACAGTAGTCCTTGTCCAATCATATAAGTCATAATCATTTGCCACATAAAGATGGGAACATGCTCTGAGAAATGCATCCCCAGGCAATTTCGTCGTTGTGCAAACATTACAGAGGTCACGGGCACCTGGAGGTAGAGCCTGTACCAGGCTGTGTGGTGTAGCCCGTCGCTCCCGGCTACAGACCTGCAAACACGTTACTGTACAGACAGCCGGGGATTACATCACAGAAGGCGGTGAGATGCCATGATCAGACATGGCACCACGAGGTGGCAGAGCTGCTGCCTGTGAATCACACTGGCTGCTCTCAGCACTTTCTCACAAGGAGGGAGATACACCCAGAAACGGATACAAAGTGGAGACTAGTGTATCAGTAAAGCAGTAACATAGTAGCTCATTATTGCCAGGCATGGCTACTGTACTAATTATATTTGCTACATTTCTGTGCCTCTTGCTCACACCTGAGTCCCTCCAACCACAGGAGAAATGACATGATGCCCTATCAGCTCCATTCTAGTCTAATGGGCGCACAGCCCTATGAGTGGCCCGTCATGGACTAAAACGTTGTTATGTGGTGCAGGACAATATTTTCATTGCATTTCCTTTTCTATTTTCAGGAAAGTTGAGTGAGCCAGGCAGCCATGTGAGTATCACTGGGATTGTCCTAGTTGGCGCTTCAGGCCTTGAGGGCTGTGGAGAGTCCCCAGGGTTGGCGGGACGCAGCCGGGGTCCCCCCCATATACATGACTCAGCCTTTGCCGTGTTGTCCACACCCCCTTAGCAGATCCTAAATGTTGTGCTGGAGACGACTTCATCTCTGATGGTCTAGACCACGGAGTGGAAACTGAGGCACTGAGGGCACAGGGCTGGGTCTGGGTTCTTTAGAGCTGTCAAAACAAATGACCCCAAACATGGGGCTTAATACACAGGACCTTATTGTGTGCCCCATGTGGAGGCAAGAAGTCTGCAATCTGGGTGTCGGGGGGCTGGCTCCCTCCCAGACCCTGGGGGGTCCTTCCTGCCCCTCCCCTCACCTCTTCTGCTAGCTGCCAGCAGTCCTGCTGTTCCTTGGCTGTGGACACGTCACTCCAGTCACTGCCTCTGTCCTCACCTGGCCTCCTCCCTGAGTGTCTCTGTGTCTCTGAGTAGCTGTCTCTGAGGACACTCCCTCGTCACTGGGCTTAGGGCCCACTGTCATCCCGTGTGGCCTCATCTGCACGGACTCCATTCCAAATAAGACCCTTCTCAGGTCCCGTCCAGCGTTTAAAATGTGGATGTCCTTTTTGGGGGTCACCATTCAGCCCATAAGAGACTCGTTTGGGGATCCCCCAGGGAGCTGGGGGCAGAGCTGGACCCTGACCCCGTGAAGCACTCTTCAGTGAAAGTACACGGCCCTGGCTGGTCTACCAGACACCTTGTCATTTCTGTCCCCCAAAGTGTCTGGGACGGGCTGCAGAATCCTGTCACTAAAAGACATAGCCTTATATTTTAGTCACTGGGTACCATCCAGCTCAGCACACTGCCGGCTACGGACCCTGAGAGGGGCCCACCTGCCCCGGGCGAGGCCACAACACCGCTGCTGCAGGAGGGGGACTCAGCCCTAGCACCGGGGCCGCAACCCGCCCAGGACCCTCAGAGGAGCCTGGGGAGGACACTGAGCTGCAGGAGGTGGTGGCCGGAGGAAGCCAGGCAGCCCCAGAGCAGGAGCTGCAAACTGCTGCTCCCCCGGCCCCGGGGCTGCAGGCTCAGGCCGAGGCGGCAGCCTCCCTCAGGCACCTGGAGCAGGTGAGTGAGCTCCCTGGGAGGGTCTGCGTAACAGTGCAGCCTGCACTTATAGAGCACCTACTGTGTGCAGGGCTGTGGTAACTGCTCCCTCTGCGCTCTCGTCAGTTCTTGTCTGGGTTTCCTGGGGCGACCATGGCAGAGCACCACGGACCAGGCAGCGCAAACACCACAAGGTCACTGTCCCTGTCCGGGAGGCAGGATGTCCAAGGTCGAGGTGTCGGCAGAGCTGGTTCCATCCGAGGCCGTGAGGGAGGTTCTGGTCCAGGCGTCTCCCCTGGGCCGGGGTCTGGGAGGGGTCAGGGGGACACTCAGAGCATCCGGACCCCAGACCCTCGCCCTCCGGAGCTGGGGCAGAGGGACAACGCAGTGTTGTCCCCAGGCCCAGGCCGTGTCCTGGGGGAGTGTGACACAGAGGCAGGTGGCTGTGAGCTCCCTGCTCCCCCTGGGGGGACAGCTAGTGACTTCAGCATCATGGTCACGAAGGCCGCCCTGCCCCCACCCACTGCTGCCACACAGACCCAACGACTGTTCTGTTTTTGCAAAATTCCTCCACGTGGTCGCACTGGTCTCTTCTCCTGGTACAATTTACTCTTTTTTCGCAGGAATATATAAAAAAGTATATTTTGGAGGACACATCCTATGATGGTAAACCATTCCAATTCTTCACTTACAGCAACTGTTAAGGCATAAATCTTGCTGGGTTGGTGTGAATGTCAGGGTCTAATGTCTGAATTCCGGGAAGGGGGACCGTCTACCTACATAAAGCACAGGGAACTGTCCAGTGGACTTAAGACTCAGTTTCTCTCGTTCACTAATGACATTCTGGGAACGGGCCTCTGTCAAGTGGAAGTTCCGTGCACAAAGGAAGACCACACACTGCTGTTTTATAATGTGTCCCTGTGTTCAGGAGAATAGTGAGGAGCTGCTGGGGACCCTGGTGTGACCCTGGATGAGGGGATCCCCTGTGGGCTGTGCTGCAGTTCTCAGTGGTACAGACTCAGGGTTTTATTGAGCTCGTGTTCTTTATAATCTCGTCCTCTCTGACAGCTGTGGGGATCCACCCTCTTTATAGACTTAGATATCAGACGGTCCACAGCCCAGCGAGGCCACAGAACTCAGCCCCAGGTGTCAGATCCTATACTCGGCCCCCTGGCATCAGCCTTCTGTCCTGACGCCTCAGGGCCGCTCTGGTGAGGTGGGGGGGAAGGGCGGGGCCGACCACAGCAGACTCCTTATCCCGCCCCGGTCCGGCATTCCCGGGATACCGGGTCCCTTCACGGCTCACTGGCTGCAGAGTGAATGAGGAACAGGCAGGTCGAGAGCCATGGCAGGTCAGGGCTAACCACGGTCACCTGGTCCCATAGCCCCTGCACTTCTTCCAGGTCAGCCTGGGTGGCTCAGGGCCCCCCTCCCCGGGGCCATGGTGTGCCGGCGGGGCCGGGCCTGGAGGAAGGTGAGAACGGTTACAACGACGCTCCGTGAGCCTTCCGGAATTGTAACCAAGTCTTCCTTTCTGATTTCTGTTTTCTCAGCCAGCAAGAAGCTGTTATGAATTTGGGCATAAGGTTCCAGCGAATGACTGGAAGATGTTCATGAGGCTTGTCGGACTCGGAGAAAATGACACTGATATTTGTGAACACGAGAACCCAGGGAATCTGATGGAACAATGTTACAAGATGCTCGTCCGCTGGAAGAACAGGCTGGGAAGGTACGCGTCCCCGTTCACACTCATGGCGGCCCTCCATGAAATGGAGCTCCATGAGGAATTGCACAATATTATAAATCACTTGGTTGCTGAAAATATCTTAGGGAGGCATGTAGAGACCCCAAAGTACAGTAAACTCTGGACACAGGGTGTGACTTTAAGCAGCATCCTGCTCTGCTATTAGGACCAAATTTAGGGATGGGTTGGCAGCCCCCACAGAATCAAAATCTGGCAGGTAATCAAAGTAGTAATCAAGAAAACTGGCAAGGTGGCCAGAACCAGGCCCTTATAACAACTGGAGCCAGCCTGAATCCATTTGCCAACTCTGGTCTGTCTTAGGCCTCCCCAGGGCAACCCCAGGCAGCACAGGACTGGACCTCTGTTCCACCACCTCAGCTGTATTAACCCCTGACAGTCCTGTGGTTACATTACCAACAAGAATTAAAGGTCGCCTTCCTAAAGGAATGGTTGGATTATTAATTGGCATAAGTCCAACATCTTTAAAAGGAATATATGGCCTGACCAGGTGGTGGCGCAGTGGATAGAGCGTCGGACTGAGATGCAGAGGACCCAGATTTGAGACCCCGAGGTCGCCAACTTGAGCGCAGGCTCATCTGGTTAGAGCAAAAGCTCACCAGCTTGGACCCAAGGTCGCTGGCTCGAGCAAGGGGTTACTCAGTCTGTTGTAGCCTCACGGTCAAGACACATATGAGAAAGCAATCAATGAACAACTAAGGTGTTGCAATGCGCAACGAAAAACTAATAATTGATGCTTCTCATCTCTCCGTTCCTGTCCGTCTGTCCCTGTCTATCCCTCTCACTTACTCTCTCTCTGTCTCTGTAAAAAAATAAAATAAATAAATTATATATATATATATATTAAAAGGAATATATGTTAAGCCAGAAATAATTGATTCAGACTATGAAGGAGAGATAAAAATGATTGCTCCCCAATTAAAACGCTTGAGATTTGTCCTGGCCAAAGAGTTGCTCAGCTTTTACTGTTGCCTTACTGTGCGGTTGGAAAGCCTATATCTGAACAAAAACGAGGAGAGGGTGCTTTTGGCTCCAATGATTTTGTATTTTGAATACAAGAAATTAAGAAAATCCGGCCATTAAAGAAATTAAAAATCTCTGGAAAAGAAATTGAGGGGCTTTTAGATACTGGGGCAGACGTCTCCTGTATGGCTAGCAGAGATTGGCCTCGAGCCTGGCCGACACTGCCAACTCCAACCTCATTAGTTGGACTTGGCCAGGCTTCAAATGTTACTGAAAGTTCTCAAATATTAACCTGGCAGGATGAAGACAATAACCAAGGAACTTTCTGCCCTTATGTAATTTTAAGTATACCATTATCTCTCTGGGGTAGAGACATTTTAGAACAGATAGGTGCTTTTCTGTATAGCCCGAATTCAAAAGTAACTACACAAATGTTGCAGATGGGCTTTGATCCTAATCCAGGGCTAGAAATGAAACAGCAGGGCCAAGTTTATCCAGTTCAGGTGCTGGAGAATCAAGAGACATGGTATAGAATATACAAATTTATAGTTGGGGCCACTGACTTATTAGCTGCCGACCCCATTAACTGGAAGTCTAACAACCCAGATGGGTAGAACAGTGGCCCCTGAACACAGAAAAAATTAAGGCAGCCAGAGAATTGGTTATGCAGCAATTACAGGAAGGACATATAGAAGTTTCTAACAGTCCATGGAATACTTCTATATTTGTGATTAAAAATAAACCAGGAAAATGGAGGCTGTTACAGGACCTTAGGGCTATAAATGCCACTATGGAGTCACTACAACCTGGACTCCCCTCACCAGTCACGGTACCTCATGAGTACAGTGTAATTGTTATAGATTTACAGGACTGCTTTTTACTATACCATTGGCTACACAGGATTGTCAAAGGTTTGCCTTTAGTTTGCCATCAGAAAATTTTAAACAACCTCATGAGAGGTATCAATGGAAGGTATTGCCCCAGGGAGTGAAAAACAGTCCCACGCTTTGTCAAAAATTTGTGAATCAGGCTTTAGAACCAATAAGAACAAAATACCCTGACCTTTACTTAATTCACTATATATATAGATGACATTTTACCTGCCCTGCTTGATCGGCAAAAATTACATAATATTTTACAAGAATCAACTCAGTCATTACAGAATTTTGGATTAAAAATATCCCTGGAAAAAATTCAAGTACAGCCACCTTTTAATTACTTAGGGCGTATCCTTTCTACAGACATTGTCAGTCCTCAGAAGTTACAATTAAGAAAAAATTATTTAAAAACTCTAAATGACTATCAAAAATTATTAGGAGACATTAATTGGATTAGACCCTATTTGAAATTACAGCAGAGAGCTTAAGACATTGTTTGATATTTTGAGAGAAAATGCTAATCCAACTTCTCAAAAGCTCACAGAAGAAGCGGCAAAAGCTCTTGGAAAAATAGAAGAATTAATTAATAACCAACATTTAGTCAGAGTTAAAATAGAGAAACCATGGCAGCTTGTGATTTTAGCCACTGAACACACTCCTACCGGATGTTTGTGACAAAATGGCCCTCTAGAGTGGCTTCACTTACCTGTCTCTCACAAGAAAGTTATTATGCCCTATACTAATTTGGTGGCTGCTCTTATAATTAAAGAAAGAAACCGCAGCAGAGAGTTGTTTGGTAAAGAAATGACAGAGGTCATTGTTCCTTATAATAAGAATCAATTTCAAGCATTATTACAGCTAAATTCAGAATGGCAAATTGCTTTTAGTAATTTTGCAGGGCAGGTTTTATTTCATCCTCCTGCTCACCCACTGCTGCAATTTCTAAAAAGACAATCAGTAATTTTTCCCACTAAGACTTCTAGAAATCCGCTGCCGCCACCAGCTGCACTGGTTTTTACTGATGGCTCATCTAATGGTAAAGCTGTAACAATCATAGGGAATCAGCGCAAAAAACAGAAATTATTGCTGTTACAACAGCATTTCAGAAATTGAAACATGTTCCCATTAATTTGTTCACTGATTCACAGTATATAGTTAAGATGTTTCCTCACATTGAAACCGGCTCCTTGCCACATCATCAAACCACCATTTTTTTCACTTTTAAACAGCCTACAAAAGCAAATTCACTCCAGAACTCTCCCTATCCTTATCGGCCACATTCTCTCTCACACTTCTATTCCAGGACCACTGCACAAAGGAAATCGTCTTGCTGATTCGCTTACACAGCAAAACTGAGTGTTCACAACAGTCGAGGAATCTAAGCGTTCGCATGCTTTACATCACCAGAATGCGTCTGCACTCCGGTGGCAGTTTCAACTATCTCGTGAAGCTGCTCGAGCTATCGTGCGTAGCTGTAACACGTGCCCTACTCACTTTCCTAATCGTAGTTTTGGAGTTAACCCACAAGGACTCCGACCCAATGACCTTTGGCAGATGGACATCAGTCATATTCCATTTTTTGGCAAACTTTGCTATGTGCATGTTGTGTTGATACCTTTTCAAATGTTGTCGCTTGTACTGCACGAACTGGGGAGGCCTTCAAGAATGTAGTACAACACCTTTTCCACTACTTTGCTAGTCTAGGAATGCCAAAGGCCATTAAAACTGATAATGCCCCTGCATATACGACAGCTGCCTTGAAAGGGTCTTGTAACACCTTCGACATTTCACATGTTACTGGCATCCCTTACAATCCACAGGGACAGGTATAGTAGAGAGGACCCATCAGATCCTGAAAATACAGATTCAAAAACTACAGGAAGGTGAGTTAAAATATTATTCCCTACATCAGCTCTTAAATCATGCTTCGTTTGTGATTAATAATCTTAATTCAGACTGTCAAGGCCACACTCGCATATTGAGACATTGGAATCCGGTTCTGGATAAGCCTAAACCAATGGCAAAGTGGAAGAATTTATTATATTAACAGGTCAATGGAAGCAGCCAGATGTATTTCTAACCCAGGGGAGAGGGTGTGCTTGTGTATTTTCACAGGATGCTGACTCTCCTCTCTGAATCCCAGACCGGCTGATTCGCCATGTCTCACCAGAGGCCTCCGCTGCCACCGCTGCCCCCTCCTCATCTCTATCCTCCTCCTTTTCATCCAGCCCAGAGGAGGCTCCTGTGCCACCCTCGTCACCAGTGACTCTCCAGCAAAGGCCGTCAAGGAACTCTCCATATGATCCTGTTACTCGAGCGATGCAACGACTGTCACTACAGGAAGCTAGACACCCTCCCTATCGTGGTCAACGGCTGGCTCGCTCTACTCGCTCTACTCGAACCGTCAACCCACCAACTTGGGGCCAGTGGAAGGCGCTGTCTGAGAGGGCTGATTTAATTTGTGGCCAACAAAATATACATCGTAACCCTACTACTATGTTTGCTGCTATGCTAGCTGTAATTTCAATTCAAATACCTCCTGTTGGGGCTAGTGGACAAACAAATCTTATTGGGCTTATATTCCAAATCCACCATTGGTTAAGCCTGTTACTTGGGGAGGAGATGATATACCTGTATTTAATAATCATATAAATTCTTGGGAGGATCATCTATTTCTTTTATTATGCATAAAATTAATTCAAATTTCTCATTCTATGGAAAAACATATAATGTACCTATATGTTTTATGTTGAATAATACTCTCAAGATTTCTGGGTGTTTTTCTACTACACTTAAGACTATTTTGACTGACTCTCCTAAAAGTAATAAATAAACCTGGACACAAAACAAGGGATTTATGGTCTCTCACAATTTTAATGCCTGGAGGCCCTGACCCCCATGAGTATAATCCTGTTGCATTGCTCCTAAGAGATTTCACCCATGTAAACTTTATCCTCCAAGAAAGGCAACTCAAGAGTCTTACTGGTGGTCTGTGGAGAATAGACTTGGTTTCCCCCCATGACAAGAATGTGCATATTCCAATTATATGAATTATACTCCATGTGCTATTAATTTCACTATACAAGATTGGCCTAGTCCTTATTTTCCTCATGATTATAGGATGCTAGTGCAGGAAATGAAATATATAAATAATTGGACAAATGAATATGATCTTTAAGTAAATATATCACACTGGCAAACAACTGGATGGGTACCTGCACAGCTGATTTATCAGAATGAATCAACCACCAGATATCAAACAAAGCTTTGGCAGCTAATTGCAGCTGCCACACCCATGCATATGGTTAGACCTCACTCTTATCCTGTTCAAAATCTTTTTGTTCAGGCTTGTATACAGACTCCTTATGTACTCTTGATTGCTACAATGGACAGTAATCTTTTTGTTATCACTTATAAGTCTATGTTTAGCATTTCCTGCACTCACCATGTTGTTAACAAACTGTATAACTTATGACACCAAAGCTCAAGTCATGTTTATTCTGCAGCAGCCGCCTTATGTGATGTTACCTGTTAGTCTGTCTCAGCCTTGGTATGATGACCCAGGGCTGCATGCACTACAGGCTGCTTCTGAAGTGCTTGCTCGCCATCGAGGAAAGCCATTTATTGCAGAATTAATTTTAGGAATTACTGCTCTTATTGCTATTATAGGATCTGTAGCCGCTTCTACCACCGCTTTAGCTCAATCAATTCACACTGCAAATCATGTAGATAGCTTATCTCGTAATATATCTCTTGCTTTAGCAATACAGGAGACTATAGATAGGAAGTTAGATATGAAAGTGAATGCTTTGGAGGAGGCTTTTATTCACATAGAAAATGAGCTGTTAGCTATGAAGGCTAGGATGACTCATAGATGCCATTCAGGGGTCAAGTGGATATGTGTGACTCCTCTAGAATACATCAGTCTATCATAGCATGGAATAATATACAGAATCATTTATTAGGGATATAGAATAATAGTGATATTAGTTTAGATTTGAAAGAATTACATCAGCAGATACAAAATTTAGGACATTCAGGCTCTTTAGTCTCTGACTCAGAAGTAGCTGATCAACTTGTTGAAAACATTAAAAGTATGTTTTCTATGCATGGCCTGACCTCTTTGGCTACTGATACAGGCATAATAATAGCTGTGGTAATTATCACTCTTCTTATCCTTCCAGTCATCTTCCGACTCTTAAACATTGGTATCCAGGAAACAACATTGTAAATACAAAGCTTCATTTAAAAAACAAAAAAGAGGGAGATGTCAGAAGTTGATCAACAGCTGCTGGTTGACAAAGTCACAGAAAGAAGAGGCGCAACGATACTTCTCCCTTTAACTTTTTTAATTAATTTGGTTTTTTATCCCTCTTTTTCTGGGTGTATGTGTTATCATTTATGGCACAGGGATAATAGCACCGTGCTTTCTCTGAAGATTTGTAGTAATTTCTTTGAAAATGAGACAGAGGGTTTGAGTTCCACAGAAAAGCCTATAAAGCCCCTTTGCCTGAGCTCATAGACATAAGAGGTTGGCTATGATATCCCTTGAAATGAGTTAAGTCTGTAGGAAAATTCTGTCCTATAAATCATGTTAGAAAAAATAGATTGTAAATTATGAATAGGTAGGAAACTAACTATACACAGAAGCACTTTCAGCCTTCACTTAATTCATTACTTTCCCTCCCTAGCCTTTTCATGTGGTAGAGTAGAGAAACTTTCCTTTCTTCTTGCATACCTGACCTGCAGGTGGTGGAACACTCTGAGACAAATAAAGTTAGAACTTAACTAGTGTATGAATATAGTAGGCAAATAAAATTTGACTAGACAATAGGACATTAGGACAGGTAGAGTTATTAATACTGACCTTTTAGAAGCTTGCGCCAATATTGTTATTGCTGTTCAAGTTATTGTATAACTATACTTAGAATGACTTACCACCTGATTTATAGCTTATAGAAATGTACTAGCCATTGCCTAGAAATATGTAACCATAGTGAAACAAAAACAATTATTAATCAATGTATTCTGTATACCATGTGATTTTAACTTAGTGTGTATGTATAAAAATAAAGCTGTACTAGCCATTGGCAGAGATGCCTGGCAGTGAATGCTAAAGAATTCAGCTCTCTCACTCGTTTTGTGCTGACACCGTCTCTTCCTGTGGGACCTCTAGACTCCCCCTGGGGCTGGACCCTGACACCCCTTGTCCCCTCCCCTCTCCTCAAAGCTCTAATCTTTTGACTCCTCTGACCAGGTGGCACCACCACAAGCACTTCAACCTCCTCCTCCTCCTCCCGAAGATTCTGACCCTCCTTTTCTCCATCCAGCTGTTGATGCTGTCCATTCTTGTGCTTCCCCTCTTCCTCCCCTCTTTGCTGACAACTCTCTGTCATCTCGAAAAGCTTAAAAGGCAGAGTTGTCTATGAAGCTGTGTGAGTAAGTAATCTGTTTTGTCTCTTTGTCAGAAAATATCTCTAATATAATTTTAATTGAAAAAAGTAAAGCATGCTTATTTAAATTTTTTAATTTATAATTTGTATGTAAAATCTTTGTTTAAAGTGCTTTGTTTGTGGCCTGACCTGTGGTGGCGCAGTGGATAAAGCGTCGACCTGGAAATGCTGAGGTCGCCGGTTCAAATCCCTGGGCTTGGCTGGTCAAGGCACATATGGGAGTTGATGCTTCCAGCTCCTCCCCCCTGTCTCTCTCTCTCTCTCCCTCTCTCTCCTCTCTAAAATAAAAAAATAAAAAAAATAAATAAATAAAATGCTTTGTTTGTAACTGTGCTGTTTCTAGGGCCTTAAACCAATAATTACCCGCCTCTTAAATCAAGGCTTACTCATCCCCATGGACTCTCCCTGCAATTACCCACATGCTTCCTGTTTGAAAACCTTCAAGGGTTTATTGCCTCATACAAGACTTACGCCTAATCAATGAGGTGGTAATTCCCCTCCATCCAGTAGTACCTAATCTCTACAGCAGGGGTCCCCAAACTTTTTACACAGGGGGCCAGTTCACTGTCCCTCAGACCGTTGGAGGGCCGGACTATAAAAAAAAAAACTATGAACAAATCCCTATGCACACTGCACATATCTTCTTTTAAAGTAAAAAACAAAATGGGAACAAATACAATATTTAAAATAAAGAACAAGTAAATTTAAATCAACAAACTGACCAGTATTTCAATGGGAACTATGCTCCTCTCACTGACCACCAATGAAAGAGGTGCCCCTTCTGGAAGTGCTGCGAGGGCCGGATAAATGGCCTCAGGGGGCCGCATGTGGCCCGCGGGCCGTAGTTTGGGGACCCCTGCTCTACAGGTTACTGTCACACATTCCCTCAAATGCCACTCACTTCACGGTCCTAGACCTCAAGAATGCGTTCTTTACC
This sequence comes from Saccopteryx bilineata, assembly GCF_036850765.1. Lineage (NCBI taxonomy): Eukaryota > Metazoa > Chordata > Mammalia > Chiroptera > Emballonuridae > Saccopteryx > Saccopteryx bilineata. The sequence goes on along the minus strand of NC_089490.1, from coordinate 405,038,572 downwards.
ATTCCTCTACACCCTGACTTTTTTTTTTTTTTTTTTTGTATTTCTCTGAAGCTGGAAATGGGGAGAGACAGTCAGACAGACTCCCACATGCGCCCGACCGGGATCCACCTGACATGCCCACCAGGGGCGACGCTCTGCCCACCAGGGGGCGATGCTCTGCCCCTTTGGGGCATCGATCTGTTGCGACCAGAGCCACTCTTGCTCCTGGGGCAGAGGCCAAGGAGCCATCCCCAGCGCCCGGGCCATCCTCGTTCCAATGGAGCCTCGCTGCAGGAGGGGAAGAGAGAGACAGAGAGGAAGGAGAGGGGGAGGGGTGGAGAAGCAGATGGGCGCTTCTCCTGTGTGCCCTGGCCGGGAATTGAACCCGGGACTTCTGCACGCCAGGCCGACGCTCTACCACTGAGCCAACCGGCCAGGGCTACACCCTGACTCTTATTTTCTGTTTGCCTTGGACTGACCTGGACACTAATATAACCCAGCAATTTACGTGGACTGTCTTACCCCAGGGGTTCAGAAACACCCCACACTTATTTGGGCAGGCACTAGCTCAAGATTTAGCAGCATACAATCTCAAAACTAGTACTCTCTTATAGTATGTAAATAACCTACTCCTCTGCAGCCCCTCCCTGCCTGCCTCAAGGAGACACACCACCACCCTTTTAATATTTTTTTTTTTTGTATTTTTCTGACCACCACCCTTTTTAACTTCCTCGCCATGAGGAGATATTGTGTCTTCTCTGCTAAGGCTCAACTTCACTCTTAGACTATCTGGGCATCACCTTAACCCCCACAACCTGAGGTCTCACTCTAGATCGAACTCAGACCCTCCGCAGTCTCCAACCACCACGAATCAAATCTTTTCTTTCCTCGGTCTAATAGGCTTCTTTAAACACTGAATTCCCAATTTTGCTCTCTTAGCCAAACCCCTCAACAATATCTCCTGAGCATGGCTTTTAAGGTCTATAATAACCAAGAGGAACAGGAAAAGGCAGACAGCCCCAAAGAGATCAGGCAAAATACCAGCTCTTGGCGGTTAAAGTCTCTTAAGGTCTTTAGAGACTCTTAAAGTCTCCAACGCCCCTAAGGGGCCTTGTAAGACTCTACCGGAGTCCTGCTTTAAGTGTGGAAAAGAAGGTCATTGGGCACAAAGCCTGTCTAGCTCCTCAGCCCCACCAGGGCCTTGTCCTCACTGTGGGAAGAGGGACACTAGAAGGTAGACGGCCCCCTCACTCCTCTAAGGGAGGGTTCAGTCTCTTCTAGCCCTGCCCCAGCCACCTGTGACCTATCCCCATCAAAGAGCCGAGGGTAGCCATCCAAGGTGCAGGTAGGCTGATCTCATTTCTTATAGACACGGGGGCCACTTACTCTGCCTTGCCCAAATATTCGGGTCCTGCTCATCCCTTAAAGATCTCTGTTGTGGGTGTTGATGGTCCTATTTCCTCCCTAGTGGCCACAGATCCACTGCCTTGTCTAATAGATGGCGTCTCCTTTGCACTCTTTTTCCTCCTGCCTCGATGCCCTACGCCTAGTTTAGGCCGGAACCTACTCGCCAATTTCACAGTCTCTCTCTCCTTTCACCTCCCGTCCTCAGAGTCGGCCCTGTTACTGCTTCTCGGCCAGCCAGATTTGTCCAATTCTGTTATAAATTTACCTCTACCACCCAGCACAGTGAATCCCAAGGTTCTTCTCACCACCCCCATGGCGGCAATACTCCAGGGAAAGGCCCCCTAGTTTCATGTCTCCAGGTTAAAGAAAACGGAAGCTCCATCTCCACACATGCCTATGGATGACCTTCCAGTCAACCTGAATCATCACCCAGATACGCCTGCTCCCCCTTAGGGCCCACCAAGGTCAGTCTGACGAAAATCCCAGAAGAAGAACAGCCTGAGCCGTGAGTAACTATGATCACCCTTTAATAACAGACAGGATGGAGATTCCAGCTTGTTCTCTACTTTCTTATCTCCTTACCCTTAAAGGCATACTCTGCCCCCATACACTCCCTCTTAAAATCCTCTCATCTAAAAAAAACTCTCTTTATCTTAATTAAAATCTCATAATCAAGACTAACTCCTCCTATACAGCCAACTGCTAAATATGTCTGTTCATATCATCTTCAACTTACTCAACTCTCCCTATTCCTCTTAGTAATACTCATCTCCTTCTCACCACTCTTATGTATAAAATTCAGAAAGGGGCCACCTGCTGTGAGAGAGCCAGCCCTCTCATAGGAGATTACCCCACCTCCGCTGCAAACTGAGCAAACAAGCTACACTAACCCTACTACTCCCAGCTTGATGAGCTCCTTCCACACCCTTCCCAACTGCAGACTCACACCTATCAATCCTCCTGGGGGATCAGGTTTACAAGAGAACATGGGGGAAAAAAACCCTCTAGCCCACCAAGATAGACCCCTATACAGTTATCTTGTCCACCCCCACCGCTGTCAAAATAGAAGGGGATTCACACTGGATTCATCTCTCTCACATCAAACCGTACATACACAACACTTCTAAAACCTGCATCTCCACGGCTACAGGTCCTCTGTCTCTGAAAATCTCCACATGTCCTCCTATTCAAGAGGAGCCAGACCAGCACATCTCAAAGGCTCATCCAGGAGACCATGTATCACCATGTCACCCTGTCCAATCGGCACTCACAGCAAGCATTTCACCATTATCACCTCGCAAGATTTTTTTACTTCCTCACTCAGGTGTTCGAAGACATCACCTGGTTCAGACCTCACAGCACGGAGATTGACGAACTTCTTAACTGGATGCGGGACCTGGTTTGACAAGGTTCTCTTCTTGAATTTTCCCCAGAAGGAACAGCGGCTTTCCAAATTTTTCTTCTCTTTCTCCTAGTCACCCCTCACCTCACATTAAGAATCCAATCCTTCAAAACTCTTCTCTATACCTATTATTAGCTATCGTAAAACTCCACATTCCCACCCCTCAAAGTCAGGAAAGTAAAAAACCAACCATATATTTGGACATTTTTGCTCAGGAAACCTATAAATGTCATGGGCAAAGTAAAACTGAATATATTGTCCAGGCAAACTGCTCCCCCACGGGATGCAATGCCCCAGTTACCCTCAGTGCCTCCACCAGCAGCATAGGCAGCTGACGAGGGTCAGGACCCATGGACCATGCTCTCTGTTTCCTCCAGGAGCAAAACTAAGCAGGATGCAGGACCCAATCAGACCGATGTGCGGGGTATCCCGATGGCCCAGCGGGGCATCCACCATACTTCTGTAAATATGGTTCCTGGGAACACAATAAACCCTCGTGCCTCTCTATTCTGGATCCCTGGGGCCAAAGGAGGGAAAAAGGAGTGACGGGTAGATTCTACGAAGGAATACACAGCACCCAACCATCGGGCACACTCACCATATTCTAAAAACTTACAAGAACACGGACCCCTTCGGAGGACCTTAAAGTCCCAACCAACACAATCCTAGGCCAGGAAGAGGCCCTGGAAGCTCAACTCTCCACCCCACTAACGACGAATTCCTTCTCCTGGTTAGGGCTGATTCGGCAAGGTGCCAGACAGAGTCTTTAATCTAACATATGTAGGGAACATTTCTAACGGCTTCCTATGTGCCTTCTTGAGTCGCCCCCCTTTGGTGGCAGTCTTAATAACACAGCTGTTAACCACTGCTACCAAAGAAGACTCCCTTTCCCTTACCGGGATAGCCCTCTTCAGGGACGACCCGTCTCAGAACCTATCAGTCTGTTACATTCAACAACCTAATCCAAAGGGCAATCCAACAACTCTGGTGACCACTCCACCCACCAGCCCAATAGACACCCACTTCTGGTTGTAATGGGACTGTCTTTAAAACTATAAGCTCCTCACCCCTACCTTGTATACCAGTAGTTACTGTATCACAGCTACTGTTCTATGGGGAGAGAGAACTCCAAGATAGGCTAACCAGTAACAGACAGATGCGGGCTGTCTTCCTCCCTATCCTAACGGGCCTAACTCTAGCAACTTCTCTGGCAGCAGGAGGCACTGGAGGAGCAGGACTACCTCGTAGCTTCCGGGCCACTGACCAACTCTGAGCAGACCTAGAACAGGCCGTGGACGACTCAGCAACCTCCCCAGCCTCCTTACAAAGACAACTTACATCCTTCGCTCAAGTGGCTTTACAAACTCGCAGGGCTCTTGATCTTCTTACTGCTGAGAAGGGAGGAACTTGCCTCTTCCTACAGGAGCAATGCTGTTATTATATCAATGAGTCCGGCCTAGTAGAAGAAAACGTCAGCTCTCTGCAATGACTACAGGAAAAACTCCGTAGAAGCAGACCCAGTCGGCCCGCTTGGTGGAAGACTCCCCTTGTCGCCTGGCTCGTCCCCTTCCTCGAGCCTCTACTAATTATACGCCTCTTACTTATGTTAGCCCCCTTCTTCCTAAAATTTTTACAAAGTCGCATCCGCGAAGTTACCTGAGTCACTTTTAACCAAATGCTTTTACACCCATACTCCCCATTACCGACTGAACCCCACTGAGAGGGATCCTTAGAGAGGCGGTCACCCCTCACCGCCCCTACTCAGCAGGAAGAAGTTACAGAGGACAATGACCTCCGTCCCTGTTCCCTTGGGGCCTCTCTAGGGACCACTCTCTTTCCTTTTTATATAAATATATCAAACATTCGGGAATCTGAGGTTTCATTTCTTTAACCCTGCTGGCACGAGTTTCCTTTCAGGGCTCGCGGCAGGTGACCAACCACAAAGGAATGTCCGATGTCACAAGCCGAGAAGTCCTGGATGATCGAAAACCACTGGAAGTTAAACATACTCAAACTTCCATAAGAGACCCTCCTTTGTCCAGCAGCCCATCGGCAAATGCCCCACGACCCTTCCAACTCCCCCTCCCCTAACCCTTAAAAAACAGGGTCCTAACCTGTGCCTGGCATGACTCTCCTTGCGAGCCAGCCCAGCAGGTTTCCTTTCAATAAAGCCTGTCACACTGGTCTTTTCAATCTTGGATTAATTCTAACACTGTGGGCAACCCCCACCCAGAGAGGCAGCAGGTGGCAGTGAAAATCAAGTATGGTCCAGGGCGGGTAGTGAGAGGGTGGGGTGGGGCGCGCTGCGCGGGCAGGCCTCCAAGAACTACCTAGACCAGGGGTCGGGAACCTATGGCTCACCAGCCAGATGTGGCTCTTTTGATGGCTGCATCTGGCTCGCAGACAAATCTTTAATAAAAAAAAAAATGTTAAAAATGTAAAACATTCTCATGTATTACACTCCATTCATTTCCTACCGCTCATGTTCATGGTTGCAGGTGGCTGGAGCCAATCACAGCTGTCCTCCGGGACAACACCACATTTTTATTGGATAATGCATAAGGTACACGGGTCGTTGTATGGCTCTCATGGAATTACATTTTAAAATATGTGGCGTTCATGGCTCTCTCCGCCAAAAAGGTTCCCGACCCTTGAGCTAAAGGGAAGGGTCAGAAACAACTTGCTGTTGAAAAGCAGAGCCCCAGCCGCGGGTCCAGGCACTGGGACCCCGGGCAGCGCAGAGCTAGGAGTTGGCCCAGCACCGACCCTGGCCTAGCCATGCGCTGTGGCCGGGACATACCCTCGCCTGCTGCTGCTGCTGCTGCTGTGGCTGCTCAGCCTCCCGCAGGTGAGTGCGCGGCCAGCCGTTCCAGGATGGCAAGCTTCCGCCGGGAACCAGGCCGAGCCCGGGGAAGGACAGAAGTCTCAAAGTCGGAGTTCTGCAGCTGGGAGAGAACCCTGCAGTGGCCGGCACCCCGAGCACCTGGATTTGGAGTCGTTCAAGGTGGGACCGCCCCCACCCAGGTCCCTAGAGTGTGTGCGCGCGCCCCGTGGTCTTCCGCAAACCGAGGATAAATGTGCAGAACCACGGCTGGCTAGCGGGTTACCGCGGCTACCCCTGTCCCTGCGGGGAAAGGGAGTCCCTGGTTAGACCCCATGGTGACCCTCGGGGCTGGGCAGAGTGGGCAGCAGGGCAGGACAGGGCCAGAGCCGTTCATCCTCTCAAATTGGACCTGACATTCCATTGTGGTCCATGCCAGCTGCTCACTGAGAGGCCGTGTTAAATACTTATTGTTTTAATAAACATAGAAAAATAAATTGTGGAGCCTGACCTGTGGTGGCACAGTGGATAAAGTGTCAACCTGGAAACGCTGAGGTTGCCGATTCAAAACCCTGGGCTTGCCTGGTCAAGGCACATATGGGAGTTGATGCTTTCTGCTCCTCCCTCCTTCTTTCTCTCTCTCTCTCCCCTCTCTATAATGAATAAATAAAATCTTTAAATAAATAAATAAATAAATTGTGGAAATACGAATAGGAAAACGTGTAAATGGTTGAAATAAATGAAAAGTGAAACTAAAAATAGTTACGCACGGTGGGGGGAGGGGGAGGGAACAGCCCTGCCCCAGTACAAAGTGATGAGTCAATCCTGACCAGAGCAGGCAGGGGCACAGTGATTAGAGCCTGGGACTGGGACCAGGAGAAGGCAGATTTGAAACTGTGAGGTCGCTGGCTTGAGCTTGGGATCAGGACCCCAAATGACCTCATGGTCACAACGTTGAGCCCAAAAGTCTCTGGATTGAGTGCAAGGTCACTGACCTGATCAAGGGGTGACTAGCTCGGCTGAACCTCCCCCCTCCCCCCCACAAGGCACATATGAGAAAGCAATCAATGAACAACTAAGGTGCCTCAAAGCAGAATGGATGCTTCTCATCTCTCTCCCTGTCTGTCCTTATCTGTCCCTGCTCTGTCTCTCTTTGTCTCTGTCACAAAAAAAAAAAAAATTAAAAAAAAATTGAATCTTTTCAATAGCCAGATGTTTCCGTGGTTTGTGATCACCATATGGTGAGAGGTGCTGCATGTGAAGTGTTACAGTAATATAATGTTATAGTAATTAAATACATAGAAATATAGAAAAATATAGAAGATACATAGAAATAAGTTAGGATATAATATTAAAAGCCATTAAGGCAAATGAATAAGGCTGTGCCCTCTGGGTGGGAGCTAATCTAGTGTGTAGGGATATGATAGACAAGACCTTGCCCTTAGCTCAGGGCCCAGTTAATGTATGTGTGAAATTATATATAGATAAAAAGAGCTCCCTGCGAGGAGCTCCCCAAAAGTGGCTTGATGTGATAATCCTGTAGAATAACACCTGTTACAAGGCGTATGCAGAAAGGGTACCAAAGCTGAGGGGTCCACGCAGCTCTGACCAAGGACAGCTGAGAGGAGCACACTGATGGGGCCCCTTAAGCTGTACCAGGCACACCATAGGATCTGTGAGTAATAAACTGCCTGTGTGATTCCTGCAACTAATTGTGTGTCGGTCATGTCTTTCCCCCGGTGTCAGTTGGTCTCAGCACTGATAAGTAGAATCCTCACAGCCGCCTCAAGAATAGTCTCAAAGAGGCCGCCAGCCCTGCTGATAAGCAGGAGTGTCCCACTGCACGGGGACATCGAATTGGGGACGCCTGATCGACGTAGAGCTCAGACTCTACTGGGACAACTGGTATAGTTGGCCCTCAGCCTTAAAGAGACCATTTCAGTTGGAAATTTCTGGCTTAAAACCAGATGGCAGAAGTGAAGGGAAATTTGTAAACTCCATATAGTTTAGTGGCCGTCCGCCGAAAGCTGAGGGAAACCTCTTCCATCTCCAGGTCTGACCTCATCGAGAGTGTATACCGACCGGCCAATAGTAAGAGGCAAAAATTTATTCTTCCATCTTCGGGTCTGACCTAGTCAGGGGTGTATACTGACCGGCCTATGCTAAGGAGAGAGAATGTCCCAAAGTGGACTCAGCAGATGGTTGTCACTCTTGAAAGGCAACTCTGAGAAAACTGTTGTAAAGCCCACAAACTATAAAAAATATTATAAAAGGATCTACAAAATATACTCTGGAGCAAATTCATGAAAATATTATATTGCTTAAAGCTAAAACTAACTAAAGGCCTAGGAGAGTGCGGGAGGAAGTATAGAGTAGAAACTAGTTTCAGATCCACATCCTAACCCAAAATGGTTTTACCCATTCGGTAGACACAAAGTAGAAATTCATATTAAGAAGGAAAATGGAAAAGATTAGAACTTTCTTTTTTTTTTGTAGACAGAGACAGAGTCAGAGAGAGGGACAGACAGGGACAGACAAACAGTAATGGAGAGAAATGAGAAGCATCAATTCTTTGTTGTGGCACTTTAGTTGTTCATTGATTGCTTTCTCATATGAGTCTTGATTGGGGGGGCTCCAGCAGAATGAGTGACCCCTTGCTGAATTCAGCCAGTGACCTTTGGGCTCAATCCAGTGACCTTGGGCTCAAGCCAGCAACTCTGAGGTCATGTCTATGATCCCACACTCAAGCCAACAATCTTGGGGTTTCAAACCTGGGTCCTCAGCATCCCCGGTCTATGGTCTATCCACTGCGCCACCGCCTGGTCAGGCTTGAGCTAAATTTTTTTAAATTTTTTTTTATAAATAAATTTTTATTTTAATGGGGTGACATCAATGAATCAGGGCACATACATTCAAAGAAAACATTTCCAGGTTATCTCATCATTTAGTTCTGTTGCATACCCATCACCCGAAGAGAGATCATCCTCCACCACCCTCCATCCAGTTCTCTCTGTACTCCTCCCCCTCTCCCTCCTTCCCTCCCCCCACCCCCTGAGCTAAATTATTTTTTAATCTCAAACTAAAATTTTAAGTCTTGAGTTTCCCCCATCTGATAGAGCATCTATGTGAAATGCTGAGGTCACAGGTCAAAACTCCAAGCTTGCCCGGTCAAGGCACACATGAGAAGCAATTAATGAGCCACTGAAGTGAAGCAACTATGATCTTGCTCCCTTTCTCTCGAGGCAATAAGTAAAATATTTTTTAAAAATTCACCTAGAGGCCATGGCTGGTTGGCTCAGTGTTAGAGTGTCAGCCCAGCATATGGAAGTCCCAGGCTCAATTCCTGACCAGGGCACACAGGAGAAGCACCCATCTGCTTCTCCACCCCTCCTCCTCTCCTTCCTCTCTGTCTCTCTCTTCCCCTCCCGCAGCCAAGGCTCCATTGAAGCAAAGTTGGCCCGGGCGCTGAGGACGGCTCCATGACCTCTGCCTCAGGCACTAAAATGGCTCCAATTGCAAAGGAGCAACAGATGGGCAGAACATCGCCCCCTGGTGGGCATGCCAGGTGGATCCCGGTGGGGCACATGCGGGAGTCTGTCTGCCTCCTTGCTTCTCACTTCAGAAAAATACAAGAAAATACAAAATAAAAAAATTCACCTAGACTCTGCAAACATACAAAAGTACATGAAAACAATTTAACCCTTCCCCTCATCTGCCTGTCCCAACTCATATCTAACTACCAGCCTGCCTAACCTAATTGAAGGACTCAAGGTCAAATACTCTCAGTTGGCAAATTTACACCCCAAAATAGGACACTGAAGTCACTGTGAACTGATTCCCCATCTACAGAGAACAGGTGTGTAGCCACCTAAGACTTAGAGGCATCCGAGCCGGTGTCTGCGTTGTTTTACACCGTTCTGAGCCAGGTGGGTGTTAACCCGCAGGAGGAGAGACAGGCCTGCTGCATTGTATGAGAAGTTTGTTTACGCATCTGAGAAACAGAGGGGCTGACACCCTGGTGGCGACAGCTTAGAGCTCCCAGAGGGTGTGTCTGATGGGGGGTTGCTGCAGGCATTTGCTGGCACGAGGTTGGTGCACCTGGACATGCTCAGATCAGCACATCCAGGCTTGTGGCCTTGGTCACAGACTGTCTCCCTTTCCCAACCCCTCAGGCCCCTCCCTAAGACCCTGTCCCAAGGACACTTCCCAGAACCTTCCCAGGGTGGGGGGAGTTGCTTGTAGGGAGGGGGAGGTTGGGGGAGGGAGGTGCTTAATGAAGAAGTTGCCCAAGTGGGAGGTTGGGTGAGACATATTTGAGTTTTAAAGGGACCTTGAGTTTACAGGAGCCGTGGACCCCAACCTAACAGAGGGAAGCCTGTTACTCTGTCCCTGAGGCTCTCAGTGAGGTTAGTAATGAGGAGAAAGGATGGTTAGCAAACGTTTGGTTGGTCCCGAGATTCGTTCCCTCTTGTGGAGGGTCATTGGGAATCATTGTTTTCTCAGTGGGTTCAGTATCTGGATCATTTAGTTCTAAATGCATTTCACCTTCTGGAGAAAGGATGTGTGCACACCACTGATATCAGAAAAACCCTTACCTGACCCGGTGGTGGCACAGTGGATAGAGCGTCAGACTGGGACACAGAGGACCCTGGTTCGAAACCCCAAGGTCGCTGGCTTGAGCACAGGCTCCCAGCTCGAGTGAGGGGTCACTGGCTTGAGTGTGGGATTATAGACATGACTCCATGGTCGCTGGCTTGAGACCAAACATTGATGGCTTGAGCAAGGGGTCACTGGCTCTGCTGTAGCTCCACACTCCCACCCACACCCCTGGTCAAGGCACATATGAGAAAGCAATCAGTGAACAACTAAAGTACTGCAAAGGAAAATTGATGCTTCTCATCTCTCTCCCTTTCTGTCAGTCTGTCCCTAACTGTCCCTCTCCGGACTCTCTGTCTCTGTCCAAAAAAAGAAAAGAAAAAAAAGAAGAACCTTGCTTTATCAGGTTGAATCAGGGCACATTTGGTTAACCACAACTGTATATTGTACCAGAGCATCCCCTCATTTGTAAGGAACAGCTTCTGATGAAAAACTAATCAAGTAGATTTAGAAACTACAAGGGCTTAGTGGCTTCCCCTTTTATATTAATAGTAACCCCAGTGTCTCCCAAACTCTCACTGAAAAGGGGAAATGCTGCCCTGGCCACATAGCTCAGTTGGTTGGAGCATCATCCTGGCACGGAGGTTGCCGGTTCGATTCCAGGTCGGGGCACATACAGGAGCAGCTCAATGTTCCTGTCTCTCTCTCTGCCCCTGCCTTTCTCAAATAAATAAATAAATAAATAAATAAATAAATAAATAAATAAATAAATAAAAAGAAAAGCACAGGAGGGGAAATGCCTTCAGATTGACCATATCTTCCTATTTGTTCTCTTTCTCAATCTTATTTCAGTTTTCTGGGTTCTTTCTACAATGAGGAGGCTCCTCTTCAGTGGTTTTCCCAGCAGATCCTGTTTAGTCATTGCTGTTTTGTCCCCAGAAAGCAGTCACTGTATTAATTGAAATAGGTCAGAATAGCCAGGACTGTGTTCTCCAACAGTGAAATTAAGTTCCTTTGCACACCCGTCGGGGTCCCTGAGAAAGGCAGGGATTCTTTAGATGGGTCTCTTATTCAGCAGCAGTCTAAGGAACTTATGACTCATGCTGTTACCCTTGGCCCGAGACAGGTTTTTCTCTTTTTTCCTATTCTGAGTTTAATTTTAGAGATGGCTTTTGAGATTCTGCATGCAGAAAAATTGCTGTAGGCATCAGAAGAGCTTCATTTTGGTCGTCCTAAGTTGGAAATGTTACAGGACAGGGGGTCCCGGCCTCCGGGGTCTGTGTGGGGCCCAGCGGTCGTGGTGAGGGTTCCTCGACTTTGTGCAGGGTAGGGCCCCGGGGCCACCGCCATCGCTGCCAGGCATGTGCAGGTTCCCATTAGATTCACACAGATGGTAAAGAAACAGTGGAGCCAAAAAATAGTGGGCCATTCCTTTATTCTAGCCTCGCACCAGGGGACAAGAGACACACACAAGGAAAACACACTTCCCTCTTCATTCAGAGCTCCAGAGCTGCTGACACATCCGGTTCCACAACCAGGAGGATCTTCTCCGGTTCCTCCTGGAATCAAAGGCCCCACCAGTCCCACAGCCCCTCACCTCTGGTTCCCCATCTGCCAACATGGCTTCTTACTCTGCAACACTGGCTTCTCTTTCTTCAGCCAAACATGGCTTCTCTCCCTCTCCTCCTCCTTCTCTCCTCTTAGAACTTTTCCAGCGGGAAAGCCTCTCCTCCAGCAACATTAGCATAACCGTGGCCCTTCCCAAGCAGGAAGGTCAGTAGCAATTTCACAGAGTACACACCTGGGGCTGCCAGCGCCATTTTCTAACACTAAAAGTGAGCAAAGTCAAAAATGATATTTTATAAACTCTTTTACCCCATGAGCCGGAAGAAGCTCACAAGAGTCCAGGTGACCTTGAGAGGAAGTTCATTAAGGCTGTGTTGGAATCCATGGGAGTCCGAAAAGACCAGAGTAACAGACTTTATTGAACGGAAGAAAGGAACCCTGCCCGGCACTTTTCCAGGGAGAAGGGCACCAGTACAAGCTAGGGGGACAAATTTATAGGGTAAGGAAGAATCTCGAGCAAGTGGGTGTTAAATCAAAAGTCCTGGTAAGTCCGGAATGCCCCTCCTTGGGGTGGCTTGCCAGCTTCTTGGAATTCCTCTGTCTCAGGGGCGATAGTCCAGTAAGTAAGGGTGAGGTGTGACAGATAAGCAGAACATCAAGAAGGCAGTTTGGAATTCCTGGTAAATTCACGTATCTATCAGTTCTCAACTCTGTGGTTACATATAAAAGAAAGTCAGTTATTAATTTTATAATATATGGTAAGAGGTAATGAGGAGAAAGAGGAGAAAAAAATTGGAAAATTATTGCTTTTTCTGGAGAGAACTCAAGAAGGGAACCTTGCCAAGCCAAGTCCCTCATCCAGTTAAGGAGGTCGTCAATTTCCGTGCTGTGAGGTCTGAATCGGGTGATATTTTTGAAAACCTGAGTACGGAAGTAAAAAAATCTTACAAGGTAATAATTTTTAGTTGCTTGCTGTGAGTGCCAATTGAACAGGGTGACATGGTGATCCATGGTCTCCTGGATGAGCCTCATGAGACATGCTGGTCTGGTTCCTCTCGAATGGGAGGACATGTGGAGATTTTTAGAGACAGGAAACCTGTTGGTGTAAGTTTTTAGAAGGACTGAATATGTGTGATTGAAAAGAAAGTGGGTTTGGAGAACATTCAGGAGGAAACTTCTCGGGCTGAGGGGCAGCTTCTTCCTGCTGTCATCCCTACCTATTTGATATTTCCCTCATGAAGTTCTCCTTGGGGTATTGAGGAATAGGAGTGTAGGAGCTTTCGATTGTAGGTGATCCTAGAGATTTCTCTTATCCGGGCCTGTAGGAACTTGATAAAGAAGGGGGCAAGTATTTGGATAAGGAGGGTTGTATAGCAGGGGCGAAAGTTCTTCCACTGTAAAGTTAGAGATATTTTTTTCCTGGCAGTCCTGGAGAGAGCAGTTAGTTTGAGCTAAAAGAAATGTTTCATGTCCATTTGTAGGCTCTTCTTCAGCCAAGAAGACCCAGTGATCTTGTCCTTTTACTATGTGAAGGGAAAAAGACTGAGAAGTGTTAAGAGGTGAATGCTATTCATTCTCCTAGTTCTTCAAGGATATGGGAGAGCTTTAGGGTTAGGGGACCTGTAGGGGTTGAAAGATAGGATTTAGGAGGTTTGCTGATATAAGGTTTCAGATTTTTCTGTTTTGTGAGGGCAGGTTTCAGGGTTGGTGTGTAGGGTTAGGTAGATTTTTCCAATTTTCTGATTGGCAAAGGTCTGCATGCAGTTCTGTAAGAAACTAGTAAACAAATGTAAGAGGCAGGGTCCAAAAGTTAGAAAAAGAAATAGGAGAGTGAGTGGACCAATGAAAGGCAATAGTCAAGACACCCATCTTGTGTGAAACTACTGATTCCATGTTTACAAATTCACTGGGCTTCAGAGAGAGAGAGAGAGAGAGAGAGAGAGAGAGTAGGAATAAGACAGGGCAGTGGCCAATCCCTCTTCCCCAGACCTATTTTTATAGAGATTCCTAAAGCAACAAGAAGAGGGATTACCTGTACAGCTTGTTTGGTTCTTAGATTGATGGGTAATGTACTGGGAGTAAAAAGAGACTCATGGGGTAGGATTAGGTTGATATTTGGGGTGAGATCGATTAGGAAAAGGTTTCTGTGCAATTAGTAGGGAGACACATATAGGTGTTATGCTGTTTTTCTACTTTAACAGCAGTGGGAGTTGTCAGGATCATGGTGTGTGGACCTGTCCACGTGAAAGTCAGTCCTTGGGTGATGTAATGCTGGAAGTGCCTCTTGGACAGTCTTTGAACAGTTTGCTGAGTAACCCGTAAATCCTGCAAGTGCTTAGGGAAAGGGTGGTTACATTTCTACACTTTGCAGTTAGAGTTTAAGTCCTAGTGACCACTGCTTCTAGCTGGAATTAGCAGCAGGTCCCAGCCTACAACAGGCATGGGGCATTGAGACAAGAGGAATAATGGAGACACTATAAATAAAGCAGCAAAATCAGACTGTCAATACCCACAGTAAAGATCTTTAAGGGATAAAAAAAACTCAAATATTCAGGCAAGGCATAGTAGATGGCTCTTGTGTTTACAAAAAATGAGATTAGCTCATCTGCTACTTGGAAGAAATACCTTAGGCTCCTGAACGATGTCCTTGGGCCTTCAGTGGCAATTCCCAGCATGCTGGGCAAGGTCAGGTCACAGGTAGCTGGAGCAGGGCTAGAAGAGACTGAACCCTCCCTCCATGGAGCAAGGGGGCAGCTTACCTTCTCATGTCCCCCTTTCCACAGCACAGATGTGTAAATCAGTGGGACCGGGAAGCCTGGCAGGCTTCAGTTCAATGACCTTTCTTTACAATCTAAAGCAGGGCCCTGATACAATTCTATGAAGCCCTTTAGGGTGCTGGAGCCTTTAAGAGCGTATGCCAAAAGCTGGTATTTCCTGACTTCTTTTGGGCCTTTGTAAAGCCAGTATTCACGGCCAGGGCCACCATCACAGCCGCCCGGCCCATGCAGGTTTGCACTGGATCCAGACAGTCAGTAAAGAAACAAAGGAACCAAAAGCTGGTGGGCCATCATTTTTAATCCTAGTTTGCACCCGGCGGGCAAGTAAAAACACACACTGGGCTCCAAAACCCACTCACACTCAGTGCTCACAAAGCTACTGACTTATCCGAGTTTCCTAGAATCAAAGGTTTCAAGCTCACCAGACTTATTCACCTCTGTTCCCCACCTCCGTCCTTCTCCCTGCACAAACTCTGCACAAACTCGCTTCTCACTCAACACTCTGCCATCTTGGCTGCTTCTCCTGGCCTCCTCCACGTGGCCTTTCTCTGCTCTCTAATGCTAATCTCAGGAACCACTCCTATTCTGCCCCTATTTTATAGTGTAGAAATCCAAACTTTTAATCCAATATACAAAATAGGGAAGTCTCTAATACAGTCACTTATCTGGGGCATAATGGGATTGTACCACCCCATATCAAAAAGGGTGGGGCCCTGGCCGGTTGGCTCAGCGGTAGAGCGTCGGCCTAGCGTGCGGAGGACCCGGGTTCAATTCCCGGCCAGGGCACACAGGAGAAGCGCCCATTTGCTTCTCCACCCCTCCGCCGCGCTTTCCTCTCTGTCTCTCTCTTCCCCTCCCGCAGCCAAGGCTCCATTGGAGCAAAAATGGCCCGGGCGCTGGGGATGGCTCTGTGGTCTCTGCCTCAGGCGCTAGAGTGGCTCTGGTCGCAACATGGCGACGCCCAGGATGGGCAGAGCATCGCCCCTGGTGGGCGTGCCGGGTGGATCCCGGTCGGGCGCATGCGGGAGTCTGTCAGACTGTCTCTCCCTGTTTCCAGCTTCAGAAAAATGAAAAAAAAAAAAAAAAAAAAAAAAAAAGGGTGGGAAAGGCTTAGTCCCAAAACCAAGCCCCAGGCTCCAAGGATCCTGCCTGCCCACAGCCCGCCCCCAACACACATTAATATCACCTGGGCGACAGCTTCCACATGGGCAGCGTCATCTTTAACAAAGTGAGCATAATATATTTTATCTGCCCAACAGCCTTACTTGCCTTTTCTGTTACTTCCTTGGTCATTATGGACTTTAAAAGCCATATTTAGGAGATCTGAGGGGCTTGACTAAGAGAGAAAAATTGGGAATCCAGTATCTAAAGAAGCCTATTAGACCGAGGAAAGAAAAGACTTGATCTGCGATGGTAGGTGGTTGGAGACTGTGGAGGGTCCGAGTTTGATCTAGGGTGAGACCTCAGATGGTGGGGGTTAAGACGATGCCTAGATAAACTATGGACTAAGAGTGAAGTTGAGCCTTAGCAGAGAAGACATGATATCCCTTCACAGTGAGGAAGTTAAGAAGGGTGGCGGTGTGTCTCCTTGAGGCAGGCAGGGAGGGGCTGTAGAGGAGTAGGTCCTCTACATATTATCATATAAGAGAGTACTAGTTTTGAGATTGTATGCTGCTTAATCCTGAACTAGTGCCTGCCCAAACAGGTGTGGGCTGTTTTTGATGCCCTGGGGTAAGACAGTCCATGTAAGTTGCTAGGTTGCATTAGTGCCTGGGTCAGTCCATGTGAATGCAAACAGAAAGTAAGAGTCAGTGTGTAGGAATGTTAAAGAAGGCATTCTTGGAGTGGTGTTTGAGGGAATGTGTGACAGTAACTTGTAGAGATTAGGGACTACTGGATGGAGGAGAATTACCGCTTCTTTGATTAGGTGTAAGTCTTGTACGAGGTGATAAGCCCCTGAAGGTTTTCGAACAGGAAGGATGGGGGTATTGCAGGGAGAGTCTATGGGGATGAGTAAACCTTGATTTAAGAGGCAGGTAATTATTGGTTTAAGGCCTTGGAAACAGACACAGTTACACATTAAACGAAGACTTCATATATTATGAATTAAGAAATTTAAATAAGCGTGCTTGTTGGGCAGATAAAATATATTATGCTCTCTTTGTTAAAGATGGTGCTGCCCACGTGAGGCCATCGCCCAGGTGATATTAATGTGTTGAGAATCCTTGTAGCCTGGGGCTTGGTTTTGGGATTAAGCCTTTCCCACCCTTTTTGATATGGGGTGGTACAATCCAATCATGCCTCAGATAAGTGACTTTGTATTAGAGACTTCCCTGTTTTGTATATTGGATTAAAGGTTTTGAATCTACACTATAAAATAGGGGCAGAACGGGAGCGTGCTCTCTTGGTTCCTGAAATGATTAGCATGAGAGAGCAGAGGGAGCAGAGCAGAGAGCAGAAAGAGGCCATGTGGCCAGGAGAAGCAGCCAAGATGGCGGAGTGCTGAGTGAGATGCCAGTTTGTGCAGAGTTTGTATCTGGGATAAGGAAGGAGATGGGGAACTGAGGAGAATAAGGCTGGTGAGCTAGAAACCTTTGATTCTAAGAAACTCGGATAAGTCAGTGGCTTTGTGAGCACTGAATGTGAGTGGGTTTTAGAGCCCAGTGCAGTGTGTGTTTTTACTTGCCCGCCGGGTGCAAGCTAGAATTAAAGACTATGGCCCACCAGTTTGTGGCTCTGTTGTTTCTTTACCGACTGTCCAAATCCAATGCGAACCTGCATGGGCCAGGCTGCTATGATAGTGGCCCTGGCCATGGCTCCTGGCTCTACAGTGCTTTACTTGTTTCAATTAAATTTATACTAGAGGTATTTTCTGACAAAGTGACAAGACAGATTACTTATTCACACAGCTTAAAAGACAACTTTGTTATTTTAAGCTTTTTGAGATGGCAGAGAGTTGTCAGCATAGAGGAGGAAGAGAGAAAGCAGACGGATGGACAGTGTGAGCAGATGGATGTAAAGAAGGAGGGTCAGAATCTGCAGGAGGAGGAGGTGGTGGCACCATGTGGTCAGAGGAGTCAAAGAGGATTTAGAGCTCTGAGGAGAAGGGAGGGGGCGAGGAGGAAAGAGGCACAGTCACAGTTTGTAAGGAAGGAGGAGGGGTCAGAGAAGAGACAGGCACCACAGCCAGAGCCACAACTTCTAAGGAGGGGGGGAAGAGATGAAGAACACAGTGGAGAAGGGAGGGTTCCCTGGCCAGCAGGGGAGGAGAAAGAGAGACTGGTATTTGCAGGTTGTAAAGCCAGGAGCTACGGCCAGGGCCAAGGCCACCATCAGAGCAGCCAGGCCTATGCAGGTTCGCATTGGATTCAGACAGTCGGTAAAGAAACCATGGAGCCAAAAACTGATGGGCCATAGCCTTTAATTTAGCTTGCACCCGGCGGGCAAGTAAAAATACACACTGGGCTCCAAAACCCAGTCACACTCAGTGCTCACAAAGCCACTGACTTATCCGAGTTTCCTAGAATCAAAGGTTTCTAGCTCACCAGACTTATTCTCCTCAGTTCCCCATCTCCTTCCTTATCCCAAATACAAACTCTACACAAACTGGTATCTCACTCAGCACTCCACCATCTTGGCTGCTTCTCCTGGCCTCCTCCACGTGGCCTTTCTCTGCTCTCCTCTGCTCTCTCTTCTAATGATAATCTCAGGAACCAAGCGCCAAGTCCCGCTCTGCCTCCATTTTATAGTGTAGAAGTCCAAACCCTTAAAACAATATACATAATAGGGAAGTCTCCAATACAAAGTCACTTCTCTGAGGCATGATAGGATTGTACCACCTTACACCAAAAAGGGTAGGAAAGGCTTAATCCCAAAACCAAGCCCCAGGCTACAAGGATTCTCCCTGCCTTTAGCCCACCCCAACACACATTAATATCACCTGGGCAACGGCCTCTTTAACAAAGTGAGCATAATACATTTTATCTGCCCAACACAGGTGAATAAGAAAACAGGATCCTGCGAAGGGTGGGGGCTCTTGGAGTGAAGAGACTCGAGTGAAAGAGGTTTGCAGAGGGACCAGAGAGGGGTTCCGAGAAAGGGGTGCCCCGGGGGTCAGGCAGGACGGAGAGAGAGTTAGGAGTCTGCAGAGAAGGAAAGATTGAGACCAGAGGTTTTAGGTGAGGTTTGGGCAAATCAGCCTGTGTGTAGAACAAGCGGCACAGAAATTAAGGACAGGAGCGAAAGTAGAAGGAACCCTGCACGTAAGGAATCTCTGATGCCCACCCCATCCGGTGGCAAAAGTTGTCAAGGTCTCTGAGAATATTGTAATCGAATGTCCCGTTTTCAGGCCAGTGGGAGTCATTGTCTAATATGTATTGGGGCCACGCCGTGTTACAGAATAAAATGAGTTGGGTTTTTTTTGCTTAAGTTCAGAGAGGCCCAACTTAGTGAGGTTTTTTATGAGACATCCTAGAGGGGTCTGGTCAGATTCTGAGAGCCCATAGTGGAGACAGGTGAGCAAGAGGAGGCGTCCCCACCTTTTGTCACTGTCCCAAGAGGAGAAAACCTCCGTGTGGGGGAGTCGTCCCTAAAGAGGTCGTCACCACCTGTCAGGGAGCTCTGAGGACAAGAAGTCCAAGAAAGTGGAGAGGTTTGGCTAGGCGCCTAGTCTTCCGTGCAGCCCACTGAGACTGAAAGTCAAACCCCTCAAAGCGTGAGGCGTGTCAGAGAAAACCGTCCGACCAGAAAGGGGTATTTTTAGAGAGAAATTTAGAGGCCAACCGGGGAAGGGGAACGGAGAAACTCCTTACCTTCTGGTCCAGCAGGGGTTCAGGACAGGGTTAGACCGCCTGCCAATCAACCTACAATTCCACATCCAAACAGAATCAGGGAGTAAGCCCGGGACGAGCTGCCGCTGCCCATTGCTTCCCTGGTTGTAAGTTTGGACGGCAAAGAGGGATCATCCAGGCAGTTAGTACCCTGTCCCGGGTTTCGGCACCAAATGTTGGAATCCATGGGAGTCCGAAAAAGACCAGAGTAACAGGCTTTATTGAAAGGAAGAGAGGAACCCTGCCGGGCACTTCTTCTGGGGAGAACAGCGCCTGTTACAGACTAGGGGCGAGTTATATAGTGTTTCGGAGAGCCTGAGGGGATACTGAGGCAAAAGTCCTAGTATGTCTGGAATGCTCCTCCTTGGGGGGGCTTGCCAGCTTCTTGGAATTCCTCTGTCTCAGGGGTGATAGTCCAGTAAGGGTGAGGTCTGATAGATGAGTGGAACATCAAGAGGGCAGTTTGGAATTCCCGTATCTATCAAGGATAAAAAAAAAAGTCAACTTAATTGTCACTAAAAGTTAAAAATTTTAAATTAAAAATTCTGACTAAAAATAAATTGTTATAAAAGCCAATTAGTTTTATATAAGTTACAAAAGGTTTTTGAAGTTTATAGAAAATTAATCAATAACATTTGTTTCTTTAATAAACCATATTGCTATTAATGCTGTCTGTTAAATATCTGTTACATGGTATAAATTAATA
Organism: Saccopteryx bilineata; assembly: GCF_036850765.1. Taxonomy (NCBI): domain Eukaryota; kingdom Metazoa; phylum Chordata; class Mammalia; order Chiroptera; family Emballonuridae; genus Saccopteryx; species Saccopteryx bilineata. The sequence goes on along the minus strand of NC_089490.1, from coordinate 405,018,489 downwards.
TCCCTACAAAGCAGCCTCATACTTTTCAATAAATTAAGTCAAAGATTTGACTTAAGACATAAAACCCGTGGGGAATGTTGTAAGGTACCAAAAATTTGCAAATTAATATTGATATTCTAGGAGGTAAAATCACGCTTTCCTGTTCTTTCCTTGGAAAATGGAGAAAAGGGAATGTAGAAGTCTCCTGACTTACAAGGACGACTAGAGTCATTTGGTTTGAAGTTCTCTGAAAGGATTAAGGTTAACTGAGAGACTTCTTCCCTCTCAATAGGGGGCAGAATTTACATATCACCTTGCATTGATTGTAGTTCCTCCTCTTTCCTGGAATCTTGAGAGTAAAATACGTCCAGGCTAGTGAGGGAAGAAGAACGCTGAAAGATTTGTAAATATCTTTGATTGTGTTACTTTAGTCTTAATGTTTCTGTGTGTTATAATCCTGTTAATGACTGTGCCATAATGTCATGCTCTCCCCTACCCGCTTGTGATCAAGGGAATATAAGCTGCCCCTGAACTATTTTTGGGACTGCACGATTTGGGTCTGCTGCCTGTGTCAGCTATATGCGGCCGACATATTTAAATTTCCTCCTTTAATACAAATCTTCAAAATTTATCCGGACTGGCTGTCTCTATGTGGACTCAATAAAGTGAGATACAGTGCCTTTCAGAATCTAGGGTGCAGTACTTTATAATACTGAGTCTTTTATTTTGAGGGTTTCTAAAGACTGGGAGTTTAGGTGTGATCTTAGGAAAGAATTCCAATAGAATGTTCACCAGCTTTAGACTGGTGTGCCAAACTTGGTTTATTCCCTTCTTCATCCGTTCCTGAGTGTGGTTGGCACCAATGATACTAATTGGACTTCTGGAATCTGTCTCCCTGCACAAACAGTAGTCTCAGTCTCCTAGAAATTTTGTGCCTGTCCAAAAAGAGTTAATCACCCTGATGTTGTCTGAAGATTACAGACCCAGTGATCTTAGTCGAATTTCACATTCTCCGGGTGATTTCTGCCTTAGTTGTCTGTCGTCGAAATAATTCTATTTTCACTGGTCCCCAAGTATAATGAGATTGAAAAGTGTGGGAGACAGGCTGTAAACTGATAAAGTCCTTATAGCCTAGGGCTCAGTTTAAGACTAAGCTCTTCCCCTCAACCTTGACTATTGCATGGGGGGGGGGGTGCACTCTTATGAGGATTCCCGTTTATGCCTCAGAGGTGTGACTTTGTATCGGAGACTTCCTTATTTGCATAGGGCTCTGCACTATATAATAAAGCAGACCGGGGGCTTTGCTTTTGCTCTGGCCTTGCCATCAGCTTGCAGAGGCCTCCCATCCCATCCTCTTTTCTCTTTCAGTCTATTTCTTCATTCTGCAGCCTTCTCACTCAGGACCTGGACCATTACTAGCTGCGCTGGTTCACGGCAGAAAAGCACTGGTTTCAGATGTTTACCCTTTGGTTGGGAATGAGAAATGTAAACGGTCTGCACTTTCTGTAACACCCGGTGGCCGAGGCCAGGCGGGTTCACATTGGGTTCGGGTGGAGTAGAGGAGCTGTGGAACCGGAACCAGAAAAGCTAGGCAAGGGCGGAGCAGCAACCAGGCAGGGAAACAGCTTCCCTGGAGGCAGGTGAGCAAAGAGCGCTTGTGCGGCATGCAGGCGAACAGGATACGCCCCCTGGGGGCGGTGAACATACATCTGTGAAAACCGCCCTACACAGAGTATCCTAGCACGTGTCTCTGCCACTTGCTCAGGCACTCATCAAACCAAGTGCAAAGGTGAGCCTAACACAAGTGTTTTTCCTGAACTTGGTTACAGAAGATAAGATTTTGTCATTTACTAGATGACTGTAAACTGCCTGGCCATTTAACTGTTTGTCTCAGTTCCTACATCAAAAAAATAATAGAGGATCCCAGGACTCACGTCATTGTCGCTCGAGTGCTGTGAACATCGAGTTAGAGCCACTGGACGGGGGTGAGTGAGGACCTGGGCTGCGGGGCGGGTCCCGGGGAGCCTGAGTTTGGACGGGGCGGGGCCGTTGTCCTCAGTCCCTGGTTGTCACCAGCGGGGGCTCCTCCTGCCCACGGAGTGGCCGGAAGGGAGAACACTCTGGGCGGCATCACAGTGCCCTCTCCGTGATGCCCCGGCCTCTGGGGCTGAGGGACGGGCCTGGCTAGATTCGGGGCCCCTTGTGTGTGGTGACTGGGGTGTCAGCCCCATCTCAGAGGCAGACGGGGCCGGGGCAGGGTGTCCGGCAGGTCTGTGGGGAAAGCAGGTGAGCTCAGCTCCCTGACGTGATCCCTGCCTGGGGAGGGGACGACCACTCTCCCCGCCTTCCCACCGTGGAGGCGTCTCTGGCACCACCATTAACCACCATCTGCTCTCTGTCCTCACAGGGAATGGGGACGGAGAGAACACATGGTGAGTCGCTTGTCCTCCCTGAGCAGAGTGCGGGTCCAGGTGGGGCCCCCTGTCCAGGGGCAGCCCAGCCCCACGTCAGGAAGTGGGCAGACCAGCTCCAGGAAGCCCCTCGCTGCCCGAGTCTCAGCCCAACAGGAGCCGAGGTCCCTGAGCTGGAGGAGCCTGAGACTGGGAGGATTCGATCCACAGTGGGGAAACTGAGGCACCCAACTGGCCTTGAGGAGCCCTGACCGAAGCCAGCTGAGCTGGCAGCAGGTACAGAGCTGAGACCAGAGTTCTTCCCCCTGAGCCCTGGGATCCTTGGGCCCCTGTCCTCTGGGGGTGCGAGCCCCACCCGTGCTGACTCTCCCACCCAAGACAGGGCCTTGTTTTTCAGGTGTCTGGAGGCTCAGTGCCCGTCACGTCATTGCGAGAGACCCCAAGTCCCCACGACAGGAGACTGCAGCCTGTCTGCTGACAGCGTGGATGTGGAGTTTGAGGCCCCAGTCCCCCCAGGACCCCGGAGCGCTGGGTGGGGTAGGTGATTCGCCAGCTGAAGTAGATGAAGGAGGCCATGCCCCGCTCTGGTCACATGGTCTGACCCGTCTTCACATACACACACCCCTGCTTGAGGGTCAGACTAAGGTCTCGATGGCTCTGGAACAGGTAGGGGGCCGTTTGCCACTTTGAAGGATAGTAACAGTGATGATGTCCTTCCCAGCCCAGCTGTCCCTCACCTCCTCCGTGTCACCTTAGTCATCAGAACACCCCCTACGAAGACAGCACCCCGAGTCAGTCAGGGGAGGACCCTGAGTGTAGGGAGGCCTCATGTGCTGCCGCCCTGAGTGAGAGCAGTGGAGCCCGGCCTGAATGCAGTTGTACCCTTGACACCTCCACAGCCAGGTGCCCACACTGTCACCAGCCAGTCCTCCAGGAGCTGTCCGATAAGTGGGGATCTGGGGGGGAGGGGAGGAGGGGTGTCAGCTCCCCGTGGCCGCTGTCCACAGTTACTACAGACTCTTGTTCCCTCACAGTCTGGAGGCCAAGAGCCCAAGACCTCAGTGTCACGCAGCTGCGCTCCCTCCGGGGTCTCCCAGGACGACCCCTCCGGCCCTCCTGCTGGCTGGGTCCCAGAGCCGTCCCTCCTGTCTGTGCCTCTGTCCTGTGAAGGCTGTTTCCCCAGCTGCACTGCCTCCCTCTTGAGTGTTGTTATGGTCCTGCTGTCCTCACGCTGTTGAATAAAACTTTGCACAGAATAAAGCCTCCCCCTTCACTGCGTCCAGAACTGGGGTTCTGGTTGGTTGGTGTTGGATTAGTGCCAACAGCCATAGATTGACAAGTCTGCAGATCTGGGGACGGTAGAGTAGGACCATGATTCTCAAAGTGTGTGCCAAGGTGCATTGGTGTGCCTTAGAAGATTTCTAGGTGCGCCCTATGGTATCCAGAGAAATATGCTAATGTTCGGGAATACCAACAGGGTTTTTGGAGTTTAGATTTTTGGGGGACAGAGGTGAGGGAATTGGATGTAAGATGACAGTCTTCCCAACTCCCCACCTCACTTACCTGATTAGGTTGCAAAAGGCTGTTAAACTGGGGTGCTGGATTATTTAAACTACCCCCCATGTTCCCAGATAGACTGGATGCAAGTTTCTTCTATCCTTTGTTTGGTGTAAAGTTAAGATGATATGTATGGTGGGGGCTTTCTGCACTCAACACAATTAAGAATAAAAAGAGAGGAATTCTTCAATGTATTGACGAGAAAAAGAGTTTGCCTTTCAAATATATGCCCAAACATTGAAGAAATTGCTAGGACACATCAGACTCATGTTTCTCATAAACACAACAATGAAAAAACTTACATTCGCACCAGGACCTGCTGAATTTAATAAATCTTACTAAGAATGTATCTATATACATTTTTATAACTTTTTTGTCATTTAAAAAAATTTTAACCCCTCTTTTTTTTACAAATTCTAAGAAGCATCACTCAAAAAATGTAACATAAAAATGTTTCTTAATGTCAGAATAAATTTAATTTTGTCATATTTATTTTGTTTAATTACCATAAAAGCACGCTTGGACTTTATTTTTTTTCTTTAACATTTGACTTAATTATGACATATTTCTCAGAAATTTGTATATACAGTGTGTCCGTAAAGTCATGGTGCACTTTTGACCGGTCACAGAAAAGCAACAAAAGATGACAGAAATGTGAAATCTGCACCAAATAAAAGGAAAACCCTCCCAGTTTCTGTAGGATGATGTGGCAGCATGTGCGCATGTGCAGATGATGATGTAACACCGTGTATACAGCGGAGCAGCCCACGCCATGCCAGTTGAGATGTGGACGGTACAGAGGAAAGTTCAGTGTGTTCTGTGGCTCGCTAAATTCGAATCTGTGACCAAAGTGCAACGTGAATATCAGTGCATTTATAACAAAGCACCACCACATAGGAATAACATGACTTGGTGGGATAAGCAGTTGAAGGAAACCTGCAGTTTGGTGGAGAAACCCCGTTCTGGTAGGCCACCAGTCAGTGACAAGTGTGTAGAGGCTATATGGAATTGCTACCTAAGGAGCCCTAAAACATCTGTGCATGAGCCCACATCGAACTGCACTGAATAAGTATGAAACTGGGAGAGTTTTCCTTTTATTTGGTGCAGATTTCACATTTCTATCGTCTTTTGTTGCTTTCCTGTGATCAGTCAAAAGTGCACCATGACTTTACGGACACACTGTAGTGTGCCACAATTATTTGTAGAATTTTAAATGTGCCCTGACTTCAAAAAGTTTGAGAACCACCGCACTAGGGTTTCCTATTGTTTTCTTCGTTTTAAAAAAGTGTGTGTACAAAATTTTTGTTTTGTTTTGTTTTTAGTGAGAGACAGACAGGCAGAAAGGGAGAGAGATGTGAAGAATCAACTCATAGTTGCAGCACTTTAGTTGTCCATTGATTGTTTCTCTTATGTGCCTTGACCAGAGGAGGAGGGGCCCCAGCCGAGCCACAGACCCTTGCTCGAGTTAGCAAACTTGGGCTTCAATCCATCAGCGTTTGCACTCAGGCCAGTGACCATGGGGTCATGTCTGTGACCCCCACGCTCTAGCCGGCAACACTGCGCTCAAGTTTGCTGGGCCCATGTCAAGTCGCCACCCCGGGGTCTCAAACCCAGATCCTCTGCATCCCAGGTCGAAGCTCTATCCACTGTGCCACCACCGGTCAGGTGTCTGTATGAGTTCTTGTCATTTTAGATAATTCACAAACTGTCTTCTGTGTAACTGTGTCTACAATATTTTTCTTTGAAACCTTGATCTACATGGAATTAAATATATCAATTTTTTATGTTCTCTCTCTTCTTTTCTTCCCCTCCCACAGCCATGGTCCCATTGGTCCCAGCGCATCTGCCCCTGGCTCTGAGGAGCCTCCACCTCAGGTGCTAAGAAGCTCAGTTGTAAACATAGCAACAGATGGGCAGAGCATCAGCCCCAGATGGGGGTTGCTGGGTGGATCCCCAAATCTCTGGATCCCCATTGGGGCACATGTGGGCACTGTTTGTCTCTCTCCCCTCCTCCTACTTACAAAAAAACAAAACAAAACAAAACAAAAACAACAACAACAAAAAACAACCACTCTCCAATCTTATCCCCACCCCAGGTACTGGAACACACTAACCTACCTCTATCCCTATGGGTTCATCGATTCCGGACATTTCACAGACCTGGAATCGTGCAGCAGGTGGCCCTTTCCGCCTGGCTTCCTTCACAGGGGACAGAGTTTTCAAGGCGCACCCATGTCGCACTGTGTGAGGGCCTGGTTCATGTCTGTTGTATTGATAATGTATCTGTGCCACTCTTATTTACCCGTCTATCACGTATTGGATCTATCATGTGGTTTCTAATCTTTGACTATGTAAATAAAGATGCTACGAAAATATTTTTATACCAGGTTTTGTATGGAAATGTTTTCATTTTAGATAGATCTATTTTTATTGACTTAAATTTTATAGATAAGACTTTTTCTAAGGACGCCTAACTCGATACAGCAACACAGCTTTTCCTACTAAGACTTGTCAGAAAATGTCACAACCAAGAGACTCCAGTTCCTTTCCCGGATGCTAAAACGCTAACTTTTAAAGATAGTTGTTTATTTATAGACATTTTTCTTTCTTCCTTCAAGAGTTGAGGAAATTGCTTTGTTAAATCAGGAAATTCAGTTTGAACCTCTATTTAGCCCCTAAGGCAATCGCCAGCAGACAGCGGGACGCAGAGCGGTCCTCACGGTTCCCCAAACCTCAGTGTAATTCCGGCGATGGGCAAGGACTCTACCGCGAGCGGTCAGAGCCCGGTGGTCCTCAGGAGACAGTCCTGAAGCCGGTGCTGGCCCGCTGGGCTCAAGGACCCGCGCCCAGCGCTGCCGGAAGGGGACGCGCCCCTCGTTCGTCCGCGTCCTCCTCGCGCCCCTTCCGCGGCTTGTCCGCCCTGTCCTCTTTGAGAGGATGCCGCTTCCCCACCGTCCGCCCCCTCCTCCAGCGCAGGTCCCGCCTGTGTCTCCTCGGTCCCGGTGCCTGGAGTCCGCCCAGCCTCGCTGCGCCTCCGGGGTCCTGAGGAGCCGGCAGGGTTTCCCCAGAGGGGCAGAGCTTTCCGTCGCTCTAGGACTAAGGCGGCGGCGTGCGCGCGGGGCGCCCAGGGTGGGCCTCCAGCCCGTGCGCCCGCTGACCCCCGGGCCCGCCTGTACCCGGTCCCCCCCTGACCCGCCCTGGCGCCCCGTTGCGGTCCCCGCAGGCGCCCCGCAGTGCCCCCGCGGCCAGAGAGGAGCACGCGCCCGCTGCGTTCCCGGTCGGCTCCGCCAGTGGCTTCTTCGTCCTGCGTCCTCAGCGCCACGACCAAGGGTTTAGGAAGCGCGGCCGTGGGGACGAACGTGGCCGCTGTCCAGTCGCCACCCCGCTGGTGGGGTCGACAGGTGTCACCGATTCGTGGCGGTCAGCCCTCCGTCCCGTCCTGAGCTCCCTTTCAGTTGTAAGAGGAGGTTGTTGTGTTAACTTGTTTGTGCGTTTTGTGGCTCTTTAGATTTTTTTTCCTTGTAAGATGAGGTCATCTGCAACCGGCGGTGACTTTACCCCTTTTGTTCGAATCCGCGTGCCTTTTTCTTCTTCTTCTTCTTGCCTAATATTTCTAGCTGATGTTTGACCTTTTACAGAGGGCGGTGAGGTCCTTCTGATGATTCTTGAAAGCGGGAGGGTCTGACCTGGGGTGGGCAGTGGGTAAAACCTGGACCTGGAACGCTGAGGTGGCAGGTTCGCAACCTTGGGCTTGCCGAGTCAAGGCACATGGGGAAGTTGGTATTTCCTGCTCCCCTGCTCTCTCCTTTCTAAAAATGAAAAAAATAAAGGCCCTGGCTGGTTGGCTCAGCGGTAGAGTGTCAGCTTGGCATATGGAAGTCCCGGGTTCAATTCCCGGCCAGGGCACACAGGAGAAGCGCCCATCTGCTTCTCCACCCCTTCCCCTCTCCTTCCTCTCTGTCTCTCTCTTCACCTCCTGCAGCCAAGGCTCCATTGGAGCAAAGCTGGCCCTGGTGTTGAGGATGGCTCCATGGCCTCTGCCTCAGGCGCTAGAATGGCTTTCAATGCAGCAAAGCAACTCCCCAGAGGGGCAGAGCATTGCCCTGGTGGGCATGTGGGGTGGATCCTGGCTGGGCGCATGCAGGAGTCTGTCTGACTTCCCCCCACTTCAAACTTTGGGAAAATACCAAAAAATAAATTAAATTATAAAAATAAAAAAATACTCTTTAGAAAAATTACGGGAGGGAGAGAGAGACTGCCTGGGTGGGACCGCAATGGGCTGTGAGGTGCTGAGTCCCCCCCCCCCCCCTCAAGCGCTTGAAACTACTAACAGGCTCTCTTGGCCTCTGCGTGAGCACCAAGTGACAAGGACCTCGCAGCAGGACCTGACCTCCTGGAACAAACGCGACAGAGGTCTGGGGTTCTCCTCTCTTCTCAGGACCAGGGGGGACAGGCAGAGGTCTGGGGTTCTCCTCTCTTCCCAGGACCAGGGGGGACAGGCAGAGGTCTGGGGTTCTCCTCTCTTCTCAGGACCAGTGGGGACAGGCAGAGGTCTGGGGTTCTCCTCTCTTCTCAGGACCAGGGGGGAGAGGCAGAGGTCTGGGGTTCTCCTCTCTTCTCAGGACCAGGGGGGACAGGCAAGGGTGGACCCTGTACTCCAACAGGGTTGTGTTTGGTTTCGTTTCGTTATTCATGATTTTCTTTCCTGTGGTAAAATATTCATAACAGAAAAGCTCCCACCTTATCCTCATTCACTGCACATTCATGTTGTACAACCTTCACTCCGTCATCTCCACAGCTTCCCATCTCCCCAGCTGACCCTCTGTCCCCAGGGACACTCGCCCGGACCCTGGCACCCACCCTCTACCTGCTCTCTGGATCCGACTGGGCTGGGAGCCGCCTGTGAATAGAGTCACATAGGACTTGTCCTCCTGTGTCCGGTTTATTTCACTGGGCACAATGTCCTCAAGGTTGCCAGTGTAAGAAACATCCCAAACTGTTGGTCAAATAAGATTGGAAATATGATGTATACATTTGCTCGCTTGTAGTTTGCATTGGGTGTGGGGGACAGGCTGCAAGCAGGCAAAACCCTTATAGCCTAAGGCTTAGTTTTAAGACTAAGCTTTTCCCCTCACCCTTGACTGTTGCATGATAGGGGGTGGTGCACTCTTACGAGGAATCCCATTTCTGCTTCAGATAAGTGACTTTGTATCAGAGACTTCCTTGTTTGTATATTGGCTTAAAGGTTTTGATTTCTACACTATAAAATGGGGCAGAGGATCCCATGCTGGGGGAGAGCAGAGAAAGGCTATGTGGAGGAGAGGAGAAGCAGCCAAGTTGGTGGAGAAGCCAGTTTGTGCAGAGAGAAGGAGATGGGGAACAGAGGTGAATAAGGCTGGTGAGGTAGAAACTTTGATTCTAGGAAACTTGAATAAGTCAGTGGCTTTGGGAGCCCTGAATGGAAAGGGAAGTGTTTTCCCACTGTGCATATTTCTTGCCCACCAGGTACAAGCTAGGATTAAAGCTAATGGCCCCCCAGTTCTTGGCTCTGTTGTTTCATTACCATCTGTCCGAATCAAATACGAACCTGCATGGGCCAGACCGCTGTGATGGTGGCTGTAGCTACTGGCTTTACACAACCTGTGAGGATTTTTATGGGTTTATTTGAGTCAAATTGTGGACAATTGCCAGGAAGCAAAGTCTCAAGGGATTGAGAAAATGCTGGGGAAGGTGGCGGTTTCACCACTTTTATTACACATCCAATTCACAGGGAATGAGCTGAGGGGGTTACCTGACATTGATTGGCGGTAGATTAGGGAGGTGGGAGGAAGCAAAGGTGGGGTGGGGACCTCTGGGATTGGATTAGAAGTAAAAGTGTATACAGTATACTGAAACCACTTTTACATAGGCTGGCATAATTGTTATTATAATAACAATGTGGGGTATTGGTTTCTGCTCTGATGGGATGCTCTGAGTGTAGGCAGGAAAAAATTACCTTACTTTTTTTTTCCCCTGAAGTGAGAAGCAGGGAGGCAGTCAGACTCCTGCATGCGCCTGACGATAATCCACCCGGCATGCCCACCAGGGGGCAATGCTCTGCCCATCCGGGGTGTCGCTCTGTTGCTGCCAGAGCCATTCTACTGCCTGAGGTGGAGGCCATGGAGTCATCCTCAGCGCCCAGGCCAACTTTGCTCCAGTGGAGCCTTGGCTGTGGGAGGGGAAGAGAGAGACACAGAGAAAGGAGAGGGGGAGGGGTACCACTGAGCCAACTGGCTAGGGCTCACCTTACATTCTTTTAATTAATTTTTTTAGAGAGAGGAGACAGAGAGAAAGGTGGGGTGGGGAGGGGAGGAGCAGGAATCATCAACTCATAGTTGCTTCTTGTAGGTGTCTTCCCTGTCAGGCCCAGGATTCTGAACCCACGACCTCAGCATTCCAGGTCCATGCTTTATCCACTGTGGCAGCACAGGGCACCCTTACATTTCAAAGGCATGTTTTTAGATCCATTATTGTAGATGCAAAAGACGACAGACAAGCTCAATTAGGGAAGCATGGACCTTCTTTAGAGACAAATACCTCCCTAGGACAGGACTACCCTCCCTGAACAGCCCCTGCTGCACATGTGGTCTTACTTGGAGATGGGGTCTCCTGACCTTCTCATCTGCAGAAGGAATTAGGATGCGGTCCTAGAGGTCCCGGCTCCTCTGGGGACTGGAGGAGGAGCCAGCGCTCCTTGCTGCTGGGTGCACTCGCCCTCCCTGGGGCCTCCGGGCCTGAGGTGGGTGCCGCTGCTCCTCCGCACAGCGTCTGTCCCCCCTTCTCCCCGCACAGCCCGTGTCCCCCTTCTCCCCGCAAGCGCCTGTCCCCCTTCTCCCCGCACAGCCCGTGTCCCCCCTTCTCCCCGCAAGCGCCTGTCACCCCTCTCCCCGCACAGCCCGTGTCCCCCCTTCTCCCCGCACAGCCCGTGTCCCCCTTCTCCCCGCACAGCCCGTGTCCCCCTTCTCCCCGCACAGCCCGTGTCCCCCTTCTCCCCGCACAGCGCGTGTCCCCCCTTCTCCCCGCACAGCGCCTGTCCCCCCTTCTCCCCGCACAGCCCGTGTCCCCCCTTCTCCCCGCACAGCCCGTGTCCCCCTTCTCCCCGCACAGCGCGTGTCCCCCCTTCTCCCCGCACAGCCCGTGTCCCCCTTCTCCCCGCACAGCGCGTGTCCCCCCTTCTCCCCGCACAGCCCGTGTCCCCCTTCTCCCCGCACAGCGCGTGTCCCCCCTTCTCCCCGCACAGCACCTGTCCCCCCTTCTCCCCGCACAGCCCGTGTCCCCCCTTCTCCCCGCACAGCACCTGTCCCCCCCTCTCCCCGCACAGCCCGTGTCCCCTTCTCCCCGCACAGCGCGTGTCCCCCCTTCTCCCCGCACAGCCCGTGTCCCCCCTTCTCCCCGCACAGCACCTCTCCCCCCTTCTCCCCGCACAGCCCGTGTCCCCCTTCTCCCCGCACAGCGCGTGTCCCCCTTCTCCCCGCACAGCCCGTGTCCCCCCCTCTCCCCGCACAGCCCGTGTCCCCCCTCTCCCCGCACAGCCCGTGTCCCCCCTCTCCCCGCACAGCCCGTGTCCCCCCTTCTCCCCGCACAGCCCGTGTCCCCCCTCTCCCCGCACAGCCCGTGTCCCCCCTCTCCCCGCACAGCCCGTGGTCCCCCTTCTCCCCGCACAGCCCGTGTCCCCCCTTCTCCCCGCACAGCACCTCTCCCCCCTTCTCCCCGCACAGCACGTGTCCCCCCTTCTCCCCGCACAGCGTCTGTCCCCCCTTCTCCCCGCACAGCCCGTGTCCCCCATCTCCCTGCACAGCGCGTGTCCCCCCTTCTCCCCGCACAGCCCGTGTCCCCCTTCTCCCCGCACAGCGCGTGTCCCCCCTTCTCCCCGCACAGCCCGTGTCCCCCTTCTCCCCGCACAGCACGTGCCCCCCTTCTCCCCGCACAGCACCTGTCCCCCCTTCTCCCCGCACAGCCCGTGTCCCCCTTCTCCCCGCACAGCGCGTGTCCCCCCTTCTCCCCGCACAGCCCGTGTCCCCCCCTCTCCCCGCACAGCCCGTGTCCCCCCTCTCCCCGCACAGCCCGTGTCCCCCCTCTCCCCGCACAGCCCGTGTCCCCCCTTCTCCCCGCACAGCCCGTGTCCCCCCTCTCCCCGCACAGCCCGTGTCCCCCCTCTCCCCGCACAGCCCGTGGTCCCCCTTCTCCCCGCACAGCCCGTGTCCCCCCTTCTCCCCGCACAGCACCTCTCCCCCCTTCTCCCCGCACAGCACGTGTCCCCCCTTCTCCCCGCACAGCGTCTGTCCCCCCTTCTCCCCGCACAGCCCGTGTCCCCCATCTCCCTGCACAGCGCGTGTCCCCCCTTCTCCCCGCACAGCCCGTGTCCCCCTTCTCCCCGCACAGCGCGTGTCCCCCCTTCTCCCCGCACAGCCCGTGTCCCCCTTCTCCCCGCACAGCACGTGTCCCCCCTTCTCCCCGCACAGCACCTGTCCCCCCTTCTCCCCGCACAGCCCGTGTCCCCCTTCTCCCCGCACAGCGCGTGTCCCCCCTTCTCCCCGCACAGCCCGTGTCCCCCCTTCTCCCCGCACAGCACCTCTCCCCCCTTCTCCCCGCACAGCCCGTGTCCCCCCTTCTCCCCGCAAGCGCCTGTCCCCCTTCTCCCCGCACAGCCCGTGTCCCCCCTTCTCCCCGCAAGCGCCTGTCACCCCTCTCCCCGCACAGCCCATGTCCCCCCTTCTCCCCGCACAGCCCGTGTCCCCCTTCTCCCCGCACAGCCCGTGTCCCCCTTCTCCCCGCACAGCCCGTGTCCCCCTTCTCCCCGCACAGCGCGTGTCCCCCCTTCTCCCCGCACAGCGCCTGTCCCCCCTTCTCCCCGCACAGCCCGTGTCCCCCCTTCTCCCCGCACAGCCCGTGTCCCCCTTCTCCCCGCACAGCGCGTGTCCCCCCTTCTCCCCGCACAGCCCGTGTCCCCCTTCTCCCCGCACAGCGCGTGTCCCCCCTTCTCCCCGCACAGCCCGTGTCCCCCTTCTCCCCGCACAGCGCGTGTCCCCCCTTCTCCCCGCACAGCACCTGTCCCCCCTTCTCCCCGCACAGCCCGTGTCCCCCCTTCTCCCCGCACAGCACCTGTCCCCCCCCTCTCCCCGCACAGCCCGTGTCCCCTTCTCCCCGCACAGCGCGTGTCCCCCCTTCTCCCCGCACAGCCCGTGTCCCCCCTTCTCCCCGCACAGCACCTCTCCCCCCTTCTCCCCGCACAGCCCGTGTCCCCCTTCTCCCCGCACAGCGCGTGTCCCCCTTCTCCCCGCACAGCCCGTGTCCCCCCCTCTCCCCGCACAGCCCGTGTCCCCCCTCTCCCCGCACAGCCCGTGTCCCCCCTCTCCCCGCACAGCCCGTGTCCCCCCTTCTCCCCGCACAGCCCGTGTCCCCCCTCTCCCCGCACAGCCCGTGTCCCCCCTCTCCCCGCACAGCCCGTGGTCCCCCTTCTCCCCGCACAGCCCGTGTCCCCCCTTCTCCCCGCACAGCACCTCTCCCCCCTTCTCCCCGCACAGCACGTGTCCCCCCTTCTCCCCGCACAGCGTCTGTCCCCCCTTCTCCCCGCACAGCCCGTGTCCCCCATCTCCCTGCACAGCGCGTGTCCCCCCTTCTCCCCGCACAGCCCGTGTCCCCCTTCTCCCCGCACAGCGCGTGTCCCCCCTTCTCCCCGCACAGCCCGTGTCCCCCTTCTCCCCGCACAGCACGTGTCCCCCCTTCTCCCCGCACAGCACCTGTCCCCCCTTCTCCCCGCACAGCCCGTGTCCCCCTTCTCCCCGCACAGCGCGTGTCCCCCCTTCTCCCCGCACAGCCCGTGTCCCCCCTTCTCCCCGCACAGCACCTCTCCCCCCTTCTCCCCGCACAGCCCGTGTCCCCCCTTCTCCCCGCAAGCGCCTGTCCCCCTTCTCCCCGCACAGCCCGTGTCCCCCCTTCTCCCCGCAAGCGCCTGTCACCCCTCTCCCCGCACAGCCCGTGTCCCCCCTTCTCCCCGCACAGCCCGTGTCCCCCTTCTCCCCGCACAGCCCGTGTCCCCCCCTCTCCCCGCACAGCCCGTGTCCCCCTTCTCCCCGCACAGCCCGTGTCCCCCTTCTCCCCGCACAGCCCGTGTCCCCCCTTCTCCCCGCACAGCCCGTGTCCCCCCTTCTCCCCGCACAGCGCCTGTCCCCCTTCTCCCCGCACAGCCCGTGTCCCCCCTTCTCCCCGCAAGCGCCTGTCCCCCCTCTCCCCACACAGCCCGTGTCCCCCTTCTCCCCGCACAGCCCGTGTCCCCCTTCTCCCCGCACAGCGCGTGTCCCCCTTCTCCCCGCACAGCCCGTGTCCCCCTTCTCCCCGCACAGCCCGTGTCCCCCCTTCTCCCCGCACAGCCCGTGTCCCCCTTCTCCTCGCCCAGCCCGTGTCCCCCTTCTCCTCGCCCGTGTCCCCCCTTCTCCTCGCCCGTGCCCCCCCTTCTCCCCGCACAGCCCGTGTCCCCCCCTCTCCCCGCACAGCCCGTGTCCCCCCTTCTCCCCGCACAGCCCGTGTCCCCCCTCTCCCCGCACAGCCCGTGTCCCCCCTCTCCCCGCACAGCCCGTGGTCCCCCTTCTCCCCGCACAGCCCGTGGTCCCCTTCTCCCCGCACACCCCGTGTCCCCCTTCTCCCCGCACACCCCGTGTCCCCCCTTCTCCCCGCACACCCCGTGTCCCCCCTTCTCCCCGCACACCCCGTGTCCCCCCTTCTCCCCGCACACCCCGTGTCCCCCTTCTCCCCGCACAGCCCGTGTCCCCCCTTCTCCCCGCACAGCGCGTGTCCCCCCTTCTCCCCGCACAGCCCGTGTCCCCCTTCTCCCCGCACAGCCCGTGTCCCCCACCTGCCCCCACACCCCGTGCTTGCTCCTCGAAGGAAGGATCTGCTTCCAGGGAAGAACTCTCCCCTTCCGGGTTCCCCACTGTTGGGCAGATAAAATGTATTATGCTCACTTTGTAAAAGATAACGCTGCCCACGTGGAGGCCGTTGCCCAGGTGATATTAATGTGTGTTGGGGGCAGACAGGATCAATGTAGCCTGGGGCTTGGTTTTGGGATTAAGCCTTTCCCACCCTTTTTGATGTGGGGTGGTACAATCCAATCATGCCTCAGAGAAGTGACTTTGTATTAGAGACTTCCCTGTTTTGTATATTGGATGAAGGGTTTGGATTTCTACACTATAAAATAGGGAAGGAGCGGGAGCTTGCTCTTGGTTCCTGGGAAGTTCAGAGGAGAGAGCAGAGCAGAGAGCAGAAGGAGGCCACATGGAGTAGGCCAGGAGAAGCAGCCAAGATGGCGGAGTGCTGAGTGAAATGCCAGTTTGTGTAGAGAGAAGGAAGGAGATGGGGAACTGAGGAGAATAAGGCTGGTGAGCTAGAAACCTTTGATTCTAATAAACTTGGATAAGTCAGTAGCTGTTGGGCAGATAAAATGTATTATGCTCACTTCGTTAAAAATAAGCGTTGCCCACGTGAGGCCATTGCCCAGGTGATATTAATGTGTGTTGAGAATTGTTGTAGCCTGAGGCTTGGTTTTGGGATTAAGCCTGTCCCACCCTTTTTGGTGTGAGGTGGTACAATCCTATCATGCCTCGGAGAAGTGACTGTATTAGAGACTTCCCTATTATGTATATTGGATTAAGGGTTTGGATTTCTACACTATAAAATGGAGGCAGAACAGGACTCGGCCCTTGGTTCCTGAGGTTAGCATGAGAGAGCAGAGAGAGTAGAGCCAGCAGCGGAAGGAGGCCACGTGGAGGAGGCCAGGAAAAGCAGCCAAGATGGCGGAGAGCTGAGTGAGATGCCAGTTTGTACAGAGTTTGTATCTGGGATAAGGAAGGAGATGGGGAACAGAGGAGAATAAGACTGGTGAGCTAGAAACCTTTGATTCTAGGAAACTCGGATAAGTCAGTAGCTTTGTGAGCACTGAGTGTGACTGGGTTTTGGAACCCAGTGTGTGTTTTTACTTGCCCGCCGGGTGCAAGCTAGGATTAAAGGCTATGGCCCACCAGTTTTTGGCTCCGTTGTTTCTTTACCGACTGTCCGAATCCAATGCGAACCTGCATGGGCTGGGCTGCTGTGATAGTGGCTGTGCCTTCTGGCTTTACAGTAGCTTTGTGAGCACTGAATGTGATTGGGTTTTGGAGCCCAGTGTGTGTTTTTTACTTGCCCGCTGGGTGCAAGCTAGAATTAAAGATGACAGCCCATCAGTTTTTGGCTCCGTTGTTTCTTTACCGACTGTCCGAATCCAATGCGAACCTGCATGGGCCGGGCTGCTGTGATAGTGGCCCTGGCTCCTGGCTTTACACCCACCCTCCCCACCATCTCGCTCCTCGAAGTTGAGTCCTTTCCGCTAAAGGACCCTGTGCGCTGAGGGGAGAGGGGGCGTTTGGGGCTCTTCTCCCTGGCTGACCTCGGAGCCCTGTGACAGCTGGGGGTGGTGGGGGGTGTCAGGCGTCAGCAGGGTAGCCGCCGTGTGCTGGTCCAGGACACGCGCTTGGAGTGGGCCCTTCTGTGTGGGAACCTGAGTGTACACACAGAGTCCACCAGCAGGAGGCGCTAGCTCCCGGCTTTGCCTGATATGCCCGGTTCCCATATTTGGCCATACGGAAATCACCCCGGTCCTGAAGGCGGGGGAAGTCAGAGACACACCCGCGAGCCTAGGCAACAAAATAAATCTGAGGCAAGGGAGGGCCAGGTGCTGGGAGAGCCCAATCCGAAGGCATCTCCTCTTCGAGGTTGGAAAACGTGCAACCAATAAGAAGCGCACCTACAAGAGGCGGGGTTAAATAAAGAACAGAGTATCTATATAAACCTCCCGGCGCTGTCCTGGAGCCGCCGCGATGTCGGTGCCATGGACTCTGCAGACGCATCTGCTGCTGTCCCTCCTCGGGGCGCAGGTAGGTGCGGGGTGGCCGGGGCCTCGGGAAGGAAGACGGCGACAGCCGGGAGGGGGACGAACCCGGGCCGGGACAGAGTCTGAGGTTTGGAGTCAGGAGCGAAACCGGCAGCGGCAGAGCGCTCGGGCACCCCGGCACCCCGGCACCCGACACCCGGGATGGGAACGGGTCCGGGAGCAGCCCTGGGCGGGATGGCTCTGTGTGCCTTCGGCCGGGGGTGAGCGCGCAGGGGCAGCGCGGGCGGCAGACAGGTCTCCGCGGCCACCACCGCCCAGGGCTCTCCGGTCCCACTGTCCCTCTAAGCACTTAGCTGCGTGGTCCCACCTAAAAATTTCCCCGTTTTTATAAGCTCTTACTTTTTTTTATTGCTTTATAAAATGCCCATCGCTTTGATAAACCAAATAAATACTTACGTTTTTTTAGCAAGATTTAGACCATTAGTGTGATGTTACTAACATTCCCTTTCATGTTTACTTTTTCTGCTTATTTTTATTTTTTAAATTTTTGTGTAACTTATTCTCTTTGTGTTTCTGGTTTTAGATTAGTTGGTATCATTTTAAGGAAAATCAGTTTGTATGATCAGATCTGTGAATCAGGGTGATGATTTGGTAGTAGGCCTTTTATGTTAATTAAACCTCCCCCACGGTAGTATGTAAAAATATGTAAATTTACCGCATTTCAGGACTTGGAACTACTTAGAGAAAGGAATCTAATGCAACAATGTTTGTAATGCTCTAGAGCTCTCAGCGTGAGGATACTTTGTAACTAGAAGTGGTGCCTTGACACAGGAGTTTAATTCATTTCGTGGCGGAGCTTGTGACTCAATTTGCTCCTGTGTCAAATCGAATTTCCCCACTCAAATTAATGGGAATGCAATTAATCCATTCTGGCCCTCGAAAACCACACGAATTTTTTGTTTTATATGCTTTTAAATTAGAAAATGTACTTTATAAATAACAAATACACTCATATATACATAATAAGAGAGAATGTAAAGAAATAAACTGCTTTATGAAGTGCAGTTACGTCAAGGTCAGGCGAAGATGCTGGCAGAGAGGGAGGAGACTGGCGGAGGAGGTTTTCATTTCCTGCACTATCGCTTAACATAACTTACTCTCTACACACTTAACTCTACATTTAATTGCAAATTTTAACTTACATACTAAGTATGATATGTAACTTTATCGCTAAATTTAATTGCTATTTTCTTACTTTGCTTAATCACCATCATTTTTTTTCACTGACTTTTGACATTTCCGCCACACTTTCCTCACTTTCACTTAGAGGCTATTTCAAAAAAATTGTTCCCTTGAAGTTTTTAGTCCTCCGCAGCTCACCTAGTGGAGGGTGGAGGAAGCTCGTGATTCAAATACCTGCTAGTGATTAGAAGTGCTCCTGTGTCCAGGTACCACTGTAGGTCAGAAGAGGACTCTAATGTCCTTTGATTAACCAAATAAATATTTTGTTTTTTAGCAAGATTTAGACCATTAGTGTGATGCTACTAACATTCCTTTTTATGTTACTTTTTTCTGCTTGTTTTTATTTTTTAAATTTTAGTGTAGGAACATTACAGTAGGATCCCTAAGTTGGTGTTGACTTTCTTTTGGGGAAGTTTATATTTTGTGTGAGGCTGATTTACTTTTTTGAGGATAGGGGATGTAGTAGGAGCCATGATATCCTAATTGTAAGGTATTTTTCCCCGCCGAGAAGGAAGGAACAGGTCTCGAGCCAAGTGTGGTAAGTTCAAAAGGCTTTATTCAGTAAAGAGCGTTCCTCGGATGAGACTCACTGGCCTGCAAGAGGTCAGGAAAATCGCACGCACGGAGAGACTGCGTGGGTATATTTAAAAAGGGGTCCCTCTAGGGAAGTCGGGCTAATATGACGTAGAGAAATCCTCCTGGCTGACAAGTCAGTCGCTTTTTTTCAAGGAGTCCTAGGAAGTTTCCTTTGGCACTCTTTGTGTGGGCAGTCCTAGCCAAAGTTCGCGAGCCTGGGTTCCCCACGTGACCATCCCTCTATCCACCGACCTTACATTCCGATCTTTTTGTGTTAATAAGGGGCGCCGATGGCCCAGGCTGGTTGGCTCAGTGGTAGAGCGTCGGCCTGGCATGCAGAAGTCCCGGGTTCGATTCCTGGCCAGGGCACACAGGAGAAGTGCCCATCTGCTTCTCCCCCCCTCCCCCCCTCCTTTCTCTCTGTCTCTCTCTTCCCCTCCCGCAGTCAAGGCTCCATTGGAGCAAAGATGGCCCAGGCACTGGGGATGGCTCCATGACCTCTGCCTCAGGCGTTAGACTGGCTCTGGTCGCAACAGAGCAACACTCTGGGTGGGCAGAGCATAGCCCCCTGGTGGGCATGCCGGGTGGATCCCAGTTGGGTGCATGCGGGAGTCTGACTACCTCCCCGTTTCCAGCTTCAGAAAAATACAAAAAAATAAATAAAATAAAATAAGGGGTGCCGCTGTCTGGCTACTTCCTGATGATTAGGGGCATCGTGGGGAGGGGGAGATCGGAAGGTGGTGGTTTTGAGGGGTGTCAGGAGGAACATCTGTTTGGCCATGAGTTGAGAAACTTTGCCGGTGCGGTTCTGTAAGAATTTAAAAAAAAAGAGAGGCAAATATGAGTTATACGCTGATAATTAGAAGAAGATTTAGGTAGGATAGGGGCAGCCCAGGTAAGAATAGGTGGCTGCTATTAGGAGTTAAGCAGGTAGTAAAAGGAGAGATTTTTGCTTAATTTTTTCTTGCAGACGGTTCAGATTGAAGCTTCTTTTATCAGGCCAGTCTTACTGAACAGCATTGCTCCCTGCTTCAGCTCACTCTGGTGGCAGGTTCCTGGTGGGAGTGACAGGAGCAACAGGAGGGTCTGCATGGCCCAATTTTTTGGTGAGCCACAGACAAGTAAGGCCCAGTGGTTCTGACTCCCAGCAATCCTGCATGGGGGCAAGCTTGAGGCGAGAGACACGATACCAAGGTGTTTGCCCTAGGAGCTTGGCTGCAGTGGGAGTAGTCAGTATTACCGTATGGGGTCCCGTCCATCTGGGCTGCAGGGAGCCAGGCTGGAGCTCCCTCAGAAGAACGCTGTCTCCTGGTTGGAGGGGGACTGCTGGCTGTGTTTCATCTGGACCCCCTATGGGAGGAAGGGTCCGGTCTGCGTGTTCCCTGAGAAGATGGCGAAGTAAAGACAGAAAGGGGAGGTAGGCGGCAAGAGGAGGGGGGTTGACAGGTAAGCTGTGACTGATTAGGAATGGTCTACCGTATGTAAACCAGCTCAAAGGGGCTAAGTCCAGTGGGGTTTCGCGGGGTTGCCCTGATTCTGGTGAGTGCCAGGGGAGGAGGTTTGGCCAGGAGAGCCTGGTCTCGATGGAAAGTTTAGTTAGCTGACCCTTCAAGATGCCATGGGCCCTTTCCACCTTACCCGATGATTGAGGGTGATAGGGTATGTGGAGCTTCCAGGTGATGTTGAGAGAGGTGGCAACCTGCTGGACTATTTGGGCAGTGAAGGCCGGGCCGCTGTCTGACTGGATGGTAGTTGGCAGTCCAAACTGCAGGATGATGTTTTCAACGAGAATGGAGGCAACGGTGTCTGCTGTTTCTCGAGAAGTTGGAAAGGCTTCTATCCATCCTGAAAAGGTGTCAACAAAGGTTAAGAGATAACGGAGTTTTTTGTGAGGGGGCATATGAATGAAGTCAATCTGCCAATCCTGGCCTGGCACGTGCCCCCTCAGCTGATGAGTAGGGAAGCGGGACGGAGTCCCCCTTGTGTAGAGGCTTTGGAACAGACAGCGCATGCTGCATGTACCTTTTCAATAGTCTGCTGGAGGCCTGGGAGGAAAAAGAGTGGTTGTAAGAACCGATAGAGAGCTTTTGGCCCTATGTGTAAGGAACAGTGGGTATCAGAAAGAAGAGTTTCAGCCTGTCCTTTTAGTAAGATAGTTCTATCTCC
Source organism: Saccopteryx bilineata (assembly GCF_036850765.1). Classification (NCBI taxonomy): domain Eukaryota; kingdom Metazoa; phylum Chordata; class Mammalia; order Chiroptera; family Emballonuridae; genus Saccopteryx; species Saccopteryx bilineata. The sequence goes on along the minus strand of NC_089490.1, from coordinate 404,997,657 downwards.
AAGAAATATCCATCCCTGGTTGCACACGTCCCCACCCTTTCTGAGGAGGGTCTGTTCTTCCTCAGGAGTGTAGGAAGGTTTCAAGGAGGTGGGGAGAAACATGAGAGGACAGGGGGAGGCTTCCAGGGTGAGGTTTCGAGCTGTCGCGTCGGCCCGAGCATTTCCTAAGGCCACCGGGTCCTGAGAGGTTTGATGGCCCCTACAATGTACCACAGCCACCTCAGCGGGAAGCTATAATGCCTACAAAAGTTTAGAAATGAGGGTAGCATTGATTATGGGGGAGCCCCTGGTAGTGAGGAAGCCCCTTTCCCTCCAGAGGGCAGAGTGGCTGTGGGTGATAAGAAAAGCATATTTAGAGTCAGTATATATAGTTACGCGTTTTCCCTGGGCCAGAGTGAGTGCCCGCGTGAGGGCAATCAGCTCTGCTTTCTGGGAGGTGGTGCCCTCTGGCAGCTGTTGAGCTGCTAGGGTGGAGGAGGTGTGACCGGGTTAGGGTGACCTGTGGTAGTGGGAGAGTCTTCAGCAGGAGTGGTAGGAGTAGGTGGGAAGATGCTGTCAGCTGGATAGTGGCTCTGAGACTGTGTAGAATGTCTCGACCCAGAAGGGGTACAGGGCACGATGGCATGACTAAGAACGAGTGGGGATTCCGTCCAAACTGCATGTCAGAGGTGGTGTGCGAAGAAGAGATGAAAGGGTCCCACCCACTCCCATAACCGAGACCTGTGAGGGAACCGGAAGTCCAGAGTATGAAGGTAAAACAGAAAAGGTAGCCCCAGTGTCCAAAAGGAATGAGATGTACTTACCCGCTGCCTGTAGCATCACCCATGGCTCAGAGAGAGTAAGGAGGGTCTCTGATACCGGGCCGCATCAGTCGTCTGTGAGGCCTAGGAATTCAAATGATGGCCCCACCTGGCTGGCTTGGCCTCCCATCTGAGCGGCCTGTCCTCCACGTCGAGACGTCGAGGATGAGCCTGCTGCCAAAAGGGGACAATCGCTCCGCCAGTGACCGGGCTGCTTGCAGTTAGGGCAGGGCTTAGTGGGCAGCCTCGGGCAGGGGCACTGCTGGGACCAATGACCCTCCTTGCCACACTTAAAGCAAGCTCCTGGTGGGGATCCTCTTGGCGGCCCGGACCTAGGTCGAGCACCCTCTGTGCCTTGCCCTTGTTGCTCTGGCCTTAGAGCTGGCCTTGTTGCTCTGCCACGAGAGCCTGGGTTTGGAGTGATACTTCCTGCTGCATGCGGGCCCGGCGTTCAGCCTCGGCCTGTTCCTCTCGGCTGTTAAAAACCTTAAATGCCATGTTCATCAGGTCTCGGTTAGGGGTCTGGGGCCCTCTTCTGCCTTTTTAAGTTTCCTCCGAATGTCTGGGGCAGATTGGGAAATAAAGTGAGTGGTTAATACAGTGGCCCCGGCATTGGAGGTAGGGTCTAAACGAGTGTGGAGGACCATAGTGTCAGTGAGGCGATTTAAGAAGAGAGCCGGATTTTCCTCAGGTCCTTGAGTAATTTCCCTTAACTTGTCATAGTTAACTACCTTTTGTGCTGAATCTTGCATGCCAGCTATGAGACATTGAATTATTTGGTCTCATCATCTCCTACCTGTTTGTTCCGCCTGGTAATTCCAGTTGGGGCCTGTGACAGGGACCGCCTCTGGGCCCACCGGCATTTGAGGGTTTGAGGCGTGGACCTTATCTGCATGAGCTCGTGCCGCCGTCCGGATTCGGTCCTGTTCATCGGGAGTAAGGGTAGAAGACATAATAATATAGAGATCATGCCAAGTGAGGTCATATGCCTGAGTGAGATATTGGAATTCCTTGTATAGTTGGTAGGATTAGAAGAGTTAAGACCCCAAACGCTTTTCAATTGCAGACAGATCAGAGAGGGAGAAAGGCAGATGAACCCAAACAACTCCTTCTGCTCCAGCCACCTCGCGGAGAGGGCATAGGAGGTTGGCTCCCTCTTGTGGCCTGGAGTGAGATCGGGTGTGAGCGCTGACTGGAGAGGAGAGAGAGAGAGCATCATTTCCAGGTGGGGAAGCAGGATCTAGCGAAGAGGGGGGAGGAGTCCGGTGGGACCGAGGGAGTCTTGCAGGAGGGGAAGAGAGTTCCCCGGGGGAGTCGGAAAAGGAGGAGGAATCTGGAGCGGAGGATTTAGCTGAGGTTTCTCTGGCCAAGAGAATGTGCGGTGTAGAGCAACCGGCACAGAGTTTAGGACGAGAACGCAGATGCCAAAACCCCTGAATATAAGGAATTTCTGACCACTTCCCAGCCTCCTGGCAATAATTCCGTAAATCAGTAAGGATGTTAAAATCGAAAGTCCCTTCCTGAGGCCACCTGGTCTGGTTATCCAGCGGGTACTGTGGCCAGGCTACGCTGCAGAAGAAGATTAGTTTCTTCTTTTTCAGGGAATGATCAATATTTGAGAGATTCCGGATCAGGCACCCCAGGGGTGTTTTAGAGTCAGATTTGGATCCCTTTGCCCCCATCAGTTCTCGAAGTGGTCAGACTTGAGTATTAGCGTCCTAAAAACTCAAGGTTCCGGCCACGGAAGGTAAAGTGGAAATGCTCCGGACGTCTCCACAGCAAATGCACTCGGTCGGAAAAAATAAGTCCCTGACACAGCTGCAGTTTCGGACAGGGATTCTCGGAGGAGAGAACTGAGGCGGGGGGGGGGGGGGTAGAGGTGGGGAACTTACCACACCGTGCGCCGAAGTGGGTGGAATGTCAGAGGTCCTGGTTCTTTCTCGGAGGGAAGGGGAGAGGAGCAGTCCTTGCAGACTTCTGACTCCTCCCGGGTTTCGGCACCAAAATGTAAGGTATTTTTCCCCGCCGAGAAGGAAGGAACAGGTCTCGGAGCCACCAAGTGTGGTAAGTTCAAAAGGCTTTATTTAGCCTGACCAGGCGGTGGCGCAGTGGATAGAGCGTCAGACTGGGATGCAGAAGACCCAGGTTCGAGACCCCTGAGGTCACCAGTTTGAGTGTAGACTCATCATTTTGAGTGAGCAAAATTCCACCAGCTTGAGCCCAAGGTCGCTGGCTCCAGCAAGGGGTTACTCGGTCTGCTGAAGGCCCGTGGTCAAGGCACATATGAGAAAGCAATCAATGAACAACTAAGGTGCTGCAACACGCAATGAAAAACCTAATGATTGATGCTTCTCATCTCTCCGCTCCTGTCTGTCTGTCCCTGTCTATCCCTCTCTCTGACTCACTCTCTGTCTCTGTAAAAAAAAAAAAAAAAAGGCTTTAGTCAGTACAAAGTGTTCCCCGGACGAGACTCACTGGCCTGCAAGATGGAGGTCAGGAAAATCGCACGCACGGAGAGACCACGTGGGTATATTTAAAAAGGGATCCCTCTAGGGAAGTCGGGCTAATATGACATAGAGAAATCTTACTGGCTGACAAGCCAGTCGCTTTTTTTCAAGGAGACCTAGGAAGTTTCCTTTGGCACTCTTTGTGTGGGCGGTCCTAGCCAAAGTTCGCGGGCCTGGGTTCCCCACGTGACCATCCCTCTATCCACTGACCTTACACTAATTTTGTTAAGTTCTGCAGTAATGAGTCAGTTTAGGAAACACCCTGTTTTCAAGTAGCATGACTCGAACAACCTGAGCCAAAGTGAAGTGTCACCTTTCTGGGCTGTTTAGTCTCTTACTAGATATCATCCCTCTACCAGTAAAAAAACAAAAACAAAAACTGCTCCACTGTCTTCGGAAGAGGCAGGACTCCTGTGGCTCATCTATAGCATTTGGTTTTCTCCAGCTTTGAAGCCCCCCCCCACATTGACAGACACTCATGGTGCTGTCTGGCCTGGATGCCATGTGGTCGCAGAAGCCCCCAAATGCCCTCTTGGCCACACCCCCAAGGATGCAGGACTTTCTGTCCCCTACCACCCTTGCCTGGTGCTCTCTCGTGGGTTATTAATCTATATCCCTCCTGGTGCCCCTGAGAATTAGGTGGTATTTACCTCTGACTACACAGAGCTCTTCCATCCACAGTTCCTGTCTCTTACTTGGAGACATTTCACTTCCTAGAATTGGACCAGCTATGTAGTTTTAGATATTTAACTATTTTAAGAATTGTCTGTAATCATCACTCTATGAAAACAGTGTGACAAAAGTAAACATCACTATGTCACATTCTTTTTTTTCTTAGTGAGAGAAAAAGAGAAAGGGGGACAGACAGGGACAAACAGAGAAGGAGAGCGAAGAGACACATCAGTTCATAGTTGCTGCACCTTAGTGGTTCACTGATTGCTTTCCCGTATCTGCCTTGACTGGGCAGTTCTACTGAGCCAGTGACCCCTTGCTCAAGCCAGTGACCTTGGGCTCAAGCCAGTGATCATGGGGCCATGTCTATGATCCCACCCTCAAGCTGGATGAGCCTATGCTCAATGTGGCATCCTCTGAGTCTTGGGCACCCCAGGCCGACGCTCTAACCTCTGTGCCACCGCCTTGTTGGGCACTTTTTTACTATAACTCAAAAATGGCGCCAACCTCTTACAGCTGACATTGGAGTTAATGAGCTGTGACGTCTGCACAGCTAAGAAACACGCCCACCACAGCCCAGGGGACACACAGTAAAAGTAGCTATTAGTGAACTGTGTGCTGTGCTTTTCCAGCTGACGATGACCACAACGAATGACCTGGTCTCTGCACAGAGCCACCTCCTGACCAGTCGCTGTGGGTCCAACAGATACTGGGCTGCCGGCCTCTGCTGCCCGCTGTGCCCTGCCGGTGAGTTCGGGATGGTTCTGTCGGGTGGGGCCCTGGAATAAATCCTCATCCAGCCGTGTGATAGGATGTTCCTCTAACTGTGCAGCGTGGAGACTGTTCAGCACCGATGGCGTGGGCAGGGCCCAGGGAACACCCTCCAGAGGGACACTGGCCGAAGGAGGTGCCCTTTGGTCAGTGTGCGCCCTCAGGAGCCTTCAGAGGAGCTGGCGGTGCTCCGCGGGAGGACTCAGCCCGGGAGCCCCCGCTGACCTCGCGCTCCGGGCTCCGATGGGGCAGGGGGTGTTGAGCTGGGCTGGGGTAGAGCACTGGCTGCTGTCTGGTGCTTTCACTGGCCCTGGACACCAGGCGCGTCCTCGTGCTGGGGGGAGGGGGGAACCAGTATCTGCCGGGAGTGGAGGGGTCCCTCCGCTGCCCCAGCACCGCCGTGGGAGGAGCCAACACAGGGTGGGCACGCCTGCGCTCTGGGAGGCGGGGCCGAGCCCCTCTGTCCCTGGTCGTTTCCTAGAAGTTGTAGAAATCCCGAGATTACTTGGATCCAAAACCCAGATACAAATACTTGTGATTTCTCATTGGAGAGGCCGGGCCCAGGGACAGGGTGGGCAGGACGCACAGCGGAGACGCGGGGTGGCCTGGGGGGTCTGACCAATGTGCTGACCATTCACAGGACAGTATGTCCGTGAGCCCTGCAGGAGCCCCCACACCCAGGGGACGTGTGAGAAGTGTGACAGAGGGACGTACACGGCGTTCCCCAACGGCCTGGAGTCCTGCTTGCTCTGCTCCATCTGCTCCGAGGGTGAGTGTCCCATGGACACCTGCTGCCCCTTGACCCCGCAGTGGCCAGGCCAGGAGTGTGTCCCTAAGGATTCCTTCACCTTGGGCCTCAGTATTTAGCCACAAGGATGAGCACTGTTTAGCCATGAAACTTAAGAAGAAGCCAGGTGTCCACTCAGCCAGCCTCTGGTAAAGAAGGGACCTGTGGTCACTAAGCTCAGAGCTCCCAGTCGCTGCAAGGAAGTGGCTGCAGGAGGCTCAGCAGTGGACAGAGAGCTCCCCGTGCACGGCGGCAGTGAGAAGGGGACAGAACCCACAGTTACACTCGGTCAGATCCTCAGCAATGTTGTTTCAATTTGAATAATTGTATTCCAATTGAAAATTAATAATATTCATCTAGAAAACTTGGAAAATGCACATAAAGACATAATAAAGTAAACATGACCCTTCAGACATGAACTTTTTTATTATGAAATTTTCAGCCTGACCAGTCAGTGGTGCAGTGGATAGAGTCAGACTGGGACATGGAGGACCCAGGTTCGAGACCCTGAGGTTGCTGGCTTGAGAGCGGGCTGATCTGGGACTTGAGCTTGGGCTCTCCCAGCTCGAGCACTGGGTCGCAAGCTTGATCCCAGTGTCGTTGGCTTGAGCAAGGGGTCACTTGCTCTGCTGTGGCCCCCACTCAAGGCACATATGAGAAAGCAATCAATGAACAACTAAGGAGCTGCAACAAAGAATTGATGCTTCTCATATCTCTTTCCTCCTGTCTGTCTGTCTGTCCCTCTATCTATGTCTGTCACACACACACAGAGACAAAAATAAAATTTTAAAACATGTAAAAAGTTGAAAGAAGACAGCAGAGGGTGACAACAATTAAACAGTTGGTATGTTTGATCACATTTGTGTGTATGTGTGTATGAGCATGTTGTGTACACATGTATGTCTGCACATAACGTACATGTGTATACCAGCTTGCACGCATATCTGTGCATGTATCAGCATATGCATGCATGGTGTACGTGTATTGGCATGCATGTGTAGACATGTGCAAACACATGTGTCGACATGTATGTGTCAGTGAGTACGTGTGAACCACTTCAGAGTCACCCACAGCTGTCACAGTATTTCACCCCAAAGCACCCCGTCCACACTTCCTTCAGATAAACACAGCCCTGCACAGATCCCAGTGCCGTCCCCTGTCCAGGCCAATCGGTAGGGATGCCCTGACATCCAGGCCAGACTGGGATTCAGTGTTAATAAATATTTCTTTAGACATTCCGCTCGCTGCTTGTCTGCAGAGATCAGAGTGGAGACGTGTTCCCCACAGGCCCGCAGGACTCAATCTCAGGGTCTCACAAACTCAGACGATGGTGACTCATCCTCAGAGGCACACAGACGTGACATCTAACACCAGTGTCCCTCTTGGCACTGAATTCTGTAAACACGGTGTTGGGCACACAGCCGTGTTAGGCTTGCTCACTTGCACGTTGCCTGATGGGTGCATGAGCTCTGGCAGCGCCCTGTGTGTGGTCTCTGCAAGGCTGCGGGTACTTGCCCTCCGGGCAGCAGATTGCAAACTGCAGATTGCCTGCTGCCACTGGGAGGGACACTGTTTGCTACTGCTGGCTGGAGAGGGTTTTCTTAGCCTGTTTTTCTTGTCAGCCCAGAGAGAGGGGGAAGCGGTCTCCCCTGCCTGCTGGTCCACCATTGCTAGACTATAATAAACAGAATTGCCCACCACCCTCAGCTCCACAGTTCCTCTATCGACTGCCTGAATCCAGGGGGCCTGCATGGTCACAGCCACCGCCTTGCACATGGTTAAAAAGGGGGCAACCCAATAGGAAACCACCCTTAATTATTTGTAAGCCACAAAGGAATACATACAGTCTTGATGAAGAAAAGTCTGGCAAGTTAGATTTTTAGAAAAGAAGACTCCCTGTGGGTTCACTGTGAAACTGATTCCAAATGCATCTATATGACCCAGTTTCTGAGCCCACAACTCAGCTCACCGTGTATGTCCTGGGAGACAAGTGTGTGAAGAGGTGGCGGGGACGTCCCCAGCAGGGTTACAACAACCCTCGGGACCATCTCGGTGCATCCCCTGTGGCCGCTGGGTCCCTGCTGGGACACAGTGCTTCCAGCCCCGATGGCCGTGTATGTCCACATGTCCACACAAGGACACGCCCCCTGGGACTGACCCCGTCTTTCCTGAACTGCAGACCAGGAGGAGGTGGCGCCGTGCACACCGACCAGCAACCGGAGATGCCAGTGTCGAACAGGCCGTTTCTACCACAGCCCCGACTCCCCTGAATTCTGCAGACCTTGTAGCACGTAGGTGCCTCTCTGCCAGGCGCTGTGGGCGGGGTCAGAGGTGGCTCTGGGCCTGGGCTTGTGTGGGTTGATCTTAGGAGCTGAGAACCAGAAGGACATGTGACTCTCGACCCGGTGAGACAGCCCAGCTCCAGCCCAGAGTCCTCTCTGCCTCCAGCCGAGTGGTTCTCTTTCATCTGATCTCACCCTCCCCCCTCAGTGCAAAGAACTGTGTGTTCAGTTCATTCTATATTTGCACAAATGCTGTTTCCCATAGTTTTATTTTTATTTTTCAAGTTGTCTGACTGCTTCCCCTGTTTTACTGCATAACTGACCTTTCTCAAGCTCACTTTTCCCGAGCTGTCCATCACCTTCTGGGAGCTTGTGTCCCTGGGACCCCTGCTGTCCTGGGCTCCGCCCACCACCACTTCCCCTTTCTAAATGGCTTCTTTGTTTTGCTGGGGTGTATCCTGACATCACAGCCTGAGAATTGATACAGGACAGGCTTGGACTTCGGGTCCTTGGCTATTTACAGAAACATGTCGTACCCTCTAGACTGCTGACCATCTGTGTGCAGAGTTCTGGGGCGTCTCACCAGCTTCCTCTGGCACCTGAGGTGCTGCCCAGGGACTCACCCCGGGGGCACTGAATGTACAGGAACCCAGGACTCGCATGTCCGTTCTTCAAGGATAGAGAAGCACCTGGCAGAGAGGCACCTACGTGCTTCTTCTTCAGTGGATAGAGAGCAACATGGCGGCTGCCGGGCTTCCGGTTCCTAAAAGGGCATCTCCCCTAAAGGGAGTGGGAAGCCTGGGGCTGGTGACAGGAGACCTCTACAGCTGTCACCCTCCACGGTGCTGCAGAGAGCTGGGGACATGTGAGGGGGCTGGCAAGCAAGTCATTCTTCCTGGGTCCCAGACAAACCTAGCTCTGATTTCAAAATGTGTGACAGTGGATGATACGTCACAATTTTTCAGCAATTAGGAAGGAAAGTCTGAATTCCTGAGCCTTTGCTAAAAGCAGGAGGAATTCCTTTTTTCCTTCAATTCACAGGCCTACAAAGAAGGTCATGAATATTCATGAGGAGGAAAACACATCAGCTGTCCTCCTAGTGGGGATGTGGGTGATGACATCTGAGAGGCTGGTTCTGGGGGGACAGCCTCATGGGGCCTCTAATTATGGCACATAGCGCTCCCCAAAAGTGGGTCGGGGAAGAACCCCCCTGGGAGCCCTCCCTCTGTTGGTGACAATGTGGACCTGGTGCCTAGGTCCTGGAAAGGTGAACACTGGGCACATCTCCCTCCCAACAGGTGTCCCAAAGGTGTCGCTGTCCTGCAGAAATGCCACTCCACAGCCGACACCGTGTGTGACGTGCCCGGCCCAGGTAAGGAAGTGGTTTTTGTTTTCATAGGAATTTTTTATGGAGATGAAATATCAAAGTAACCATTTTATTTTACCTAAAATTTACATTCAAGTGAACAGTGTACTGGCTCTAGTCCCGCCCCCTCTGTCTGGCTCTGACGGCTCACAGCACCCGTCACACAGCAGCTCCCCCTGCCTCGGCCCCAGCACCCCGGTCTGCTCTCTGGGACCCGTCTCCCTACTCTGGGCGTGTCTGAGAGACGTCTCCCTACTCTGGGCGTGTCTGAGAGACGTCTCCCTACTCTGGGCGTGTCTGAGAGAGGCCTCGCGGGGCTCATGTGTGAACTCTCCCTTCAGTGTGGCGTCTCCAGGTCCTTGCTTGTTGCAGAGCGTGCCTGAGGGTCCCTGCTCTCTGGCCAGCAGCACTCAGACCCGTCCCAGCATGGGAGGTGGTCTGGCGGGCTGCGGGGTCCCCCCTGTGCCTGCGTGCAGGGCCCGGAAGGGTGTCATCAGTGTGACCACAGCGCTTGTCCCAGTGGGTGCTGGTGCAGGGGGTTCTCTGTGGTCTGTTCTCTGTGCGCTGCTCGCCGGGACACACAGTGGTGTTCCCTCTTCCTTTGTGGACAAATGAGAGGAAAGAAGTAATTTGGGGGTGTCTCTGAGGTGTGGCTGTCCTGGAGCCCGGTCACATTTGTGAGCCCGGAGGGATCCCAGCTCCACCGGGAGAGACGAGTGCCTGGACATGGAGAGCCGTTCCAGTCCAAGAGCAGATGCTTCCTTCTCTAACATGTCCCTCGGGGGAGGGGGCGTGCTTACCTGGCTACAGCGCTCTCTGTCTGCCCCCTTCCAGGAAACCCAGCCAGTGATTCTGCTGACAGCTCCTGGTTTGTAAAAGTGGGGCTGCCCATCATCGCTGTCATCATCATCATCGTCGGCATCGGCATCCGCTGCTGTAGAAGACCAGGTAGAGTAGAGTCCGCGCTGCCCCGCAGGGGACACAGGTCAGCAACCAGGTCAGGAACTGCAGGAGGTGCTAGGCGGGGCGTTCTTCATTTAAAACAGAGCTACGCTCACTTCCTCACTCAGGGACCCTCTTGTCTGAGCTGGCGCTCTGGGCAGGGGGCCATGTGCCAAGTGCGGGACCAGGCACAGGGCTTCCGACCAGAATCCAGGGCAGGGGCAGGGGCAGGGTGTCCGGGTGCCCTGGTCAGGAAGCTGGAAGAGACTGGAGCTCCCACCAGGGGGTCAGGGGAGATTAGAGCACTGAGCATGCTCACTCCCTGGGAATTCTTACCTGTTTCCAGGTGTGAAGCTTTTTCAATTTTCCAAAAAATAAGGACACTTTCTTGGTTATGACTTCAGGCCTTAGCCTCACAGTAGTCCTGTCCAATTATATAAGTCATAATCATTAGCCGCATAAAGATGGGGACATGCTCTGAGAAATGCATCCCCAGGCAATTTTGTCGTTGTGCAAACATCACAGAGGACACAGGCACCTGGAGGGTAGAGCCTGTACCAGGCTGTGTGGTGTAGCCCATCACTCCAGCGCTACAGACCTGCAAACACGTTACTGTACAAACAGCCGGGGATTACATCACAGAAGGCAGCGAGGTACCTGATCAGACATGGTGTCACAAGGTGGCAGAGCTGCTGCCTGTGAATCACACTGGCTGCTCTCAGCACTTTCTCACAAGGAGGGAGATACACCCAGAAACAGATACAAAGAAGAGACTAGTGCATCTATAAAGCAGTAGCATAGTAGCTTATTACTGTTGGCATGGCTACTGTGCTAATTATATCTGCTACATTACTATGTCTCTCGCTCACACCTGAGTCCCCCCAACCGCAGGAGAAATGACATGTGGCCCTATCAGCTCCATTCTAGTCTGGTGGGCGCACAGCCCTTTGAGTGGCCCGTCATGGACTGAAACGTTGTTACGTGATGCAGGACAGTATTTTCATTGCATTTCCTTTTCTATTTTTAGGAAAGTCCAGTGAGCCAGGCAGCCATGTGAGTATGACTGGGAGTGTCCTAGTCATGCCTCAGGCCTTTAGGGCCGCAGAGATTCCCTGGGGTGAGCGGGAGGCAGACCAGCCCCCCCCCCCATGTAAACGCCTTAGCCTTTGCCGTGGATTCGCACCCCCTCAGCAGATCCTCAATGTTGTGCTGGAGACGACTTCATCTCTGCTGGTCTCTAGACCATGGAATGGAAACTGAGACACTGGGGGCACAGGGCTGTGTCTGGGTTCCCCAGGGCTGTCGAAACAGATGACCCCAAACGTGGGGCTTAAAACACAGGGCTTCCCTGTCAGCCCAATGTGAAGGCCAGAAGTCTGCAATCCGGGTGTAGGGGAGTTGGCTCCCTCCCAGGCCCTGGGGGGTCCTTCCCGCCCCTCTCCTACCCTCTTCTGCCTCTTCTGCTGGCTGCCAGCAGTCCTGCTGTTCCTGGGCTGTGGGCCCGTCACTGTGGTCTCCGCCTCCGTCCTCACCTGGCCTCCTCCCCGAGTGACTCTGTGTCCCTGTAGCTCTCTCTGGGGACACTCCCTAGTCACTGGGCTGAGGACCACTGTCATCCTGTGTGTACTCGTCTGTACAGACTCCATTCCAAATAAGACCCCTTCTCAGGTCCTGTCCAGCATTTAGGATATGGACGGCCTTTTTGGGGTCACCATTCAGCCCATAAGAGACTCGTTTGGGGAACCCCCAGGGAGCTGAGGGCAGAGCTAGACCCTGACCCTGTGAAGCACTCTTCAGTGAAAGTGCACGGCCCTGGCTGGTCTACCAGACACCTTGTCATTTCTGTCCCCCAAAGTGTCTGGGTCAGGCTGTGCAGCAGAATCTGTCACCAAAAGACATGACCTTGTTTTTTAGTCACTTGGTACCATCCAGCTCAGCACACTGCTGGCTACGGACGCTGAGAGGGGCCCACCTGCCCCGGGCGAGGCCACAACACCGCTGCTGCAGGAGGGGGACTCAGCCCTGGCACCCGGGGCCGGGACCCGCCCAGGACCCTCAGAGGAGCCTGGGGAGGACACTGAGCTGCAGGAGGTGGTGGCCGGAGGAAGCCAGGCAGCCCCAGAGCAGGAGCTGCAAACTGCTGCTCCCCCGGCCCCGGGGCTGCAGGCTCAGGCCGAGGCGGCAGCCTCCCTCAGGCACCTGGAGCAGGTGAGTGAGCTCCCTGGGAGGGTCTGCGTAACAGTGCGGCCTGCGCTTATAGAGCACCTACTGTGTGCAGGGCTGTGGTAACTGCTCCCTCTGCGCTCTCGTCAGTTCTTGTCTGGGTTTCCTGGGGCGACCACGGCAGAGCACACAGACCAGGCAGCGTAAACACCACAAGTTCACTGTCCCCGTCCGGGAGGCAGGGTGTCCAAGGTCGAGGTGTCAGCAGGGCTGGTTCCATCCGAGGCCGTGAGGGAGGTTCTGGTCCAGGCGTCTCCCCTGGGCCTGGGTCTGGGAGGGGTCAGGGGGACACTCAGAGCATCCGGGCCCTGGACCCTCGCCCTCCGGAGCTGGGGCAGAGGGACAACGCAGTGTTGTCCCCAGGCCCAGGCCATGTCCTGGGGGAGTGTGACACAGAGGCAGGTGGCCCTGAGCTCCCTGCTCCCCCTGGGGGTCAGCTAGTGACTTCAGGAGCATGGTCACGAAGGCCACCCTGCCCCCATCCACTGCTACCACACAGACCCAACGACTGTTCTGTTTTTCCAAAATTCCTCCACGTGGTTGCACTGGTTTCTTCTCCTGGTACATTTTTACTTTTTTTTTGCAGGAATATAAGAAAAGGTATATTTTGAAGGATACATCTTATGATGGTAAGTCATTCAAATTCTTCACTTACAGCAACTGTTGAGGCATAAATCTTACTGGGTTGGTGTGAATGTCAAGGTCTAATGTCTGAATTCTGGGAAGGGGGACCGTCTACCTACATGAAGCACAGGGAACTGTCCAGTGGACTTCAGACTCAGTTTCTCACGTTCACTAATGACATTCGGGGAATGGGCCTTTGTCAAGTGGAAGTTCCGGGCACAAAGGAAGACTGACCACTGCTGTTTTATAATGTGTCCCTGTGTTCAGGAGAAAGCGTGAGGAGCTGCTGGGGACCCTGGTGTGACCCTGGACGAGAGGGTCCCCTGTGGGCTGTGCTGCAGTTCTCAGTGGTACAGGCTCAGGGTTTTAGTGAGCTCGTGTTCTTTATAATCTCGTCCTCTCTGACAGCTGTGGGGATCCACCCTCTTTATAGACTTAGATATCAGACGGTCCACAGCCCAGCGAGGCCACAGAACTCAGCCCCAGGTGTCAGATCCTATACTCGGCCCCCTGGCATCAGCCTTCTGTCCTGACGCCTCAGGGCCGCTCTGGTGAGGTGGGGAGGAAGGGCGGGGCCGACCCCAGCAGACTCATTACCCTGCCCCCGGTCCGGCATTCCTGGGATACCGGGTCCCTTCACGGCTCACTGGCTGCAGAGTGAATGAGGAACAGGCAGGTCGAGAGCCATGGCAGGACAGGGATAACCACGGTCACCTGCTCCCAGAGCCCCTGCACTTCTTCCAGGTCAGCCTGGGTGGCCCAGGGCCCCCCTCCCCTGTGCCATGGTGTGCCGGCGGGGCCGGGCCTGGAGGAAGGTGAGAACGGTAACAGCGACGCTTCATGAGCCTTCCGGAATTGTAACCAAGTCTTCTTTTCTGATTTCTGTTTTCTCAGCCAAGAATAAACTCTGTTATGAATTTAGACGTAAGGTTCCAGTGAATGACTGGAAGATGTTCATGAGGCTTGTCGGACTCGGAGAAAATGACACTGATATTTGTGAACACGAGAACCCAGGGAATCTGATGGAACAATGTTACAAGATGCTCGTCCGCTGGAAGAACAGGCTGGGAAGAGATGCGTCCCCGTTCACACTCATGGCGGCCCTCCATAAAATGGAGCTCCATGAGGAATTGCACAATATTATAAATCACTTGGTTGCTGAAAATATCTTAGGTAGGCATGCAGAGACCCCAAATTAGAGTAAACTCTGGACACAGGGTGTGAATTTAAGCAGCATCCTGAATGGGGAGGGGTGATCTTCTCTCCTGGGTCTGATCCCATTGGAAGCTTCATGAATCCCAGACGGGGCTCAGCCCCTTTCTCGACTGAATGGATTCCGTGTGAAGCTTCCAGTGGGAGGTCCGTGCACCAAGAGAGCTTCTCTGCTGGACACGGCCCGTCCAGGGCTCCCTGTGGCCTGTGTGACTGGCCTGTGGCAGGTCCTCGGGTTATCCAGGGTCCCCGAGCTGCTCAGGAATGAACCCCCTTATTGTGCGGGGTGGGCTCACGTTCCACAGACCCTCTTTTAGGTGTGTGAGCAGGGGGGGTTGATGATTGTCTTCTGTCCCCACCAACTCCTCGATCTCTGATTACTGTGATGTCCCCATTACCTGGAATAGTGTGGCCTGAACTGGGTGAAATGTATGAGCAAGTCAGTGACACGGAGCCCTCTAAGCGCTGAGTGGTCATTAGATTATCTGGGGGAGGCGTGGGTGACAGTAACAATTACGGAGACATTTGTCAAGTGCTTTAAACTGTTTAACAATCAATTCTAGACATTGTTTCAGTCAGTGATTGTAGTGCTTAATACATGCTTTTATATTTTTCTTTCTTTTTTTTTTCTTTTTTTGGGCAGAAACGAAGAGAAACACAGAGGGACAGATAGGGACAGGCAGGAAGGGAGAGAGATGAGAAACATCAATTCTTCATTGTGGCTCCTTAGTTGTTCATTGATTGCTTTCTCATATGTGCCTTGACCGCGGGCCTTCAGCAGACCAAGTAACCCCTTGCTCGAGCCAGCGACCTTGGGTCCAAGCTGGTGAGCTTTGCTCAAACCAGATGAGCCCACGCTCAAGCTGGTGACCTGGGTCCTCCGCGTTCCAGTCCGACACTCCATCCACTGCATTACCACCTGGTCAGGCTATATATTTTTTTTACATACTTAAATTTATATCTTAAATAGCCTTTTTACATGCTTGTATAAGTTTTCTTTAGCCAGGAAGACAGTATTTCACATGCTGTTATAATATTTCTTTCTGTAATAAAATTGTATCTTAAGTAATGTTTGTTTGTTTGTTTTTGTCATTCCTGTTGGGTACATACTCTTGGGTGTGATGTCCTTGGAAGGTGGTGTCCTGCCCAGAGAACGTCACAGACACCAGGGATGTGCCCTGGGGGTGCAGGGGCTCCGGAGTAGAGATCAAAGGCCAGAGAAGCCTCTTGCCTGGTTTGTGGCCTTCCCACGGGTCTCTGTCTCAGGAAAGGACAGCACAGTCCTTCCAGGGCTCAGCTCAAAATGGGGGCCCCACCCTGCGCCCTCCTCACTCACCCAAACTTCACCAGCCCTTGGCAACAGTCACAAATCAGCCGGTTATTCCACCGAGCACCAAGCACCTTCAGCTTCCAGTTCATCAATGACGTAAATGCCACACTCATCCAGGGACCTGGGCATCTTCGCCGCCCACCTCCTCCCTGACACCATGGAACCAGCATCAGTGGCCTTCTGTGACCCTCACACAGCTGTGCTCACCCCATGGGGCCAGTTCACTCCCCTGCTGACCACTGATCAGTCTTGCTCCCCTGTGGGCTTTCCTGAATCCACGCTGCCTGCACTGGGCAGTTGGAATGAACCTCAAAGCACACAGCTGGCCACGCCCTCCTGTCACACCCAGGGTGGAACTCCCCCAGGGTTGACATTGGAGGAGGTGCCAGCCTCAGCCTGTGCCTTAAGCCCCATGTCCTGTGGTCACGCTGAGTCTCAGTGTCTTGCTTTTTGCTGGGGCCATGTGCAGGCCAATCCCCTCTGCCTGGAATTCAGGCCCCGTCCATCCCAACCCCTTCCTCTCAGTCTCCTCGGAAGCAGCCATTCACCCCGAGGAGCCCGATCCAGCCCGAGAGGCCCTCTTTGACCACCGGGCTGCAGTTTGTCCCCAGGCCATTTGGGTCACTGCTAACTTAGACACACATGCCTGAGAAGATCCGTGCTTGAAGCCACCTCGCAGTGGCCAGACTGGGAACTCCGCCCCGAACTCCCTGGGAGACCCTGTCTCCGGACTCCTCCTTGTTGTGAGCCAGCTGCGATGAGTCTATTCCGGGGTCTCGAGCGGTAAAAGTTATGAAATTGAATAGACAGAGACTTAAAGATATGTACATACAGATGGGTTCGGGAGGATGGCACAGCGAACAGTTACTACTGTTCTTGAGCCAGTATAATGGCAGCTCCCAGAAGCACATCCGTCTTTATCCAGGGTAAAAAAAAATTATGCTTAATTCCATTAGCAATTCAATTAAGTGTCCAAGACAACTCAAAGACAACCCCCACCATACCACTCAAATCTAACTTTACATCAATAAGAAACCAGCATCCAGCCTCTTCCGGAGAACATGGGTGGGACGAGCCAGAATCAGGTATAGATCTCTGTTAACTGGCAGGTGAGGAGGGGAGTTGGGCCCAGCACCTCTGTCTCCAAGATATATTCAAATTGCAAAAATACCCTGTTTATATTTCGGTCCCCAACAGATCCACTGTTGGGCAGATAAAATATATTATGCTCACTTTGTTAAAGACGGCGCTACCCATGTGGAAGCCCATCACCCAGGTGATAATATTAA
Organism: Saccopteryx bilineata; assembly: GCF_036850765.1. Taxonomy (NCBI): domain Eukaryota; kingdom Metazoa; phylum Chordata; class Mammalia; order Chiroptera; family Emballonuridae; genus Saccopteryx; species Saccopteryx bilineata. The sequence goes on along the minus strand of NC_089490.1, from coordinate 404,980,852 downwards.
TTGCCATTCTTGCTTGAGATGGGCGTGATTATATTAATGTGTGTTGGGGGCAAGCTGTGAGCAGGCAGGATCCTTATAGCCTAAGGCTTAGTTTATATATATATATATATATATATATATATATATATATATATAAATTTTTATTAATTTTAATATGGTGACATCAATAAATCAGGGTACATATATTCAAAGAAAACATGTCCAGGTTATCTTGTCATTCAATTATGTTGCATACCCATCACCCCAAGTCAGATTATCCTCCGTCACCCTCTATCTAGTTTCCTTTGTGCTCCTCCCAAGCATTAGTTTTAAGACTAAGCTTTTCCCACCCTTTTTGATGTAGGTTGGTGCACTCTCATGAGGAATCCTATTATGCCCCAGATAAGTGACTTTGTATCAGAGACTTCCTTGTTTGTATATTGGATTAAAGGTTTTGAATCTACACCAGTGGTAGTCAACCTGGTCCCTAACGCCCACTAGTGGGCGTTCCAGCTGTCATGGTGGGCGGTAGTGGAGCAACCAAAGTATAAATAAAAAGATAGATTTAACTATAGCAAGTTGTTTTACAAAGATTTATTCTGCCAAACTTAGCAAAAATCCGACATAAAGTACTTGGTAGGTAATTATTATTATATGCTTTAACTTGCTGTAACTCTGCTTTATAAATTTTATAAAGTAAAGTTACTTCCCTACTTTATAAATCATCATTACTGTGGAACCAGTGGGCAGTTAGAAAATTTTACTACTAACAGAGATACAAAAGTGGGCAGTAGGTATAAAAAGGTTGACTATCCCTGCTCTACACTATAAAGTGGGGCAGACCAGGAGCTTGCACTCTCGGTTCCTGAGATTAGCATTAGAGGGGAGAGCAGAGAAAGGCCACGTGGAGGAGGCCAGGAGAAGTAGCAAGATGGTGGAGTGCTGAATGAGAAGCCACTTTGTGTAGAGTTTGTGCAGAGAGAAGGAGATGGGGAACAGAGGTGAATAAGGCTGGTGAGGTTAGAAACGTTGGATTCACCTGACCTGTGGTGGCGCAGTGGATAAAGCGTCGACCTGGAATACTGAGGTCACCGGTTCAAAACCCTGGGCTTGCCTGGTCAAGGCACATATGGGAGTTGATGCTTCCAGCTCCTTCCCACCTTCTCTGTCTCTCTCCTCTCTCTCTCTCCCTTTCTCTTTTCTCTCTAAAATGAATAAATAAAACTAAAAAAAAAAAAGAAACGTTGGATTCTAGGAAACTCGGATAAGTCAGTAGCTTTGTGAGCACTGAATGAGTGGGTTTTGCAGCCCAGTGTGTGTTTTCACTTGCCCACCGGGTGCAAGCTAGGATTAAAGCTAATGGCCCACCAGTACTTGGCTCCATTGTTTCATTATTGTCTGTCCGAATCCAATGCGAACTTGCATGGGCCAGGTGCTGTTATGATGGCCGTGCCTACTGGCCATACATCCACCTTTTGTGTTTTTTAAAACTTCAATTTGTGTGATGTGGTTCATACTCATCTGAATTCCCATATTCTGATTTGGAGGCAGACTGAAAAAATATAAAATAAACAACAAAATTAAAGTAGCCAATGCTAACAGATACTATAACAAGTGTCCAAATACAATTAAGTGATTAAAGCCTATTAGATTATCAAGCAAAGTCTTAACTAATACTGTTGTAAGGTACCAAAAGCTACAGAATTAATATTGATATTTTAGGAAGCTTAAAGAACATTTTATTAATTTGGTCTAGGTGTGCAGAGAGATTTTGTCAATGATCTTAGTACTTGTGTGATTAGCATAAAACCAAGATGGCTCATAGCATTGTGTTGTAAATGCAGAGGGGAGGAGATTTGGATTCTCTGACCTCCCCCCACACCTGTAAGGAAGAGAGTGAATAGCTAGCCAGGTGCAGGGAGAGAAAGATTAAATTAAACCTTTTCTTATATTAATGGGCCGTTATATTTACAGGCATTTGTCCCCATAGAAACTACCTCTCCCCTCCTGAAAGCATGTAGTTAATGTGTATATCTCTGGACAAAGGAATAGCAAATGAACACTAGAAAATATAGGGATGTCTTTTAATATGTAAAGTGACATTTTTACCATTGTGTTACCTTGTATGTTTTAATGTGTAGAAACGTCTTTTTATGAATCTTATAGACAGATGTTATAAACTTGCCAATGAGTTGTGTCCCATCCCCCCCTTCATCCTTTTCCCAAACCTGTGTAGGTAAAGACAAAGGTTATAAGCTTATGCCGTGATGTCAGGCTTTTCCCTCCGCCCATGTATAATTAAGGGTATATAACCAGCCCCTAGAATATTATACACGCACACGATTTGGGACTGCCCCATGTAAACTATATGCGGCTGGCATATGTAATAAATTTCCTCCTTTAATAAAACTCTTCAAACCTCATCTGGACTTGGGTGTCTCTACAAAAACCCGTGGAATTGTGGATTGGGTACTTTACAACAATACAACAGGATCTAAAATAAAATTCTTACAGTCTTAACTGTCCTTAACATGTTAATGTAATTTCAACAAGTCCATGTTGACATCATCGTTGCTTCACATTATTTGTAAATGTAACCCAACCCCACCTCAGTCTGGGAACTGTCCCAAGGAGCAGGAGCCACACACATTCAGGAAAAGTCCACAAGGCACTGGAGTTGTGGACACATTTCCACACTTTGCAGTTGGAGTCTAGGTCCGAATGGCCACTGCTTCTAGCTGGCAATGATTCAGGTAGACTGGAAAAGCCATCTGCAGCACATATGGAGATGGAGCTTCCGTTTTCTTTAAACTGGAGAGATGAACCCAGGGGGCCTTTCCCTGGAGCTCTGCAACCGTGGTGTGGTGAGGAGAACCTTGGGATATACTATGCTGTGTGGCAGAGGTAAATTCGTCTAAATTAGTAGTAGGTCCCAGCCTAAAATTGGCATGGGGCATTGAGGCAGGAGGAATAAAGGAGACACTACATATTAAACAAAGCTGAAGAAAACAAAACTATCAACATCCACAACAGAGATCTTGATGAATTAATAAAAACCCGAATATTCAGGCAAGGCATAGTAACTGGCCCCTTGTGTCCACAAGAAACAAGATCAGTTTACCTGCTACTTGGAATAAATACCCTAGGCTCATCCACAGTGACGTGAGATGGGGCTAATGGCCCTGGGAACCTTTAGACTTCAGTGGCAAGTCCCAGCAGGCTGGGCAAGGTCAGGTCACAGGTGTCTGGAGCTGAGCTAAAAGAGACTGAACCCCACCTGAGAGGAGAGAGGGAACAGCTTACCTTCCAGTGTTCCTTTTTCCCACAACAAAGGCATGTCCCTGGTGGGGGGACAAGAAGCCTTGCAGGCTTTAGCTCAATGACTTTTTTTTCTACTCCTGACACAGGGCCCTATGGAGGTTTATGAGGCCCCTTTGGGGTGCTGGAGCCTTTAAGGGCGTATGCCAAGAGCTGGTATTTTGCCTGATCTCTTTCGGGCTCCATCTGCCTTTCCTGCTCCTCTTGGTCATTATAGACCTTAAAAGCTATGCTCAGAAACCTCACTGAGGGGTTTGAGTGTCTTCATCGGCCTAAATAAACTTTTTCCATATATCTGGAGCTGATTTGGAAAAAGACAAAACAGTGTTATTAGCTGTATCAAATAAAAGAGGGTAGAAGTTTGCAGGAGAAAGAGGTTTGGCGTCTCTTGTAGGATTCCAGAGTCTCTCCGCTGCTGAATAACCCTGTACATCAGCATTCAAAAGAAATTTTTTTAAGTAAAAAGCATGATAAAAAAGATTTGCAGGAGTTCCAGGACAGGAGTTCCCTCCTTTTATATTAGTTACAATTAACTTTTAAGCATTTGTTGAGCACACTTTATAATACCTTGACTTCAAAGATTGTAAAAAATACTTGTCTGTTGTGGACTGTAAATGGTAAAAAGCCATTGTAGACTCGAGGCTTAGCAGAAGCCTAAGTTCTCCCCCTCCACCTCCATATTGGCTGTGATGCTGAGTATTTGCACCCACTTCACTTGCTTCCTTAAGTTGCTGGAAGCAATTTACATGCCCTTCCTCTTACTCTTTGTTTGTTCAGATGTGGGTTGATTTCACTTATGCTTGGTGGGGGGATTCCTGTTTATGCCTTGGGAGAGTTCCTGTTTTAGCCTCGGATGTGTAACCTTGTATCAAGGACTTGATTTGCATATGGCTATATAATAAAGCAAACTGGGGCTATAGGGCACTCGGATATTGCCATCAGCATTTGAAGGTCCTCCTAGTCCCATTTTTTTCTTAATAAGTATGTTTCCTTAATTCTGCACCATTATTAGGAGCCGCGCGGGTCCGCGGCAAGTGGTGCCGAACAGAAGACTTGAGTACGAGGAAACTAAAACTGAAGGAAGGTGACGGAACTCCCCAAAGTGAAGTGCGCACAGTGAGTCAAGAAAGTTTTGGGGGAAAGTGTAGTTGAGAGTAAAAGATTATGGGACAGATAGGGTAAAAAATAAGGGACCCTTTTGTAGAAATGTTTCCATATGAAGACAAATAGTTGTCTGAAGAGTATCAGGGTAAGCCGGAAACAGAGGGATGTGAATATGAGGATAACTTGGAGCCTGAGGATGACTCAGGGCATAAAAAATCCGTGGCTATGGCTGCCTTAGCCGCGGGGCCTCCGCTGCCCTCAGCTCCTTCCTACGTTCAACCCTCTGCTCCTCCGTTCCCTTATCGGGCTGATTGAGGAGTCTGTAGCTCAAAATCTGGGAAATCCCCTCTCCAACAATCTATAGACCAGGCTCAAAATATAGGGGAAACAATAGATGGCTTTGCCTGTTTTCCTGTTGTGGAAAGACAAGATGATACAGGGAGACTAGTGCGAGAACATGAACCTGTACCTTTTAGAACTCTGAAAGAGCTTAGACTTGCTTGTGTTCAGAATGGGCCTGCTGCCCCTTCTTCACTTGATTTATTAGATACTATTAGGGCAAAGGCTCTTCCCCCAAATGACTGGAAGGTGATTGCTCGTGCTTGTCTCCCCGGGGTGATTATTTGCTGTGGAAGTTGGACTTGACTGAGAATGAATAGGAGACTCAGGTTTTAGGAAAATAACAGCTTTTCCTGTCATGGTCTGACTTTTTTTAATGTTTTAACTACAATCTTCTAAACTATCATTTTGTTTCTTTCTTATTCTTTGCCTGGAAATTGAGGCAGGGGACCTGTGTTGGATCTGACTATACAAAATATCCCAGCAGCTGCTGAGAGCAAATTTTCTCGGGGAGATTTTGTCTAGTCACATCCTTCAGTCCCTCTGTCAAAAAAATGCCCTGACTAAAATCAGGCAGTCATCTTTCTAATCTGGATGTGCTCTGAAATCCCAGGTTTCTCTCTGGTTTGTTTGGTTCGTCTAATTCTTGTTTCTGTTTAGTCTTTGTTTAATGTTGTTTAAAATGTGTGTTTTTAAGGCCTGAATTAAGTTCTCTTTTTTTTTACATGCAAAAATGGGAAATGCTGGCTCTAATATTTAGAAAAAATAAAATGTTTTTAGAACTTGTAAGGAGCGCTCATTTAAATTTAAATATTGATAGAATAGAATGTAGATCCTTAAGACTTACTAATTTGGTTAGTGCATTATGAGGTGTGTTCAGAGTTAAGAGCCATATAGCAACTTAAGTATTAGGACTGATCAAAATTATATGTTATAGATACTTGTGTTTTTGTGTGTAAATTGTCTTGTTTATGTGTATGGTTATACTCAGGTAGGCAAAACAAAAAAATTGAGCAAAATTAAGCAGGGCCCTAAAAATTCATTTCAAGAATTTGTCTCATGGCCAATTCAGGCAGTTAGAAGAATAGTATAAGGATGCTAATTCTGCTTCTCTGGCCACATCCTGAAAAAGGGGCCCCAAGGAAATTGGTGATTTGGCTCCTCTGATTTTGCCAATTGGATTGAAAAAATAAGTCAGGAACGCCCTGAAATGGAACTAACAATACATGAGCATAAATTTAAAGGACTATTAGATACTGGAGCTGATGTATCTGTTATTGCTAAGCTACATTGGCCTCCTTCCTGGCCCACTCATGCAGCAGCCACAGAATTACAAGGTATAGGGCAGAGCAAATCTCCTCAACAAAGTTCTAGTTTTTTACAATGGGAAAATAAAGGTCATTATGGATTTTTTAAGCCTTATGTGCTCCCTGGATGGCCAGTTAATTTGTGGGGTAGAGATGTTTTGAAAAATATGGGAGCATTGCTTGTCAGTCCTAATGATTTAGTCAGTACTCAGATGCTTGATCGGAGATTTTTGCCCACCAAGGGACTAGGAAAAGAACAGTGAAGAATCCTCACCCCCATAGAAGTGGCACCCAATACCAGAAGGCGTGGATTAGGATATCAAAATTTAGCATAGGGGCCTTGGTAGCTCCTGCTACCTCAATAATGCATTGTGCAGACCCAATTACTTGGAAATCAGATAATCCTGTATGGGTAGACCAACGGCCCCTTTCTCAGGAGAAACTTAAGGCAGCTGCTCAATTGGTACAAGAGAAGCTACAGCTTGGGCACATTGAACCATCTAATAGTCCATGGAATACGCCTATATTTCTCATTAAAAAGAAATCAGGCCTGACCAGGTGGTGGCGCAGTGGATAGAGCATCGGACTGGGATGCAGAGGACGAAGGTTTGAGACCCCAGGGTCGCCAGCTTGAGCGTGGGCTCATCTGGTTTGAGCAAAAATCCCACCAGCTTGAACCCAAGGTCGCTGGCTCCAGCAGGGGTTAATCAGTCTGCTGAAGGCCCGCGGTCAAGGCACATATGGGAAAGCAATCAATGAACAGCTAAGGTGTTGCAACGCGCAATGAAAAACTGCTGATCAATGCTTCTCATCTCTCTCCGTTCCTGTCCGTCTGTCCCTGTCTATCCCTCTCTCTGACTCACTCTCTGTCTCTGTAAAAAAAAAAAAAAAAAGAAATCAGGAAACTGGAGGCTATTACAAGATTTGAGAGCAATAAATAAGACTATGGAAATTATGGGTCCTCTCCAGCTAGGACTTCCTTTTTCTACTGCCATTCCATGGAACTATCACCTTGTAATTATTGACTTGAAGGATTGCTTTTTTACTATTCCTTGAATCTCTCGTGATTGCAAGCGTTTTGCATTCAGTGTCCCTTCACTTAATTTCCAGGCTCCAATGGAGCAATACCAGTGGAGAGTTTTGCCTCAAGGTATGGCTAACAGTCCTACCTTGTGCCAAAAATATGTTTCTCAAGCTATATCTCCAGTATGAAGGCAGTACCCTAAGATGTATATAATTCATTATATGGATAATATTCTTATTACTCATTCAGATAAAGACACTGTGTTGACCAGTTTGCAACAACTAGAATATTCTTTAAAAGAATCAGGACTTTATATAGCTCCTGAAAAGTTACAGCAATCTTTACCTTTCTCTTACTTAGGACAAATTATTGAGGGACAACAAATTCATCCACAGAAATTAGAAATCAGGACAGATCATTTGTAAACTTTAAACAATTTCCAAAAACTATTAGGAGACATTAATTGGCTTAGACCTTCTTTGAAATTAACTACCGGGGAACCGAAACCACTTTTTGATATTCTTAGAGGCTCAGCTGAACCAGCTTCTCCTTGGCTACTTACACCTGCGGGACAACAAGCTTTAAAGCTTGTAGAAAAAGCCTTGCAACAAGCACAACTAAAATGCATAAATCCTGAAGAATCAATTGCCTTACTAATTTGTCCCTTGAGTTACACTCCAATGAAACTATTGTGGCAAGCTTCAGGTCCTACTGAATGGATTCATTTAACTGTTACTCCTAAGAAAGTTTTATCTCCATATTTTGATCTTGTCACCTCCTTGATTATCAAGGGATATAGGTGACTCTTACAGTTTATAGATTTTGAGCCTCAAATTATTGTACCTTTTTTCAAAGGATCAACAACAATGGCTCTCGGAAACTTCCACTAAATGGCAAATTGCTTTTGCAAATTTTACAGGCCAAATTGATTCTCACTATCCAGCTGATAAAATAGTTCAGTTTTCATTAATTACTACATTTGTATTTCCTAAGACAATTATTAATGAGCCCATTCCTGAAGCACCTATAATCTCTACTGATGGGTCCAGCTCAGGAATAGCAGGCTTAATAATCGATGGACAAGTTTATACTAAAATAATTCACCTTGAAATCAGCTCAAAGGCTAGAATTACATGCCATTATCATGGCTATCCAGCATTTGCCATATTCCTCCTCTAATCTGTATATAGACAGCAAATATTTA